>NC_059177.1:58869402-59469402 GCF_019923935.1 Bubalus bubalis
TGAGGACACCTGAGGAGGAGGTCAGCGGAGCCCCAGAGGCTGGGAGCCAGACCAGTGGCTAGTCTCTTACGGGTGGAAGGACTGTGAACCATCTCAGCCAAAACCTGTGCCCCCTTCACAGATGGGTAAACCAAGGCTCCGAGAGGAGATGATTTAGATCTAATGAAGAATATTTTGGCTGCACATTAAAGGATCCATCTCAGATCAGCTCAAGGGAAAAAAACAGGAATTTATTACCAGATGGAGCTGGGAGCATGGTTTCAAAAGAACAGCTAAGATGAGCTTCAGGCACAGTTGGATCCAGGGACTCAGATTCTATTACCCCATCCGTCTGCTCTGTTCTTTTCGTGGGTGCTGGCCTCACTTCCCCCTGCTATAGAGGGAGTTTCTCCATGTGGTAGGGTGAGGGAGAGCAGGGCCCCAGGCAGCTCTAGGCTCTCATCAGCCTACTTAAAACCCCCAGAGGAACAATAAGAGCCCCGTACAGTAAATCTCAGGGAAGAACGCCAATGGTCGGCCTCAGTCACGTGCCCATACCTGGACCAGTCCTCTGTGGTAGGTGGGCAGGGTCCCGTGATTGGCAGCTCCATCAAAGCCAGATGAAATGGAAGAGAGACACCTTGCCCAAGGAGAACTGGCTGCGGAGGGGAGGAGGGTGGGGAGCTCAGTTCCTGAGACCCTCAGGCTGCGCTCCCAAGTCCACAGGCCCTGCGCTCTATTGCCCAAGGACGCCACACCTTCAGCTGCTTTTCTTTCCCTCCATCGCTGTCAGGAGCGGAGGCTGCCTCATTCCCCCCAACCCTGCTTTAGAAGGCAGGTGTCCACATGGCATTCTGCAACTCGCCACCCTCTCCCCCTGGTATTCTGCAGGGAGCAGCAGCGTCCATGCCGCCTGGCCAGGGCTGGACTGGTGACTGAGGCTGGGCCAGTCGGGCCCCTCTCCTGGGTTCCCGTCCCGAGGGAGGTGGGGAATGGCTGGAGAGTGTTCTCAGCTGCAGCCCCCAGACAGGAGTCTCCAGCTGCTTCTCCTGCCTCACCCTCCATGCCCCGACCCCTCGACATTCTCCAGCCATCGACCCATTCTGGGGATAAGCCACTAGCCTGGCAGTGAATTCCTCCTTGGCTCAAGCTGGCCAGACTAGCTTGCTGCTTGCAACCAAAACAATTTAGAAAGGACAAGCAGATGAATGGAGAAGAGGAGTAAGGATGGAGTCCTTCCGCCAAAAAGGAAGCATGTACATTCTTACATCAGCCTGACTGGCCGAGAGGCCTTGGGCCAGGCGTGCAGCTTCTCTGGGCCTCGGCGCCCTCCCTGGGGAGACAGGGCGGTTCTGTCTGTAGGCCCAGGGGCCAGATGAGATGACCCCTGTGGGAGGGCCAGGGCAGGCTGTGGGCCCTGCCTGGGGGTGGTGCTGTGTGCATGGGGCTGAGGGTGGCAGGGCGGGCGCTGAGCCCCTCGTGTCCCAGCAGGCAGAGCTGCAGCGGAAGGTGGGTGAGAACGAGAGCCTGCGGCAGGAGCTGCAGATGGTGGAGACGGAGAGGGTGCGGCTGTCCCTGCTGGAGGAGAAGCTGGAGGACGTGCTGGGGCTCCTGCAGAGGCTCCGCGACCTGGTGGGCTCATGGGAGCTGGTATCCCCGGGGCAGGGCTGGGCAGGGCCCGCAGGGGTGGAGCCCACCTGCGTCAGGCACTGGCTCTGAGCTCTCCCCACATAGGCAGGCGTCGCCTCTACTTCCAGACATAGAAAGAGCTCAGGGAAAGTAATCAAAGAGAAGGGGGGTTCTCTAATTCATTTTATGAAGCTAATATAACTTTGATCGCAAAACCAGAGGACAACCCATATAAGAAAAGAAAATTATAAGCTAATGTCACACTTAAATATGGATGCAGAAATGGTAAACAGCATATTAGCAAACCAAACCCGGCAGTGTTTAAAGGAACACAAGGTGATTAGTTGGGTTTATCCCAGGAATTCAAAGATGGTTAAGATCAAACATCGATTAACACAGACCAGCACACTGAAGGTTAAAAGGAGAAAAACCATGTACTCATCTCAAGAGATGAAAAGTCAGTAACAGTCTCCTTTTATTATAAAAAAAACCTCTTGGCAAATTAAGAACAGTGCATATCATCCTTAAACAGATAAAGTCTCAGCTGACTACCTCTCACAAACCTCACACTTACTGGTGAAATGTTAGAAGGAATCCTTCTAAAAATCAGAATCCAGATAAGCATGCCTGTCATCTCTGCTTGTTCCACGTATGGATTCTAGCCAATGCAATAAGACAAGAAAAGGAAGGGGTATAAAGACCAGAAAGGATGAAACAAAGCGATCAATAACTGTGTATCGCATTTATCTATGTAGAGTACCCAAGAGAATCTGAAGGCAAAGCATTGTGACTCTTTGACAAGGTACTCAAGTTAAAAAATCAAAACCCAGAAGTCCATATTCTTAAATAGCATCAGCAAAGCACTTAAAAAGTTCTCTTAAGAGACACAAGCTCAGTCATGATTGCACAGCCACTATGAGATGGATGTGGGATTTGAAGCCAGGTCTGCAGGGTTGGAAGTGGGCCCTTGCCTGCACGTCAGGCTGCCCAGGACACAGGGCACTGAGGCCCAGCCTGATGGGGCTCAGTCTGGGAGGGTGCTGAGTGGCAGCCCAGGTCCGTGGGCACAGCTCTGGGCTGGGAAGCCTGGGGCAACGCCGGTTCCTCCACCTCCCAGCTGGTGGCTTCAGGCAGAGTTCTCATTTTCTCAGCACTGCTTTTTCACTGGTTAAAATGAGAATAAAACAAGCTGTTGCAAGGATTAAAGGAGTTAACACATCAAAATGCTCTTCTTCACGGTCATTTCCCAAGTGCCTCCTTGGGCGCAGGGACAATGGTCTGTCAGTACGTGATCTTGGATTAAATGGGTCCCTCACCCTGCTTCAGTACCCTGCTTCAGTACCCTGCTTCAGTACCCTGCTTCAGTGCCCACCAAGAGTCTGGGCAGTGCAATCATCACAGGGATGGGGGCCAGGAAAGGACCATGGACTGGGGTGGGGGGTACGGGGAATGGACTGTACCTTCCCCCAGGGAGCCACACAGAAGCCTGTGGGGGCCACGAGGTCCTACCCATTGCTTGAAGATTCAGCAACCATGGCCACTCCAGCCCTGTCTCATTTCTTTTTTTAAGAACATATCGAAAAAAGCCCTGGGGAAGATTTTGCTGAGCACGCTGGATGCTTGCAGGGACCCCACACAAGGTAGGTGAGCCCCCCTCCCTGACCCATCTTCCAAGGCCTGGGGAGCATCCTGACCCAGCTCCTCTGTCCTGAGTGTCTTGCCAGCAAGATGCTGACTCATTCCTGCCCAGCCCACTTGCAAAGGGTACAGTCAGGAGACTTCCCTGTAGCTCAAACAGTAAAGAATCTGCCTGCGAGGCAGGAGATCAGGGTTCAGTCCCTGGGTTGGGAAGTTCCTCTGGAGAAGGGAATGGCAATCCACTCCAGAATTCTTGCCTGGAGAATTCCATGGACAGAGAAGCCTGGTGGACTACAGGCCGTGGGGTCGCAAAGAGTCGGACACGACTGAGCGACTCACACACAGTCCTGCCCAGCCCACCTGCAAAGGCTACAGTCAGGAACAGGCTTCAGGAGTTGAAGGTGCTATTTGAGAAGGACAGGGAGCGGACACTTCAGGGAAAAGGCCAAATAAAAGCCAGTGTGGCCAGACTCCGAGGAAGCCAGGCAGCTCCCTACTGCCAGTTTAGCCCCAGGCTTACTGCGGAGGAAAGACTATTATCACACCCATTCCACAGATAGGGAGACTGAGGCACCAAGGGGCCAAGGGTCAGCCACACTTAGACCTCAGGCCTCTCCCTTAAGCACTAGGCCACATGGCCCCATTGTTCAAAGTTCAGGGCAGCACAGTTTCATCAGGGCCAGCTCATGCCCGGTGAAATCAGGAGGGGAGGCTCACTGGTAATGAGCCTGTGCTCACTGGCCTCACAGGACGCTGCTGGGCAGGGCTCGGGTGCGTCCCGTGCCCCGACTGGCCCGGGCATCAAGGAGGAGTTCAGAAACTGGGCAGTAGAAGCTGCCTTCCCCAGGGTCCTCAGAGGGAGAGGGTGGCCAGGCTGGGGAGGGCCCGGGGGAAGGGCGGGCAGGCCTGCAGGCCACGGGGAACAGGATGACCCTGCTGCTGCCCACTCTCTCTCCAGACGGGCCGTCGGGCCCCTTGGCCGTGCTGGAAGCCCTGCACCGAGCTTTGGCTGGCTGTGAGCTCCTGCGTACAGAACCGTCAGCCCCTGCCTCCGCAGCTCCGGCCCTCGCCCACTCCTTCCCCATCTCCTGCTGAGGTTGCTGGCCCGGCCTGTGGGCAGCCTGGCCACCATCAGACCAGCCTCCGGGACCAGCCTGGCCACCATCACATCCTCAGAACCCTGGGGTCACCGGCTCCTTCTGACACTGGTCCAAGCGTGGAGCCTGGCAGCCACGCCTCCCCTGGGCTCCTCATTCCTGGCCTACGTTCCTGCTGCCAGCATGCACGCTGCCGACGGTTGCTGGATCAGCCTGTACCCGCTGCCAGCCCCCTGCCCTTGGAGTCGAGGTGCCCGCTTTTCTGCCTGGTTCAGTCCAGAATCCCTTCCCTGGGCTCCCAGTATCTCTTCCCTTCCCAGCGGTGTCCTCTTTGTCCACACGGCGTGACTGCTCCAGGGACCTCGTGCCCCGCACTCCACTCAGGACACTACCCATGCCCCGGAAGTGCTGAAGGCTGGACACGGGGCTGGGGGAACTCCCAGGGAGGAGACAGTGATCACAGCAGGCTTTCTGGTGGAGGTGGCCTTGAACTAGCTCTAGAAGAGCAGTTAGATTTAGATGGGAAGAGAGGGGGGAAGGGCATTTAATGCAAGGGAACAGGGAGCGCCCAAGTGTGCTGCCGTAAAGCGCCCCATGAGTACAGACCCCAGAGCCCCTCTTTCCTGAGCCCCCAGTAGGTACCAGGCCCCGTGGATCACAGGCAGGAGCAAGACAAGCTGCCCGGTCCCATCAACCTTAAACCCTCGTAGGAGAGAAAGACACATTGGAGAGCACTGCAGTGCAGGTAGAATCCGTGCTAAACTGCGGCAGATGAGGGTTCTGAGAGTGCAGACGATGGGGGCAGTCCGAGTCAAGGAGGACGGAGCTCTGCAGAGGGCAGGGCAAGGACAGGCACCCTGCGGGGATGGGGCCCTGATGACTCGTCTCCCAGGCAATGGGCGCCTTGGAGGGGTTCTGACCTGCCTCCCGGAGGTGAGGGGGAGGGTAGCAGACGGGAGGATGCAGGACTTGGGAGCAAGGGGTCACCTGGGGGACACAGAAGAGGGGCCACGGGGAAAGGAGGACCAGGGCCCAGCAGGCAGTCCCGGGCAGGGCCACAGGGAGGGCTGGAGGGTGACCCTTGGCCGCGCGTGGGGCCACAGGGGTCCACGTGTGTGGTAAGATCCATGGAAGTGGGCGTTCTTCTCCAAAAACTCAGCTTTACTGTGTGTTAACGAAAAATAAAAGGGGCAGGGCCTTCCCTGACGGTCCGGTGGTTAAGAATCCACCTTCCAATGCAGGGGACGTGGGTTCGATCCCTGGTTGGCGAACTAGATCCCACATGCCACAGCTAAGCCCACAAGCTGCAAACCAGTGACTCATAAACCACAGCCAAAGAGCCCACGTGACGCATGAAGACCCTGCGTGCTGCCACTAGGACCCGAGGCAAGCAGAGAAATACATATTTAAAAGTAATAATAGTGATAATAAACGGGACCAGAAGAGACATTCCTGAAGCACCCCCCGCCCCTGCTCTGGCTCCCTGGAATCGGCCGACAGCAGGCAGGCAGGATTCCTGTAGACTCCAACCACACTAAGGCTCACACTCAGGAGCTTCCTAATAAAAATCTCTGACCTCTGCCTGACAAGCAAAGGTGTATCGTCGCTCGTAGAGCCCTCATCTCACTGGAGGCAAGTTTATGAGGTGGCCTAGCATGCACAGGTGCCAGAGAAGCTGAGGGACTACCCGGCACCTCACAGCCAATCAGCACCCACGCCTGGGCTGAGCCTGCTTCCTGGGCTGAGCCTGCTTCCTGAGCCCGCGTCACACACGCTTCCTACCTCGGCCAGCTGTCTCTGATTAGGGACCCCAGGGCTTGGGGTCTGAATCAGTTACAGCACAGCTAAGCCCCCTTGATAAACGAGCTCCCACAACACTCTGGGCCAAACAAGACAGAACTTTCTCTCCCGTAGTGGTTCAGAGGGGAGTGGACGACACAGCAGCTCTGCTCCACGTGGCCACCCAGGGGCCCAGGTTCCTTCTGCTGTGTTGCTCTGTCGTCCCCTAGGGTGTCGTCCCTGGCAGAACCTAATCACCAGCATCACATCGGCCCTCCGGCCCCCGGGAAGGAGGAGACAGGGAGGGGAGGCTCAGGTACTCCGGCTCACACATCCTCTAAGCTCATCCCACTGGCCATACCTGGCTGCAAGGGATGCTGGGAGATGTCTCCTGTAGCTGGGCAACCACGGGACCAGCTAATGCTAACATTATTAAAAGAAAAAAGGTGGCCAACTGGACTGGGGGCTAGCCACACACCCCAGGCTGCTCACAGTAGTCTGCTTGGCACAGCAGAGGGGCCGAGCGGGCACGTACGGGCACCCCTGCAGTGCCCACCGTGGCCGGAGGAGAGCACACAGCCCTCCTCCTACAAAAGGCCACGTCGCCAAGGTCGGCTGACAACCGACCTACAAGACAGCAAGAAGAGCTAATTAGGCAAATGAGGTGCCAGAGGAGCACGTTCACAACAAAGGAACAGGATGAAATCCCAGGTTGGACTTCCCTGATGGTCCAGTGGGTGAGAATCTGCCTTCCAGTGCGGGGTCAGAACCGGGTTGGGCAACTGAGCCCATGAGACACAGCTAGAGAAGCCTACGTGGGCCGCCGCAGAGACCCAGCACAATCAGAGCAAAAACAGACGAAAACAAAACGAGCCACTCCCGATTTCCCCACCAAGAAAAGATACAGCCCCAGGAGAGCGAAGCTAAGCGGAAACAGGCAATCTACCCGAGAAAGAGCTCAAGGTAGTGATCATAAAGAGGATCAAAGAACTCAGAAGAAGCGATAAACAGAGTGAGAGTTGGTTAGAAAATGTAAAAGAACCCCCAAGCAGAGATGAAAAATGTAGTAACTGCATATTTAAAAAAGACACCAGAAGGAATCAACAGCAGACTAAATGACGCTGAGATGTGGATCAGTGAACGGGCAGACAGAAGTGGAAATCCCTGAAGCTGAAGAGAAAAAAGAGAAACGGGACAGTTTCAGAGATCTCTGTGATAACATCAAGTGTACTCACGGTAGCATTATAGGGGTCCTAGCAGAAAAGAAAGAAAAGGGACAGAGAATTTATTTGAAGACATTGTAGCTGAAAACTCCCCTAACTTGGGAAAGCAAGCGGACACTCAGGTGCTGGAAGCACAGAGAATCTAATGGGAGCAGCCCCCAGAAGGACCAAGACACACGTAAAATGGCAAAAACCAAAGATGAAGAGCAAGCGAGGGACGTCCCTGGTGGACCAGGGCTTCACACTGCAGGGGGCGTAGGTTTGACCCTGGGGTGGAGAACTAGGACCCCTCGCGCCAATTGATGAGAGAAAACACACACGCACGCACACGCACACACATGCATGCACAGCAACAAGCTACATACAACGGCTGGCTTCTCAGCAGAACCTGCAGGCCAGAAGGGAGGGGCTCAATATATTTAAAGTGATGAAAGGGAAAAACCTACACCCACCCAAGAATACTTTTCCTGGCAAAACTCTCACTCAGATATGATGGAGAGATCGAAAGTTTTACAGCAACACCAAACCAGCTTTATAAGAAATGTTCAAGAGACTTCTCTAAGCAAAAAAAAAAAGAGGCTACAACCAGAAACACGAAATTTATGAAAGGAAAACACTCACTGGAGGAGCAAATACCCAGTAACGGGAGCAAGGCAACCACAGACAAAGCTAGCCGGCAGATTAAAAGACAAAAGGAGGAAAATCGATATCCGTAATAAGCAGTCAAGGGATACACAAAAGATGTCAAACGTGCTGTCAGAAACATCACAGTCGTTATGAGGGGAGGGAAGTAAAAATGCAGGGAAGTTAAAATGTGTCTGAAATTAAGAGACGGCAACACGGCTTCCTAGGTGGCTCAGGGGTAAAGAATCCGCCTGCCAATGCAGGAGACCCGGGTTCGATCCCTGGCCCGGGAAACTTCCGCACGCAGGAGAGCCACTAAGCCTGAGTGCCCCAGCTACTGAGCCAGTGCTCCAGAGCCTGAGGCGCTGAATCCACGCACCCGACGGCCTGTGCTCCACGAGAGAGGTCAGCGCAGCAAGAAGCCGGCTGCCCCGGGCCAGGGCGTCTTGCGTCAGTCCGTGGCGGGCGGCAGGGGAATCCATCAGCTAGGGCAGCCTAACAGCTAGAGAGCTGCCCCATCCTCCACAGAAAAAGCCCCCATGGGCCAAAAGCAACAAAGACCCAGCAGGGCCAAAAGCAAATAATTTTTTTAAAAAAGACCAGCAACTTTGTCACACATATAGAGATGGCTGTATATAAACCTCAAGGTGGGGAACTTCCCTGGGGGTCCAGAGGCTAAGACTCCAGGCTCCCAATGCAGGGGGCCTGGGTTTGACCCCTGCTCGGGGAACTGGATCCCACATGCCCCAACTAAGACCTGGCACAGCCAAATAAATACTCTTTTTTAAAAAAAGAGGAAGAAGCAGGAAAGTGCAGAGTTTCAGGGAAAGCCTCACCAAAAGCAGAGCCTCCCTGATATCTGGGCCTGACATTCAAGCCACGATCCCGACCCAGAAGTTTCTCCTCCCTTGAGGCTCCTGGGAGTTCTATTAACCAATTAATCCCTTCCCGATGCTTCTCAATAAGGCTGTAGAGTTTCCTGGCAGAGGCAGCTATTTGAATTTGAAAATTTCCTGGTAAAATGCACAGTCTTCAACACTCTCCCTTTGATATACAAAGCCAGCTCCCTCTGCTCCGAGTGTGAGCTACACTAAGCCACTCGAGTCTAACAGAGAACAGAGGCGTTGATGGTGTGACCCCAGACACGAGCCATGAGAGGCCTGGGCCGCCGCCTTCCTCCCCGAGCCAGGAGGACATCCAGGCGCCCTAGGAGAAAGGCCATGTGGCGACGTGCCCCGGTCAACAGCCAGCAAGAAACCAGGGCCTCCAGCCGTCAGCCCACTCACACCTCAGAAGCAGGACCCGCAGCCCGGGACAGGTCTTCAGGCCGGGATCTGACTGCAGTATCCGGAACTGGGCCCGCCCAGCAAAGCCACTCCCAAGGTCCTGACCCCCCAGGGACTGAGAGAATATGTGAACACACTACTGCTTAAGCTGTGAGCTTGGGGAACGCTGTTTTGTGCAACAGCTAACAAAAACACTTCTAGTGAGAAGCCATGCTGCCCCATTCACAGGGTGATTCGGGAGTGTTCTGGAGGCTGTTTAGGTGTATGAGTAACCGTCCGAGGCCTGACAGTGATAACCAGCGGGCTGGAAGGAGGACAAGGGCCCCGGGGCACTCAGCAGACTGCAGGCTCACTCCAGGGCACCAACATGCTTGGGGAAGGAGCAGGCCTGATGGAGTCCCCTGCCACCAGCCACGGGCTGACACAAGACACCCAGCCGAGGGCAGCCTGGGGGCCTGCGGCCGGAGGGGCAGGCCGCCAGGACTCAGGGGGGTGACAGCGCGCAGCCAAGGCCCCGAGCGCTGGTGGGGCCGCTGTCCACCAGCACTTCACTGAGAGGACAGTGAACGGTACCACCACTGAGAACTTCGGGACAGCGGCCAGAGAGCAGCAGCCCCCAAGCACAGGGCGGCTTGGAGCGGGCCCTGGGCAGCTGCCCTGGCGGCCGGCCCTGAAGCTGGCCCTGGGTGGGCAGAGGCGGGAAGGGGCTGGACAGCCCAGTTCAGTTGCTAAGTGTGTCCAACTCTTTGCGACCCCATGGACTGCAGCACACCAGGCCTCCCTGTCCATCACCAATTCCCAAAGCTTACTCAAACTCATGTCCATTGAGTCAGTGATGCCACCCAACCATCTCATCCTCTGTCATCCCCTTCTCCTCCTGCCTTCAATCTTTCTCAGCATCAGGGTCTTTTCTAATGAGTCAACTCTTCACATCAGGTGGTCAAAGTATTGGAGTTTCAGCTTCAGCATCAGTCCTTCCAATGAACACCCAGGACTTGCCGGGGACCAGCCCCGGCTGATCCAGGGTATTCGAAGGAGAGACGGCTAGGCGAGGGTCAGGGAACAACTGCTTAATTACACTTTAATTAAGGATACAAAGAGTAATAGAATAAGGATAGCTCAGTAGGAAAATTCAGTGGAGAAAAGAAGCTGAGTGGCTTGGTTTACGCGGAAAATCAATATAACCCGTGACACCAGGTTAGCTCTGACCACGGAGGCCGCAGGCGCCCTCTCGAATAGCGGAAGGTGCCCCACCTTAGACACCTTCTCGAGTGGGTCTTAGAAGCCCAGGCAAATAAATGGTCGCAGAGGACATCCGCGCTCCAGATGGAGGCTCAGCCGGAAGTTAAAGGGAAGAATGACATGGGGAGACCAAGTTTCAGTGAACAAGGCCCGCACTTTATTTTCCAAAGTAGTTTTTATACCTTAAGGTATGCATAGAGGATAATGGGGGAAGGGGTAGAGTCATGCAGCAAGCCAGGCTTTCTTCCTGCAAACTTATCATATGCAAAAGTTCAGGTGATTGACATCATCTTCTGGCCCGGAGGCCTGTTAACATTTTAAGAAACTTATCTTTCTCTAAAGGTGATTATTCCAAAGTCAGGCGCCAGCCTTCCAAAAAGCATTGGACAAAGCGGCATTTTACATTTCTATACACCCATTATATCAATCAATACACTGCCAAGGACACAGTAGGTAAGGAGTATGGAGACTTAGCAGCAAACATTGGCCCAACAAGTGAAAAACCCTTCACCAATACAATTTCTAATCAATCTTTTAACTACTCAAAGGAATCTGTGTTTAGGCAGTTTAGAACATCTCCTGCCTCTCACAGTTGGGAGGCTCTGAACAATCACATGTGGCCGGAAAAACCTATTCAGGCAGGCTAGAGGATTTCCAAAGGAGTTTGTAGGTTAAACACTGTCACACCCAGGAATTATTAACTGGAGCTGTAAGCTAACTCTTTTTCCAGAGAGAGGTAGTGGGAGACAGCCCCCCGTAAAGTCAGAGGTGTAGGTGAAAGCACAAAGCAGAAAGTAGGCAGACTCTGGTTTTGGGGGTAGATGCTCGAGAATTTCCAGGGGGACTCCTGAGGCTCGATCCCGCCTTTGCGTATGCCGAGCCTCCTTCCTCATGACCTTTGTCATGGGCGGAGTGCCTCACGCTGGCTCCCGGCAGTGATAGAATTCCAGTTGAGCTATTCCAGATCCTCACTCAATATGCAATATGCCGGCTCCCAGCAAGGACTGATCTCCTTTAGGATGGACTGGTTGGATCTCCTTGCAGTCCAAGGGACTCTCAAGAGTCTTCTCCAACACCACAGTTCAAAAGCATCAATTCTTCGGTGCTCAGCCTTCTTCACAGTCCAACTCTCACACCCATACATGACTACTGGAAAAACCATAGCTTTGACTTCAGGAAAAACAGAGGAAGGGATATTTATAAACAGCCTCCACGCCCACCACACTCCTTTTGCCCTTTTCTAGCAAAGCTTCTTTGGGATTCTTCAAATGGTCTCCGACTCCTTAAAAAAAAAGTTTTCTAGGACATTCTGAGTAATGCCCTCTCTCACCTCCTGGCAACAAAAACCAGTGTGTTGACATGAAAATGCCCCCACCCACGCACCCGCCCGGACCAAGGAAACAGCGCGTATTTCACACTCAGGGCAGCAGATGGCGACGCTGAAGTGCGGAGCCAAGTCGAGTCCAAAGCCTCCAAGCAGGTGGGGCTGCGGGGTGCTGCCTCGCCCCAGCCCCTCCTTGGGGATGCGCGGGGTCTCCTCACCACCTGTACTCAAAGCGGCTCTACCGTTTCCTTGGAATCAGCTCCCTTTTAAAAGTCTATGTCAAGGACTTTGAAAAGGAAGTGCCTGTTCTAAGTTAGCGGAGGCGGCAGCCCTACCTGCCCTGCAGAGACAGTTCCAACCAGGTGTGTCTGCTGAGCCGGAGGGGAGCGCCCTCGGTCCACGCCGGCCACGCTCCAGCCCCACGCTTCATTCTCCCCATTTTACAGACCAGCAAACGAGGCAGAGCGGGGCTGAGACTACCCCCGGCCTGGGCCGCAGAGCCAGCACGAAGCTCGCCGGACGCGGAAGCCCTGCGTGGCCTCGCGACACACCTGCGTTGGAAGAGGTGCGTGCGCCCCGCCGGGCAGCCAGCGGGGGAGCAAGTCTGGAACCGGCTCCGGGAAGGCGAAGGGTGCGGGGATTCACCCGCTGAAGCCAGAGACGTGGAGGAGAGAACTGGGATTGGAGACAAGACTTCGCTCCAGGCTTCTTCAGGCGTAGTTAGCATCTTCGGAGGACGGGGTTTGGGGGCCTCTGATGTCAAAGGCCACTGAGCGGACCTTTGGGCAAGCCCTGTTGGAGGGTCTAAGGTCCCAACCAGCCTTAGCCGACTCCAGTTCAGTTCAGTCGCTCAGTCGTGTCTGACTCTCTGCGACCCCATGGAATGCAGCACACCAAGCCTCTCTGTTCATCACCAACTCCCCGAGTTTACTCAAACTCATGTCCATGAAGTCCCTGACTCCAAGTTCCTGCCAAACAACTCGGGGGACCCCTGTTAAGGTTTCTGGCGGCCTGGAGGATGCGCCAGGGTTCAGGCTAATCCTTGGGCACAGGTTACAGGTGCAATGGGCTTAGGTGAAGATTGCCCTGGGACTCTAGGAGGGCTTCTGGGGTGGGGTGCACAGGCTAAAAGTGAGAGCTGAGAAGCTGGGGGTCACAGCGTCTTAATCTCTGTAGATGAGAAGGAAAGCTGCTCCAGGGGATAATGCAGGGTCCTGGCCACAAGATAAAGGGCTTCCTCGGCAGCCTGCCTTACGAAGCAGCAAAAATACAAAGGCTCTCCCACCAGGTTTGAAACCACCTAACAGCCCTGCTCGTTTCAGCCGCGCCTGCTCTGTGAACAGCGCCCAGGACACTTACCCGGGGGGTGAGGGGGCAGATGCACGGCAGACAGCGGTGCCTCGGTCTGCTGGCAGTGGGAGCCGTTCCAGGAGGGCTTCCTGGAAGAGGCCCTGCCCTGGGATGGAGGGCGCAGGAGGAGAGAGGCGTGTGGCGGGCAGAGGGGCCGAGGCCGACCTGCCGGGGGCCACGAGCTGGTGATGGCGTGCTGCAGAGGGGGACCTGGTTTCAACCTGAAGACTCGAGGAGGCGGTCAGACCTTTGTCGCCAGAGGCAGAAGCGGGCGCCTGGGAGACAGCGGTCCAGAGAGAAGCGGACTGACCGGAGCGGGAGGAGAGGTGGTCTGCAAACCTTACAGACGCTTCTTGCACCTGCGCCGTGCAGGCTTAGCTGTGTCTTAACAGCATTAAAGCACCGAGTCCCTGCCCTTCAGAAGTTCCTGTCTGCCTGGAAGGAGACATTTCATCAGTTCAGTTCAGTTCAGTCGCTCAGTCGTGTCCGACGCTTTGCGACCCCATGGACTGCAGCACACCAGGCCTCCCTGTCCATCAACTCCTGGAGTTTACCCAAACTCATCTCCATGGAGTCATTGATGCCATCCAGCCATCTCATCCTCTGTCGTCCCCTTCTCCTCGCGCCTTCAGTCTTTCCCAGCATCAGGGTCTTTTCCAATGAGTCAGCTCTTTGCATCAGATGGCCAAAGGTGGAGTTTCAGCTTCAACATCAGTCCATCCAATGAATATTCAGAACTGAATTCCTTTAGGATGGACTAGTTGGATATCATTGCAGTCCAAGGGACTCTCAACAGTCTTCTCCAACACCACAGTTCAAAAGCGTCCATTCTTCAGTGCTCAGCTTTCTTTATAGTCCAACTCTCATATCCATCCATAACTACTGGAAAAACCATAGCTTTGACTAGACAGACCTTTGTTGGCACAGTAATGTCTCTGCTTTTTAACGTGCTGTCTAGGTTGCAGACAAAATGTGAACATGATTTTAGGTCCTGCAGGGTGTGTCCTGGTGGAAGAGGCAGGAAGAGCGACAGCATGTGTAGGCAGTTGTGGGCGGGGCGGGCTTTCCAGAAGGGCTGGTTTTAGGCATCTGCCATCTATGGGGAGGGTCGGGAGAAGGGGGCAGGGGGCAGGAGCCATGACCGTGAACCCGTGAAAGGGGCCGGGTTCAGAGCTCAGGTTTTCTTCTCTGCTGTCACGAAACCCTATGAAGGTGGGGGTGACAGCAATTTGCGGCACCTCGGGCCCCTGGGCACCTGGCTCTTGCAGGGTCAGCTGTTGGTGAACCCAGCACAGGCCCAGCCCTGAGGTCGCAGTGGGCTCCCCAGGTCGGGCTGAGGGCTGGTGCAGGCCACCCTAGGAATTCCTCCGGGAGCAGGAACCCCTTGTGCAGTAGCAGGGCCGGTGCATGCACACACACACACCCTCACACACATGCACACACGCTCACATGCACACGCACGCACTCACGCACATGCACACACGCTCACACACATGCACTCACAACACACACATGCACACACTCACACACATGCACACAGGCTCACACACATGCACACATAAACACACACGCACTCACATGAACACACACGCACACACATGCACTCATACACACACATGCATTCATACACACATGCACACACACTCACATACACACATGCACACACGCATGCACTCACACACACACACACGGGGATTTTACAGGACACAGCGGGCATGAGCACGTTCACAGACGGAAGGAGCCCAAGAGGGGCCTCTGTGGGCACGGGCGGGGGACCTGGCAGGGAGCCTGACGGGTCAGGGAGCAGAAGGCCCCCGTATCCCCCCAGGAAAAGCCTGTGGTCAGCCGGGCCGGCCACCCAGGCAGCTCTGGAAGAGGGAGCCCCCTCAGGAAGCCCAGGGGCGCCCCCGCCCAGAGCCCACAGAGGCCTGTTGTGGGGAGATACGGGTGGCCGGGGGCCCTTCACGTCTGGGATCCCTGAATGAAAGACGCCACACCGCAGTGGAGCCCGCGAATGCTGGAGACCTGCGGGCGCACCCCCAAGGGCGTGGGCCCCGTCCGGCCCTGTGTGGGTGAGACTACACTCAGGAAGGAAAGGAAAGGCGGTCTTGATGGATATTGGGGTTGAGGACCACGTTTATCATCTTCCTGCTCATTGCAGAGTCCGGTTTTTCCACAACGAAAACTATTTATTTCTGTCGTTTTTTAAGCCATCCATGTTGAGATAAGAAGGAAACCTCAGAGGCACGAGAGGAGAGAGCGTGGGCCTGACCGGGGGGATCAGGTCAGGACGCACACCCGCCTAGCCCCCCCAACGCATGGGAGGGACGCTCCTATGGGTCTGGGGGCGGTGGGGTCAAGTGTGCCCGCCCTTGCCCTTGGCTTCTGCCCGCCGCCTTGGTGCCACGTCACCTGCTTTGAGAACAGGATCGGCTGCAGGGGGTGTGGCTCCCTGCCTCCTGGCCGGGTGACTCCTGCTTGCAGTCCAGTGGCCCCTCGGCTGGCAGCCTGGCTGCTCTGGGCCTCAGTGTTCCTTTCAAGCCCAAACTATCTGAGTTTGAGAGGGTTTAGAACCGCCCCCCCAGACCGGGGGCCACAGACCCGATTCTCAGCTTCGCTGTGGCTGATGCTGACCACGACCATGGGCACGGCCAGAGGTGCCCCTCCCAGCACCCCCCCTCTGGGCGTCTCTCCTGCATCCCTCTGGTTGCCAGAACCCCTTCCACCTGTTCCCAAGCATTGCTGTACCCCAAGGGGTTACGCCTCAGCTCCCCCACCGCCACGGGTATATGTTTTCCCATCTCTGCAAATCCTGTACTAACTTGATATTTCATACTGCTGACATTTTTATAACACAATAAAACGTGTGTTAGTCACCCCGTCATGTTTGACTCTGTGACCCCATGGACTGTAGCTCACCAGGATCCTCTGTCCATGGAATTCTCCAAGCAAGAACACCAGAGTGGATTGCCATGCCCTTCTCCAACATAATAAAAGGCATATATTATTATTTTGATTTTATAATTGTAATATTTCAGCTTGATTTTAATTCATACTTTATAATGTTAAAAATAAAATTGAATTAAAGATATGTGTTTCTTTTATTTTTTTTAATATAAATTTATTTATTTTAATTGGAGGCTAATTACTTTACGTGTTTCTTTTAAAGAGAACTTTATATCACTAACATAGATGGGAAGCTGCAGTCACTCGCCTGAGTCAAATGTCCTATAGAAATAGATATACTGCATGTACAACTAAGGTCTTTACTTCTAGCTCAAGACTGATGCAGCTCTTTGTTAAAAAGAAGGATCAGAAAGCATTAAGGTGGCTCAGTGGTAAAGAATCTGCCCGCCAATGTAGAAGATGGACAGAGGAGCCTGGCGGGCTATAATCCATGGGGTTGCAAAGAGTCAGACACGCCCGAATGAATAAGCACGCTTGCAAAATCTTGAAAGATGTGAAAATGCAAGGCAGCCTCCCCCAGGAAGCCTTCCCAACCTTCTTGGTTCTCCCACGCTCGGGACTGAGGCTCGTGGAGGACCTGTGGTCCAGTGGGAGGCACTAGTGTGCTTGCTGTGCTCAGTTGTGTCTGACTCTGTGACCCCGTGGACTGTAGCCCACCAGGCTCCTCTGCCCATGGGGATTCTCCAGGCAAGAACACTGGAGTGGGCTGCCATGCTCTCCTCCAGGGGATCTTCCCAACACAGGGATCAAACCCAGGTCTCCCACATTGCAGGCGGATTCTTTACCAGCTGAGCCACCAGGGAAGCCCCAGGATGCACTGCACCCTCTGATAAACGGGTTGACCTGTGGTTCTGTGCACAAGTTCCTGGAATCCCGAGGGCCGCCGCCTCTGTAGGGAGGCCCTCCGGGGGCTGCACACAGGGATAAGCCAGGCTATTTTCACCATTTCCTTCCTCCCACTGAGGCAGGGGTCACTGTCGGCTGCTTCGCACAGCGTGGCCAGCCACCGTGGCTTCGGCTAGGACAGTTCAGGCCACAGAAGGGGCGCCTGGAGGGCAGCCAGTCAGGTAAGTGGCCCTCATCACCCAGCACCACCTCCCACTGTGCGGGCCCCTCCCGGGGGTTCGGAGGCTCTGGTTCCAGGCCTGGTAGAGAGAGGCGGCCTGTGGCAAGTCCAACCTCTGCCCCTCCTGGCGGGCAGCGGGGGGTGGGGTGGGGGGGCGGGCAGGCAGAGGCACGGGCAGGCATTCCCTCTGAGATACCAGGTGCTTGGTTGAGTCAAGATTCATTGGTTTATTAAACAGACATTCCTTGGAAGCCTGCCACAGGCCAGCCCTGGTGGGAGCCCACCTTCGGAAGGGGAAGTTGCCTCCACCAAGTCCTGGAGGGGCAGTGAGCTGGGCAGAGGACTGGGGTTTCTAAGAACCGAGTGCAAGCCTGGTGTCTGACAACGCTGGGCAGCCCTGGAGAAGGCAGTCTCCCTCTCTGGGCCTCTTTCCCAACTGCGAGCCTGAGCCTCGATCTAGGGCTTTCCAGATGGAGCCGGGTCTGGGTCCCCTTCCCCACCCTACCACCCAACCAAGCAACCCCAGCCAGCTGCTCTGCATACCAGGGACCCAGAGAAAGTTCACTCTGCTGCGAACCAGGCAGAGGGGTTTGAATTCACGGGCCAGGGGGTAGTCGGTGGTGTGCACGCCCTTCGCCAGACCCAGGCTTAGGTGTGCAGGGTGTTGGGGAGAGGCCCTGACCTGGCCTGCTGTCATTCAGCTGGCACCTGCTGCCCCTGGCCCTGAGCAGGGGCTGGTGTCTCTGGCAGCGGGCAGGCGGGCCCACCCCTCCCAGGAAGGGACTGAGTCCACTCCTCGCCCCCCCCCCCCCGCCCCCGCAGTAGCCACCTTCACTCTCCGGCCTCCTGAGCATCCGGGGAGGCCCAGCCGGGCTGGGTCCAGGGAGCTTCTCGCCTACGTCCCCACCACCCATTTCACGGAGGAGAAAGCCGAGGCTTCAGAGGAGGTGGGTGGTCCCCTGTCCAGTCGGGGCGGGGGCAGGCCGCCGGGACCAGGGCAGGCCACGGGGACCTCACTGCCACTGTCCCCGCAGCCCTCCCGCCCGATGCCCGCGTGGGTGGCGCTGCTGTTGCTCTGGGCGGCCACCGAGGCCTCCGAGGACTGCCCGGCCGCGTGCGCCTGCCACACGCTGGACACCATGGGGCTGCAGGTGGACTGCCGCGGCCGCGGGCTCGAGGTGCTCCCCGCCCTGCCGGCCCCCACGCGCGAGCTCCTGCTGACCAACAACAGCCTGCAGAGCGTGCCCCCCGGCGCCTTCGACCACCTGCCACAGCTGCAGGTCCTGGACCTGGCGGAAAACCCATGGCGCTGCGACTGCGGCCTCGTCTACCTGCGCCTCTGGCTGGAGGACCGCGCGCCCCAGCAGCTGCTGCGCCTGCGCTGCGCCGGCCCCGCCCACGCCGCGGACCGCACGCCCGCCCAGCTCAGCGGCTCGGAGCTGGGCGGCTGCGGCTGGACCCTGCGCGAGTCCTGGGCCGGCCCGGGGTCCTGGTGGGACGCGGCGCTGGTCGTCGTGGCCGCGCTGGGTCTGGCTCTCCTGGTGAGCCTGCTGTGCACCATCCCGGTGCCCCGGGCCAGCCCCCGGTAGCTCAGAAGAAACCCGCCGCCCAGCCAGCCCTTATGCAGGCTCGGAGGTGCTTCCCTCTTAGCATCCCAAAAACCCGCATCTCTGTGTTCAGACACTGATCCGGGCTTCCCTATCCCCCAAGTTCCTAGTAAAATGGCTGGGTCCACCTCCACCTCCCACCCCCCAAACTACCCCCAACCCCACCATCTCTGGCCACCCCAGGGCCCTTTCCCTGGTTCCAGCCGGGTTCTCATGCCCTCCTGGCTGCTGGCACCCGTGCCCCACACTGGCCACATCACAGCCCACAGCCTGGGATGGATGCTTGAAGCACGTGTCCCCCATCTGAGGAAACCAGGGCTCTGATGAGGATGCGTCGTCCAAGGTCACGAACCAGCCCAGGCAGACGTGGGGTCTGAGTGGAGGCTGGTATGGCCCCCAGTGTCTGTGTCAGAGGGGACCCAGGGCAGGCAGGGGCAGTGTGGCTGGGCAGCCATGCCCTCTGGCCAGCAGGGGCCGCGTGTGGGCTCGGAAGCCCGCTGGGGGGCTCTGGGCGTGTGGCTGCTGTGCCCATCTCCGAGCTTCAAGCAAGACAACCAGTCTGGGTGCGGATGGCGCGTTAGAGAAACGTTTACTGGTTTAGGAATGTGTACACTCTGGCTCTGCTAAGTCTCCATAAAGGCAACTTGTTCCCATGTTTTAAAAAATAGATTTGCTATAAAGACTCATATATTCATAAATAGGCAATGAGAAAAATTTCCAAATGCAACAGCATCCTTGGGCTCAGGCCTTCCCCAGCCCCCAGTCCCGTGCAGGCTCGGGGGTCCCTGAGGCCCCAGCCCCGCCGCCTTTCCCGGAGAAGTAACTGAATTCAATATGAATTAGGAGCTTCCTCTAGCTCCGAGCCAGCTGGGGCCTGTGTCCTTGGGGTCAATCCTGCCCTGCTTCTGGGACAGGGACCCATCGCTCTGGCTCATGGGTCCCTGGCCTGCCCACCCTCCTCCCGTGAATATAAACCCCACCGTCCCCTGGTCCTCCTTGAGCCCAGACCGCAGACCGCCCCCTCTGTGGGGGTGGCTGGCAGCCGGGACACTTGCCGGCCCCCTGCCCCACTTCCTCTCCTGCAGCCCCTGGGGTGGGGTGGAGGGGGGGCGGGACCCCACCTGCTCCTTTATAAACAAAGGAAGAGATTGCAGTTGGGAAGAGGCGGGCAGAGGCGGGCCATGTCTTCTCACACCCTTCTCCATTAACTCTCACCCGAGTCCAGGGCCGTCTGACAGAGGCCCAGGGCCCAGAGGTGGTGAGGGCCCCGCCTGGTGGGCACCCCCGAGCAGGCCCGCAGTGCACGCCCAGGCTGCGCCCAGAGCACCGGCATGGGCATCTGAGACTGAGGACCGGGAAACTCGCAGGAACTCATTCTCACTGTGGGCTGTGAATGACACTGACTCGAGGGGAGGGTGGGAGAGTGGGGAGGGCAGCAAGGGGTCTGAGGACAGAGGCTGCTCCCGGGGCCGAGCCGTGTGCGGGTGGACACCGTGAGGGTGGACCGCATCCCAGGGCGGGGGAGGGACCTTTCATAGCGCCCTCTGACATCAGCTGGGGAGGGTGTCTGCCTGCAGCATGGAAGCTCAGGCTGACGCGCTCAGGGAGGAGTCCGGGGAGGGGGTGGGGCTGCTCTGGGCGGGGGGGGGGCAGCAGGGACATGGCAGTGGGGTGGGGAGAGAAAGCGGGGAGCCCAAGGTGACCCCGAGTTCCAGGCTGCAGCGGGCATGGCCTGCGGTGGCAGAGGAGCCCCCGGCGCCGGACAGCTGTCCCCCTGGACGGTCACTGCAGCCCAGACCCCCTTCCTCCCTGAGGCCTGCGAGGCAGCTGGGCCCGGGCTCAGTACCTGTGCTCCCCGGAACTGGGTGCCCCGCCTGTCCCCGGAGCGGAGCGGCTGCCCTCCGCAGGGCGGCCTTCTCTCTCCACTGGGCCTGGACCGAACACCGGGCTCTGCCCGAACACCGGCCTCAAGCAGAGGGGTCCTGGGGTTGGAGGACCTCTGCCCTTGGCCCGAGGGGCCCTTCTGAGACCTCAGTGCAGGCGCTTTCTCCTGTGCAGGCGGAGGGGCCAGGCCCTCCTCCCATCAGCAGGACAGAGGAGGGAAGCGGGCAGCCTTCTTGCTCCCAGTTCCCAGCCCACCCAGCCGACAGTGGGCTGACCCCCTAGGGCAGACCCCTGCCCAGCAGCTCCTGGCCCGACTGGGCCAGTATCCTTTCCTCCGGGACCAGAGCCGGCAGCCTGACTGCTGAGAGGACACTTGGCAGGTGGGAGAGGGGAGGGGCTGAATGGGGATGGGCTGGGGGTCACCAGGGGTGACCACTCGCCTCCCCCAGCCCAGGGGACAGTGCTCCTTCCAAGGGCCCCAGGGACCCGGGTCCCTGCTGTCGCTCTGACCTCAGCCCCAGCTGAAGGCCACGAGGGCGGTGGGCCCAGACCCCAGACAGCCAGGCCGGTACCCTTTGTCTAAGCTAGACTGGCAGGGGCAGGGGGCACTGGCGCTCTGACTGTGGCAGCAAGCATCTCTGCACAGAGGGTGAGACGGGGTGGCCTCCACTCGTCCCTGAAATGTCCATCTCCCCATCTCACGTCCACTCCTCCCAAC
Organism: Bubalus bubalis; assembly: GCF_019923935.1. NCBI lineage: Eukaryota > Metazoa > Chordata > Mammalia > Artiodactyla > Bovidae > Bubalus > Bubalus bubalis. The sequence continues at coordinate 58,890,816 of NC_059177.1, forward strand.
CTGCTGAGGGCCAGGGCTAAAGGAGTCACTGCTTTGGCAACCTGAGTGGAGAAGCTCTGGCCCCCAGGCTAGCGGCCAAATTCTGTGGGTGATGGCCCCCACTGGTCCTGGGGGAAATGGGAGAGGCAGGGCTTGCTGAGGAGGAGCCGGCCGGTGCCGGGTGAGGGCTGGCAGTGACGGAAGGAAGGGGGCCGGTGGCCGCACAGGAGGCCCTGGGGGGACCTGGGAGGACCCGGGGCCCTGGCTGGGTGCCTGGGAAGCCACAGCCTGCAGCAGCCTCGGGGGTGAGACGGGCCAAACCAGGAAGCGCAGAGCTGGGGGCGATGCTCCCAGGCCCCTGCCAGGGCCCACAGCCCTGGTTCAGGCCTCTGGGCCCCTCCTGCCTCTTCCCTCGTGGAGGCCGGCGCTGCCGTTGCACACCCAGGCCTCGGGACGGCGACCAGGCCTCCCCGTGGGTGCCCCGTCAGCAGCCGCAGCCCCAGCTCTCCGCGACGTCCTTGCTGTCCAGCTGGATGTGGTCGGCGCCCTTCTCGCTGAGCCGCGGGCCGCCGTGCCGCATGACCAGCTCAGTGGCCACCCTCACGAAGGCCTCCTCCACATTGCTTGAGTCCTTGGCCGACGTCTCGATGGCACACAGGATGTCGTAGTGCTCAGCCAGGCCCTGTGCCTCGGCCAGAGGCACCTCCCGCAGCTCCCCGAGGTCCGACTTGTTCCCTGTGGGCAAGCGGGGGCAGTGGTGAGGCAGGCGAGCCTGGGGCTCTGTCTCAATTTTAATTCCCTCACCCCATCCTTGGGGCTTCCCTGGCGGCTCAGATGGTGAAGAGTATGCCTGCAATGTGAGACCTGGGTTTGATTCCTGGGCTGGGAAGATCCCCTGGACAAGGGCAAGGGTATCCACTCCAGTATTCTTGCCTGGAGAATCCCATGGACAGAGGGGCCTGGTGGGCTATGGTCCCTGGGGTCGCAAAGAATCAGACGCGACTGAAGTCACTACCCCCTTGTCTAATCTCTTCCTTCTCTGTGCCAGAGGCTCGTGTACTTAACTGAATTTTTTCTATGAAATAGAAGCAGCAGAATTGGGCAAAAAGCATGCGGGCCCTTAGATCTGGAGGCAGCTGCGGGTAGAGACACCAGCTTTCAGCTGCCTGCTGTGTGACCCTGGGGTGACTCACTCCATCTCGGAGACCCGGCCTGCCCACTCGGGACACCACCTTCTGCAGAGCAGGGACTAACGGACACGGTAAGCTGGCCCCGGGCAGGCCCTCCGTCAACTTTGCTGCTGTTATTTAGTCGCTCAGTCCAACTCTTTGTTGACCCCATGGACTGTAGCCTGCCAGGCTCCTCTGTCCCCGGGATTCTCCAGGCAAGAACATGGAGTGGGTTGCCATGCCCTCCTCCAGGGGATCGATCAAACCCAGGTCTCCCGCACTGCAGATGGATTGTTTACCACTGAGCCACTGGGGTGTGAAGTTACAGAAACCTGGTCGTGGTTTTTTTTTTTTGGTAAAATTTCGTTATTATGTTTATTATTAACCCTCTCCTATTTTAGAGGGGAATTTTTAATCCTCTGTAGGATCATGGGTTTTGATGATTTTGCTCTTCTGATAAGAACAGTGCAGACCACAGCTGCTCTGAGAGCATGCCTCTGCTTCTCCTCTGAGGTCTAAGGGGATTCGTTATATTTTAGGTAATCTGGTCAGCTGCTCCTTGGCCCAGTTTATGCAAGACTTTTTTTATACTTCTTGGAGAAGGAAATGGCAAGCCACTCCAGTATTCTTGCTTGGAAAATCCCATGGACAGAGGAGCCTCATGGGCTCCAGTCCATGGGGTCGCAAGAGTCGGACACGACTTGGCGACTAAAGCAAGTGGCTGACTTTCATAGTGTGATCACAGGGACAACAACAGACGCGCTGTAAAGACCTGGGGTTCCTGGCGGGCCAGTGGCTAGGGCTCAGCGCTTCCACTGCCGGGGCCAGGGCTCAGTTCCGGGTCGGGGAACTAAGATGCTCCAAGCTGTGAGGTATGGCCGAAACACACACACACAAACGCCTTGAAGAAAAGCCCTACAACGCGCTTGATAACTGTGCACGGCGCAGCAGCCAGTGTCCGTGGAGGGCGCCTACTTGGCTCCTGATTTCAACAAATGGAAAAGAAAAGCGCATGTGGTATTCGTGACCTGACCCCAGGTCGGCTGGCTCGCTGTGCTGGGAGAGGCCAGACGTGGGAACAGCACGGCCATTGCACGCTCTAAGCACGTGTGTCTTTTGTAGCTCTGGCTACAACACCCGGAAATGAAATGGCTGTGCTGGGGTCTGCCCCAGAGGACCGCGCGGGGCAGGGACAGAGGCTGAGACGGCTGCAGACGGGACCTGCAGGTGGACCCGCGGTGTCTGCCGACCTGGGCTCGCCGCACTATTCCCTCCTTGAGCTTCTGTGAAACGCTCTGCGAGGAAGGTTTTGTTCTAAGTCCTGGATGAAAGGGAAGCGTCTGGGCAGGTGGGAGGGCCCCCTTCCTGCCGGGGGGTGGGGAACAGTCCGGCCCAGCGCACCCACGCTCCAGCCCAGGCCCCTCTGCACAAGCCCGCTGAGAGGAACCAGCCTGAGGCCTGGGACAAGGGCCCCAGGGACACACGTGTGGGCCACAGCTTCCTGAGTCCAGGTCTGGAAGTTGACACGGGAGAAAAAGGCAGAAGGCAGAGCACGCCCCGCAGCAGTGGTTCTCAGGTGGGCTCGCCACGGCGCCTGGAGCCTGCTAGAAACTCACGTTCGTGGGCCCACCCAGACCTCCCGATCAGACGCTCAGAGGGTGTCCAACTTCAGAGAGACCTGGAGGTGGACAGACGCCCACCTAGACCTCCCAATCAGATGCTGTGGCGGGGGGGCGGGGGTCTGACTTCAGAGAGACCTGGAGGTGGACAGACGCCCACCCAGACCTTCCCGATCAGATGCTCTGGGGGTGGAGGGGAGGGGTCCGACTTCAGAGAGACCTGGAGGTGGACAGACACGAGAAGCCCCTCTGCAGCGGATGACAGAGCGAGCCCCTGAACACAACCAGCCTCCTTCACGTGCTCAGGGGCTGCGTGAATTGGGGAGAAATTACTTCTCATTTCTGAGCCTCCTGACACAGGAGGAGCAGGCAGGGTTCTGAGAAGATGCGTGACAAAGAGGGAACCAGCCTCGGCCGTGGTGCGGCCACGTGGTGACTGCCTCCAGGCCCCCTCCCCTGGTTCCTGCTTTGGGATGCAGCTTTACAGGTGATTAGCAGGAACTGCATCTTCTAGATCACGTTCAGGTCCTGGCTCTGCGCCTGCCTGGCCAAGCTCTGCTCGCCCTTCATTTACAAAGGAGACAGACAGACAGACAGACAGACAGACAGCCGGCCTCACCGATGAGCAGCTGCACGATGTTGGAGCCCGCGTACTTGCGCAAGTCCTCGATCCAGTGCGGCACCGACAGGAAGGAGCTCCTCTTGGTGATGTCGTAAGCCAGGATGGCCCCGTTGGCGCTGCGGTAGTAGCTCTGCGTGATGGTGCGGAAGCGCTCCTGGCCAGCCGTGTCCCAGATCTGCAGCTGGAGAAATGGGGGCCCCGTGAACCTGCAGGTGCAGGGGACTGGGAGGCCAGGCCCCCAGACCCACCCCCAAAGCACTGCTTCTGCAGGGCAGACCGCCGGCAGGTACCGGACAGGACGGGCCAGGAGGTGGACAGGGCGGAGAGGTCTCCTGACCTCCTGGAAGGCAGCTCAGCGGCCTGAGCAGGATGGGGCGGACCAAGGAGAGGCAGGAGCCCCACCCCCACCTCCAGAGCCCCGGGGGGCAAAAGGGTGGGCTCAGTGCTGAGGCAGGACGTGCGCTGGACCCACGTGACGCCCCCTCTGCCCTGGACACCGGCTCACTGCAGGGCCACGACCAGCACTTCCCCCGCCGTGGGGAGGCCCCCAGCCCTGGGGCTCTCTGCTTGGCCTCAGTGGGGCCGAGGACGATGCCAATGCTGGGACGGGGGGCTGGGGGAGGCAACAGGCAGTCTGCTCCTGGGGCCTCGGTCATCAGCTGACTCAGCCTGTTAACCTCAATCCCAACTCCAACCGCAACCCCGACCCCAAGCACAGTGCCCCTCCCGTGCAGGTCCTCGCTGCCCCAGCGCCGCTCAGCGCTGCAGGACAGGGGCCCACGTGGCAATCATCTCTGGCTCCTAGTAGGAGCAGTGGCTGGTAGGAGAGACCCCCAGGGTGGGGGTCTTCTGTGCTGCACAAACCACAGGCCCTGGGGCCCTGAGAAGGACACTGGCTCTGGTCCAGCCCGAGCCGCAGGCCATCCGCTCTCCTCCGCGGGCACAGGCACTCTGGGGCCTCTCTGTCGGGTTCTGAAGGAGTGTCCCGGGTGGGGACAGACCCGGAGGCCTCGCACAGTCCTGTGGGCAGGGCCCCTAGCCCGGGCACTGTGCACGTGACCATCTCTTCCCGGGCCCACAAGAGTTGTCTGACAGCTGACGCGCTCTGGGCTGTGACTTGCAAACCAGACACCCTGTGGGAGCCTTCCCGTGTGCTCCGCAGAATGAGGGTCTCCAGGAAGCAGGCCCCGGGCGCAGCTCACGCAGGGGTGATGCAAAAGGCGGGACCCTCAGCACCACGCCAGCCCAGGATCCAGATGACCAAGGACTCCCCTCCATACCCCAGAGGGGAGTGCAGATCACAAAGACAGAGGTCAGGCAGAAACAGGAAAAAGCAACCTGGACAAAACAGGAAGCTGGCAGAGTGTCTCACAATCTCAGAAACAGTCATCAGCATTTTCATTAGAAAAGACCCAAAAACGGTAGGAGAACACCTTCATTTTCAGTAGATGGAGCGTTTGGAAAGGAAAAAAGAGATCTTGAAAGTTAAAAATATAAATGAAAAATGTGACGTAAGGATTGGAAGACAAACCTGAAGAACTCCTTCCAAGTAAAACAAAAAAATGCAAAGAGATGGAAAAGAGAGAAAAGAAATTGTGGAAGCAGCCTAGATGGTCCACCATCAAGATAGTAAGAGGTTTGGGGGGGGGGGGGAGGGCGGAAACAGTAAATTCAAAAAAATACTTCAAGAAAACTCCTCAGAACTGATTGAAAGGGCCCGCCGAGCAGACAGGATGGAGGAAGACAGACTCACACAGGCTCTTGCCTGCAGGAACTCCGCGACAAGGAGGCAGAAGAAAGGGCCCTTACGCTTACAGGGAAGAAAAAGAAAGGAAAAACGGGTCTCGAGGTTTCACACAAGAGCCACATCCCATTAGATATTCAATCAAACGATGCCTAGAATTACGAAGGGAGATGACCACCAGCCCAGAATTCTCCCCTAATCCCTACGAGTCAAGTGTGATGGTTTAACAAAGGCGTTTTCAGACACACAGAAAATTTACCTGCCACCCTTTCTCAGGAAGCTGCTGAAATCAACCAGAATGAAGAAAAGGGGACCCAGCAAACAGAGGACTGAACACAAAACAAAGAGAGGTGGGGGGCCCCCAGTGCGGGAGGGAGCTCCCCAGAGCCTCCAGTGCGGGCAGAGTCATTACCGGCGGCCGAAACCCACTCCCTGAACAAGCAGCAGACGGAGAAAACACAGAGGCTGCCGTCTTGGGGACATAACCAGCAAGCAGCACGCGACCACGATCCCTGAAAGAAGCAACACTCGTGGAGCCCCCCATCACCAGTGAACCTTCGCCGGGGCTCTCCTGGCGACTGGACTGGCCGCAGGACGGGGGTGAGCGTCCAAGCAGGGCACGGTGGTCCTGCAGAGCCCAGGAGGCAGAGAGCAGAGTCCTGAGCAGCTGACGTGGCTGGGATGGAGAGCCATGCAGCAGGTGGGAGGGCCCAGAAGCCTGGGGGAGGGGCGTCCCTGGGGGGTCCCGGCCCACGGCCCTGTGCAGCCGCTGAGACTCGAACCACAGAGCGGCTCCTCCAGGGTTGGGAATAGACCGGACGTGGAGGCTGAGCCGTGCTGGGGGGCCTTCCGGCACAGCCACGGGGAGGAGGCGCCTGAGCCCCTCAGAGTGACCGAGGTATGAGGCGAGACGTCAGGACGCCCGCGGCTACGTGAGGACCAAGGTGAGAAGCTGGCCTCCTGACACCTGCCCAACAAAGCCCAAAGCTAAGCTCGCGGTTTGGAGGCCAAATTCCACCAAGGTAAGAGGCCAGAGAAACACCATTGGGCTTGCACCTGTCTGCCCCAACAAAAGACGAAGGCCAGACACACGTTCAAGGTGATCAGCCAGTCGCTGAGTGGACTACAAGGACCAGAATCCGTGCTCTTCAAAAGAAGATACCACAACCCAGACTCAAACAAGGTGTAAACCCGTATTTCTAATATACAGTAAAAAAATTACTATAGTGAAAAGATAAATAAATAATAAGGAAGATTGGACTGCCTAAAGAGAAGAGGGGTCAATATAAAATGAGGCCAAGATGGACCCGATGTTGGACTGGGGACACAGAGAATCAAAGCCATTATTCTCAGTGTAATCCCAGAATGAAAGGAAAATATCACTGTGAGTGGGCAGACAGGGAGTTTCAGTAGAGAAAGGAAATGTTTTACAAAATATTTGTAAAAACGTATTTTAAAAGGGTCAAAATTCTAGAACTTAAAAGTACAGTAAGTGAAGTGGAAAACTCATCTATTGAACATAACAGCAGGACGGAGACAAAAGAGCATCAGTGGCTGGAAGAAATTCTCATAGAGACTATTTACTCTGAAGAACAAAGAGAAAAAAAGGAAGAAAAACAGACAGAATATTGACCAAGATAAAATGATATGCTGGACCAATAAACCTCCAAAGACGGTATTCTCATAGAATATTCCTCTAACCACAAACGATCTAAAACAGAAATCAAGAACGCGCTGGGACAGACTTCCTCCAGAATGCAGCTGAGAGGAAGCAAGACAGTGAGGAGAAAATCACCAGCATGTTGGACAGATGAGCAGAGCCTGGAGCTGAATCGGCGGCAAGCAGACACCCGAGCCAAAACACGGCGGTCGGGGCTGCCAGGGGGAGCTCGGGAGCCCGGGACACAGAAAATAACCACGGCGTGGGCTCCACGCTACACAGCTTAGCCCTGAACAGCTCTGACTAGTTACAGTGTACGCTCTCAGCCATCCCAGCAAGCACTCAGTGGACACCTGCTCCGCGTTCTAGGTACCACAGGAAACAGACGCAAATTCCTGTGGTCAAGCTTACCATCTCATGCAGGAGACAGATGCTGAGACAGTGAGTAATAAGGACATATATTTGCTTACATAGAAATACAGAATGTAAACAGAAGAGTTATTATAAAATGAGTAATAAAATAATCAGTAAGCTAGACAGTGATAAGGGGGGAAGAAGCAGGGGAAGAAGTCATGAAATACGGTGAGCAATGGCATTTCAGGTGGGGAGCCCTCAATGAGATAGCTGTCGAGCCACGATCTGAAGAAAGTCAGCTAGCTGTGCGGATGCCTGGGAGACGCGCATTCCAGGGCGAGGGCGGTAAGTGCAAAGGCCCTGAGGCAGAGGCACAACTGGCGTAAGAAGCAAGAACATCAGTCTGTCCGGAGCAGAGTGAAAAGGGGGGAAACAGGGCCTGACTGAGAAGCGTGAAGGGGGCTGGAGTGTGCAAAGCCCTGCCTTCCCTGGGAGTCAAGGGGACCCCAGGGGCTTTGAAGGCAATCAGATTTGCTTTTTAACAAGATCACTCTGATGACTGCATGGAGGCAGATCAGAGGAGAGCACGGACGTGGGACGTCCCTGGTGGTCCGGTGGTTACTAATTCTGCGCTTTCACTGCAAACGGTCCAGGTTCCATCCCTGGTTGGGCAACCAAGTTCCCACAAGCAGCTGTGCAGCTCACACGAAAAGAGGGAGAGAGAGGACAGGAACAGGGGGACAGCTGGGAGGTCACGGCCGTAATTCGGGTAGCGGTGGAGGTAGGGAGACGTGGTCAACCGGGGTACACTGTGAGAAGACACGGAAAGGAAGTCAACGCTGATCTAATCAACGCTGCCACACGCCTCTACTGGGAGGATGCAAAGTGTGTGTGTGTGAGAGAGATGGGGGCAAGGGCTGTGCTGAGAGTGAAAGCCTCGTGTCCCAAAGTATAAAAGCGTGTGTGTGTGTGTGTGTGTGTGTGTGTGTGTGTGTGTGTGATGGGGGCAAGGGCTGTGCTGAGAGTTAAAGCCTTGTGTCCCAAACCAGGAAGTCGACAGAAGACGCCTGTGCGTGGGGGAGGAGGGGCAGCAACAGAAGCAAGAGGGAGATGAGCCGGAAGTGCTCAGGAGACCTTTGGGTGAGAAGCCTTGTGGAAGCATCACAGACACGTGTAACAGACGACAATTACAAATGAGTGAAAAACCAACACAGCCAGCTATAGGTTACGGTATCTGGGTCAGCCCACTCGCGAAATCTGGGCAGGGCTGGAGGAGGTATTTTTGGCAAGTAGGTCCTTCCCGCGGTGGTGATCTTGCCATCCTAGTTCTCCGCATCAGAGCCGGGGGAGGGATGAGCCGGGTCAGGACGCAGTGGGGCCAGCCCCGCCCTTCCCAGCTTGGACTCTCAGGCTTCGGCATCAGAAAAGGGGCCAGGAGGCTCTGCTGTGGGATGGTGGAGGCGGCCTGATCCATCCCGGGCCCCAGCGCCCTCGGCACTCAGAAGCCAGGCCTGGAGCACCCCGCCCTCCAGACAGCCATGGACAGCTCCTCCAGCAGGCCAGGCCTGGGGGAGCTGTGAGAAGGGTCCCGAGTCAGAGCCACCTGAGCACCAAGCGGCCTGAAACCCGACGAGATATGCCACCTGGATGCGGGGCAGGGGGACGTGCGAGGGGTGTGCTGGGGGGCATCACACGGGGCCTCAGGGGCGTGGGCAGAGACCCCCAGCCCCACGGCTCAGAGGACATGGGCGGCTCTGGGGGTGCAGCAGCCGGCCAGGGGAGGCATCTCAGCCTTGCGCTGAGTCCAGGCCCATCCTCCTGTCTGCCTGCCTTCCCGCACAGCCCTCCGCAGGGCCCAGCACGAAGGCACTCCCAGGTGTGAGGTCCCCTCTGCTTGGCAGCTCCTGCCCCTTCGTGGGGCTCACCCGCCAGGCAGGCACCAGGCTCCCTGCAGACGATGGCCTGACCTGCCCGCCGCCGGGTCCGCTCCGCACACGGTGCCACTGGGAAGCCTGCGGAACCTGGCCAAGGTCCTGCCGGCCATCCACCCTCGAGGGCTCCCCCAGGCCTCCACATCGCCCGCAGGCCATGCCCACCTGGCATGTCTGTCCCCCACTGGCCCTAACACTCTGCAGCCTCCGCCTACGTCCAGATCCCTGCCTGAATCGCTCCTCCCCAGACCCTTGCCACCCACCCCCACGCCCTGCGCCCCCTCCTCAGCGTCTCCACCGCCCGGCCTGAAACAGGAACGCAGCCCTCCTCCACGGCCTCTGTCCCTCCCGCACGTGGGTCTCCTGGGGGCAGGCGCTGTGTCTGCCTGGCTTTCTGCACGTGCCCCGAACCTGCATGCATAAGGCGCTGGATAAACACTGTGTCGGCTGGAGGGGCACCTGCCCACCGTCGAGCCTTGCCCCCCTCCAGTAGCCTGGCGCCACGGCCTGGACTCAGCAAAGCTCCCCGTCGGGCCATTTGCATCCTCACGGAAAGTTTCACTACTCAGAGTGCAGAACCGGAGCAAGCTACCGAGAAACACCTGCTGAGCTGAAACCACCACCCGGGCACCCCGTGCCCACCCAGCGGGCAGCCTCCACCTGCGCTCACTGGACGGACAGACCAGCACCTCAGGCTGCGAGTCACACCGAGCTCCCCTCCCCACCTTCCCAGCCAGGCTGTGGCCTCCCAGCCGACTTTGGGGGACTTCTCTGGGTTGCTGATACCCAGAGTGAAGGCCAGAGGCATCTCCGAGGCACAGAGGGTCAGAGTGAGGCTGGGTCAGGATGGAAGAGGGCCCCAGGTGGGGGAGCTGCCCACTCCAGGTCACCAGGGGCCAGTCGGGTGAGTCTCAAACAGGCGGGTGGGGAATTCAAGGGAAAGAACAGCCTCCAGGTGAGGGACCAGCCTATTTTCCCTTCGAAGTGCCACCTCTAAGGACTCCTGGTTCCCACTGTGCCTCTGGGTCCCCACACTCATAATGAGAATTATCATTGTTATATCTCCTCCTCCAGGAGAGACTGCATTCACCTTGACCTTTGGTGAACTCCTACCGAAGCTTCTGGGTCACCTGGGCAGCGGAGCTCCCCCGACACATGGGCTGGGCCCCATGCCGAGCGGACCTGTCTTCTCCGTGGTCCTCAGCCCTCTGCTCTGGACTCTGTAACAGCACGCAACATGGAGGATGCCGGCTGCCCCAAACTCGGGTGCCTTGGGGGCCAGGCAGGGACCATGAGATGAGTAGGATGGCCGAAAAGGATGCCCTGCCTAACACACACACAATTAAAAAGAGAGTCAGCAAATCGCCACCGCGCAGGCCACCTGCCCGGCGCCGGGTCCGCTCCGCATGCGGCGCCTCCGGGGAGCCAGTGGAACCCGGCCAAGGTCCTGCCGGCCATCCATCCCCGAGGGCACCCCCAGGCCTCCACATCGCCTGCAGGCCGTGCCCACCTGGCATGTCTGTCCCCCACTGGCGCTAATGTGAGACCCAAACGAAATGGGCCTCACGGCGGGTGATCAGGCACAGGGCTGTGTGCGCGGGCTCCTGTTTTCCAGTCTGCCCCTTGCTGTCGAGAACAGGCTCTGGAGAGGACGGACCCGTCTCATTCCTCTAACCTGGCACAGAGCGGGCCCCGGCCAGGAAGGAAGCCCTCTGCGGGCAGTTCCTGTGGTCAGGCCGGTGGGCCAGGCGCTGCCCTCCAGGGAGGCTTCCCACAAGCTGTGGCAGGAAGTCAGTTCCACTTACGAGGTTACAGAAACCTAAGAGGTGAAATCAGCTGCACCGGAGCCGGTGTCCAGCACTGTCCCTCCCGGACACACAAGAGGGCTCTATCCCAGCAGGCTTTCCCCCACGGGACGAGGCGGGCGGGGGAAGTTCCCTGCTTCTTCGTAGCAGAGGGGACCTTAGAGAAATTAGTTCTCAAGCCAAAACTCTGAAAACTGGTCAGATGGACCCAAACCCGAGTCCCCACGCTGCTGGCCGTGGTGTCCCGGGATGCGGGGGGCCTGAGCCGGGGGTCTGCAGGCCCCTCCCAGCCGGCCGCTGTCACGTCTATCTCGGCCCCGGCTCGAAAACAGGCCTCAGCCCAGAGGCGGGTGCACGCCAGGAGCATGTGGCCTCGAGGAAGACGGGGGACTTCCCAGGTGGTCCAGTGGCTGGGACTCCACGAACTCGGTGCAGGCGGCCCGGGTTCCATCCGTGGTCAGGGAACTAGGTCCACGGGCCACACTAAGAGCTTGCATGCCGCAACTAAGATCCCACACGCCGCAACCAACTCCTGGCACGGCCAGATACGTTAGAGAAAAAGGAACCCCTCAGTGACCGTGGTCCAGCCTCCTCACACAGGGCCCAGGGAACTGACTTGGGGATCGGAAGTGACCTGCCCACCATCTGCTGGAGGCCGCCTCTGCGGGCCTCGGGGATGAACCTTGTCCCCCACACGCGGCGACTGCCTGCGCATCCTCGTGAAGGCCTGCCTGCCGAGAGCCAGGACTCTGCTTTTACAGCCGGGCCTCTTCTGGGACCAAAGGCCTCCTGACAACACGGGAGGCTCCGCTCCAGCGGCTTCTCACCCTCCAGGGTCATGAAACCCACCCCGTGATCCAACATCGGGAGACACGGACATGGTTTCGCCGGGAGACCACTTCGAGAGGGACGGATCCTGGAGACATCTAAGTTCCGGGTTGCTGCCTTTGGCACAAGCTGCGTGCAGAGTCACACACCTGGTCCATGGCTACTCAGGCCTCTGCCTGGGGCAGCAGAGGAGGCCAGCGAGGGCAGGCAGGGAGGGGACAACTCTGTGACACAGAGACGGGCCTGGTTCACTGCCCCCAGAGCAGGCTGAGAGGCCCCCGACTCCCGGCACCGGCTCAGTTCTGCTGCTGTGCGTTCAACACGACAGCATCTCGCAGGCCGTTCTAGGAGGCAGGCATGTTCTGTCCACACTGGCCATAGGCGCCCCTTCTCCCAACTCATCTGAATTCATCAGGATTGGTTTAACGAGCAGAAGGCATCAGGAGGTCGACGTGACACCGCCAATCAAAATCTAAGAAAACGTGACACGCAAGTGATGTGCGTTGGCCTAGAGGTTGCCTTGCTGCCAAACCTTTCCGTGCGTGACCATGCGCCAGGGTCTCTGGCAGCGGCACAGGGCGTGCTAACAGCAACGAGGAAAAGGCGTCAGGCGAGGTTCTGGTTCAGGCCTGCCCACACGGCCTTCGTCTCCCCGTCTGCAAAATGGGGTCTCACAGGGCGGCAAGGACCACGTGGAGCAGAGCATGAGAAGAGAGGTGGAAACTGGGAGGATGGGGGACGGGGCGAGGGCTGCCGGGCACCACACAGTCCCGCTCGCCCGGAGCCTCTGGAGAGAGCCCTGCGACACCAGGTCTGTGAGGGCCGCACGGGCCGAGGGCAGAGAGGACCCGGACGGGCTGAAACCACGCCAACCTCAGCTCCCACCGCTGATGCGCTGCTGTGCGTCGGGTCCTTCAGCTCTGGGGTGACCAGGGAACAGACCAGGCAGCAAAGTCCCCCTTCCGGCGTCTCCCCACCACACCTGCTGCCTTGGGACTGGCAGACCCAGGGAGGCGAGGTCACTGCCGTGAGCATGCCCGTCACAGCAGCCGGAACACACTTCCTCAGACCAGCAGCAGGGCCCAGAACCCTTCTCTTGCCCAGTGGTCCTTTTGCTATTTCTGATCAAAATTAGCAAAGTCAGACTAATTTTATCCCAATAGGAAAAAGCATGTGAGCAAGACCAGACCACTGGCGGGAAGGGCTGAGGACGCAAACTTCAAACAGAAGCCTGTGCCTTCCACTCCGGCCCTGCCCCTCGCAGACCAGGACCCCTGCCGGGTTCAAGGCCCTACAGCGTGGGCCCCGGGGCCCCGACTGCGCTCGGTGCCGGGCAGCCCTGGCCGCCTCGCCCGCAGGGGACAGTGACCCCGACGGAGAGCCCAATACAGGGGTGCACCCCTCTGGGGTCAACCCACCTGCACATCCCCTGCGAGGTGCAGACCGTTTTACGTAACAGACCTCTGTGTTGTCCCAGGTAAGGTGGGAGAGCGGCGCCCGGGCTGCATCCAGGATTTGGAACTGGCCGAGATCTCCTGGGGGACGTGAGGGGGGGGGGCCGGGCCGGTTAAGAAAGAGTCTTAATAATAATCCCTAGGGAGGAAAATGCTAACAGCAGCAGCAATAAAACAATCGCTTAGGTTCGGGCCTCCTCGGCTTATCCACAACAGCAGCTTCAGGGCAGAGAAAGACACAGGGTAACACTGCCTGCCTTCTTAAAGGGGGACAGAAACGGAAAAGAGTCTTTAACTGCATAGCCTTTTATGTCTATGGAATTCTGATCCATGGGGATGGATTATCCAAAGACGTACGAGGGGAATTTTTAACTATTTTGAGTGGGTCCGTAGTTGTCCAGTAACCCTGAGAGGTAGACAGAGCAAATCGTCCCATTTCATGAAGGAGGAAGCCCAGGGCTCCAAGCAGGGAAAGCAACTGTCCAGGGTTGGGAAGAGGCCGAACGGAGCCAGGCGAAGAGACCCAGACCTCCAGACCCCCAGTCCAGGGGTCTCCTTCAGAGACACCACTGCTGAGAGGCCCGCAGCCCCCAGAGCCCCCTCCAGGTTCAGGCTGAAGGCCGGAGCCTGGTGAACGCACCCACGGCCAGAGCCTCCCCCCAGCAGAGCGCTCCAGGAGCCCCGGGCGCGGCCTCGTGTTCTGTTAGCGGACAACACCCCAGAAAGTCCTTGGGGTTTCAAGTTCAACCCTCATTCCTGAAAATCTCGGAAATGCCCAAGTCCACACGCTATTCTCCAAGTGTGGTGGCCACAACTGCCTTTTCACGAGTCATTAACATGCGGAATCTCAGGGTCATCGTTATGGACTGAGAAGGACTGAGGGGCGGTCAAGTGTAAAAGTAGGCGCTGGACTTAGAGCCAGTGAGATCCTGGGTCCAAAGCCTGGTTCTGCCACTGACGTGTGTGTGTACTGGTCACTTCCCTTATTTTGGCTTCAGCTTCCTCCCATTAAATAAGAATTAAGGACCATGCATAGAGTGAGCAACGTACATTTGACACTGGCAGGTGTGAGGAGTCCCAAGGTGTGGGGTACGCAAGGCAGACTGGATCCACAAACAAGGCAAGGTCGAGTCCTGACAAGCGCTATGAACGTACCCTTAAACTTACCCTGCAACGGGGTGGAGGGCCTCGGAGGCCAGGAAAGCCCTCTCTGAAGAGGCGCCCGGGGCAACGGCAACCGAGTGATGAAGCAGCTGTTACACGGAGATCTGGGGGCGGAATGTGGGCAGGCGGGGCAGCAGGGGAAAGGGCCTGAGGCAGGCGTGTTGGAAGGACCGCAAGGGCTAGTGAGGCTGGACAGTTTGCTTGAGGCAGGGAGATGACGTGGGCAAGGCAGACGGAGGCCCAGCCCTCTAGGAAAGGACTTGGGATGTCATTCTGGTTACAAGAGGAAGTAACTATTAGAAATAAAGGGATTGAATTCCATCTGTGATGGTCCTAACTTTCTATTTCTCAGAAAGCAGAACTCTTTATTCAAATAAGGACAAGTAGAGCCTAAACATAAAGCCAGACACAAGTACTAGCCCAGCTCTACTGGGTGAGAAGCGAGTTAAGGCCCTTCTGACCCCGCGGCCTCTTGGCCTCCCCGCGTCAGCCCACAGCACCCCAAACCCTGCGGCCAGAGGAGCCAGCAGAGCGCTGGGTGATCTCTCTCTGAGGTTCCTCGAGCGCTAACAAGAGCCGCCCCGCCTGTGCTGGCGGGGCGGCCTAGGAGATCACACTGGATACTCGCTGGAGCCTGGACAGGCCTGGGAGGGTTTTAAAGTAAATCTCTGATGTGGACGAGCCTTCTGCAGCAGCAACAATGAAATCTGGCTCGTCAAGGGCTCCAGTTAAAGTCACGCTGCTGAAACCAGAGAGAAAACAGATGGGCGGTTGCCAGGGCCCGGGTCGGGGGAGGACGCTGACACAAAGGGACACCCGGGAACGTTCTGGAGGGAGGAATCGGCTCCCTGTACATGCTGGTGCGGGTACAGGGCTGCCCGCATTTGTCAAGATCACAGACCTGGGCACCTGAGGTGAGAGAGACCTGCTGTGTGTAAGCGGAACTTCAATAAACTTTTTTGATTTTTTTTTTAAAGTCACTTGGCTGGAAGACACCCCAAAGATATCTTATGGGTGAGGAGAAAGGACCTGCTGAGTCCAAGAGCGCAGAATCCAGGAATCGGAAGACTGTCTCCCCGCTGCCAACCCCCACCTCCCAGATTCAGGTCACAGTCTCTTCAGTGCTGAGGTTCATGTTTCTCTGGCTGCAAAATGTAAATAACTGCCTATTTTTACATTGCCTGTTTTTACAACAGGCTTTCCCACTCCACGCAAACGGAAGCAGTGGTCGGGTGTAGGGGAAAGACCCCGATGTGGTGGAGTCAGAAACGCTGGAAGAAAACTTCCTCATCCGTCGCCTCCCAGCTGTGTGCCTGGGGAGGCCTGGCCTGTGTGAGGTGGGGCTGAGCACCAGGGCACATCTGTGCAACCGCTGGCACACTGCAGGCTCTAGAGAGGGTCAGCCGCGTGACCCTAAGGGGGGCTGGCATGTCTAAACCGCTTCCCCATCCCAGACCCAGACCCGGTTGCCCCCGCTGCCCCCCCCCCGCCCCCCAGGAAGAACACCCTGGAGGTGACCAGCAGGAAAGGGAACTGCCGAGCTCTGCCCTGCATTGCACAACCCACTCAGGTACACAGTGCACCCCGGGCCCTGCAGAGGCTGTAATCTGGCCAGGTAAACAGGAACACCCTGCCCCCTCCCTGACCCCCGTCAGCAGCCGGGGAGGGGGGCAGAACGCCCCATCCTTCACGCCCGTCCTTCAGCTGGCCACTTCCCCGGGCTGCTGGCGGCGCCTCAGGGCACAACCCATCCTGGACACACTCCACCCAGCCCACAGCTCTTCCCTCCACCTGCTCCAAAGGGTGGTCCTGAATAATGACTCAAAGCTGCCTGCCACACCTTGTTCTTTTTTTCTATCCTAAGGAGACCCAACACACACAAACTCCAAAGACTACGAAAAAAAAAAAAAAAAAAGGAACCCTCGGGGCAGGGAGTTTCTGCTTTCCCTGTCATCTACTCCAAAGGCGCTAAGGGCTTGCTGAGGGCTTGTAACCGCTGTTGGCAGACTTCTCCATGGTGAGGCAAGCGGGAGGTGACACCCAGAAATTATCCCTATTTTGCAGAAACAAAGAGCTGAGCTTTCTGGCAAAAGGCAACCGGTAGCAGACCCAGGCAGCCCAGCGAAGCCTGGCCCACGGTATGGGGGCTCAACCAGAAAACATGGAAGAAAGGGGGGGCACCCCTGCCCAGGGCTCCTGGGAGCCAGGCCAGAGCCGGTGGGAACGCAAAACCACGAAAGAGAGGAAAGGATGTCAGTCCGACGCCGTTAGGCGTTCGGCGAAGCTACCGAGCAAGAACAATGGTCTCTCAATCCAGCACGGAGGGCTGACACCCAGGTTAAGAGACTGACGGGCGAATCACAAACGCTAGTTGTCAGACCGTCGCCAGGACGCTTCGACAACTACATCCTGCGGTTCTGCAGAGCCACCGCCGGAGCCCGGGGCTCGCCCCCACCTTCCGGGCCGTTTTCAGTTCCCGTCGGGCGGCAGCTGGGGGAGGGGACTCGGGCCGCCCGGCCGAGTCAACTTCCACCACCCGGTCCACAAAGACACTGCAGGGAGGCGTGGCCAGGCCGGAAATTCTGACGAAAAAGTTTTGGCCCTCCGGTCCCAGAAGGAACTACTTCCTGCTCCCTCCTAGTCGTGCGGGGTCGAGGGGGCGAGGATGTTCCTTGAGGCCTGGGGTCCCCACCGAGGGCTGAGCTGGGGGCCTCGACCGCGGTGGGGCAGGGACAGGCCGGCCCGACGCCCCCGGGGCCTGCACCCGAGGCTCCGCACCGCCGGGCACCGGAGACTGGAGCAAAGTCCCCGGGGGTAGGGGGTGTAGCTCGCGGAGCAGGGCCTTCTCTCCGCACCCCCCAAACACGCGCACCCCCGCGCCCCGAGGCCCCCGATCTGCGCACGGAGGCCGGCCCCGACGCCAAGGCCCAGGCCTGCTTGGACGGGAGGAAGGGTAGGGGCCCAGCCGCCGCGGAGCGGTCAGGAGCTCGCCGCGGTCCCCGCCCCCGCAGGGGAGACCCTCCAGGGCGGGGCCCGACCCCTACAGCCGTGGGGGCCCCGGGCCCGGCCTCCCACCTTGACCCGCTGGCCCTGGATCTCCAGCGTCTTCATGGTGAAGTCCACGCCGATGGTGCTGCCCTGGCGCTCCGAGAAGGTACCGGTCTTGAAGCGCTGCACCACGCACGTCTTGCCCACGCTCGCGTCGCCCACCAGCACCAGCTTGAACAGGAAGTCGTACTGCTCGTCCGGGTCCCCGGGGCCTGGCCCCGCCATGGCGCGGGAGCCCAAAGGCCGGCGCTCCGGACGCTGGGGCGGCCTGGGCTCGCGGAAGCTGCGGGCCGCCTGGCGACGTGGAAGCGCCGCAACACCTGGGGAAGGGGCGCCACCGCCCGCCGGCCGCCCCGCCCCGGCCCGCCCCGCCGGCCAGGCCCCGGGGCCGCGGCTCCGCCCGGGACGCGCCGGGTCCGGCCCTCCGCGCCGCGCCAGGCCAGTCCGGCCCTGCGGCCCGCGCCGGGCCCTGCCCCCGTCCTGGCTCCGCCCCCTACGCTGCCCTCGGCCCTGCCCCCAGCGAGGCCCTCCCCCAGGCTCGACCCAATCAGAACCCAACCTCAGGCCCGCCCCGGCCGGACCCCGCCCCCAGCACTGTCCTCGGCACCGCCCAGCCCCTGAGAGCAGCCCTCAGTAGGCCAGCACCCTCGGCCCCGCCCCTAAGCCCGCCCACAGCGCCCCCGTACCCGCCGCGCCCCCACCGCCTATTGACGCCCAGGGATCTCTATCTGGGCCGTCCCAAACTCAGTCTGGAGCGGCTTCGAGAGCAGGGGAGGGTCTCTGGGACTGTTGATTCAGCCCTTGGGCCCAGAATGGCCTCCTGTAGAATGGATCTAGCGTGGACAAGCACGGCAGTGTCACTTCGGGGCTCATACAAGTGGGGCCGACAATGCATTTCCCTGTATTGAAGAAGGGAAGAAGCCAGGAGGAAAAGAGAAGAGGCCAAAACTCAAGCTGGCTACAGAACTGAGAGAACTTGTGGGGCCATGTGCTCAAGGTGACCCCCCAGAAAGCTGGGACCTTGGGACTAGGGAGACCTGTTTGGTGGGGGCTAGTTTTGGGGGATCCAAAGGGCTGGGAGATCCCAGCCCAAAAGGCTGAATAGCAGTGGTGGAAAGTGAGAAGTGAAAGTGAAGTCGCTCAATCGTGTCTGAATCTTGGCTACCCCATGGACCGTAGCTCACCAGACTCCTCCTTCCAGGGGATTTTCCAGGCAAGAATACTGGAGTGGGTTGCTGTTTCCTTCTCCAGGAGAGCTTCCCGACCCAGGGATTGAACCCAGGTCTCCCGCACTGTCAGCAGACGCTTTACAGTGGTGGAATCAGCTGCCCAAATGGGCTGGCTCAGTTGGGAACTTGGGTCCAGTTGAGGGAACTGACCCACCTGAGAAGACTTACCTGAGCTGAGGAACAAGGGAGGGTTGTGGGGAGTTCTGTGGAAGGGCAGACCAGCTCCTCAGACAGTCTGGTCCACCAGAGCTCTTCAGAGAAAGGAGACCCAATTGTCTATAAGGGGCTTTGTTGTTGTTCAGTCACCCAGTTGTTCCTGACTCTTGGTGACCCATGGACTGCAACACACCAGGCCTCCCTGTCTTCCACTGTTTCCCAGAGTTGGCTCAAACTCATGTCCGTCGAGTCGGTGATGCCATCCAGCCATCTCATCCTCTGTTGTCCCCTTCTCCTCCTGCCCTCAATCTTTCCCAGCATTAGGGTCTTTTCAAATGAGTCAGCTCTTTGCATCAGGTGGCCAAAGTACTGGAGCTTCAGCTTCAGCATCAGTGCTTCCAGTGGACACCCAGGACTGATCTCCTCTAGGATGGACTGGTCGGATGTCTTTGCTGTCCATGGGGCTTCTAGATCAAATGGGACCCATTCCCCCAGCGTCTGCACAGTCATCTGGATGGACAGGAACTGATAACATTCCTGCCCTTTGCAAGGGGGCTCCTATAGAACTCCAAATCCATGGGAGTTTACATTTTGATTAATGTCTGTTATGGGTCAGGTATGCTTCTAAGACTTTGGAATATTTAAACGAACAAGGCAGAGAAACATCCATACCCTCCCCAGCAGACAAGGGAAGAGGGACTTCCTGTAGCTTATGGAGACCACAGAGAGCAAGTCCACCAGGACGCCCAAGAGCCTGGACCACCTTTACTGGCTGAGCGAGTAAGACAAACTGAGCCAGGAGGTAAGGCAGACCCATGGAGAAGGGGAAGAGTTACTGAGCTCCACTCCCATGGGAAACGCCCAATGGCACCAGGCAGGGCCCCCCAGGTGCCAGGGAGAGCAGGTCTGGGAGCCCAGCTTTGGTGCATCAGGTTAGGGCCATAGGACACAGCCTCTATCCAGGGCAGAAGCAGACTGAAGGGCCTGGACAGAAGGCTTCCACACACTGGGCTAGCTCTGGGACCTGTCAAAGCCCAGGGCCCCAGAAAGCAGCATCTGCCTTCAGCTCTGAGTGGCCTCCCGCACCACCAGGTGGAGAAGGAAATGTGTGTCCAAGAGACAGGACAGGCCAAGGCCCTGCCACTGGAGGCAGGGGAGAGGAAGGCCGGATGGCTGTGGGTGCACTGGACACCTGACGAGCTGAACTGGCCTTTCCTGGAACTGGTTTGCGGGGGTTGGAATGCTGACCTGGGTATGGATTTTGCCAGAAAACCCAGCCACCATTTGCATTTGTGGTGTGATGGGACGGTTGTAAAACTGGACTGTCGTGAGGGCTGCATGACCCAGATTTATTAAAATCATTAAGCTGTAAGCTAGCAATAGGTTTTTATGGTCTGTCAAGTATATCTCAGTCACGTTGTGAAAAAATTACCTGCATTTCCTCTCTTTGGGGGCAAATTCCTGAGTGGCATTTTATCTGAAACTGAATTATGCTCCTTTGAACTGCAGTAATGCAAAAATCTTGATCTCACCTAATGCCCCAAATCTTAGATAAGTAACACATAGCCCCCAAATTTTTCACAATGTGTCAAGAGGGACTTCGCTGGTGGCTCAGTAGTGAAGAATCCATCTTGCAATGCAGGGGAGGCTGGTTCAATGCCTGGTCCGGGAACTAAGATCCCACACGCCTCAGAGCAACCAGGTCTGCCTGCTCCAACTACTGAGCCAGGCTAGAGGGTCCATGTACAGCAATGAAAGATCTCACATGACACAGCTAAGGCTCAGTGCAGTGAATCAATCAATCAATAAAAATATATTTTTTAAAAATGTGTCACGATTTTAACATTCTTGGGCTTCCGTGGTGGCTCAGCGGTAAAGAACCTGCCTGTCAATGCAGGAGATACAGGTTTGATCTCAGGTCCGGGAAGATCCCACATGGTGTGGAGCAACTAGGTGTGTGCTCCACAGCTACTCAGCACACTTGCCACAACTACAGAGCCTGTGCTCCCCAACGAGAGAAGCCACCGCGATGGGAAGCTCTGCAGCAACAAAGACCCGCAGGGCCAAAAAGAATTTAATATTCTTAAAAGCGAACGGTGGGTTGGCGGGATGAACCTGCACTGTGTGTGCCCTGCCACACGGGGGCGCAAGGCTCGCCGGCAGACGGAAGCATCTGCTGTGACCCCCGAGTCCTCCGGGTCAGAGCTCCGCCAAGAGGAGAGAGGAGGCCTTTCTCCACTTCCTTCCTCCCTTCTTTTCCCACCTTTTCCTGTGTACAGTCACCGCTGTTAAAATATACAGCCTCGAACAACGTCATCCGAGTTTTCTTTCATGGGCAGAGCCCAGGCTAGGGCTGAAAACGTGCCCTGGATCAGAAATAAAGGTGGAAAAACACCAGGAAGACCCAACGCCAGGCATGACAGCGTGCTCCTAATGCCGAAGCACGCCTGCTGCAAAACGCGAGAAAATAAGAGCTGCAAAAATGCAACAATACGCTGCAGCAGCTGCTGACTGAGGAGCTCTGGGCCGGTGCTGGCTGAGGGCTGGGAGCAGCCCCCGGTGGCCAGGGCAACATCAGCATGGGCCCTCTCACCCCTCTGCGGCCCCACCCCGGGGCTGTGCCCCGCCGAAGGACTGCCCTGGCTTCCTCCCCTCGCAGCTTCTCGGCCCCCAGTCCCCACCGAGCAGGCCTGCCACATGCCAGGACAAGCCCCAGATCCTGGGGAACCCCGCTCACCTCTCCCCTGCCCCGCGGCCCCTCATGGCCGTCTGGCCCCACAGGGGTACCAGGGGGCACATCATCCCCCCCGGGGCGGAAACCCAGGCTTGGTGATGCAGATAAGACCGGGCAGCCCTCAGGGGGCCCTCCCTCCACAGGCTGCCCAACTTGTGGGGGAGAGAACCAGATGGTGTGACACCGCCCCCCCCACTGTGGACCTGTCTGCTCTTTGGGGGCCCTGACACTCCCAGGCAGATGTTGCTGTCAGGGCTTCGATGAGAGGGAGGGCACCAGCACCGTCCTCCCACGGGGCTCTGGGAGGAAGCAGTGAGCCACTGATGCCGGCAGAGATGGGGTGCGGCCGTCAGGGGGAAACAAGGCTGACCCCAGCGCCTGCTCACTTCAGGCTGGCCCAGGGTGTCAGGCAAGAGAAAAGTTTTCATCTCCTCCTGGCTTATATACTGCCCCAAAACCAAAGCACAGGGGTCGGGGGGCAGAATGCAGGGGACGAGGGCACTGGGGGCCAGGCTGGGGCGGGCGTGGGGAGGAGGGGAGAGCGGAGAGCGAGCTAGACATGTCTATGTTTTGGAAACTGCTGGCAGAGCCAAAGCTCGTCTGAGCCATGAGAGATATTTCATCAACCAACATTTCCTGGGACGGGTTCTGCTGTATCTGGGCGTGAGCTTCCGTGACCATGGTGATCACGGCTGGCCAGGGGCCACGCTCCCCAGACGTTCCAGGCCTGGGGGAACCCCTGTGAAGTCCTCCAGGGACAAAAAAAGGTAGGGCCCGCGGGGCAGGAAGCCTGGGGCTGGGCCCGTCTCCACCGGGGATGCCTGTGGGTCCTCAGCAAGCCGCTTCCCCATCAGTCCCCAGTTCCCTCACCCGGGACGCTGATGCACACACTGTCTGCAGCCATCCCGGGAGCGACTGCGAGGCCCTGGGCATCTGGAGCAGAAGAGGGAAACCCCTCTGGGCCATCTGAGCTGGGCCCCGCCTGCCGCCTGGCTGGGTCCCAGGCCGGGCGGTCTCAGGGCCCACCTCCCCTCTGCCTGCCCCGTGGGGCTGCCTGTCGCGGGGTGGATGCACAGGCACCAGGTCCAGTCCCGGCCTTTCAGATGGAGATACGGAGGCCCAGGCCAGAGGAGCTGCTCCAAATGCCCCGCATTCTCTCCTGAGCCCCGTCCAGGCCAGGCCCGGGTGGGAGCTGGGTCCCAGGGCCAGGTCTGGCCTTGTCCACCCCTGGGCCCCCAGCCCTCCGGCCTCGACCCCTCCCAGCTCTCCACACATGCCTGCCCAGGGGCTCGGCTGAGGGGCCCCCGGGTGGTCCCCAGCCCAGTCCCGTCCCTCCCCTCCTCCTCACAGCCCTGAAGCTCTGGGTGGTCTCCCCATGGCTGCCACCCACCCGCCCGATGCCCTCCATCTCCTGCTCAGAACTTCTGTTAGGCAGGTCCTGGCTGACGACTGCCCCTTACTCAGGCTGGCACAGCCTGCTTCACAAGGCCCACAGGGCTCTGCCAACGTGCTCAGGACCCCTCTTGAGAGTGGGGATGCCCAGCCTCACCTGCCCCAAGCTGGGGCCCCTGCGGTGGGTTCTCCCCATCAGGAAGGAGAGACTAGGCGGGGTTGGCAGGTCTGGACCACCCTGGGGCACCCTCGGTGCTCCATGCGGGACGCCCCGCACCCTCAGCGCCCGGATGGGCCGAGCCCCCCACACGGGCCCCGTGGACCCCCTCAGGTCCTACCTCGGACAAGGCCTCAAGACAGACAGCCCGGAACCCGAGGCTGCCTTTTGTACAAAAATCTTTAATAAAAATAGCTCTGTGCAGAACCACTCCCAGACGGAAGCGGCAAACGCGGCCCCCCGGCCGGCTGAGGGCGAGACAGGCGGCAGGGCAGCCCCGAGGGTGGCGGGACGTCTTCTCAGCGCGCAGGAGGCATCACGGACATGTCTGCGTGCTCAGGGGCATCCCCAGCTGGCCACCCCCACCACTGACAACACTCGCAGGCCGCGGGACCAGCCTGTCCTTCCCACTCAGGACACGTGTGCGTCCGCTCTCGCGGCCAGGGCGACGCCAGGGGCCCAGCCGCCCAGCCAGGGGGGTGCATGGTGTGAGCAAGGAGGGCGGGGGAGGCTGCAGCAGGGCCGCCTAGCAGCCCAGGAGCCGCCGGGCCTCCTCGCTCTGGGCCTGCAGAGTCTCGCTGGTGTACTTCTGCAGCAGCTCCATCTTCTTCCTGCGCACGAGCGCCTCCTCGATCTGCGGGCGGCAGAGGCGGGGCTGGGGCGGCGTCCACTTTCCCCGACACCTCCTCCCGGCGCACGTGAGCCACAGGGACCCACCGTGCACAGCGGGGCAGGCCACTGCCTCTAAGGTGGATGGACTCCCGCCTTCCCTGGACCCACACCCTAAACTGCGTGCGGTCACCGGCGCCCCTGGAGTCAGAGCTGCCCGCAGGGACGGGAGGGACCCAGAAAAGCGCCCGGCGGGCCCAGCATCCTACCTCCTGCTGCGACGGCACCGGCACGTGCGCAATGAACTTCTGCTGCCCGTCCTCCCCTCCTCTGTCCGGGCCGCCCTCCTCGTCAGACTGCAAGAGAGAACAACCAGAGGCTGTGTGGAGGAGACGCCACGAGAGGCCCGGCCTGCAGCTGTTTAACAGGAGAGACAGCCCCGGGGACGCGCTCTCCTCAGAGACACCCCCAGGACGCAGCGCTGGGCACAAGGGCCAGCAGAACAGTGTGGCCCGCGCGGCCTCCTGCCCGAGGAGGAGAGGAAGCAGAGGAGCCAGTGGCCTCAGTGGGAGCCGGGCCGAGGTGGGGCTGCGGAGGAGGAGCTGGGTGAGACCTTCGTGTGTTTCTCGGGTTGTGAGTCTTGCGAATATATTATCTTGCCGACCCCATGGACTGAAGCCCTCCAGGCTCCTCCGTCCATGGGATTCTCCAGGCCAGAATACTGGAGTGGTTGCCATTTCCTTCTCCAGGGGATCTTCCTGACCATGGGATCCAACTTGCAGGCAGATTCTTTACCATGTGAGTCACCAGGGAAGCCCCGAATATATTATTTTTAAAACTAAACTTGTAAAAACGGACCACATACACAGAAGCATCACTCAGAAGCTGCGTATGAGTCAGCAGCGCTCACTCACGACTAAGGAACGGCCCTGGGGGCCTGAGGGGAGAGGAGGCCCGTGCGGAGCTCTGTCCCATCCACCCCCACCCCAGCGCTGGGCGGACGCAAACAAGAAAGGCTGTTGTGGTCCAGGGAGCCACCCAGTGACGGCAGGCCCAGCCCTGCACACGGGCCACAGCAGGCGGCTCCTCGTGGACACCATGTCGGCAGCATTCAGGATGGGGCCTCCGGGGCCCGGGGGAAGGACGCGCGGGGCCTCTCACAGCTCCTTAACGGCTGCCCTGAGTCTGCGACAGCTCCAACATGCGCGGCTGTCTAAGCCTTCGGTGCCTCCATCGCCCTCCATCGCTCTCCATCGCCCTCCATCGCCCTCCATCGCTCTCCATCGCTCTTACGATGAGGGAAGACCCGCCCCCCCAGGGGCCAGGGCCCCTGCTGGTCCCAGCTCACCTCCCACTGCCTCTGCTCACACCAGGGCTCCTGCTCTGGGCTCCAGCCCTGGGCTCCAGCCACCGGCCGGTCCTCTGGCCCCGGCGCTCCCCCGGGGCTGTCGCGCGTGCTGCCCTGCTGCCCCTGTGCTGGTGACGCCTCCCTGACTTCTGAGCTCAGCTGAAGGGTCACCTCCCCAGGAAGTGTTCATGGCCCTGCCCGCCCCGCGTCGCTACCCAGAGCTCCTGTCACACGTGCCGTTTTCCTGCGGGGTCTGCTGACCGGGCTGCCCCTTGGATCCTGAGCTACCGACGGAGCGTGTGGCTGCTATGCCCCTCGAGTGGGCCTCACTCACTCATTAGTGGCCACCAAGGAAACAAACATCCTTTGAAAACGCGAACAGGTTGTTTGCACCCAGAGAAAATCTTCGCAGGGCACGCTGCCATCCTGCTTCAAATGCCTGCCTGAGGGCCGCCCCGCAGGCCTGCCGGACCCGTGCAATGGTGAGCCGGTCGCCAAGCTCCCCCGAGCCTGCGCCCGTGCCGCTGTTGTGCTGGCGCGCCACGCGACGCCTCAGGGGCTGACCTGTCGTCCCGGCCCGGCCGGCTCCCCTCCCCTGGCTCAGTCCACACATCCACTCCATCCCGGGCCTGCCCGACGCGGGAGCTGGGAGCAGGGGCTCTGCCTGCGGGACCACAGCTCCACCCCACCTGGGACCCCCGAGGGAGCCTCTGCTCTGGTTTCCCACGGTAAGGTGGGCGTGAGTGCTTAGGGCCCACAGAAGCGCTACCGGCTCTGGCACTGAAGCTCAAACAATGAGGTCAGGGCTTCAAAGCTGCCTACAAATCCAGGCCCAGCAGGTCCGGAGGGCC
This sequence comes from Bubalus bubalis, assembly GCF_019923935.1. NCBI lineage: Eukaryota > Metazoa > Chordata > Mammalia > Artiodactyla > Bovidae > Bubalus > Bubalus bubalis. Next base: position 58,916,729 of record NC_059177.1, read on the forward strand.
CAGCTCTGAGACGCAGGTAAGTCACCCCGACATGGAACGCAGGTCCCCGAGTGCTCTCAGTGGTCCTCACTGTGACCCCGAGGGGACCTCCACCCTCCATCCAGGGGCAGACCGGGCCTTGACCCTGCCCAGGCCTGTGCGCCCTCCCCCAGCCGCTCTCCAAGGCGCCGCAGCGGCCACCCTACCTCCTCCTCGGCCACAGCGTAGATGTTCACCTCCTCCTCCTCCTCCCCCTCCTCTTCCTCTCCTCTCGCCAGGCGGGCCTCTCGCTCTGCCTTCCACTTCTCCACTAGTTCGGCTCTGTCTGCAGACGAGGGACAGCAGGCGTCAGTCACCCTGACCTCCGAGAAAGCCACATGCTATGCGGGGCAAAGGTGACCAAGGCCTGCCCTCTGCGAAGGGTGACCCTCCTCCGGCCCTGGCGGGAGGGCATCAGACGGGAGGGCAGGGGTCCCACGGCAGCTCCGGGGCGGCTGGCGGGGGACACGCCTGGATCCTCCCCGGTTCAACACCCTGAGGTTCCTCAAAAAACCAAAACCAGGACTAACACAGGATCCAGCGATTCCATTCCTGGGTTCACACACGAAATAAATAGAGATACTAATCAGAAAAAACACAGCACCCCAACGTTCAGAGCAGCACCATTTACAACAGCCAAGGCGTGGAAGCAACCGAAGGGTCTCGACAGATGAACGAATAAAGACACATCACGGACTCCTACTCAGAAAAGAAGGGTGCTGCGCCACCCGCAGCGGCATGGGTGGGCCTGGACATTGCCCACCAAGCGAGGTAAGCCAGGCCAAGACAAACCCTCCAAGGTATCACTCACGTGTGGGGTGTAAAGAATACAACAGGATATACTGTGCAACACAGGGAATGTAGAAAACAGGTTTCGAATAACTTGCCAATGGAATGTGCCTTTAAAAACTGAATGATTATACTGCACACCTGTACGTAATATTGTACACCAACTAAACTTCAACTTTTCACGAAGTCCTGATAGAAAATAAATTCCTTACAAAAAGAAAAAGAAAACCTCCTTTCCCAAAGGCAAGAAAAGCAAGCAGAGGCCGCCAGTGAAGCGGAACGCCCGCAGACCTACGTCTCTTTTCATATTCCTGCTCCAAGGGCACGATGACACCGTCGTCTTCATCGAGGTAACCGTAGTATTCAAAGTCGATCGCCTTCATGAGCTCGGCTCGGGTCTTTCTTGGAGGAGGAAGCGCTGAAAGAAAGAACTCTTCAGCTTAGCCGGGTTCCCCGTCACGGCCACACTCATGCCTGCTCCCCAGTCGGCGCGACGCAGGCGTGCAGTATGTGCGCTCCTGAAAACGGCACCAAACAGGCACTTCGCCACCCGAGCAATGGGACCACACACGACACTACCCTTTTTAAAACCAGCGCTGACGTTTCAGACGCAGTCCGTTTAGAAGGGATCTATCGTTCTTTAAAAAGCAACAACAAAAGCCGGCAAAGCTTTATGGACAGAGATGATCATCATGGCATTGTTTATACAACAGTGAAAACTTGGACCCCCACGGGACTATGAACGCCTGGCGGGGGGAGGGTGTCCTGTGACCCCCCCGCCCGCGGCTTCACGAGCTGCTTTCACAGGAAATGCCATAATAGCTAATGAAAAAACATGAGACAAAAGAAACTACAAGCAAAAAAGATACATGAGAAATCTCCTGAAGAAAATACATTCAGACTAAGTATTACTGTTCAGGATATGTAGCAATTCTGGAAAATCCAAAGGAAAATGAAAGTCCAGCTGACTGGTCAAAGAATAAAAGCTGATTAACTGAAGGAGAAGAAACCTCTAAGTATGAACATTTCAATAATTAATAGTAACTGAATTCAACTGTCAATTTCATTAGGAATCAGGGAAACAAAAAATAGAAACAGCATACTGTTTCAAGTACCAGCAACAATGTTATAGTTGCGAAGATGCGGAAGTAACTACAAGTCTACACAGGAGGGGTGGGCACAGCCGGCACGGGTCACCCAAGACTCCTCCATCCTTTGCGTCACTCGGCTTTGTAAGGAGAACTGTGGGGCACAGGGACGGCCCACACACGACGGCACAGGCAGGGGAAGCCCCCTTCCACCGGCCCACGCAGGTACCAGCAACCCTGCCCAGCCTGGGCCACGAGGGCCGCGCCCAGGACGGGCTCGGAGCACTGAGGGCATCCCGGCCGCAGGAGGGAGCTGGGATCCAGCTGACGCCAGCGGGGATCACCCTGCGCCCGTGCTTGAACCGTTTGGGGGGCGGGGGGTGATGGAGGTAAACTCTCGCTGAGAGAGGACAAAGCCTAAGTGGATGATGGACAGCCTGCCACCCCAAAGGAGACTGAGGCATAGGGAAGCGCTCGCAGGATGGAAGCTGAAACGGCAGCAGGAGCAAGGGCTCTGGGCCAGCCATTCCTGAGGACAAACGCGTCAGTTACAGGAGCCAGAAACGGACTTCTCTGCCTCAAGGGAGCCGGGCTGACTCAGCTGATGAGATATGCACAGAAGAGCACGGGAAGGCCTGGCAGGGAGCACTCCAGACAGTAACGGCGACGGGGCATCCCTAGCAGAGCAATGGGACGGCGGCAGAGGGGGCTGTGCTACCATTTAAATTATACGCCTGAAGACTAACTTCGGCACTTTCTTCTTAAAAAAAAAAAAAAAGAAAATCGATGCCTGGAGTACATAAGAACATAGGAATAAATTTAAAGCCAAGGTAAATGCAAAAACAAAAAATCAGGACAACCTCACTTTACAAGCCTTAAAAACTGAAAGGAACACACCCCAACATGTCAACAACCATAAACTGTAAGATGTGAAAACGTGGGTGTTTTTTCTGATTTTCTGTATTTTACGTGTCTGTAATAGGATTTTATTGCTTTAATAATAAATAGAAAAGGTCAGTTTTCATTCCAATCCCAAAGAAAGGCAATGCCAAAGAATGCTCAAACGACCACACAATTGCACTCATCTCACACACTAGTAAAGTAATGCTCAAAATTCTCCAAGCCAGGCTTCAGCAATATGTGAACCGTGAACTTCCTGATGTTCAAGCTGGTTTTAGAAAAGGCAGAGGAACCAGAGATCAAATTGCCAACATCCTCTGGATCATGGAAAAAGCAAAAGAGTTCCAGAAAAACATCTATTTCTGCTTTATTGACTATGCCAAAGCCTTTGACTGTGTGGATCACAATAAACTGTGGAAAATTCTGAAAGAGATGGGAATACCAGACCACCTGATCTGCCTCTTGAGAAATCTGTATGCAGGTCAGGAAGCAACAGTTAGAACTGGACATGGAACAGACTGGTTCCAAACAGGAAAAGGAGTACGTCAAGGCTGTATCTTGTCACCCTGCTTATTTAACTTATATGCAGAGTACATCATGAGAAACGCTGGACTGGAAGAAACACAAGCTGGAATCAAGATTGCCGGGAGAAATATCAATCACCTCAGATATGCAGATGACACCACCCTTATGGCAGAAAGTGAAGAGGAACTAAAAAGCCTCTTGATGAAAGTGAAAGTGGAGAGTGAAAAAGTTGGCTTAAAGCTCAACATTCAGAAAATGAAGATCATGGCATCCGGTCCCATCACTTCATGGGAAATAGATGGGGAAACAGTGGAAACAGTGTCAGACTTTATTTTTGGGGGCTCCAAAATCACTGCAGATGGTGACTGCAACCATGAAATTAAAAGACGGTTACTCCTTGGAAGGAAACTTATGACCAACCTAGATAGCATACTCAAAAGCAGAGACATTACTTGGCCAACAAAGGTCCGTCTAGTCAAGGCTATGGTTTTTCCTGTGGTCATGTATGGATGTGAGAGTTGGACTGTGAAGAGGGCTGAGCGCCGAAGAATTGATGCTTTTGAACTGTGGTGTTGGAGAAGACTCTTGAGAGTCCCTTGGACTGCAAGGAGATCCAACCAGTCCATTCTGAAGGGGATCAGCCCTGGGATTTCTTTGGAAGGAATGATGCTAAAGCTGAAACTCCAGTACTTTGGCCACCTCATGGGAAGAGTTGACTCCTTGGAAAAGACTCTGATGCTGGGAGGGATAGGGGGCAGGAGGAGAAGGGGATGACAGAGGATGAGATGGCTGGATGGCATCACTAACTCGATGGACGTGAGTCTGAGTGAACTCCGGGAGTTGGTGATGGACAGGGAGGCGTGGCGTGCTGCGATTCATGGGGTCACAAAGAGTCGGACACGACTGAACGACTGATCTGATCTGATGATGTTTAAATTCTGAACGATTCTAAGCAATGTGAATGACACATGCAGAGCCAGCTTGCACACAGAATGAATTTAAGAAGAAGCAGGGCTTGGGAGCTCCCTGCTGGTCCAGTGGTTAGGATTCCAGGCTATCACTGACAGGGCCCGGGTTCAATTCCTGGTAAGGGAACTGAGATCCCACAAGCCTCCCAGGGAGGCCAAAAAAGAGAACAAACAGGGTTTCATGAAAGTAGACTCGGAAAGGGTCAGCAGAACACCAGCAGTGGGAGGAATCCTGGTCTTGCCCTTCTCTGCTTTCCAGACTTTTTCCTATGGGATGCTTGGACTGCTTTTCAAAAAGTCAAAAATCAGACGCAGGCAGTCCAGACCAGTGGCATTCTGGAGGTCCCCAGAGCCAGGGTGTCTGACTCGGACCCTCTCTTCTCCCAGCGCACAGCAGCCTTGGCCCGAGGTGGCGTCAGTCCTTCAGTTAACAGCTTTTTCAGCCCAACAAGTACCTGAAACATGGACCTGACTGCATAGACTTGAGCCGCCCCGACAGGCGCCAACGGGGAGGCTCCGCGCCCACAGCGTCCCTGCGCTCACAGCGCCTCTGCGTTCACTCGGAGACGAGCCTGTGCAGGGCCTGCGATCTGGTGCCCGCAGCCCTGGGTTCCCACTCCCGCCCAAGGTGTGCCCTGGGCTTGCCCCTCAACGCCCAGTGCTCGAGGGTTCCCATTTAAACCCTGGGAACGATAATACCCTGACGACACGGGGCTGCCGCGCAGCTGAGCACACGAAGAGTGCCCTGCACACAGCATCACTTACAACCAGAACCGAGACCTAGGCTGACAGCCTCGCCAACGCCAGCCACTCACGTTCTTTCTCGAACAGCTCTCTGACGCCAGGCAGGTCTTTGGCTGCTCCGAAGTACTTGTAGCCTCGATTTCCCGGGACTTCCTTCCCTTCGTGATCCAGCATTTTAGGGCCAACTTTCTTATGGGGAAGGAAAAAGAGAAAATGGACCTGATCTGTAAACCCACTATTTCCACGTTTGCAGCTACAGTTGAAGACAGTGGTGCTAAAAGTAGCAGGCACAAAAATTCACTTCGGTACTTTTTTTAACCCTTTAAAAATCAACCTAAATACCTAATGGTAAGAGGATGATTTAAATAAATTATAGTATGTTCCTGGGTGGAATATATTCTATGGCTGACAAATGACGGTTCATATGAAACACTTATACTGGCCGAGAAACTGCTTACAACACAATGTTAAGTGAAGAAAAAACAAAGCTTTAAAAAGCTGCAAAAAATCTAAATGACAACTAGTAGAAGAGGAGGAGCAATGAAATATCCAGAAGATGGAACTGCTAAGTCATTTCAGTCGTGTCCGACGCTGTGCGACCCCACAGACGGCAGCCAACCAGGCTCCCCCGTCCGTGGGATTCTCCAGGCAAGAACACTGGAGTGGGTTTTCCAATGAAAGAAAGTGAAAAGTGAAAGTGAAGTCGCTGAGTCTTGTCCGACTCTTAGTGACCCCATGGACTGCGGCCCACCAGGCTCCTCCATCCATGGGATTTTCCAGGCAAGAGTACTGGAGTGGGGTGCCATCGCCTTCTCCGAGAAGATGGAACCCCATCCGTTAAAAACGATGACGGTAACAGCCGCAGGCCACAGGCGGTGCGTGTGGACGAGGCTCTGTACTGCAGGTGGGAGGCCGTGAGGCGTGGAGCGTGGTGGAGCGTGGTGAAACAGCCAGATGACGGAGCCAGAGGTGAATGCGTGGAGCGTGGTGAAACAGCCAGATGGCTGAGCCAGAGGCGAATGCCGCTAAGTGTGTTACCTTTACACCCAGGAAGTAAACGTCAACTTCTTCCACATTAAAAAGCTCCAGAAGGAATTAGACAGAAACATTACTACTGACTTGGGAGCTTCTGTAACCCTCCAGGAGGGTAACAAGCGGCACTAACGCCGTCCGACGGAGAAAACCAGGGTCACAGAAGTAACGAGGGTGCGGAGGCAATGCTCCCAGCACGTGCTCAAGGAATGGGAAGATATACGCCTCGGCTAGGCCAGGCACTGAGCTGAGAATTACGGCTCTGTGTTAAGAGGGGGCCGGACTAAGACACAGAAACACCGCCCACGTTTCTTACCTGACAGTCCACTGCCCAGACACAACTGGTTCAAAGACCTGGGCAAGTGGGGCAGGTCTGGGTCAGGAAATCCACTACATGGGTCACAACTGTGAACTTTTAAACCATCAGAATAGAGCAGAACAGAAAATATCAAAGTGCAGCGACGCACAGCAGGCATCTTCTCGGCACATCTGCGTGCTGCCCGGCTGTGACACAGTGGCCGTGGGCGATTTATGGACATAATCAGGGTCAGGGTCCTAAAAGCCTGAGGTCACTGTTCTAAAATACTGCCTTTAAAGAATCCAGAGGGAAAAAAAGAATTCAAAGCAAGCACGGAGCGGCCTGTCTCAGGGCCCCCTCAAGCACAGACGCTGCGGTGGAAGGGCCGTCCCAATTCTCAAGGAGCTCAGAGACACACGTGCAGCACCAAGGCCATCTCACGGGGCCCAGGAGATGGAGCGGCTCACTCTGGACGCCTGGCTGGTACACACTCCCAGGCCCGCGCTGGGGCCTTCTGCACCACCGGCCCTGTGCTTTCCCAGTTCCCATGCACACAGAGCAGGCCCTTCCAGGCTCCTTTCATTTCTCAGGGGCCTCGTCCCAGGCAGGCCTGCGGGGGCTGCAGTGAGACAGGACCCACCCTGCCTAGAAAGCCCGAGCCGGGCCCTGGGCCGCTGCTTACTCACCCCGTAGTCAGGGCCGCCTAGCTCCTTGATCCGGACCTCCCAGTGTCCTTTCTCTCGAAGCAGCTTGTTAATCTCATCATTCAGGTCGCGAATCCGGAATTCACCTAAACCAGCTAAGAAAAGAGAAATGTCGTATCATTTCCTGACAATACCGCTTCATGTCACACCCGTGAGTGAGTGTCAACACTGACAGAGGTGGGCAACGCAAAAACACTACTTCAGCTTACGAGAAAAACCATCCACCCCGCAATCACGGGAGGGTGATGATCGTGAACAGAGTTCCAGCGGCACCAGAAAAACTCTGAAAAAAATTTCCTCCCCATTAGCAACCAGAGAAATACAAACTGAAGCTGTCCTGCAGCTCCATTTACACCAGCACCAACACATCACATCTCAGCGGTGGGGCGCTCAGCGTCTAGGACGCAGGGAGGCAGCGTCAGCAAAGCAGCCTGCCGGTCCCTGGGAACACCTCTGACAAGGAGCCCAAGGGGTGGATTTGAGGGGACAGCACAGGAGGCTGCTAGGGCGCTGTCACTGGTGACCGGGACGTCCCACCAGAGGCGGGAAGACGGTCAGGGATCCCCGGCGTGCTGACGTGAAGCACCCTATGCCCACAGGGAGGGAGACGGCCTCTTTCCTCCCCTGAATCGCTTCTGTTTGTCAGGCTGGCAGACCACACGCATGTGCCCCTACGTCTGGACTCCTTATGCTGTTCCCTGGTCTGTCTGTCTGTCTCTCACCAGGACCCTGTTATCTTGACACCTTTAGCTTTACACTGAATCACAAATTAGATATTATGGGTACTCCAGTTTTGTTCTTCAAAGTTCTTCTGGCTGCAGACAGTTTCACACGGAAAGGCAAAGCTGTGAATTTTACAGTTCGTCAACAGAAACTGGAAAACCACGCTGGGGTTCTGTGATACCTTGTAAAAAGGAAAAGAGCTGACCTCTTTCAGATGTTGAGTCTTCCCCTTCACAAACACGATGTCTCCATTTCACTGGTTCTTGACTACCTGGCACCACTGCTTCAGTTTTTACCATACAGACCATGTGCATATCTTACTAGACTTATACCTAAGTGTTTCTTGCCTTTTGATGCTTCTGTAAAGTAATATAACTTTAAAGTTATATTATATATATATATATATATATATATATATAAAGTTAAAGTAAATAACACTTTTAAACATGCTCTAGTTCCAAACGTTCCTGCTAGTACAGAAATCAAACTGACTTTGTTTGTATGCACTTTTTAGTCTGTCATCTGGCTAAACTCAGTTGTTCACTGTGGAAATCCTTCTGTAGATTCCTTGGAATTTCCTACACAGAAAATTAAGTCATCTTGGAATAGAGCATTTTTCTTCCTTTCAGTCTTTGGGTCTTTTATTTCCTTTTCTTGCTTTACTATACTGGCCAGGAGTTCCAGTGCAATATTGAGTGGAAGGGGTGAGAAAGGAATCTTCACCTTGCTCCTGATCCGAGGGGGAGAGCGTCCAATCTTGCCGCAGTAAGCATGATGATCACTACAGGCTTTTTGGTAGAAGTGTTTTATCAGGGAAAGGAAAAAGTTCCAGTTTATTCCTGGTTAGCTGAGTTTTTATGAATGAATGATGAACTGTGTCAAATACTTCTGCATCTACTGAGATGATACGGTTTTTATTCTTTAAAATGATGACACAGTGAATTAATTTTTGAATGCTGAATCAACCATACAATCCTTTGTTGAGATTTTTACGGCCAAATTCAGTAAGGAATATTGGTCTGTAGTTTTTTTCTCTTCTTATAATGTCTTTTTCTGATTTCAGGATCAAGGGAACACATACTAAAATACATAAAAAAGTAAATTAGGAAGTGTTCCTTCTTCACTCTTCTGGAAGAAGCTGTAGAGCTGGTATTCCTTAAACATCTGAACTGGCCAGTGGAGCCATCTGGGTCTGGAATCTTCTTTGCTGGAAAGTTTTTAACTATGAATTCAATTTCTCTAATAAATAAAGCCCCCTCCAGATACCACGAAATTTCCAGGGCGGGGGGAGACTGGAGGGGTAACACTGCCGATGGTTAGGAACCAGTATGTTAGCATGTGTCTTTTAAGGAGCGGCCCATTTCATCCAAGTTGCTGAGTGATAGCCCTGAAGTTGTATCTAATGTCCCCTTATCTTTTTAATGGTTAGTGAGTAGTGACATTCCCAATTTCATTCTTGTTGTTTCTAACCTGTGTCTTTTTTTCTTGATCAGTCTAACTGGACTAGAAGTTTATCGATTTTACTCAACCCACTTTTGATCTAATTTCTCTACTCATCTTCTGTTTCCTTCTTTCCTTCTGCTTACTTTGGAATTAATTTGCTCTTCCTTTTTGGTTTCTCAGGGGAGAAGCTTGGATCACTGACCTGAGACCTTTCTTATTTTATTTTAACGCTATAAATTTTCATCTAAGCACTGCTTTTTTCATACCCTGAATTGTGACATTACATTTTCATTATCACTCAATTTAAAATATTTTCTAATTTTCTTAAGGTTTTCCTGTAGGTATATGGGTTGTTTAGGAGTATGTTTAATTTCTAAATATTTAGGAAGTTGCCAGGTATCTTTCTGTTACCGATTTCTACATTAACTGTGTTTTAATCAGTAAATTATACTTTGCAAAATTTTAATCATTTTATGTTTGCTAGCATTTATTTTACAATCCAAAATATGCTCTATTTTGGTGAATATTCCATTTGCTCTTCAAAAAGAAAGTGTATTCTTTGTGAGGTGAGTGCTCTATACACGGGAAGTAGGTCAAACTGCCTGCCAGTACTGCTCAGTTCTCCTGTCCTTACTCCTGTCCCACCGACTACTGAGAGGCGGCTGATGCCCCTACGCCTAACTGGAGAAGTGAGAATCAAGCACTTTAAAGAGAGAGGCTGGCTTACCATTCTGAATTTGAGCCACTTTTTTTGAGATCTCTCCAATGATCTATGAAAAAAATAAAAGGTAATACATTTTTATGACTTTTGAGTAAGTCTGAAACCATAAGAAATATCTAATTAAAAATGCTTAGAAATGTGGTTTAAGAGTCATGCAGGTAATAGAATTCAGAGACTTGTTACTTCTGCTAAGATCAAATTCGCCCAGACCGCACCTGTCGTCTCCACTTCTCGGCCTTAGGCAGCTCAGTGCATTCTGAGGCGAGGAAGGGTCTTCGCTCCTGAGGAAAAGCAAAGCACACATGATGCCACTATCTTGTGTGAAATTACAAGCTTCGTGTGACTTCACAGCTGATTCCCGCCTGAAGCTCAGATGTCTAACGGTCTAAAGACACCTGCAGCTTCAGTCCCCGGCGGCTTTCATCAAGCCTTCAGGCTCACTCTGCAATCTCTCCGTAGGAAACAACCGCACAGGCAAAAACCCTCCCTGCATCGTCCCTGGGTCGGGGGCCAATACTCAGGTAAAAGTCCACTGCGCTTGGGCACGACCGTGAGCAAAGCGGGGGTTAACCTGAGTCTAACTTCGTCAGCCCTCAGGATCCGTGGCTCCTCTGCAACCACAGATCCAACCAACCACAACCGGGGAGCTCCACAGTAGTTACTGCTGGAAAATATGTGTGTGAGTGAATCCACGCAGTGCAAACTTGGGTTGTTCGGGGTCAGGTGTCACAGACAGATGCGAAGTGCACCTAGCTATACCCGTCTCACGGCACGTTTACACGACCGTAAGCGACGACAGCTGTCAGGGTCTAGAACAGACACATACGCGCGTCTGTGTACACGGCTGTACGTGTGGGTGCAGGGGCAGGTGAGCAGATGCTTTTAAAAGACAAAACAAAAATACTCAGAGAACAGCATATATGACCCCTAACCTGGCTGAGTCTCCATGAGCGGAGGCCAGGCGCTGGTCTCGGGTTAGAGCTGCTTCCCAGAGCATACCCCACTTTCTACTACTCAGCATGAGCCCGGGCTGGGATAGCAGGGAGACCCAAGCATCCCGTCACCAAGGATACAGATCATCACACAGCCCCTGCGACAGGGCACTTCACCTGGGCCTCAGGTGAACAGACTCTTAGGATACGGGGAAGCGCAGGCGAGAAGAGGAGGGTCTGGAGTCTGAAGTCTGCCTGCGCTCGTCCTTCCTACTGGAAAACCCACGAGGAAGCTTTAAACCAACCTTTACTTTCCCCTCTTCCAGCTGAGCCTGGCGAAATCTTGCTAAGGCCGTCCTACCGGGAAGAGAGAAGACCGTTAGATCCTGCTCACAGGCCTCTCATCAGCCAAGTTCCTGGACGGGCAGGTCTGCTCATGACCACGTTAGCTGCCGCTCCTCACTCATACACACACATACACACTGCTGTCAAGCAACCAGAGACATCATGGCTTTCCATGTTCCAAAGAGCAGGGTTCATACAGTCTTGTGCTCCTGAACACCCCCATATCCCCTCTACCCACACGGCAGGTAAGGACAGTGGGAAGTTCAGCGCCCCGCTACGGTATTAAAACACTGGCATGATGGACTGCGGCTCTCACGGGCCAGCCTCCCCTTCAGCGTAAGTTCTGGGAGCGGCGAGAAAACACTTCAGGGGAGATAAATACATGGGCAGATGCGTGCACGCTACTTCAACACAGGGAGAGGAAGAGACGTGTACCCAAAGACCAAACAGAAAAAGAGCTCCAAGCTGGCAATTAAGCAGCATAAAATTTGCAGACAAAAGGGACTTGATACTTACATGGCCTTTTCCGCATTTCGGGCCTAAAAGGAAAAGAGAGGGGAAGAAAAATGTCCGTGTTTTAAAGAGCTTTTTCTTTTACTTTTTAGAAAAAGGTTTTACTTAAAGAAATGCTTCACCAGGACACAGTCAGAAACATGAGAACAGCAATAACAACAAAAATCAAAAGATGCCCAAATCCCGTGACTCAACTCAGCCGCTCTCTCTACCTAAACTCCTCCACCGTGACCATGCCCTTGGATCTGGCCACCCCTCCTTCAGAATCCACCTGTTTCATCATCATCCCAGATAATTCTCCCGTCACCCCTTCTTCCCAGCTAGGCTGCTCCCCTTTGTCTGGGTCTATACCTACCAGACACTTTCCACCCAGCATCACAACTCTCTGTTCTCTGCCAGTGGAACTTGAGGAAGGAAAGACTGGCTTTTACAAGTGAGTTTTATGGAGATTGTTGCACTTAGGGCAGTCACGTATCCCTGAAACACAGCGTCGGGTAGGGAACACGTTTTCTGGGTTGCAGTGTAAGGAGAGCACGTGCTGAGTCCAGGACCTGAGTGTCTCTCCACTCTCCCACTTAGCATCCCTGAGAAATTCTCTCTCAGGCTCGGCTTCCCCACCTCTAGGCAGGGATGGGACCTTTTACTTCACAGAGGCGTCAGGATGGTTCAATCAGATAAATACGTGAAGACGTCAGTGAGGCAGTATACAGGTGCTCAGCAAGCGTGAGCTCCACTTAAGTCTTTCTGACTTTTTCTTACAAGTGACACAGCAATAAACTTGCTAAGTGCTTGAAAGATAAATGAACACGACATCTACTAAGGAAAGAAAGAGAGAGGCTCTCCCAGGAGAAGCCACCTTCTTGAAGGCTGAGGTTGTGTCCTACCTACTTCATTAAAGCCTATAGAGTCTCAGTATCTAACGTAATTTGTGAAACGCCATGATGGACACTAGGAATCTGGCCACGATCCTTCCTTCTGAGGGAAGTCAGAGGAACCTCCCCCCCCAGCACAATGAATCATTTGACAAGGGGACGTAACCACGGTTACAACTCAGTGGACATCTGTGGCTGCTGTTCGGTCACCCAGTCGTGTCTGACTCTTTGCAACCCCATGGACTGCAGCATGCCAGGCTTCCCTGTCCTTCACTATCTTTCAGAGTTTGCTCAAACTCATGCCCATTGAGTCGGCCATGCCATCCAACCATCTCATCCTCAGTTGCCCCCTCTCCTCCTGCCCTCAGTCTTTCAGGGCTTCCCTGGTGGCTCAGACCTTAAAGAATCCGCCTGCAATGCGGGAGACCCAGGTTCGTTCCCTGAGTCGGGGAGATGCCCTGGAGAAGGGAATAGATACCCACTCCCGTATTCTTGCCTGGAGAATCCCATGGCGGGCTACAGTCCACAGGGACACGAAGGGTCGGGCAGGACTGAGAGGCTAACACTTTCAATGGACATGAATTCGGGTAAATTCAGGGAGACAGTGGAGGTCAGGGGAGCCCGGAGTGCTGTGGTCCACGGGTGTGCAGAGTCGGACACGACTGAGCAAGCGAACAACAACGAAATCCAGGGTTATGGAAACCCACAGAAAGGAGTGTGTGTGATGGCCACAGTTTGCCAGAAACATCCAAAGCCAGGGCCCCTTCTCCTCTGTTAGAGAACGGAGAGGAGACTCCCTACGTTTGTCAGAGTTCGGAAACGACAGCCTGCGGGCTGAGGCGGCCAGTGTGAAGGAGTAATGGGGGACGGGGGGCATGTTCTTCCAGGGCTGGAGAGCGGAGAAGGCTGCTTTCTGCGCGCTGGTTTCTCATCAACCGACAGACTTCCATGACGCCTTCGATCACTTGCTACTGCGCCGAGCTCCTCGCACGGGCGCTTCGCTTGGTGAGAACATCACGGTCACCAACGCACACGCGCGTCTTCCCGTCCCCGGACCCTGCCCTGGGGGGGCTGCCCCCGCCTCCTCCGGCCTCACGCGGCGGGAAGGCCCAGTGTCCCGAACGCGGGCGCCGGAGCCCCCGGGCTCCCCGGCCCCGGCCCGCCGCTCTCCTCCCTCGCTCCCCGCCCCGCTCACCATGCTGCGAGGGAGCGCGCCGCCCTCAGGCCGCGCGGCACCGGCCCACGGACCTCCGCCGCCCCGGGAGCGGCCAATCCGGACGGGAACTGAAGGGTCTAGCCTTCCGTAACCACCGGCTTCCCCGTCGGAAGGATAACTAAGGGACCGGAAGTGAGGAACCGGAAGCGAAACTCAGAATTGACCTGGGGACGGGAAGGAAGTGCAGGCGCGCTCCCGTTGGCAGCCTTCCCTGGGCGTCAGGACGTCGCACCGACGTGTGCGCACGAAAATTAGGGGCGCGGCAGAACTGCGCTTGCGCAACGGAACGGAAGCGTCTCCGACTAGGACCGGGGGTGGTGGGGCGGTGGTGGTGCTGGTATTGCTCTCGCGATAACAACGTTGAGATTTCCCGTGATAACTCGCGGTCCCGTCGTCTTGTGTGAGGCTGCTTGGGCCGTGGCTGCCCCTGGAGGTTCGCGTCCCTGCTGCCCCGTCACGTCGTGGAGCGGAGACACGCCGCTGGAAGTTCCTCGTTCTCAACCCTCTGAGTGGACGGGGGGCCCTCCTGCGGCCCGCGTGCTCGCCAGTGGCGGGAGGTTGCCTCGCCAGCTCCCCCTCCCCTCAGGCGTTTATTTCGGGTCTGTGCTTCTGAGATTTTCTCCTGGAATCGCGGGGTCTGTCCGAGCTGGACCAAGGCTTGAGGTCACCCTTTTAAAATAAACGTAAGGCCCGGGGGCGAAAAGGGCCGCTACTGCCGGAGCTCAGTCGGTGGTTACTGGGCACGTCGCGGGGATCAGAAGGGCCTTAGCCCAGGGACCAGGGAGGCAGAGAGGCCATCGCTAGGGATGGACCTGGGGGCTCCTCCCGCAGAGCCCCGGTGGCCACTTCAGGGTCCGGTTGGGCACTTCGGCTAGTTCCAGCACCTCCCCCTCGGCCAGCATGGTGCTTTGCGGAAGCAACTTCCTGCGACACGGGGCCTAATCTTTGCTGGGTGCTCCGGCTGCAGCCGGGAAGCACAGGCCATCGGGGGACGCAGCCAACGTTTGTGGTTCAGACAGGACGGACGAGTGCTTGGAACATCAGGGGCAAGTTCAGGCTGTCCTGCCACAGTCCATCGTCCACCTCCCTGACAGCTAGGTGTGGGCTTGCCAGGAAACCCTGGCCTATGGGAATGGAGGGGAAGGAATGTGTGCCACTTAGGTGGCGCCCTGAAAAGTGTGGATGTGCCTTGCCCGAAAACTTCGCTGCTTTAGCACTGTGAGCTTTGGGGCTCTCTTCCAGGCTGATGGCCACTTTCAACCATCTCAGCAGAAGCCAGGAATACAGACGGGTTATCCAGAAGAGATGTACAGAGAAACCTCTTGTCAGATGGAGTTAATTCCCATGACACACGCAGGAGACCTCCAAGGTTGAACATTTCACACCAGCAGAACCACTGCCAGCTTGGATGGCAAGAGACAGAGGGTACAAAAGAGGGCTTTTAATCCCGGAAGATTCTAGGGGCAGGAAACAGGCTGATCAAAGTGTGCAGCCATGAACAGGTGCTACCCTTCATGGAAAGGAACCGATGGCTCCTGGGGAGGCAGCTCAGGCCCAGAGGATGTGCTCAGGCCCTAAAACCTAACACCGCTTGCCCCGCTGGGTTCTGTAACCGGTTGAAACCAGTGAGGCCTTTTCCTTCCAGTCTCCTGTCCTGAAGGGCAGTGTTCTGTGTCTTTTCCCTGGGGCCCTATGCCTCCCACTCATCTTGGGGAGCAAGTTACAAAGCTACCGACAGGAGTGATGCCCCTGGCTGAATCGTACCCACCTCACCCATACCTGATTTAAGACAGAGACGGGGGCCTCTGTAGCCGACCAGACTTGTAACTTTGATGGGATGACGCTTTTGGTGATGTTAGGATGAGATGGTGACAAGGTCCATCTGAGGCAGAAGCATGCCCTCCCTTCACGTACGCGTCCTGGTCCCCCAAGCCCAAGCCCTGGAAATTAGCCGAGTCTCCTTGTAATATGAATGGACCTTGGAGCCTTGTGTCCTTAGTGGAAAATAAAGATGCCAGTATGAGACTAAAATAACGCAGCTCTCCTGAGAGGACTGCATCTCACAGCTGTGTCGCAGGATTCAGTCAACTTTGGGCTGCTTTGTTCCAGCATAGAGTTAACCAGCAGAATACCAGAAACTCCCATGCTCATGAGGGAATGGTATTCTGTTGGGTCTAATAGAATTAACAGCCAAGAAAAGAGTAAAAATGAGTTATGGTATAATCCTTGGGAAGGGGTATGATTGGAGCATCCCAAAATTTTCAGAAAAATATCAGTTACTAATAAGACCATTATACTTGTAGTGTTTCTGCTTCAAATTTCCAAAGCGAAATTGCATTTATAATCAAAGCTTAGGATGGGAACTAATTTTGAATCAAGGTCTAAATGCCCAAGAAAAGCCGATTTTCAAAATGCAGCTCAGGGTTAGACAAGAACGCGTTAAATGAAGTGTGACGCAGTGGGCGGTTCCAATGGGGCAGAGCCCAGCTGCTGCTGCTGTCCCGAGGGGCAGGGCCCATCCGGCCTCCCGCAGCACCTCCTCCACCTGCCCGCTGCCTCCGGGAGTCTGCAGTTAGTGGCTCAACACTCACGTGTTTGATAACTGGCTCATCCCACCCCATTTCAGGGTTGCCAGACGTTGAGAGGTGCTCCTCTCAGCAGCATGTAGTGTGTGGCACTGCAGGAAGTTTGAAAACAAACAGGTACCACTGATCATTCGACCCTTTACCGACGATGTCTCTTGTCACCCAATCACTCTCTCAGTGATTCTGCAAGACAGCTTTTCTTCACTTTACAGATGAGCTCAGAACTACCGGCTGAGTTTCAAGTATAAGCCAACAACTGACCCTGAGCAGAGATTTCAGTGTGGTCTCCTGCCTACATGCTGCTACACAGCTTCAAACATGAGCAAGGCTCTGCTGCTAAAACCAGGAGAGTTTTGGAGATCCAGGTACTGAGATAGCTGGGGGAGGTGAGAACTGACTTAGCCAGGTGTTAGAAGTCACTCACAACTCTCACGGTCGGTGACTGCCACCTCTGACCTCTGCTGTATCCAGCTTCCTGCTGCCAAATACTTCACCCAGAATATTAGTGAATAATAAGCAAACGGCCTCAGCTTGGACAAGTGTCACCTCATCTGCGTTTAAACAGACCACATCATTTGCAGAGTTTCACTTCCCCAAACTGAAAGTACCACCTGCAGGCACTGAAAGAAAGGCCCACCCCAGGCTCCCCGGTCGCTCAGTCGTACAGTCCATCTCCCGATCGAGTGTGATTCCTGATCTGGGAAGATCCCTCACGACTTGGAGCAACTAAGCCCATGCTCCCCAACCACTGAGCCTGTGCTCTAGAGCCCGGGAGCCAAAGCCACTGAAGCTCACGCACCCTAGAGCTGATAACAGAAGCCCCTGCAATGAGCAGCCCACACCCCACACCCCACAGCTATGGAGTAGGCCTCTGCTCCACACAACCAGAAAAAGCCCACGCAGCAACGAAGGCCCAGCACAGCACCCCCAAAAGAAATGCCCATCCCTGTAATCAATCAGCTGGAAGTCTTCTCTAGACCTTGACACACTCATCCGGCTCATCAATCCTTGGTTGGAAGGCTCCCTAAAGCTCCAGTCATCAAACAAGGCTGCCTCAGACATGGGAGTGCTGAAAAATCTGGGCCTAATGCACACACCTCTGTGGCCTGACCAGGAAGTACAGACGTAGTTCCCATCTCCCAGACTGACAGCGCTTCTCTGGTGCCTCAGATGGTAAAGAATCTGCCCGCAATACAGGAGACCTGGGTTCATCTTGCTCCAGCAACTGTCATGACAGGGCACGAGAGGGCAAGCTGACTGCAGCTGCGAAGCTGAAGGCAGAGGAGGGCTCGGCTGGGGAGCAAGGGCCGCGAGGCAGCATGGAGAGAAGCGCAGGGAGCCCTGCTCCTTAAGGAAGCCAAGCTCGGGGAACTGGGGAAGGCCTACCGAGAAGCCACTGAAGTTATTACCTCTGCCACCAAATTCTCTGCCCAACAGTGGTCACGCAGCAGTGTTCTCCGGTGGAGACCAGAGTGGTCAGGTTCCAGGCCAGGGTTCGTGGTTGATACTGCAAAGTACCTTCCATGGAAGACACGGCAGTGAACACAGAAGCAGCCCGATCGGCTGAAGGGCGTGCACTTCGCTCACTGCAGCTGCCTTGGTCACCTCGGGCCCGTCTAGGGAGGTATGTTTTCACAAGCACAAGGGCAGAAACCCAAGTGTGAAAACACGACGTTTGTGATCTTGAAGACACCACTGTGACCCTCACATACGTTACCAGCCAGCTCAGGGGACAGGTCTGACACCACAGCTTGTGACCAAAACCTTTACCGAGATTACAAGCAGTCAAGTTCATTCCCAAGGTTAGTAGCGGAGGTGGAAATGAACAGATGGGAAGCTGTTACGTTCAATGTAATTTCTTTCAATTCTAAGGCAAGTAACAAGGATAATTAAATGTACATGAACCTTTGTAAGTCAGAGCACAAGCTCTGGACTGAGTTGTTCTCAAATTATAATCACACCACTGGGGCCATGACCTTGCCTTCTTATCCTGGGAGTCACCGAGCATCTTACAAAATACTGCTCGGTACCCACCCTGAGAAGTCATGCCCAGTGCTAGCCTCTTTAATTCTAACAGAGGTGTTCTTGAACACCTACTCTATTAAACTGTTGTTAAAAATGTTTTAAATGGTTGCAGCAGTTACATGAGTCCAATAAACAACGTCGGAGAAGGCAATGGCACCCCACTCCAGTACTCTTGCCTAGAAAATCCCATGGATGGAGGAGCCTGGTAGGCTGCAGTCCGTGGGGTTGCTAAGTCGAACACGACTGAGCGACTTTGCTTTCCCTTTTCGCTTTCATGCATTGGAGAAAGAAACGGCAACCCACTCCAGTGTTCTTGCCTGGAGGATCCCAGGACGGGGGAGCCTGGTGGGCTGCCGTCTATGGGGTCACACAGAGTTGGACACGACTGAAGTGACTTAGCAATAAACAACATGCTCAAAATCTTTTGGACAACTACAATTTCTACCAGGTTTAAAAAAATGACAGAGTTAAGTTTAACGAGGATGGACACGACCAGTACTAATACATAATTAAGGGAAACAGATTCCAGAACAGGGAACAGACGGTACAGGTACACACTACTGACTTCTCTGACAGTCCGAATTTAAGACTTTGCCTCTGACACTTAAGAGTAGACAACAATATCTCATTAGAAGCCTCACCTACTGACCGTGGAACTGCTTTAAAGTCAAGGACAGCCTGTTCCATGAATAATTTAACATATAAAATAGTCAAAATAACTCAAACACAACAGCTACCAACATCCCAGACAAAATCTTTCAAGGCACTGTTTTCCCTACAACTGCAACAGAAATCTGACTATTTCTATCTAAAAAAAAATCAACTCTTTGTAAGTGGATGATACTCATTATTTACCAGAATCTTCAAAACCCTCACGGGCACTGTATCACGTAGTACAGCCTGGTTTTGTTGAACCAGGGAGCGACGTCTTCATCTTTCCCACTGTACATAAAGAACAGGAAGATAGATTACTGACTTTTCAAGGGAAACGCTTGTCATTTCAACGCAAGAGGTCAAGTTCTCTATCCACAGTAAAACCGATGAAATGCAACATCACTGTTTTGTACTTGTGCCAGAAAACTAAAATTATCATGATCTCAAACATGCTTAACATCTGAGATACAACACTGGCTTCATAAAAATATCAAAGGGACTTCGCTGGCTGTCCCAGGTTAAAGACTGCAAGCTTCCAGGCCAGAGACACAGGGAAGTAAGATCCCATGTCGTGCGACTCAGCCAAAAAGAATGCAACCCAACCACACAAGCAAAACCCAACGGTAAGCTTGCACACTCATAAGGAAATGCACTGGTGCTGGGGTTGCACCTTCTTGCCGCTCGGGTGACTCCAGCGCTGCGTGACCCACCGTCACACACTGCCTGGATTACACGCAGCGCGCAGCACACACAGCCCACGCAAGGGGAGGAAACCGCCCGGCAGGATGAAGGGCCAACGAACCACCCTGGGAAGCTCCGGGCACCGGCTACGGGGCAGGGGCAGGGGCGTTCAGAGCCCGTAGAGAGGAAGGGTACTTCAGGTTCCAGGCAGCTGCACATTCTTCAAGCAACTTAAGCTTTTAGGAACTCATGTATAGTGAGTTCATTAAATGACTTCTAAGGTCCATGTCAACTCTAGATCAGACCCTAAGAGAAAACACAAGGAAGCCAACATTTCAGAGCCCTGTTAAGTCCAGGAAAATCTGAAATGCTACAACTGTAATGGTGGGGCTTCCTGGTGGGCCAGCGCGTCAGGCCTTCCTTCCAGTGCCAGGGGCGCAGGGTCATCCCCAGCCCAGGAGCCAAGATCCCACACACCTTGAGGCCAAAAAATCATAAAACAACTTCAATATAGTAAGAAATTCAATGAAGACTTTAAAGAGAGTCCACTTAAAAAACTTTAACAAAAACCATCCATGGTGTCAGAACTGTTCCCAGTCAACGTGGAACTAAAGGCCATCATTATAATGGACAAGAAGACTTAAACTGTCTATGTCCTTGCAGAGCTGACAGAGCTTCTGAAGCTTTTTCACAGCTACATTTCCTTACAGAAGACAAGACTGAGTTAGTACAAAAAGAAAACTCCAAACTGTCAGCTTCTGGTCCTCCGCTCCCCTTTAATATGGCATTTTGCACTATATACATTAATGAAAAGTTGAAACAAACAAAAAGAACTTTAGTCAAACTCCCCTTCCTCCTCCAGCTTTATTGGATAGTTTAAAATTACATTTCTATTTTCTAGGACTTCAGTTGCTTTTTCCATCTGACTTTTAAAAACTGATTACAGCAAATGAAACACAGTTGTCTAAGTGATATAGTATACAAAAATAACATCTTGATTTCTGTGAAAATGCATTTCTCTGCAATTCCTGAATAGCTCCAAATTATGCTAACTCTGAGCATAGGTGTTTACTCTGGGTTTTAGGGTTAGTCTTTGAACACGTGTTCTACACCGTTGCCATCACCATCTATTTGCCCAGCATCGACGCTGCGGTGAGGCTGTTCCTGCTCAGGCTTTCATCCCGAGTGCTCGCGCACAGCCGTTAACACGCGTGTTTGTCTTTTTGTTGACTCCCACTCAGCTGTATGTTCTTTGTAGGGCCTGGTACAGATGTCACTTGATGTTATTTAATAGCTACTGAGGTCAGACAATCCAAGGCAGTCATTATGCTAAAATTAAAGTTATTTATGGAAGCTCACAGACACTTCCAGGATCGGTTTTACCTCCTACATGGGAACATATTCGAGAAACCCAGAACGGGCTTCCTGGTCTGACTCAACTCTTCCCATTCATCAATCCCTATTCACCAGTGGCGCGGAAAGGGGGTTCTTTAACAAAGCATTATACAGTAACACCTCTACCAAACTAAACATAAACTTTTTTTTTTGTAGTTAAATGCAGAAAGTCGATTTTTTTTTCCACCCCTTTCCTCCTTTTACACGGCAAGTAAAGCTCACTGGCCTGGGAGGAGCCTCTGTCTGCCAACCTTTGGCCAGTGAAGAGGATTCAGAGAAAATAATACAACCATCAATCAGAAAAGGAGGGGCGACAAAGGAAAGCGATTAAGCTGTGGCCTCGATCGTGCATTCCCGTGCAAGGTGCCCTGACTCGCCACAGCGGTAACAGTTGACTTCACTCGTCTTGCTGCAGTTGATGGCGACGTGACCAGTTTCGCCACACCTAGGAGAGGAAATTAAGACAGCTTTCACAAGAGCGCTCAGAGAACGTCAGAGTGTACTGAGGGATCAGTTACTGCAAAACAAAAGGCGATGCTGAGTGAGGTATACACTGTGTTCCTCAGACAGTGAGTCTTATTAACCCCTCAATCAAGACCGAGGAGGAGGAACCGGACAGCAAAGCTACTCAACTGAGCAGTCCATAGCATAAAATCAAAAATCTTGCCACAGGAGATCATCCAACATCACCACCAAACACTGGCCAATATGGTTTATCTTTACACAAACAAACCCCTAAGATTTCACAAGTATGTGCATACCAAAACTTATGAAACCGCAGCTTTAACGTGTGCATATGTTACGTCAATTCATAAGCAGAGACTTCTGATTTCATGACAAAAGATGTGTGTGTGAATTACACCTACAAAACATACGCTTTGTCGTTTTCTACAAAGTCTCTGAAGGTGCCAAGCTATCACACCCTAACATTCTTTCCCACACGCAAACCCCTCGTGCGGTCAGGGCCATGTCAGGGCCGCGGCGCCCCCGGGGCCTCCCACGGAGGGCCAGCGCAGGCGCCCGCAGCCCCCGCAGCTCACCTGTAGCACTTCACTTTGGTGCAGTCTTTCTGGATGTGCCCGAACTCGCCGCAGGAGTAGCACTTCTGCTCGTCGGCGTGGTCGCAGTCGCGGGCCAGGTGGCCGGGCTTGCCGCAGTTGTAGCAGCACTGCTCCCGCTCCCGCTTGGGCTCCTTGCAGTCCTTGGCGATGTGGCCGCCTCGGCCGCAGTTATAGCAGGCTTCAGCAGTGGGGAAAGGGCAGAGCCAGACTGTAACGCCTCACAGGTGGCGCCAGGCTCCGCGCCGCACCCCGGGGGGAACCACCTCCAGCACGCTCCCCTCGCCCGGCTCTGCAAGGCGGGAGAGGAAGGGTTAAACACTTACCATCCTCCTGAAGGTCACAGTCCTTGGCAAGGTGACCAGACTCTCCACAGCGATAACAGATGTCTGGAAGAGACGAGGAGACAAACTGGAAACCTATTTTGGACAGAGACAAAGCATGCGTGGCTAATTAGCCCAGTCTTGATACTCATGAATACTGAAGTACTTCAGAATTCTTTATTCGACAAAAATACCTCTATCCGAGGTAAAACCACCTCTGCCACGGCTTCTCATTCCACGACCGCGGCCTCCACCAGTGGGGCACTCCCGGGCCCAGTGGCCAGACCGTCCGCACTTGAAGCACTCGTTGCTGCTCATGGCTGCAGTCAGATCTTCAAAACATTAGAAACGACATTATGAAGCCACTCAACAGCACTTACGGCTTTTATTCCCTGTTCAGTGTATTTCTGGATAGTTATTCTTGAGGAACAAAAGCCAACCAATATACTGCTTAGAAAAACAGTCAGATAACTACACACTTAGGCATTATGATTATGAAATATATTAAAAATGAAACAAAAACACTTTGCATAATTGTTACGATTATGCACAGGCGTTAACCCAGTTACTAGGGGGACTTACAGGGTGAGTGTAAATGAATATCCGTCATTAGAGATTAAAACTTGATGGTGGGCAACTGAAAGTCACATACTGGTTATAAACCTGGAGCGACCCCGTGGATCTGCAGCATCGATTGAGAGCAGAGGTAAAACCCCCCTGAGCACCAGAGCACCCCACACGGCGCCTGATGACACCGCAGCCCTGCCTGCCTGCCGACTGAGCACTCGAGGGCAGACGTGCTCGAGAGGCGCAGCAAATGCTGGCTCGAGAGGTGCGGTTTGTTAAAAGCAGTAGAGAAACGACAAAGAGAAACACCGAAGTCAAGTCCTGGTAGCACTGGGCCATCGCCCCCTCCTCTAGATTCTCCCATTTCCAAATTTTCTTCTGCAATTTTACATCTAAAACAAGGTTACTTGGAATTTCACAGTAGACTCCTTTATTGGGTATTGTTTCAAAATAAAAGCGAAACTCCAACTAAAGCAAATGCATTTTATACTTCTTACGTAACAACCTAAAAATAAGCAGGGGCTATTCCTAGAAAAGAATGGAGAACAGAATGGAACGTTGCAGGACCAACTCCCATGAAGCTGGCCTTTAAAAAACTAGCTAAAAACAGTGTGACCTTTACCTCTCCACACGTCCCTGCATCTAACATGCTTTGCCCTTAATTCCAGTGTCAAATGGTGCACAAAGTTTTTAACTTGATGGAACAAAACCTAGTGACTAAAATTATGCTCAAGTTTAGTTTCAAAAGTTTCCACTGTCAAACATCCAAAAGACTCATACCTGTCCCATGCGTCTGAAATCAGAGCCGGGATAAATCTTCAGAGGACACTGTCTGCCAACTCGCACACTCGCCCTGCACACTCATCCCCAACAGCGGAGGGACAGCGCGCTTGAGCAGGGCGCCCACACTCCACGCTGTCCCAAGGTACATTTCCGCTCAGAAGAAACCAGTCCGTGACGATTAAAAAGGCATTTGGCAAAATTACATCTGCTTTCCTATATGGGTGCTGGCATTTTAAGTCAAGTAGAGGGCTGGTTTCCAGAGAAAACACTAGAGATTAAAAAGTGAGCAGCACATAAAACAATCAAAGGAAAAGTGCTTACGGCACTTCGTCCTCCCCTCACTCCCACTTCCATTCTGCATCTTCTCTGGTTTGCTGAGGACCAATCTGAGTACAGATGGACTTCCCAGGTGGCCCAGTGCTAACAAACCCACCTGCCAATGCAGGAGACGCAAGGGACACAGGTTCACTTCCTGGGTTGGGAAGATCCCCTGGAGTAGGAAATAGCAAGCCAGTCCAGCATTCTTGCCTCAAAGTGCCATGGACAGAGGAGGCGGTGGGCTACTCTCCACAGGGTCAGAGAGTCAGACGCCACTGAGCACGCACGCACGCCTGAGCACTGTGACTCCTGGTCCCAAGGGTTCTTTCCTTTCACAAGGCAGTCCAGGCAATCTGACAGGCTCTGAGCATTTTATAACTTTTTATTTCAACGAGATATTTATCTTTCAGAAAAATGACAACCCAGTTTCAACATGCATTTTCAAAGCCAAAGTAAATGAGAGTTCTGGGCAATCTCCCTTTTACACTGCTGCTTTAGAAACACCTCTTGCTTACTTCACAATGGTGAAGCATAGGGGAGACACATTATAACGAATCATCACATGTTTATCAGTGGAAGAACGTTAACAGTGAAAATGTTAGGGTTACTTCCAGCCTACAGATAATAGGTAAAAAATTTAGCTTCCTAAGAAGTGATTAACCCACGTGTGGATTTTTCATGAACTGTTTCTTCCTCTTTGGCCAAGCCAATCTCAGTGAGCTGTTCCATATTTTTACTTGAGAGCTCTTAGGTAATGACCATTCATCCACCTGACTGCCACTGTTTTAGAGGCACACTACCTACCCTAGGAGACAGGCTGCTGTCCTAGGACTGGCCTCACACACGAACATATTAAGTCTTTAGAGAGTTTCATGCCGTTCCTTAGGAAAACTAGAGGCAGTAAGGGAAGACGGCGCTGTGAATTAATTCCGGCTCCACGATTCCCACTGCTCTTGGCTGGGAGTCTTGCTGCACTGTCTGCCTCCGCCTCTCGCACCTGTCACAACGTTTTCCAACCTTCAAGGGCCAACTCAAATAAATGCCAGCTCTATAAAAGAACCTGACCACATCACCAGCCTGGAACTCTTTTTCCTGCTAAGACTCAGGGCACTGTGCCTGGTCTACTGTTTTTCTTTTTATCATACTCCTTGAGGCTACAGACCAAGGTATCCACCTTTGAATGATACCCCATACAATCACCCTTTTAGTAGCAGTTATGTATCTCGGGATTTGAACTGCTGAGGTTTTTTTTTTTTGGGGGGGGGGGGGAGGGGGGACCAATAGTCATTTGCTGAATGAAATAAACTTGTGTTTCTTGTATTGACCCAACCCAATCCAGTAATTACTGACCAAAAAAAAAAAAAAACCACCTAAATTTTTGCAATCAGATGAGCTGCTGCACTATGCATTTAAAAGAATGACAATGGAAATTCCCTGGTGGTCCAGCAGCTAGGACTCAGCACGTTCACTGCCAGGGTACAGGTTCAATTCCCGGTCAAGAGACTAAGATCCCACAAGCAATGCAGTATGGCCAAAAGACAAAGAGTAACAATGAATTTTACATCCTCATTAAGGACTGACTACAATCTAGATTCAGTATGCGTTTCAGATTGTCTGTTACAATCCCCACATGTAACTGAGAAATTTTCACCCCAGGTCACTAAGAAGTCAGTAGCCAAGCCAGGACCTCTGCTTGCCACCCAGACTCTTATTACTCCAAGGATTCAACAAGATCCCAGTAATCTTCTATGGAATGCTGCAAAACATACATATACTAATTTAAAAAGCAAATACTGTATTTTCACTGTCCCTTGGCAGTAAGAGAGCATATTTTCCTTCTCGCTGCTACAATCACTGCTGCTATCTACCCCCATGTATTCTCACAATGTAAAAAGATTTGGGAACCACAGGGTTAACCACTTAACTACTCGCCGTGTTGCCTAAGGACACCTGACACCCCTCCTGTCCTGGTCTGTAGCCAGAATCCTTACCAGGTGCCTTGTGCTCAGCACATGCTCAACTAAACTTCTAAGGGCTGATGGCTGCTGCTCACAGTTCCTCTCCTCTCCACACTTTCCCTGCTGAGGTTCAAGTGCAGACAGGCAGAACTCACTCTAAGGAGTTCCCCAGCAGCCCGCTGGTCAGGATGCAGGGCTTTCACTGCCAGGGCCTGGTTCTTTCTCTGCTCGGGGATTTAGCCCACGAGCCTCGCAACACGGCCAATCTACAAAGCAGGCTTAGAGCAGGCCTAACTCCGCTTACACTCCAGTCTCTCGGCCTATAACCTTCCTTCTTGAGAAGCAAAAGGGTCACTTCCAAATGAGCTCCCATTTCCCTAGGAAGCAGTATATTTCCCTTCAGCCACAGCGAACTGAATTTTTATGACACAAGCCACACTTAAGATGTGGCAGGGCCCAGGGCACGCCTGGCGCAGTCAAAAGTGCGACCTGAGAAGGGCCACGTGAGCTGAACTGGGAGGTCCGACTATTCCGATTCTGCATTCATCTAGGCTGTGAGGCTTCACTCCTGCAACTAGTACCGAAACACTAACAGTTACACAGAGTTGTCTTCACTGAGGTAAATCTACCACATTTTTGATACTAATAACAAAGCCAATAAACTGCTTTGATTAAACCTAACAGCACCTGGCCAACACGAACAGTGAGTCCCAATGAGTAGGAGCCAGTAACAGTCCATAAACACATCTAAAATAAGCAGCAGCCAAGGGCGTCCGTGGCTGAGGAGCACGGGTGAGGCCGCTCTCCTGACACAGCTCTGCTGCTCCCTATCTGCGGTATCTCCACTCATCATCCCCAAGCCCACAGAGGGCCCTCTGCCCTCTGAATGCACTCACCCATCATTACACTCCACTAAGCCAGTTCCAACGTGGTACCCAAACACTTCAGTGTGAAGTAAAAATAAAGGAAGCAAGTGAAATTGTGTAGTGCCTGCATTCTGCCCAGAAGAATGCAGAACAGAGAACAATACTAGGAGCAGTTCTGGCTTATCCTGCATTTGCTGTGTGATCTTGTTACTTACACCCATTTCCGCATATCTGGAAAGGTTTTAATTAGTAGCTAAATATCTACTATGAGTCAAGAACTAACATACATATTATCTATAATCCCTGCAACTTTGCAAGTTATGTATCCTTGTTCCCATTTCACTGATAAGGAAACTGAGGATCTGAGACCAAGTAACTTACCCAAGGCCACACAACTAGAAAGTTCGAGTCAGGATTTCAACTGTGAGCTCCAAGTCCTCTGCGGAGGCTTTTGTTAGGATTAAGTGATAAAGTTCATGAAAATGCTATCAGAAAAGTATACCAAATTAGAGAACTCAAAATAAAATAGAACTGATACGTTTTTAAAAACCCACGCCCATGAAATAATTTAGCCATCTTAGATTTTAACCTCCCTCAAAGCAGAATTTAGGAGTGGCTGCTGCTGCTGCTAAGTTGCTTCAGTTGTGTCCGACTCTGTGCAACCCCGTAGACGGCAGCCCACCAGGCTCCCCCGTCCCTGGGATTCTCCAGGCAAGAATAGGAGTGGCAAAGACTGGCAACCTGACCTCATCTGCAATTAACAAGCCACTCCAAGTGAACACCATACTGCATGTTCAGTCCCCTTTAATAGAGCCCACCCACTCACAATGTGAATGCTGGTGGCTATCTTTACTGAATTAGACCAGCATCTTTTTAACATGAAAATGGTGCACACTTTGCTGGAGTCTCTCAAGACCATGCCTTGACTGCAGTAGCATCTGCCACTGCCAGCTAGGAGTTCTAAAGCCTGCCAACACAGAAAGGGTGCTCCACAGAGCAGGCCAGGAGGCCTTGGCACCAGTCTTTTGCTCTCCACTTACTGTCAGATGGCTAGGAAAAGGAAAGAGGCCAACAATTTTTTAAAAAAGAAACTCATTCCTGCAGGCGCGGGAGGAGGGAAGCAGAATCTCTCTCATGGTCAAGCATTTAGACAAGAGACCAATCCCCTCAAGTAGTTAAAACTGTGGTTCTCTTGTCTTTAAGCTTTCCATGTAGATGCCACATACTTTAATTAAGATTTCAAGAAAAGCAAAAAGAATCCTCATCTATAGTACCTTAAAAAGAGATTCTGCCTGTTCCAGATGTTCAAATCTAAGTGTCATAAATGCCCCTTAAACTGCACGTTTAAAATGCCTAGTTTGTTGTCAACAGGGAAAGGACCGTGGACCTTTGGTTGCTAAGAAAAACTTAACCCAAGTTCTCTGTGACATATTAGGTAACTACATAAATATATACCTTGTTGTTTTTTTTAATTGTTGCCAAGAGTTACAACTTGGAAAAAAACTTTAAGTTCTTTATTCAGCCCTTGGGAATATAATAAATTATCCCTTTTATATTCCAGTACATAGAGCTCCTCCTAAACAAGAATCAGGTTCAACAAACTAAAACAGCATCAAACTATGAACGTGGCACTTCGTAGGTATTTGATTAAGCCATGACCACATGAATTTTTAAGTATTTGAAAGTAATTGCTTTGCAGAGAGGGAAAAAGTCTTAAGAGGTAGGAATAACCTCTTATTCATCTCCTTAAGACCCTCAAAACCTTACATTCAACTAATAGGGGTTGAGGAAAAGAATAAAAAGTTGTTAATTTAAATTAAGGTTAACTCACTGAGGCAGAAATTAACTAGTTATGTTTCTCTCCAAAAGTGAGTCAAACAACAATAAAAAAGGGAAAAAATCTTTTCTTAAAAACTTGTCTTTTGGGGGTACAAAATAAGGACGAAAATCAATCCTCCTGAAAAGAAAAAAGAAGGGGGGGAGGGAAGGCAAGCTAATCCAGACTCTTCACTTATTTACCTTATACTTTTCGTGGGTCCTCCTGAACAATGCCTGAAACATACTATCTGAAATCACAGATGCAAACCAACCAAGGTTTGCTTTTCCTAGGACCCCCAGGACCAGATGCAGTCACTTCCTCTGGAAGTGTCCTGTGGCTGAGGCCATGTGGTTAACATGTGGCAACAGGCACAAGCCTTATCCATAATAAAATCAACACCCGAACTCAAATGTGGGCCATTAAGCCTTTACTAAAATAGGTTTTCACGTTTGGAAAAACCAAACGGAGGCTGGTTAACTCATCTTCTCGCCTCGTTTTAAAATTGCATTCATCTACCCGGGAGATGATGCAAAGGTTACTGCCGCTGCCATGATTTTGGAAGTTTGGCCGATTCATGTGTTTTGCCGATAATGGGGTTTTTTCTAGAGGCCTCTGGAACTTAAAGTAATGCTGATTCAAGGAAAACGAACCTTATCTGCCCTTTCCCGAAGTGCAACCTAAGACCAGTAGCTTAGCACGTCCATGACGATAAAAATCCAAGAATCCTGAAGCTGCTGTGGAGCACCGAGACCCGGAGCCGCACGAGCTTTCCAGGGGGGTGTCCCCCACCCTGAGCGGACAGCTCTTCCAAGGCCCCCTCCTGGCCCGAAGAGCCCTTTGGCACGTGGCCCGCGAGGCCCGGCCCCTGCCCCCCGCCGCCCCGCGCCCTCCCCACACGGCCCCCTCCCCGCACCTTCCCGCCAAGCCACCCCCGCCCCCGGAGCCCCCGCCTCAGTCCCAAGGACGCGCGGCCTCGTACGCCGCGGGGCTGCGGCCCGGGCGCGGCCGGGTCCCGGAGGCCCCAGCGAGGCGGCCCCGCGTCCCGGGCGGCGGGCAGAGCGCGGGGGCAGCCGGCCGTGGGGCGCAGGCCAGGCCCGGGCCGCGGCGGCCTGCTTCCCGCCTGACGCAGCAGCGGAGCAGGCCGGAGCGCGGCCGCCATCGCCGCCGCCCGGGCCCGGCCCTCCGCCCGCGGCACCCCACCCCCACCCCCAACCCCGCGCCGCGGTCCCCGGCTCGCTCGCGGCCTCACCTTCCGCGTCGCAGGGGCCCGCAGCGGCCGAGACTCAAGCGCAGACCGGGAGGGCAGCTCGTGAAGCGGCGGCTGTTTATTTTCAGGGACCCTGCCTGCGCCACACGCGGGTCTGCACACGGCCCCGCACACGCCGCTGCGCACGGCTCGCCGCCGCCTCGCCCACGCGGCCAATCAGCGTGCGGCGCTCGGCCGTCCAATCAGGGCCGCCCGCGAGACGGGCCGCCGCGCCCGACGCGGCGCTGGGGGCGGGGCTCTCCCCGCCGCGCGCGGCCCTTCCCGCCGGGCCTTGCGCGCGGCCTTCCCGCCTCGAGGCCGGGCCCGGCCCTGTGAGGGCGGTCGGAGTTCCGGCTCGACGACCCTCCTGGAGGCGGCGGCGGCGGCGGCGGCCAGGGGCTCCGGGAGCGGCTTTCTGTGCTCGTGGGGTCCGGAGGCCTCCTCCCGGGGCCGGGCTCAGCGCCGCCGGAGCCGGGCCCCGCTTCCGGGGCCGGTCGGCTAGGGGGAGCCGGGCTGCCGGTCCCGCCTCACAGCCCCTCCGGGATAAACGTCCCGCCCCAGGGAGCGGGCGCGGGGGAGGCACCGCCGCCCCAACACCCCTTGTCATCGGGGAGCACGTGACGCGTGACGGCCCCCGCGGCCGGAGGGCCACTGCGCCCGGGGTGTCACCGTCCCTGCAGGCCTTCAGGTTTTCTCCAAGAGACACTGAATGTAGCGCAGACACGCTGTCACGGTGAAACCAAGTGAAACTGTTCGATGTAAACTAAGCAGCTACAGACCTTGGTGTCTCATTTTGGAAAGGCTTTCATTAAAAACATGAGGAGAAAAATTTGGAAGAGTTCCCAGTCTCTTGAAGCCTGAAAAGGCCCTAAAATGACCACAGCCTGAGGTCTGGAGGTCTGCCTGCGGCCCGGGTTGGCCGTTACAGCCGGGAGTGTACTTTTCATTCTTTTAATGACTGTCTTGGAAAGCGAGCGCTTGTGTCTATTCAGATGTTAAATTGGGGTGACCAGTCCTTGTTTGCAAGAGAGTTCCATCCGCAGGTGACGACAGACTTGAGCTGTTCATTTGCCCCCAGTTGCGCCTCACTGAATCCTAGCGTCGCGGCTCTAAGGCTTCTAACAGCACGTGGTGAGGAGGTAGAGCAACAGTGTGGTTAAGAGCTCGGGTGTTGAGAGGCTTAAACCTGGTTGCAATCGATCACTGCAAAGCACTTAGAGCTGGGAGCAATTATTGGAGTGGATGGACTACTTTAAGGACCCATGATTTTAACTTGTGTTAATCAAGACAAAGTTAAAATATTTTAAAATTCACTGAAAATGTCCAATGTCTAGTAACGATTGAACTGCCTAGCACTTTCTGCACTGAGTTACCCATAATGCAGTGGTACTATGTGCTTACATAGTTTTATGACCAAGCAGCTTGCACAGCTTCGTCGTTTCCCCTCCGTAATGGATTCCTCTTTATAATATCTTGAGGGAAGCTGTAGTGTGGAACCCTAGTGACACTTAGCTAGTGATTTCCTAAGGCCCAACAGTGAGTCAGTGCGACACAGGAGGCTTTGTGGGAAGTCCAGCCTGGGTGCCTCCATGCCACACTAGGAGATGAGTTAAAACTGTCACAGGAACCAGAAATTAGTATTTTCTGACTCGATTTTGGTTTACCATTCCAACCAAAGTGCTGCATAAAATATTCATTACACAAGGACTGAATGTTCCTAATTTTTTTTTTAAAGGTGGGTGTGAAATAAAGATACTGGACATAATGTTCTTCTACACATTTTAGAAGACTTAAGAGGAGACATCACGTGGCCTTTGCTCTTTGGCTCTGGGAGGAGCAGCTAATGGCTCTTTTCTACCTGGCATCCAGCTTTCTGTAATGATGATTTTTAATAGAGCCAGTCTGGTCTTAAGTCATTCTGACTGTTGCCGAGAAGGTCTGGGATGAAGTGAGTATTGCATGGATATGCCCCTGGGTACAGCTGTTCATTAGTGATGTTTGAAAACAAAGGAAAGAAAAGGCTACCCCACTTAAGAGATAAACTGCCACCTGTACTTGAAGAGTTTTCTGTATTTCCCTCCCCTGGAAATCTGCTTTATCCCCACCTGCCCTCCCATGTCCAGTCTTCCCCAAGGTATTGTGCTCATCTCTGCAGGGGTTACACAGGTGAGTTAAGACAGACCGTGCCCTTGAAGATCTAGCAGGATGACAAGGGCCAAAAGAAAGTATTAAGTGTCCTCAGAGAGGGCCAGCTAAGACGCTGTGATTCAGCATGATTCAGGGTTCCTTCAGATGAATGCCAGTAAAGCAGCAATAACTGCCAACTGCTCGTTTCCGCTTAAAATGCCCAACTGCTCCTAGCACAAGCCCTAGATCCTGTGGTTAAATGGAGATGATACTGTGTCTGTCCTTCTAAAGCCTTCCATGTCTTGTTTTCCCTGCCAACAGGGAAACAGTCTCTGACTTTACTTGAAGTATGCAGCTAAGGTTGAGGAGAATGAATTGTTCCCACCTCTCAGCTTTTGATCCTGAAATAGGAATTAGTTATATAGTACTAATCATACCTAATAGTTAACATAGAGACTTCTTATAACGTGTGGATGTGGATGCTTGCTAAGTCACTTCACTCATGTCCAGACTCTTTGCGACCCTATGCACTGTGGCCCACCAGACTCCTCTGTCCATGGAATTCTCCAGGCAAGAATACTGGAGTGGGGTTGCCATGCCTTCCTCAAGGGGATCTTCCCAACCCAGGTATCAAACACATGTCTCTTATGTCTCCTGCATTGGCAGGCAGGTAATTTATCACTCATGCCCCTTGAGAAGCCCCTGTTATAGCAACAGTGCCTGGCATAAAGTAATTCCTTATAAAGTATTATCAATCAGTATTGTTATTATCATTATTTATTGAGTACTTACTCTATGCCAGGCATTGTTTATAACCTCTGTAATTTTTCACAAAACCCCCTGGAGATAAGTACTTTTATTATCCCTATGGGGAAATTAGTCCAGAGAATATAATCTGAGCAAGGGCACAGAGCAAATAAATAACTGGGCTGCCTTCAAACAGAGGCAGCCGGAGTGCTTCACACAAAGCTCCTGGCCTCCACAGTTACTGAGACCTAATCCTACAATTTCCCATAGACTTCTTAAAGTGACAGAGCAGGGAAGGACAGCTGATGACAAGGAAAATATGAAATGCTGACTAATAGTTTAGTCAGCTTTCCATTGGTTGGCTTCCTCCTCTGTGACCTTAGCAATGACACGATCTCTACTTCTGCAGAGTAACTGGTAAAAGAAAAACTTTATTTGCAAATAAGTTTTAAAAGTTTCAAGATAAAACCTCCATTGTTTTTTTTTTCTTCCTAAAAGAAAAGTAGATGCAGTTACTTAAAAAAAGTAATTTCATATCAATAAAGGACAGAAATGGTATGGACCTAACAGAAGCAGAAGACATTAAGAAGAGGTGGCAAAAATACACAGAACTATACATAAAAGATATCAATGACCCAGATAACCTCGATGGTGTGATCACTCACCTAGAACCAGACATCTTAGAGTGTGAAGTCAAGTGAAGTGGGCCTTAGGAAGCATCACGACAAACAAAGCTAGTGGAGGTGTTCCAGCTGAGCTATTTAAAATCCTAAATTCCAGCTGAGCTATTTCAAATCCTAAAAGATAATGCTGTTAAAACGCTGCACTCAATATGCGAGCAAATGTGGAAAACTCAGCCATGGCCACAGAGAAAAATATCAATAACCTCAGATACGCAGATGACACCACCCTTATGGCAGAAAGCAAAGAAGAGCTGAAGAGCCTCTTGATGAAAGTGAAAGAGGAGAGTGAAAAAGCTGGTTAAAAACTCAACATTCCAAAAACAAAGATCATGGCATCCGGTCCCATCACTTCATGGCAAATAGATGGGGAAACAGTGACAGACTTTATTTTGGGGGGCTCCAAAATCACTGCAGATGGTGACTGCAGCCATGAAATTAAAAGACGCTTGCTCCTTGGAAGAAAAGCTATGACCAACCTAGACAGCATATTAAAAAGCAGAGATGTTACTTTGTCGACAAAGGTCTGTCTGATCAAAGCTGTGGTTTCCCAGTAGTCATTATGGATGTGAGAGTTGGGCCATAAAGAAAGCTGAGCATCTAAGAATTGGTGCTTTAGAACTGTGGTGTTGGAGAAGACTCTTGAAAGTCCGTTGGACTGCAAGAAGGTCAAACCAGTCAGTCCTAAAGGAAATCAGTCCTGAATACTCACTGGAAGGACTGATGCTGAAGCTGAAACTCCATTACTTTGGCCTCCTAATGCAAAGAACTGACTCATTAGAAAAGACCCGGATGCTGGGCAAGATTGAAAGCAGGAGGAGAAGGGGATGACAGAGGATGAGATGGTTGGATGGCATCACTGACTCAATGGACATGGGTTTGGGTGAGCTCTTGGGAGCTGGCGATGGATGGGAGGCCTGGCCTGCTGCGGTCCACGGAGTCACAGCGAGTCGGACACGACTAAGTGACTGAACTGAATTTCGTATCAAGCATCTACATGATTTAGTTAAACTTTGAAATAGGGAGTGAATAGCAAGACAATGGTGTGTTTAAATTGCTTCCAAAGAGTATTGTACAGGATGTCTTCAGTTGTGTTTTGAGAGAGCGCTGTACAGCCTAAAACTGGATCATGCAGTTCTCATAATCTATAAAAATAATGCAAGTGATTTTTAAAGGTTAAATTTTAAAAGAACTACTATATAATTTGGAGAAGGAAATGGCAACCCACTCCAGTATTCTTGCCTGGGAAATCCCATGGATGGAGAAGCCTGGTGGGCTACAGTCCATGACGTCTCAAAGTATCAGAGATGACTGAAGTGACTTAGTGCACACACACTAAATAATTGGCTAAATTAGGATAAAAAATCTAAAAGGACATTTAGCCTAATCTCAGAGTTTTAGTCTTCTCATTTTAAATTTAAATTGAAAGGAGACCAATAGAGTTGCACAGAGTTCCTGCAAGTATATTAATGATTTTTCAGTCATAAAAAAAGAATAAAATAATGCCATTTGCAGCAACATGGATGAATCCAGAGATTATCATATCAGTGAAGTCAGTCAGAAAGAGAAAGACAAATACCATATAATATCACTTATATGTAGAATTTAAAATATGACCTAAGTGAACTTATGTACAAAACAGACAGGCTCACAGACATTCAGAACAGACTTGTGGTTGCCAATGGGAGGGGTTGAGGGAGGCGGACTGGGAGTTTGGGACGGCGGATGCAGACCAGTGCAGGCAGAGTGGCCGACAGCAGGCCCTGCGGGCCCCCTGCACTGCCGGCGGGCTCTTCACGGCGGGGGCCACCAGGGAGGCCCCCTGCGCAGCACAGAGAGCCGCAGTCAGCATCCTGCGATGAGCCGCGATGGACAGGAACACGAGAAGGAGTGCGTGTGTGATGGGGTCACCGCCCCGTACAGCCGGAGCTAACACAACCTGGGAATCAGCTACACTTCCGTAAGATACATTTTTAATGTGAAAAAAACTAATTAAAAATTTTTTTGTGCGGTCATACCCACACCATGTAGGATTTTAGCTCCCAGACCAGGAATCAAACCCAGGCCCGTTGCT
Source organism: Bubalus bubalis (assembly GCF_019923935.1). Classification (NCBI taxonomy): domain Eukaryota; kingdom Metazoa; phylum Chordata; class Mammalia; order Artiodactyla; family Bovidae; genus Bubalus; species Bubalus bubalis. The sequence goes on from NC_059177.1 coordinate 58,952,466, forward strand.
TTGGAAGCATGGAGTCGTAACTACTGGACCACCAGTTCAGTTCAGTTCAGTCGCTCAGTCGTGTCCGACTCTTTGCGACCCCATGAATCGCAGCACGCCAGGCTTCCCTGTCCATCACCAACTCCCGGAGTTCACTCAGACTCACGTCCATCGAGTCAGTGATGCCATCCAGCTATCTCATCCTCTGTCGTCCCCTTCTCCTCCTGCCCGCAGTCCCTCCCAGCATCAGAGTCTTTTCCAATGAGTCAACTCTTCGCATGAGGTGGCCAAAGTATTGGAGTTTCAGCTTTAGCATCAGTCCTTTCAATGAACACCCAGGACTGATCTCCTTTAGGATGGACTGGTTGGATCTCCTTGCAGTCCAAGGGACTCTCAAGAGTCTTATCCAACACCACAGTTCAAAAGCATCAACTCTTCAGCGTATATGACGTTATTGATATTTCTCCCTGCAATCTTAATTCCAGCTTGTGCTTCATCCAGCCCAGCATTTCACATGATGTGCTCTGCCTATAAGTTAAATAAGCAGGGTGACAATATACAGCCTTGATGTACTCCTTTCCCAGTTTGAAACCAGTCCTTTGTTCCATGTCTGGTTCTAACTGTTGCTTTTTGACCTACATACAGATTTCTCAGGAGACAGGTAAGGTGGTCTAGTGTTCCCATCTCTTTAAGAATTTTCCAGTTTGTTGTGATCCACACAGTCAAAAGCTTTGGCGTAGTCAATGAAACAGAAGTAGATGTTTTTCTGGAATTCTCTTGCTTTTACTATGATCCAACGGATGTTGGCATTTTGATCTCTGGTTCCTCTGCCTTTTCTAAATCCAGCTTGAACATCTTGAAGTTTTTCGCTCACGTACTGTTGATGCCTGGCTTGGAGAAATTTGAGCATTACTTTGCTATCATGTGAAATGAGTGCAATTGTGTGGTAGTTTGAACATGCTTTGGCATTGCCTCTCTTTGGGACTGGAATGAAAACTGACCTTTTCCAGTCCTGCAGCCACTGCTGAGTTTTCCAGAATTGAGGGCATATTGAGTGCAGAACATTAACAGCATCATCTTTTAGGATTTTAAATAGCTCAGCTGGAATTCTATCACTTCCACTAGCTTTGTAATGATGTTCCTAAGGCCCACTTGACTTCGCATTCCAGGATGTCTGGCTCTAGGTGAGTGATCACACCATCATGGTTATCTGGGTCATGAAGATCTTTTTTGTATAATTATTCTGTGTATTCTTGCGATTTCTCCTTAATATCTTCTGCTTCTGTTAGGTCCCTACCATTTCTGTCCTTTATTGTGCCCATCTTGGCCTGAAACGTTCCCTTGGTATCTCTTAATTTTCTTGAAGAGATCTCTGCTGCTGCTGCTGCTAAGTCGCTTCAGTCGTGTCTGACTCTGTGCGACCCCATAGCAGCAGCCCACCAGGCTCCACCGTCCCTGGGATTCTCCAGGCAAGAACACTGGAGTGGGTTGCCATTTGCTTCTCCATTGCATGAAAGTGAAAAGTGAAAGTGAAGTCGCTCAGTCGCAACCGACTCGTGGGGACCCCATGGACTGTAGCCCACCAGGCTCCTCCATCCATGGGATTTTCTAGGCAAGAGTACTGGAGTGGCTTGCCATTGCCTTCTCCAGAAGAGAGATCTCTAGTCTTTCTCATTCTATTGTTTTCCTCTATTTCTTTGCATTGATCACTTAGGAAGATCTTATCTCTCCTTGCTATTCTTTGGAACTCTGCATTCAGATGGATGTATCTTTCCTTTTCTCTTTCGCCTTTCACTTCCCTTCTTTTCTCAGCTATTTGTAAGGTCTCCTCAGACCTGTTTTGCCTTTCTGCATTTCTTCTTGGGGATGGTTTTGATCACTGCCTCCTGTACAGCGTTATGAACCTCTGTCCACAGATCTTCAGGCACTCATATCTATCAGATACAATCCCTTGAATGTATTTGTCACTTTCACTACATAATCGTAAGGATTTGATTTAGGTCATACCTGAATGCAATGGCACCCCACTCCAGTACTTTTGCCTAGAAAATCCCATGGACGGAGGAGGCTGGTAGGCTGCAGTCCATGGGGTTGCTAGGAGTCGGACACAACTGAACGACTTCACTTTCACTTTTCACTTTCATGCATTGGAGAAGGAAATGGCAACCCACTCCAGTGTTCTTGCCTGGAGAATCCCAGGGACGGGGGAGCCTGGTGGGCTGCTGTCTATGGGGTCGCAAAGAGTTGGACACAACTGAAGCAACTTAGCAGCAGCAGCAGCAGCAGCATACCTGAACGACTTACTGGTTTTCCCTACTTTTTTCAATTTAAGTCTGAATTTTCCAACAATGAGTTCATCATCTGAGCCACATTGAGCTCCCACAGTCAGCTCTACGCTGACTGTATACAGCTTCTCCATCTTTGACTGCAAAGAATATAATCAATCTGATTTCTATATTGATCATCTGGTGATGTGGTGATGTCCATGTATAGAGTCATCTCTTGTGTTCTTGGAAGAGGGTGTTTGCTATGACCAGTGTGTTCTCCTGGCAAAACTGCTAGCCTTTGCCCTGCTTTATTTGGTACCCCAAGGCCAACCTTGCCTGTTACTCCAGATATCTCTGGACTCCTATTTTTGCATTCCAGTTCCCTATGATGAAAAGGACATCATTTTGTTTTTGTTTTTGTTTTTTGGTGTTAGTTCTAGAAGGTCTTGTAGGTTTTCACAGAACTGTTCAATTTCAGCTTCTTCGGCATTAATGGTTGGGGCATAGACGTGGATTTCTGTGATATGAATGGCTTGCCTTGGAAACGAACAGAGATCATTCTGTTGTTTTTGCCATGCTGTCCTTCAGGGGATCTTCCCAACCCAGGGATCAAACCCAGGTCTCCCACATTGTGGGCTGATTCTTTACCGTCTAAGCCACCAGGGAAGCCTGAGCCACCAGGGATTTATCCATTTCCATGTCCATTTCCCTAATGGAGGGTACTTGTGTTATTTCCACTCTTTTATACAATGTTGTAATAAGCACCCTGTGTACAGGTCTCCTGAGGCACATGTGGGAGGGTTTCTGTACGGCATATAAACCCAGGGAGAGGTGTTGACAGTGAACAGGCTGTATTTACACTTTGCTGGTTGCCTGCCATGACTCTCAAAGTGAAGACACCAAATGATACTCCCAGTCACAGAGGATATGGATGCCGTGTTGCTCAATCATTGCCGACACTTTATATCGTGAGATGATTTAATTTTTGCCAATCTGATGGGTGAAACCTAGGGTCTCTCATTTGTTTTTATTGAGATCATTGTAGATTCGCATGTGGTTTGAAGAAATAATACAGACAGATCAGATGTACTCTTTCCCGTATTTCTCCTAATGGTAACATCTTACAAAAGTACGATACGGTATCGCAACCCAGGTATTGAAGTCACAAAACCCACTGCTTTTGTTCAGCTTTCCTCAGTGTCACTGGACTCTGTATATGGGTGTTGTCATGCATACGCATGTCTCACGGGTAGGTCTGTGTACCTGTCTCTGCCATCAAGAGCTGGAGGGCTGCAATGGTGAGTTCAAGCAGAACTCAAAGACACAAATCAGACTGTGATGCCTATCCCCTAGGAGGAACTAGGGCGGTCTTATTTCTGAACTAGTCTTTCTTGACTGCCTTTTCTTTGTTGCTGCTTCCCCTCACTTCCCTGAAGATGCTCAATCACTGGGGCCTGTTCATGGGCAGTTATAGTGGTCAGGCCTCGATCACAACGTGGCTTCGGCCAAAAATGGCTTCCTTTATGTCAGCAAAGCCAGGTATGGTTCCCTTTCTCCAGGGACCCCCCCGACTCTTCTGGGTACACAGTCTCTGACCATGACAAAGCTGCTGCGAACGTCTGTGAACAGGCTTTGTGTGCACGTAATTTCCACCCAGGTTGCTGTCCTCTTCATACAGTGTTTGCCCGTCACAGTGAGGCTGAACACCCGCCACGTGTTTGTAGGCTATTCAAGTCTCCTCCTGTGAGGATGGCTGACTTCGCTCATTTTTGCTGTTTTCTGGTTGCCCTTCTCCGATAAGACTTGAAAGCATTCTATTTTCTGTATACCAGTCCTCTGTCAGTTACACAAGGTTATGTTTGTTGACAGTTTGGCGATGACTGTTTCTCAACATGACACAAAGACTGGGAATTGATAAAGAACTTCTTTTTTTTTTTTTCATGGCTAGCCAATTTTTATTTTTAACATGAACAAATGCAGTCAAATATATCTGACAAACGTAAGAAAAAAAGTCAGATGTCAGTGAATAAGATATTTCACATGATGAAACCTGGAACAAAACCAGTGTTGATAAAATTCCCACTGGCTACTGAGAAGCCGAAAATCTCAAATTCGTGAGGGACACGTCCACTGTTTCTTCCTCCATCATGTCTTTCTATGCTTGACAGCTTTTTCTCAAGTGCACATGGAACATTCTCCAGGAGAGATCACATCCGGGGCCATAAATATAGCCAATTCGGTGATGGACAGGGAGGCCTGGGGTGCTGCGATTCATGGGGTCACAAAGAGTCGGACAGGACTGAGCGACTGAACTGAACTGAATGACCAATTCAGCAGTGAACAACAATCTCACCATGACTAATTTGCTTTTCTTCTGACTGTCCCATGAACTAGAAAAACTGGGTTCTCCGGGGCTGTCCTCTGCTGGGTCCAGGTCCTTTTCAGGTCCTTCTTCTGGTTTTTTATCGCTGTCCTCCTCCTCACCTTCAGCTTCTTGGACCTCCTCATCAGACTCTTCATACTGATAATCACTCGCTTCTTTTGTGAAGTATAATACAGACTTTGGGACCGGAACTGGCATCCAGTCATGCTCCTCTGTGGCAGACATGGCAGGAGAGACTGTGCCAGATGGTGATGGGCCTGCAGTGATGTCCAGGGGAAGATGGCAGCCGCTGAGAGTCGCGGAGGAGACGCCGTTGGCAGCACGGACCGCAGGGTGGGGGTGTGAGCGGCAGAGATGTCAGCTGCACAGGGAACAGGAGTCTGTGAAGTTGCTGGTGTGGGCCCCGCGACAAGAATGGCAAGGGGGTGGCCCGCAGACTGGCCCACCACGACCGAGGCTGAGATGGCGGTGTACAGGCAGGAAAGAACCAGAAGGGCTGGCGACGGTAGGTGGAGCTTTGATAAAGAACTTCTGAAACATGGATTTGGATACTGATGAAAGGACAGAGGGTTTTGTTCAGGCTGCCCACACTGAATTTGGGGAGACAGCTACACGTGCCCCCTCACCCCCACCGTGCTCTGTAGCATCTCCTTTGCCTCTGTTATATGCCAAGAATATGCTTTAACGGCAGCGAGCATCGCAGCCTCTGCCTGCTGCAGGGCAAATGCCAGGCATCTTTACGTTTTGGTCTCCTTCAGAGGAGGCATTTGGACGCACGTTGCGTCACAAACCCCTGCTTCTCAGCATCTCGACCCGCCCTGGAAAACTGCTGACTTCATGGCGTACTTCCTTCTGCGTGCTGCCGTTCTCCCCAGCGCTGCAGCCAGCGTAGAATCCTGACTCACCCTCCAGCCAGCCACCAAGAATGCTGATGACGCTGGTACGGTCAGTGCTCGCCAAGTGGCTCTGACAGGGGAAACAGCTTCTGGACAAGCCCAGGCCAGTGCCATCTCAGGCGCCCGGGGGGCCTCATTGCTCAGCCTCTCACTCTTCCTGCCTTGGCAGGAGTGGAGGCCATGCCCCTGCAGTCCTGGCCATGAAGCTGTGCCCTAGACGAGCTGGCACAGCCTACACTCTCCTTCTGAGCTCAGTGAGCAGTCTCTCCTGTCTGCACTGGAGTCCTGGCTGGGGCACAGTACCCACAGCGCAATGGTCTGCAGAGCCGGGTTAACAAGTCCAAAGTCAGCTTGCCCTTCAGTAAATTACCCTGTAAAGCATTCACTGACCAAAATTATCTTGACTAGTTTCCCTTACGCATGTTATGCTCAGTCACTCCAGTTGTGTCCGACTCTTTGCAGCCCCATGGACTGCAGCCTGCAGGCTCCTCTGTCCATGGGATTCTCCAGGCAAGAATACTGGAGTGGGTTGCCATGCCCTCCTTCAGGGGATCTTCCCGACACAGGGATCGAACCTGGGTCTCCTTCATTGGAGGCAGACTCTTTACCACTAGCACCACCTGGGAAACCCACTCAAAGGTCTGTGGTGAAGATCAAATAGACAAAATATATGAAAATGCTTTGCAAATGCCACCATGTTTTATCAAGATAAACTGAGATTAGGATCAGTTATTTTTGGCCTCACACAGGTCATGGAATTCTTTTTTCTACACTGATTTATTACAAATAACGGAAATATTTTGGACACTTGAACAAGTAATCATAGCATTTCTATTGCACTTGAAGAGTGATCAGAAGTAATTTTTCTCTTTGTTTAGGGGTTGGTTTCCTCATTTGATTTAATAAGAGTTCTCAGGGGACTAAAACTGACTCTAAAAGCTACTGATGCTGAAGATTTATCCAAAATGAAGTTTGCTTTCGGGGGCACAGCATTCAGAGACGGCTCTGGACCAAACTGAAATAGGTGGTGAATTTGATCGTCCCTCTGCTTCCTGACTTCTTTCTGGACACTCCCCAACCATATCTAGTTTCTTCGGGACTTCCTGAGTCAAGCAGGGCTGCTTCCTTCTCTCTTCAAGGCTGACCAGCCCATTCCATCAGGGGCTAGGATGTCATTTAGTATGCTAGGATAATAAGAACCTCATTTGCATAGTACTTCATAAAAGAGTAACACTTGGGTAGGAACCTGGTGTGAGAGGATCAGGCACCACTCAGCGGGGCAGCTCTGCCTTTGCTCCGTCATTTAGCTGTCATCTTACTCTTTGAACCTACGAGGTTAAGAAACCTTATAGATCCTAGCACGACCTCCCTAGACAGGCTCCAGAAAGGCTTCTTAAATAAAAGTAGCTGGCTGATTTATTTATTCGGCTGTGCTGGGTCTTACTTGTGGCACACGGGATCTTCTGTCTTCATTGCAACACGTGGGGTCTGGTTCTCTGACCAGGGATCGAACCTGGGCCTTTTGCATTGGGAGCACGAAGTCTTAGCCACTGGGCCACCGGGGAGGTCGCAGGATCTGGATATTTAAGTAGGGGGCATTAGCATCCTGACCGACTGCTTTTCACAGGTGAGATGGCTGGATGCTGTTACGTGGTATGTGACGGGGCATCAACTACAATTGGGTCATGTGGTAATAAAATCTGCTCTCAAGCCCTTTTCAATCCTTCTGGCACCAAAGAGAAGTCTCAGTTTGGTGCTTACCAGCATTTAGCTCCTCTGTGACACTGCCTAACCTTCCAGAATGAGGGGCGCCTAGGTCAAGTGGCCATCCTAGGTGTTATCATTTTGCTGTGATAACATAATGTGCAAGTTAGAGTGTTTCCCTCACTTGTGTAGTAGAGTCTCTTTTTGTTGTTTTTAGACATACACACAATTTATTTTCTGGCAGAACCACCTGAGAGAAAGTTGCAAACTCTGAACATTGTGTTTACAGGGATAACCAACATATAACATTATACTGGTTTCGGGTGTACATCATAATGACTCGATATTTGTACATATCGGAAAATGACCACCACAAAAATCTAGTTAGCATCCATCACCACACAGTTACTCATTTTTTGTGTGTGATGAGACTTTTAAGACCTATTCTCTTGGAGGGATAAATCAGAAGTTTGGAATTAACATATACGCACTACTATATATACACAATAGACAGCCAACAAGGACCTACTGCATAGCACAGGGAACTATTATCAAAACTTTGTAATAACCTGTATGGGGAAAAAATCTGAAAAAAATAGATATATATGTATATGTATAACTGAATCCCCTTACTGTATACCCGAAACTGACACAAGATAGTAAATCAATTATACTTTAATAAAAAGATTTTTTTTTAAATTCTTACCATAAATTAAAAAGACTTATCAGGACCCCCCCCCAGCGGTGGTCCAGTGGTTAAAGGGTGCAGGTTCCATCCCTGGTTGGGGAACTAACATCCTGCATGCCGCATGGCACAGCCAAAAAAAAAAAAGACATTCTCTCAACAACTTTCAAATATGTGATGCAGTATCATTAACTGTAGGGTTTCTCCGATGGCTCAGCAGAAAAAATCCCCTGCATGTGGGAGAAGTGGGTTCGATCCCTGGGTCGGGAAGATCTCCTATAAGAGGAGATGGCAGCCCATTCCAGTATTCTTGCCTGAAAAATCCCACGGACAGAGAAGCCTGGTGGGCTGCAATCCATGAGGTTGCAAAGAGCAACGCACAACTGAACACACGTGCGTCTTTACCTGTGATCAACATGCTCTCCGTTATGCTCCCAGGACGTTCATTTTATAACCGGAAGTCTGTGCCTCTTGCCCAGCTTCTCTGTTCTCACCGAGCCACTCCCTGCACACCCAGCAACCCCCGGCATGTCCTCTGTTTCTATGAGCTCAATCTTTTTTAACTCTACATATGAGAGCTCATACAGTAACTGTCTTTCTATGATTTATTTCACTGAGAATAATGCCCTCAAGGTCCATCCATGTTATTACAAATGGCAGAATTTCCTTCTCTTTTTTAATGCCTGAATAATATTCTGTTGTTTATAGGTACATAATTTCATTATCCAATCAGCCAAAAGACACTGAGGTTGCTTCTGAAAGCTCCCTCTTAAAATAAGAATAAAATGTGAGTCAACCTAAAAACACGATGCAGTACATGAGAGCAGACAGTGTGTGTCAGTTGCTCAGTCGTGTCCGACTCTCTGCGACCCCATGGACTGTAGCTCACCAGGCTCCTCTGTCCATGGAATTCTACAGACAAGAACACTGGAGTGGGCTGCCATTCCCTTCTCCAGAGGATCTTCCCGACCCAGGGATCAAACCTGGGTCTCCTGCACTGCGGGCGGATTCGTTATCATCTGAGCTGCCAGGGAAGCCTAAATGAGAGCAGAGGAAGAGGGGAAGAACACAAGCGTGAGCAGTCCCAGGGACAGACGGGTGCGACAGCAATGCTGTGCGGGTGTGCCCGTGGAGCCAGCGTGGGAGCCCCGGGCAGCCGAGCTGCCACCGGGGACAGCCGGCTGGGGGCTGCTGCGCAGGGGTGCGGAGGGAAGCGCTCACAGAAGGGGCTGTGGAGACGTCCACCCCCGAATGCAGTGTACGCTTGAAAAATTCAGTGTGGGTGGCAGGTCTTTTTGACACAGGCAGCCTCTCAAGTGCAGAGTAACAGCCTGACTCTGTGTGTGTGTGTGCACGCAGCACCTTGCACACCTTTCATGACTGGAAGATTGGAAGAGTAACACAGTGGTGGAAGCCCCTCTCAAACAACCCAAGGGTGTTTCTGCCTCGAGGGGATCTGAGACCCCACTGCAGGCAAAGGTTTGTCTTTGATTTTCTCTTTTATGCCGTTCTCACGCTCCCTTTCCCAGTCTATGACCGTCTCAGGACGCTCAGGTAGTGGCCCTGCTGAACAGAGCCCACAGACCCCTCTGTTGCAGAGGTTAGGGGACCTTCGCCAATGGTCTTAGTTCTTCCAGTTTCTTCCACGGGTTCCTCTTGGAGACCCCGTTAAATCCTTCATGGTGGATTCCATAGAGGCTGACAAATACAGTCTCCTCAAGGTTCTCCATGTATTAACCACAGACTCTTACCTACTTTTTCCTTCCACAATCTTTTAAGACCTTTGTACACTTCATTCTTCTATGAAGGACAGTTGGGTTTACATAGGGACATATGTTTATATATGCCCCTATTACATAAGGCCGTAAACAATAAAACTGTAGTTTAAGATCTGCAAGGAGGGGGAAGAAGGGAAATCTGAAAAATCAAGTCATAGGGAATTTTTGAAAAAGCAAGTATTAGTTTCATTACAGGATTCTAAACTGTAGACCTTCCAAGGTCAGGGGAGGCAAGATGGAGCTGAGGTTTACAGAAGCAGCTCCTGGCAGTGGATCCTCACGGGGTGAACAAGGGCTTTATTGTCCCTCGATGCAGCACTCCTGAGGTTGCCCAACTGCCTGTGGGCCTCAGAGCCAGCATTTCTCAGACCTCACTACAAAGGTGCTAGGACAAGGCATTTCCCACAGGCCTTTCCTGTTTCCAGGCCCCTTCCAACATCATCCCGGTGACATCACTGGCATGGGTGTTATGCTGCCTTTGCAATGATGATACAGCAAAGAGTGTGGAATATCCAGAACTGATGTTAATGCAAATGGTTCTTCTAGGGAACGCTGACACTTAGCTCACCAGAGGGCTTGACTTTAGAATAATGTACGTAAGAAGCACTGTTTACCCTGTGAAGTGCTCTCCATTTGTTAGTTGTTATTATCACAACATCAGAAAACAACCCAAGGGCCTCACAAGGAGGTTACACCAGGTCACGGTTACTCTTCATGAAACGGCACTGACCCTTCAACCTTTGTGGTCAGTTAATCATTTTGGCAAAATACCTCAAGACTTGCCATCTCATTCACTCTTACCATCAATTGAAGACTTTTATGACAATAAAGTGGGAAGAATAGAGCCATTTTCAATACCCAGATATGCCATGAAAGTCACCCTTTTATAGGACACAATTCACTGGGTTTTAGTACTTTCACAGAGCCATGCAACCATCACCATTAACCAAATGCAGGCTTCTTCTTCTTCTTTTTAGGGCAGGTTTAGGTTCAGAGTAAGTTTAAGTGGAGAGTACAGAGTTGCCCCATCCCTGCCCTGGAAATCCCGGCAGCCAGCGCTCATTCCAGTCTCTCCTGGTTTTGCCTTTTCCAGAGTGCCATAGAGTTGAAATCTCACATTTTGTAGCTCTTTCAGATTGGCTCCTTTCACTTGGTCACATGCATTTCCTTTTTCTTCACAGCCTTTCACAGCTTGATAGCTCACTGCTTTTTAGTGCCGAATAACACTCTTCTGTGGCCTGAATGTACCACACTTTGTGTATCCATTCGCTTACTGAAGGACGTATGGTTGCTTCCGAGTTTTGGCAATTATAAATAAATATGCAATAAATGTCTGTGTGCAGGTTCTTCTGTTGACACATGTTTTCACCTCCTTTGGGGAAACACCAGGGCGCATGACTTGCTGCTGGATCGTACGGGAAGAGTATGTTGTTCTGCAAGAATCTGCCAAGATGCCTTCCCACCAGCAACACGTGAGAGTCCATGTTGTCCCACATCCGCGCCAATAAGGTCAGTCTTTGGTTTGTGGCCGTTCTGACAGGCGTGTAGAGGAGTCTCATCGGAGTAGTATTATTAATCGACTTATTACTTGGAGCTGCGCTGGGTCTTTGTTGCTGCACGCAGGCATTCTCTAGGTGTGCAGGGCAAGGGGCACTCTTCGTCACAAGGCGCAGCTGCTCGTGGCGGCGGCCTCTCTGGTTGCGGGGCACGGGCTCTAGACAGGAGGGCTCAGGAGTTGCGGCAGCACAAGCATAGTGGCCCCGTGGCGCGCGGGAATCTTCCCAGACCAGGGATCAAACCCATGTCCCCTAAATGGCCAGGCAGAGTCTGATTCCCTGGCCTGCAAGGAAAGTCCTCTCCCTGCTGTTTTAGTTTGCAGTTCCCTGATGACACACGATCCTGAGCATCCCTTCACCGTTTCCAGCTCTAGGTCTTCTTTGCTGAGGTGCCTATTCAGCTGTTGGGTCATTTTTAAATCGAGTTGTTCTTTTTCTTATGGTTGAGTTTTAAGAATTCTATGTATATTCAGAAGATTTAAGTTTCTCTGAGACCTCTTTAACCCATGTGCTATTTAGAAGTGTGCTGTTTAATCTCCAAGTATTGAGGGGTTTTCCAGGTCTCTCTCTGTTACTCGTTGCTCTTTAATCCCACATGGCCTAGGAGCAGGCTGGGACCACATTCCCACCCCGTGTCACACAGAAGAGTCGCCGCCCTGAGTGCTAACATCACTGAATCTGCAGCATCTGAGCCAAGCCTGACTGTAACTCTAATCTGGAAGGTTTAATCATCTAAAAAAAAAAGTCCAAATCTCCACCTCCCTATGTTTTAAGCTGATTTATACCATTTAAATTAAAAGGCTCAGTGTTCAGTAAAGGAAAACTAAGCAGATTTCTGTTTAATGAGCCAGGGCCTAAATGTACCAAGCTCTGGGGATTTGGACTACATTCTCTTTTTGAATTTTCTTATTGTGGTAAAATATACCTAAGTAAAATTTACCTTCTCGACCGTTTTCCAGCACAGAGTTCAGTGGTATCAAGTCCATTGACACTGCTCTACCGCCATCCGCCTCCAGAGCTTTCTCATCCACCCACACTGAGCCTCTGCCCCCATTACACATGGCCTCCCCCTCCCCCGCCATGACGCCCCCACCCCCCCCACCCTCCTTTCCGTCTCCATGGATTTGACTGCTCTCGAGACCTCATGCAAGGGGATCACACGGTATTCGTCTTGTTGTGACTGGCAGAATTTCCTTTCTTTTTACATCTCTATCTGATTTTTTATTTCTCCATTTTGTTTCAAATTAAAACTTCAACAGTACAAATCAGTCCTGATTTAGCAAATGAACGTGCTGTGCAAAGCTGGCCTAAAGACAGCATAACCAGCGGCTCCAGACGCTGCTGCCTTTGCAAGGATGGTCATTTGCTCACAGAGCTCAAACTTCTCTATTGACCGTGGCTGAGAAGTTGCAGAGCATTATTTAGCATTATTATTATTTCTTTGCCAAAAGAGAATCTAAATTGTGCTGAATCAGAGCAACTGTACACAACGGGTACACTTTATCAGGCAGGCTCGGAGATTCTCAGCCTGTGTCCTGCAACTGTGCTTCTGAGAAACAGATACAAATGAGTTGGCAGCGTCCATAAACAAAATATTTCAGGCCCTCCTAATCTAGGACAAGGCAACTAATATATTAATAAATTGTGGTTTGTACTGCATTATACAAATCTTTATGAAAGGTGAGCATTAATTGAGGCAAGGAAATTTCCAGTCTATAGGAAAATGACAATATATCAAATAGCTAATGATTTATTCTTATAACTTAAAATTCTATATATACTTTTTTCGTATAATATTTTCTAAATATGGTAATTTTATCACCTATTCCCATTGTAAATTTATCAAACCAAAAAGTCAAAGCAATAACTGCTGGTGTGCTAGGGAAAATATGCAACCAAAAAACACTGCTTTCTCACATTGTTATCACCTTTAATATGTGCTTGTAGTCTATATGTATATGTATACATTATACATGTTTATATTATTACGAAGAATATGTAAAAATATCTTTACAGATGTAAAACTGCCTGGTATTTACTGGTTTTGACCAAACTGAAAAGACCTCCTCCAAGTGTATAAATTGCGACAAATAAAAGCTGCCTTGATAATTTTATCAACATCCACCATAGGAGGAAAATTCAAGACAAAATAAACACTATTAGTTAAAAATGAGTTCCCTGGTTGTGCAGTGGATAGGAATCTGCCTGCTAATGCAGGGGACACGGGTTCAATCCTTGGTTCAGGAAAATTCGACATGCCATGGAGCAAAATGAAACCTGAGAATATCAGAAGTATTGTGAAAATACAGTATGTAATCAAGTTCTTTTACTCCAAGTATCAAGACAGTCTTCTGAAAATAGGAACTCAGATTTCACATCTCCTGACATTCTCCACAAATCAACAAGCTCAGAAAACTTCACGGATTTGCTGATGGTCACAGAGCCAGGGAGAAATATCAATAACCTCAGATATGCAGATGACACCACCCTTATGGCAGAAAGTGAAGAGGAATTAAAAAGCCTCTTGATGAAAGTGAAAGAGGAGAGTGAAAAAGTTGGCTTAAAGCTCAACATTCAGAAAACGAAGATCATGGCATCCGGTCCCATCACTTCATGGGAAATAGATGGGGAAACAGTGAAAACAGTGTCAGACTTTACTTTTTTGGGCTCCAGGATCACTGCAGATGGTGACTGCAGCCATGAAATTCAAAGATGCTTACTCCTTGGAAGGAAAGTTATGACCAACCTAGATAGCATATTCAAAAGCAGAGACATTACTTTGCCAACAAAGGTCTGTCTAGTCAAGGTTATGGTTTTTCCTGTGGTCATGTATGGATGTGAGAGTTGGACTGTGAAGAAGGCTGAGCGCCGAAGAATTGATGCTTTTGAACCTTGGTGTTGGAGAAGACTCTTGAGAGTCCCTTGGACTGCAAGGAGATCTAACCAGTCCATTCTGAAGGAGATTAGCCCTGGGATTTCTTTGGAAGGAATGATGCTAAAGCTGAAACTCCAGTACTTTGGCCACCTCATGCGAAGAGTTGACTCATTGGAAAAGACTCTGATGCTGGGAGGGATTGGGGGCAGGAGGAGAAGGGGACGACAGAGGATGAGATGGCTGGATGGCATCACTGACTCGATGGACGTGCGTCTGAGTGAATTCCGGGAGTTGGTGATGGACAGGGAGGCCTGGCGTGCTGCGATTCATGGGGTTGCAAAGAGTCGGACACGACTGAGCGACTCAACTAACTAACTAACTAACGGAGCCAGGACACCAACCCTTCCCCCAAATGCATGTAGGAGAAAAAATACAAGACAGAAACATGCTGGAAGAGGGGAAATGTGTTTTGCTGAGCAGTTTTTTTTTGAACAATTTTATACAGTGGGTTGCATTCGGCTTACAGAGAGAGGAGATCACTACAGAATTTAATACTGACACCAAAAAGAAAAGAAACCCTCAGGTATGGCATTGAAGTCACCCAGAAATAAACAGTTTACACAGGAGGAGTGATTTCCTAGTCCCTGAGAAACACCACAGCAGGCCAAGAGGGAGGGGCCTGGGGAAGGTTGTTTTCTTCCAGCCTTGCTCCCAACCTTGGAGGAGCCCTTGTACAATATCCCTGGGAATGTAAAATGGTGCGGCCACTGTGGAAAACAGTTTGATGGTTCCTCAAAAAGTCAAACACAGAACGACTGTACGACCCAGGCATTTCATTCTGAGGCATATACCCATGTAAATGAAAACACTCAAATAAACACATGCAGGCCAGTGCTCACTGGAGAACTGTTTGCAGCAGCCAAAAGGCTGAAATGACCCAAGTGTCCATCAACAGATGATGAATAAATAGTGATATAGTCACTCAATGGAATGCTACTCAGCCATAAAACAGGAATGAACACAGAAAATGAAGTGCTTACAAGGATGGAAAGGAACTGGGGCCACCTCGTACTGCTGGTGGGAATGTGACACGGTGCAGTCACTGTGGAAAACAGTTTGCTGGTTCCTCAAAGAATTGAACATAGAATTACCTTGCTGCTGCTGCTGCCACTAAGTCGCTTCCGTCGTGTCCGACTCTGTGCGACCCCACAGACGGCAGCCCACCAGGCTCCCCCATCCCTGGGATTCTCCAGGCAAGAACACTGGAGTGGGTTGCCATTTCCTTCTCCTTATGATCCAGCAATTCCACTTCTGGTATATACCCCAAACTATTAAAAGCAGGGAGTTGAATGGATACTTGACATCAACTGCTCATAGCAGCACTATTCACAGTAGCCGAGGGGTGGACGCCACCCAAATATCCAGCCATGGCTGAATGATAAGCAGTGAGAGGATAAACAATGGGTAAACCAATATTCTGCTTTAAAGATGAGTGAGATTCTGACACGTGCTACAACACGGATGAACCTCAAAAGACATTAAAAGTGAAAGGCGCTTTTAAAAGTCAAAGTCGCTCAGTTGTGTCAGACCCTTTGTGACCCCACGGACATACAGTCCATGGAATTCTCCAGGTCAGAACACTGGAGTGGGTAGTCATTGCCTTCTCCAGGGATCTTCCCAACCTAGGGATCGAACCCAGGTCTCCCACATTGCAGGCCGATTTCTTTACCAGCTGAGCCACATGGGAAGGCCCTAAAAGACATTATGCTCAGTGAAATAAGCTGTCACAAAAGAAAAAACAGCTTGACTTCACTTAGATGCGGTCCCAGGAGGAGTCAATTTTATAGAGACAGACAGTAGAATGGGGGTTGGCAGGGGCTGAAGAAGTGGTGGAGGTGGGGGAAGTCAGTGTTTAATGGGGACAGAATCTGAGTTTGGAAAGATAAGAAAACTGTTAAGATGGACAGTGACGGTTACACAGCAACACGAATGTACTTAATAGCGCTCACTGAGCACTCAACAGATGGTAAAATGGTAAATTTTATATTCCATACATTTTACCAAAATGAAAACGAAAGCATGATCTATTCAGTGCGCACGCACACACACACACACACACACACACACACGGATGAAGTTCTGATGCACTCTCTAACGTGCAAATCTTCGAAACATTCATAAATGAAATAAGCTGGACACAAAAAACAACTACTACCCGATTCCACTTACATGAACTATCTGTCTCAAGCAAATTCATAGAGGCAGCAAGTGGATGAGAGCTTACTGAGGGCTGGGAGCAAGGGAGCTCTTGCTTCATGGGACAGAGTTTCTGTTTGGGGTGGCAGGAAAGTTTTAGAAGCAGATAGTGCTCATGGCTGCACAACTCGGTAATTAATGCCACTGAATGGCACAATCTCAGTGAAAACGGCAAATTACATACACATATCTTTCCCCACCAAAATGAACAAGTAAACAAAACCAAGCAGACACAAGTCCCTCAGCGGTAGCAGAGCTTTGCGGAACTCCAGGTGCACGCCCACCTGGTGGGCGGAGCCTCCTGCTCCTGCCGACGTCCAGTCCTTAGGGCCCAGCTCCACCGCGCCTTCGCCAATTCCCAGTCTGAAAGCCTTGCCTCGTCCAGTGAGTAACTGGTCGCTCCTGCACCGCCGACTGCCCCACCCTGCCCCTTCCAAGGCCTCAGCTCTGAGTCATCTGGGCTCTCACTGGGTTGTCTGCTTGGTAATCTTATGACCTCTGAGAGGTAGGAGAGCGAGCAGAGGCAGGGCTGGCCAAGGTCACGGCTCGGGACACAGAAAGGCCACTGGACTTGGCGTCAAGAGGACAGAGGTTCTGGGTCTCCTCTGCCACCAGCTAACAGAGTGACCACGGACCAACCATTGTGCCTCTCTATTCTCATCTGTAAAATGAGAGGGCCGGACTGGGATCTCCAAGACTGTTTTGAGTTCCAGGCTCTGGGGACTAAACTCGGGCACAAAATACAGCAAGACAGAAGAAACCTTCTTCAAAGGAGAACATTTTCCTGACATTTTCAGCTGATGATTTTATTCCCATCAGGGCACCTGGGGCAGCCTTTAAGGTTTCTTGAGACATAAATGAAAAAAAAAATGTAATGCACCCAAGCTAAGAGTTTTGAGGATGAGTTACGCAATAATTTCGTTGCTCATTACAGTATTAGAACTTTCCTAGAGAAACTGTTCAGGGGCAATAGCAGTTGTTCTTCCTACTCTTAGCCCACAAACGCAAGGCTGAGATACTGAAGAGGCTCTGGGTGTCGTAATGCATCGTTGAATGTAGAAGCAACTAGGAGGGGTCAGCAAGACAGGTGTGGCTGTGGGACACTACACTGCGACGACAAAGAATCGGTGCGACTCCCTGCCACAGCACGACGCGCCTCCAGTCACAGACGCTGCACAGCTCCCCTCGGTGAAGCACCCAGAAGTGGGTGAAGCTGGGACTTCTGTGGGTCCAGTGGTTAAGAACCCACCTTGCAATGCAGGAAAAGCAGGTTTGATTCCCGGTCAGGGAACTAAGATCCCACGTGCCCCAGGGCAACAGAGCCCAAGATGAATACTTCTGGGTATTATCCTAATGAAATATTCAGTGATGTGCTCAACTATTGACTTATAAGCACGTTCAGTGAGGACCGTTGTTACAGACTGCATGTTTGTGCCCTCTCAACATTCATGTGAAGTGAAAGTGAAGTCGCTCAGTCATGTCCGACCCTCAGCGACCCCATGGACTGCAGCCTTCCAGGCTCCTCCGTCCATGGGATTTTCCAGGCAAGAGTACTGGAGTGGGGTGCCATTGCCTTCTCCCTCAACATTCATACTGAAACTCTAATCAGCAATGTGACACTAAGAGTACTGGGCTGTGGAGCCTTTAGAAGGTAATTAGCTCAGAAGGGTGGAGCCCTCTTAAGGAGGATTAGTGCCTTTATAAGAAGAGGTCAGAGAGTGAGCAGGTTCCTTTTCTGCTATCTGCGAGTACAATGAAAGGAGAGCTGTCTGCAAAACAGGAAGTGGACCCTCAGCAGACACCAGCTCTGCCAGAACCTTGATCTTGGGTTGTCAGCCTCCAGAACTATGAGAAACAAAAGCCTGTTGTTTAAACCAGCCAGGTGGTCACAGCAGCCCAAATAAGACTGAGGTTATTGTTTACAATAGTGAAAAAGAAGAAACAATCTACATGTCTTAAGGAATAGGTTTTATATATATTTAAATATATATATCAGATCAGATCAGATCAGATCAGTCGCTCAGTCGTGTCTGACTCTTTGCGACCCCATGAACCGCAGCACGCCAGGCCTCCCTGTCCATCACCAACTCCTGGAGTTCACTCAGACTCACGTCCATCGAGTCAGTGATGCCATCCAGCCACCTCATCCTCTGTCGTCCCCTTCTCCTCCTGCCCCCAATCCCTCCCAGCATCAGAGTCTTTTCTAATGAGTCAGCTCTTTGCATGAGGTGGCCAAAGTACTGGAGTTTCAGCTTTAGCATCAGTCCTTCCAATGAACACCCAGGACTGATCTCCTTCAGAATGGACTGGTTGGATCTCCTTGCAGTCCAAGGGACTCTCAAGAGTCTTCTCCAACACCAAGGTTCAAAAGCATCAATTCTTCGGCGCTCAGCCTTCTTCACAGTCCAACTCTCACATCCATACATGACCACAGGAAAAACCATAGCCTTGACTAGACGGACCTTTGTTGGCAAAGTAATGTCTCTGCTTTTGAATACGCTATCTAGGTTGGTCATAACCTTCCTTCCAAGGAGTAAGCGTCTTTGAATTTCATGGCTGCAGTCACCATCTGCAGTGATTTTGGAGCCCAAAAAAATAAAGTCTGACACTGTTTCCACTGTTTCCCATCTATTTCCCAGGAAGTGATGGGACCGGATGCCATGATCTTCATTTTCTGAATGTTGAGCTTTAAGCCAACTTTTTCACTCTCCACTTTCACTTTCATCAAGAGGCTTTTGAGTTCCTCTTCACTTTCTGCCATAAGGGTGGTGTCATCTGCGTATCTGAGGTGATTGATATTTCTCCCGGCAATCTTGATTCCAGCTTGTGCTTCTTCCAGTCCAGCGTTTCTCATGATGTACTCTGCATATAAGTTAAATAAGCAGGGTGACAAGATACAGCCTTGACGTACTCCTTTTCCTATTTGGAACCAATCTGTTGTTCCATGTCCAGTTCTAACTGTTGCTTCCTGACCTGCATACAGATTTCTCAAGAGGCAGGTCAGGTGGTCTGGTATTCCCATCTCTTTCAGAATTTTCCACAGTTTATTGTGATCCACACAGTCAAAGGCTTTGGCATAGTCAATAAAGCAGAAATAGATGTTTTTCTGGAACTCTCTTGCTTTTTCCATGATCCAGAGGATGTTGGCAATTTGATCTCTGGTTCCTCTGCCTTTCCTAAAACCAGCTTGAACATCAGGCAGCTGTAAAGAGGATGTGGGGGTAGGGAGAGGGGAGAGATGGGACCCCCAGATGAGGTGTGGGGTGCACAGAGCAGGTAACAGCGTTTGGGGTTTTGTTCTGACACAAACCAGGAAGCAGGGCTTGTAGGCACACACGGGGCTGATGTGTCATACCTTGAACCTCTGTGTCTGTCACTGGACCCGATTTACACTCAGATAATGAAACCATTCAAGATGCTGTGCTGGTATTTCTCTGTTGGGCTTCCCTGATATCTCAGTTGGTAAAGAATTCACCTGCAATGCAGGAGACCCCGGTTTGATTCCTGGGTCGGGAAGATCTCCAGCAGATCTTCCCGACCCAGGCTACCTGCTCCAGTATTCTAGCCTGGAGTATTTCTCTAGATTACTGACATATTTTTAAAATCACATAATAGAGAATTCCCTGGCAGTCTGGTGGTTAGACTCTGTGTTTTCACTGTCAAGGGCATGGGTTCGATCCCTGATCAGGGAAGTAGGATCACACAAGCTGTGCAGTGCAGCTAAAAAATAAAAATTACAAAACACCTTCAAAACCTAGGCCATTACTCTTGGGAGATTATTGAAAGTAATTAAATTAATACTTATTAATATATAATTAAATCAAGTATCCAAGAGAATAATAATTCTAATTACTTTATGGGCCATCTCTGGGTGTGACAATGGGCCACTTTAACAATTACAGTTGTGAAGGTGGAAATACACGAGAAGGGCTTTCCCGGTGGCTCAGCAGTAAAGAATCTGCCTGTAACGCAGGAGCTGCAGGAGATGCGGGTTCAATCCCTGAGTTAGGAATGTCCCCTGCAGGAGGGCATGACAACCCACACCAGTGTTCTTGCCTGGGAAATCCCATGGACAGAGGAGCCTGGCGGGCTGCAGTCCACGGGTCGCAAAGAGTAGGACATGACTGAGTGACTAAGCACTCACACGAGAAACGCTTACATCTCAAGTGAAGAGATAGAACACGGCAGCATATAGATATTACGCTTATCAAGGAATCCAGAAGCCATAAAAGCAAAGATATGCATATTTGACTACTTGACATTCTAAGTTTTAAGACAAAAAACACTTTAAAAGTTAGAAGACAAAGGACAGAGCAGGAAAAAATGATACTGTCTACAACAAAAGTTAAGATCTATAGTAAACAAAGAGTTCCTACAAATTAAAATCCAATTGAAAAACAAGTCAGTGGTCTGACAGACAATCCATAAAAGAGAGAATGCAAGAAGCACAACCCCAGAGCTTCCCTGGTGGCTCAGTGGTAAAGATACAGCCTGCCAACGCAGGCGGCACGGGCCATATCCCTGATCTGGGAAGATCCCACAGGCTGGGGACCAACGAGGACCCTGCACCACCACCACTGAGCCTGCTCTCTGAAGCCCAAGCCCCACACCGAGCCCACGTGCGCCACTGCTGCAGAGGGAGCGCTCCAGAGCCCACGCGCTGCGACGAGAGAGGCTCACACGCTGCAGCTCCCTGCAACGAGGACCCAGCACAGCCATAAACAAATAAATGAAAACAGAAGAAGCACTCTCGGCCCTCGAGGAAATGCAAACTCAGGCAGCAACAGCAGCCTCATTTTCATCTGATGAGTTGGCAAAAACGGAAAAGAATAACACCCAGTGCCTGTAGAGATTCGGAGAAAAAGACATTCCTGTTCGTTGCTGGTAGGAACGTGGCCAGCTGTGACTTTTCTGGAAAGGAACTTGGTTCTCTGAAAACCACACTTGACAGCAAAAAGGAAGAAACTTCTGACATGAGCTATGAGGTGGATGAATGTCCAGGATGTTGGGCCAAGTGGACAAGCCAGACCTGGGCGAGACACGCAGGGGGATCCCAGGTACCCTAAGTTCCAAGAAGGGGAAACCCTCCTGGGCAGTGGGGGAGGGGCAGGCGCTCCTGCAGAGGTGCAAGAGGGACCTTTTTAGGGGATGGAAAGGTTTGTGCCTGAGTTGTGTTGGTGTGGACAGTGGTGACTATACTCATCAAACCTCACTGACTCTTACAGTTAAATGGGAGCATTTTAGCGCATGTCCATGATGGCTGCAAAAAGTTGATTTAAAATTTTTAAAATACAAATATATATGTTTTTTTATCTTGCAAATCCCATTTTGGATAAGCAGGCCTACAGATATAAAAGTACCCGTATAGAAGAACATATGCCGATGGCTGTTTTATCCCAACATTTCTTAGAGATAAAAAAACTATGGATGATGGAAATATTTGTCATCAGGGAAATAAATGAATAAATTACAATACATTCTTAACGTAAAATAAACCCACCTAAAAGAATAGGTTAGTATCTTTTGGTCTTGAGGAATATGCATGTTATGGTTTAAAAATAAAAGCAAGTTGTCAAGCCATGTGCATAGTATTCCATTTTTGTAAAAAAAAAAAAAGTGTATATTTTTAAACATGGTATGTATATCTGAAAGACAGGAAAAATATGCATTGAGCACACTAGGCTGTTAGCATTTATTACTTCAGGGGTTGGGATTGGAGTAGGGTGTAGGGCATATATGATTTTCCTTTCACAAAATTTTGAATTATTTCAGTTGTAAAAATCAGCATGAATTACTTTTGTAATTCTTTCAAGTCTTAAACAAAGTTTAAGAAAAAAGTAATAAAGAGTATAGGGAATCACTTAAGTGTTTTATAATATAAAATAGGATAAAAACAATAAATTGAATCCATGCTTTTATTGCTAGTGGAAAAAATGAAATATGCATGTGGATAAGGATTTGTAAGAACTCAAAACAGGTTTTTAAGAGTTTTGTAGAGTGTAGGAGTATACTTTTTTTTTTTATAAACCTGTGAATGCTTGTGGGCAAGAACCAGAATAGTTCTATTATATAAAATATGCAAAATACAGATGCAGTGAACAAAGCATAGATAGAAAATGCAAAAATTAAAGTGGTTCAGTAAGGATGGCAGGTTTATGAGCAATTTTTTTCTCTTTCCCCAAACTGTATGTAATATTACAACACCTTAGAATAAAAAGTAACCCTTCCTCCCTGAGAAGTGAGGTACTCTTTTATGGAATTGTTGACATTAGGTGAAAAGACAACACAAGCGCTATCAGCTTTGTCAACATAAACCCTGTGTGAACGAGGACTAGAGAGAAGAAGGCTGAGATGTCTGAGGTTTCTAATTTCTATTTTCTTTACTATTACTGCAAAAACTGCAAATAAAGAGTAGGGGAAAGTCACTTGCAGTGACATGGATAGACTTAGAGAGGATCAGACTAAGTGAAGTCAGTCAGAAAAGAACAAATAGCCTATGACGTCACCGATTTGTGTAACCACCCTCCCAAAACAATAGTACAAACGAATTTATACACAAAACAGATACAGACCCACAGACACAGAAAACCAATGTATGGTTGCCAAAGGGGAAAGTGGAGGGAGGGATAAATAAGGAGTTTGGGAGTAGCACATCCTCACTATATATAAAACAGATACCAACAAGGACCTACTGTGTAGCACAGGGAACTCTATTCACTATCTTGTAATAATCTATAAGAGAAAAGAGTCTGAAAAAAAAAACAGATTTATGTATGTATAACTCAACCACTTTGCTGTACGCCTGAAACTAACACAACATTGTTAGTTTCAAAATCAATTTTCTTTAATAAAAATTAAAAAAAAAAAAAAAAGAGTCCAGGGAAAACTTTTATTCTGTGTTTTCCTAGTTGCCAGAGGCTCTATCTTCTTTTTTCAGTATAAACATCTTTTAAATACTAGCTGATTGGAAAATCCCTAAAACACATTGTCTCAAGCTACTGACCTTTGGAGAGCAAATGGGGTGGCGGGGAGGCTGTGATCCGTGTTCCCTCTCAGTGAGGGTCCAGCCTGCTGGGTTCCAGCCCCGCCTATGGCAGGGGGTCGCTGGGATGCGTGGAGGAGACACCGATCTGGTCTGAAGCAGGCTGTTCCGGGAAGGAGGCCCAGGCCTTCCCTGGCAGTCTCCTCCAAGTTCTCGGGGGATGTTTGTGCCATGTCTAAACACAGACTGCAGATTGAACATGACCCAAACAAGTCACTTGCCCTGCAATTCAAAAAAAACAAACGCAATTCTAGACTTGATATGGTTCAAATCAGCTGGACCAGGAGCCTCTCGGGTTGTGAGAAGCTCTAGTCACTTCTGATCTTCTAATAGGAAGGAATATCAAGTCAGGGTTCCAAATTGTGATATATTTTAAATGTTTAGATAATTAACACTTTCAAAAACACACATTGCATTTTTAGTAGTGCTAAAGGTGACTACAGAATTACATATACATTTAAAAGTAACTACGTGTGTGTGTATATATGGATGGAGATACATGTATTTCCTTTTTGGAAAGTATAGATGTATTTAAAGTCAGGAAAAAGGATGAGTTTGTTTGATTTTTGACCGTGCCACAGAGTTTGTGGGATCTTAGTTCCCCGCCCAGGGACTGACCCGGGGCCTGGCAGTGAAAGGGTTAACTGTGTCCTAACCACTGCACCGCCAGGATATTTTGGAAAAGGTTATTTTAAAATAATATATTAGTTACATTTTCAAATAAGACGTTGAATATTTTTTTTCTTTAATCTCTAGCAACCGTTTCCAGTAAACAACATCTAAATTGAAAATAATAGATCCAATTGTTCATTTGAAAAAGTACAGTAAATACACAGGGAAATTTTTATACACATTGTGTAATATTCCCTCTATATATACCTATCTGCTCAGGGTGTACTCCAGGTATACTGGTTTGACTAAGGAAGACAAAATTCAAAGTAATACGATAAGCATTTTCTTTTAATCCTTCTCATCTCCAGCTCATGGAGGCCCTTGTATGGAGATGGAGCTCTGGGAGAAAGCGCAACCTGGCCACCTGCCCAGGGCAGGCCCTGCTAAGCAGCCTGCAGGAGCTGCCGGGGGTGGAGCCTGTGACTCGGGATCAAAGGACTCAGGCTGGAATTGCAGCGCTGCTGTTTCCTGTGTGACTCTGAGCCTACATCCTCCACAGAGAGATGGGGATAAGTAGTGAAACCTGCGCAGGCTTGGTGGAAGGTTAACCAGATGCACAGGGCTGCTCAGCACAAGATTTAGCACGAAGGTTGCTCAAATGTTTGCTTCCTTGGATGGACTAGCCCTGGCTGGACGAAGGGATAACGTGGGATGATGTATGTGAAAACAAATGTTGGTTATAATTAGAAATGGGCAACAGCACCCTGGAGTCTGTGTCAAGACGGCTTGTCTGTGTATACGATGGTGGCGGGGGGAGGTTTGCGCAAGGGAGTTAGCCTCCAACGCTAGGATATTTTTTAACTTCCTTCTGAGCGCCCCATCCCCTGACCTTTTGGCAGCCCCCCGAGCTTGACAGCTTCTCAGAACGGTTCTGGAAATGCAGAGGAGGGCCGGGAAGGGGCAGGACGATGGGCAAGGAACTACAGGTCACAGCTCCCGATAGGTGTCATACTTCCGGGTGCATTCAGAGGCGCAGCGAGGCCCGGACTGCTCCCTCAGACCTTGCCTCCCTTTTCCAATACTCCAGACACCCTAGTCTAGACAGTTTCAGTCTACTATCCCTGAAACACGTGGAGCTGAGACTTGGTCAAGATGCATTCCTGCCCCCTTCCCCTGCCCTTGGTTCCCTCCTCCTAGAACATTTGCAACTGGATCTCCATGAGGTTGGTGCCCTCTCGTTTAAGTCTCAGTTAAGCTTTCTGCTTCAAGAAACGCCTCTCCTGATCCCTGTATCTAAAGTACCCACCCTCAACCTCTACTGACTCTCTGCCCTGTTATGCTGTTTTCTTTACAGCGCTGGTCATCGTCGGAAACCGTCTCATCTGCATATGGACTATTTGAGAGCCCTCAGAAGCAAGAGCTCACCTGTCTCGTCCATACCAAATCCTCAGCATCTGCACTCCCGAGAAAGTGAAAGTGAAGTCGCTCAGTCGTGTCCGACTCTTTGCGACCCCATGGACACCAGGCTCCTCTGTCCATGGGATTTTCTAGGCAAGAGTACTGGAGTGGGTTGCCTTTTCCTTCTCCAGGGAACTTCCCAACCCAGGGATCAAACCCAGGTATTGGCATTGTAGACAGACGCTTTACCGTCTGAGCCACCAGGGAAGTCTCCGCACTCCCGAGAAATACTTGTTAAATGAATGAAACATTGAGATCCTTCATGGTGTCTTCCTAACTGAAAGGAGAGCTTCATCCTGGGTGATCCATGGCAGTTTATTTACTGCTGTATGCAGGGCTTTTCCTGGTTGTGGTGGGTCCATGCATTGGTGGTCTCCACTGACTTTCAGCCCTCTTCCTCGCACGTAAATTCCGGGATTGGACACATAACTAACATGCTTTGGCCAATGGGATGGTAGCAGGTGCGCTGGGCACAGAGCCTTGGTAAACATCTGAATGCGGGGGTCTGTCCTCTTGGGACACTGTCTCTTGAAGTCCTGAGTTACTCTGTAAAGAGGTCTAGCTACTGTGCTGACATGGGCACAAGTGTTCGTCATCCCCTGTTCCAGCCAGCTCAGCTGAAGCCCCAGAAGCCTGAGTGAAGATGCTCTTTGGAACCTTCCACCCCAGGAGACACCTGGCAGGGTCGAAGAACCACCCAGCTGAGCCCAGCCCAGAGTGCAGAGCCAGGGGAAGTATGCAGTCACGTCTTAAACAAGTTTGACATGCTGACTTCAGCAAGAAGTAGCTGAAATACCAGTTTACTTTCCATTTTGAATGGCTGTGCGAGTCCACAACTCAGAAACCGAGGTGGCAAAGGCTGCAACACGGTTAGCTTTGCTTTTGCACTTTGCCCCGCATCCCACACAAGGTAGTCAATAGTTCGTTGAGCAGTTTATTGAACTCTCCATGCTAATCTCTGTGCTACTTATGTGTGTGATGCAGAGGGTGTTGGTCGTTTTCTCCACAATCTTTGAGGTCGTGCCAGAGGTGTCCGTGGGTCCATGCCACGGCTTGTTCCCGACCACACAGCTTGTGCAAGGCTGTGGCAGCTGGGCCTGCAGGGCTGAGTCTCCTGCAGACGCTGCAGCCAGGTTACGGCCCTCTCCCTGGGCCTTCCCTCCTGGACTGTTCCCCCCACTCCCCATACCAGCTACTCTCCTAGAGAGAGAGAGACAGAACAGGGTAGGTCTGCCTAACCTTGACCTTCATTCATGTCTTAAAAGACAAGAGACAAACCCTACTCTATACTGCCTTAAAACCTACATTTAAGTAGAAAGCCTTATTTTTTCCCCTTCTTTTTCCCTCTTGGATGGAATTAAGTAAATCCAAAGTGACAACACAGTTTATCTCAGATTAGAAGTTATGATTGGTGGTTTGAAAGCAAAAAAAAAAAAGTAAATTTTATAGTTAAAAATGAATACATTAAAATTTTTTAAGGAAGGAAGGAAGGGGAAATCTTTTTATTATTAAAAAAGTCAAATGCCCAGACTAAAAAGACCTAATAATTACTAAGTTGCCATATTCACTTTACATGTGAATGTGTGTGTGTGTTTTCCTCAAAGATTTGGAGGCAGTTTCAGTTCTCCTACCCAACCACCACAGCACTGTCACACCTAAAAAACCAACCATCCTGAGACAGTCCTTGCACATGAGGCTTGGGTGAAAGAGAGCCCACCTTTCTCTGCACTTCTTATCTGGGAGCACAGGCTAGCTGGCCAGGGTGCAAGGCCAAGTGTGGGAGGAGGTAATGGGAGGGCTTTCTGATCCCCGAGGCCAGGCAAAGGCATGGAGCTCCTGGGCTTCAGCACCGGGTTTAAAACCATTTATGGGAGCACCCTGGTTCCCGGATTCTGAGCACCAGTGTGGAACTGCCTGTGCGTGAGCAAGTCCCAGGCTAACGCGCCCCTCAGCAGCGTGGAAATGGCATGAAAAACCGAATTGAGCAGGTCTTTGCGAGACAAAACAAACTGTAGCCACGAGTCAAGCATGAGGGGGAAACAAAAGATTCATTGCAAACAATTTCTGCTGTGAAGGAACCCAGGCCTTCCCAGGGGGCAATGTGGGTGGGGACAGCTGGACTGAGACAGGAAGTGGGGCTCAGGCAGGGAATTCCTGGCTGGATCAAGTGTGCTGCAGGAGCGCCTTGCAGTCCCCACCTCTGCTGGCTGTGGGCGCTTCCTGGCCAGGAAGGCTTCTGCATAATCTCTCTGCCATCCCTGCAGTCCTGCCTCCTTTCCTCCACCCCCTAGCTCCGTCTCCCCTGACAGACTGTTTTTATCTGCCCTTCATCGCCGTCATCCCTATGAAGCAGAGGCAGTATCTGCTTGCAGGGCAGCTCTCGGGCAGGACCACACAGGGTGGGGTGGGTGACCGTGGCTGGCGCACTGTCAGGCACCTTGAAACAGGCCCTGAGTAAACGGAGTCTGAGTCATTTCCTGGGGAGCCCCCGCCCTGGGAGGTGCCAGTGGGAGCGGGGGCAGGCGGGAGCGGGGAGAACCCGGGTTTTTTCCCCCTGCTCCCTCTGCTGGGGGGGGTGGCGGTGCGAGCCGACAGCTCTCCCTGCGTGCCCCAGGGCCCACCAGGCAGCCCCAGGCCTGGGTCAGTCTGGAGAGGCCTGTGGTTGCCGCTGCTGGTTCCTGGGCTCCCTGCCTCCTGTGTCACTTCCCAGCTCTTCAATCACCTGTGAGACAATCTCCTTGTATTAAATTCTGTCTGTTCTAAATACCTACAGTGGTTTCAGCTTTCCTGGCTGGACCCTGACTGGTACACGTGTTAAATGTTCAGATCAAGTGGGCAGTAAAGGGAGAGCTCAGCACGCTTGGGAGGTCCAAACCCTGCACATCCCACAGCAAGGACTGGCCCTTGCCTGGCTCCTGGGAGGCAACATGCAGGCCCTTGCGATGTCCACATGGGAAGAGTGCCTTTGTGTGCCTGGGGCCCAGGGCCACCCCAGACAGCTGGTGCCAACCATGTGATGTATGGTAAATGCCTGTTTTTACTTGCCTGGGGCCATGGTTGGGGGATGGTAATGAAGACCGTGGTGGCTCAGTGGCAAAGAATCCGCCTGCAATGCAGGAGATGCAGAAGACCTGGGTTCAATCCCTGGTTCGAGAAGATCCCCTGGAGGAGGCACTCCAGTATTCTTGCCGGGAGAATTCCATGGACAAAGGAGCCTGACAGGCCACAGTCCATAGGTCGCAAAGAGTTGTACACGACCGAAGTGATTTAGCACGCATGCACGCAATCGAGACCGTATATCTGTGGTGAGCCATGGGGGTGCTCTCTGCTTAGGAGACTGCCCTTCCACACAAACCCTGAACACTGGGGACTGGATGAGAGTCCCGGTTGGCCACACCTGTGCACGCTGTCACACGGTCGCCGGGAGAACTAAGCGCTGTCTGCGGGTCTCCTGTGATCAGGACAGCCGGACGGGCACACCTGGGAGCTCCTGCGCTCTGCTCTGTATACGCTTTCCTTTCCTGATTTTAATCTCTATTCTTCTACTAGAGCGAACTGTAACCATGAGCTGAACAGCTTTCCTGAATTATGAGTCCTTCTACCAAGTCACGGAGGCTGGGGTTAGTCCTGGAGACCTCCAACACACCAATTAAACAGGAAACGTTTCTTCCACAGGCAAAATGTACAGGGTCCCAGAGCTTAAGTAATATATCTGAACTGGATGCAGGTTCCACTTGACTCCAAAGGCCTGCCCCCATCACCACGCACCATGGACTGCCTCTTATAAGGATGGAGCAGGGTGAGAGGTGTGGACACAGGAAGACTGCTTGACGAGCCGGAGTAGGGCCTGCTGGGGCCCCTCCTGGCTCCCTGCGTCAACAGGCATCTACTGATCTCTGATCTCTGACTAGGCAACCACATGCATGCCAGAGAGGGACTGGAGAAGGTTGCTGTGGGTGAGGCCACTCTCCTGCAGAGAGAGGGAGACCAGGAGCAAGGGACAGGGCTGATTTACCAACCACACGGCAAGGAGCTGGCAGCATCTTCACTGGGCATCTCGCCCAAATCGGGGGTGTCCTGGCTTCCACATGGCAGTGGTGAAAAGTGAAAGTGAAAGTCACTCAGTTGTGTCTGACTCTTTGCGACCCCATGGACTATACAGTCCATGGAATTCTCCAGGCCAGAATACTGGAGTGGGTAGCCTTTCTCTCTCCAGGGAATCTTCCCAACCCAGGGACTGAACCTCCCACATTGTAGGCAGATTCTTTACCAGCTGAGCTTCAGGGAAGCCCAAGAATTCTGGAGCGGGTAGCCTATCCCTTCTCCAGCGGATCTTCCCAACCCAGGCATCAAACCGGGGTCTCCCGCATTGCAGGCGGATTCTTTACCAACTGAGCTAATTAGAGGCAGAAACACAGCATCCACTGGTCCCTTTCTTCTCCTTCCTTCACCTGCCACGCCCGTGTGTGTGCCCAGTTGCTCAGCCACGTCCGGCTCTGTGTGACACCATGGTCTGCAGCCCGCCAGGCTCCTCTGTCCATGGGATTCTCCAGGCAGCAATACTGGAGTGGGCTGCCATTTCCTCCTCCAGGGGATCTTCCCTCCCCAGCGGTTGAACCCGAGTCTCTTGTGCCTCCTGCGCCGGCAGGTGGATTCTTTACCCTAGTCTGCTTCCGAAATCTATGTGCGAAGGCCCTCTGTCCTCTGTCCACCCGGCCCGCCCAAGCCCTCCCCAGCGCCACCTTTGCCCCTGCACCGCTCGTGCTCGCCCGCCGGTCGCCTCTGCTCCCTCCAGTTTCATGTAAGACGTGCTCCTCGGAGAAGCCTTCCCCGCCCGCCGAGGGAGAGGCGGCCACCACCCTCGTTGGCCCTTCCAAGGCATCCTCCTCTGTTCTCATTTATAGGTTTCCCCACTTTCTCCGACAGTCACAGCTAAGACTTATTGGGCATTTGCTGTGTGCTAAGACGCTGCTCAAAGCGTGTGACTTCATATTAGCTCACTTGGTGATCATGTACACAATTCTGACTTTACAGCTAAGAAAACAAGTTTAAAACCACTGTCTTGACAAGCCTGGGGCATGAGGAGGGCAGGGAGCCTGTCTGGGTTACTGAGCCAGAAGCCAGGCACACAGTCCGGCCCATAACAGGAGCTCTGTGTGTATTTGCTGGAGAGAACACGAAGCCTGCAGAGGGCCTGGATGTGGAGAAGGGGAAGGAAGGAATCAAGGCTGGATCTCAGGCTCTAGGTGATGCAACTGGGTGGTACCATGGACAGAGGTAGGGCTCCCAGGGAGGCGCCAGTGGTAAAGAACCCGCCAGGCAGTGCAGGTGACATAGGACACGCAGGTAGGATCCCTGGGTCGGGAAGATCCCCTGGGGAAGGGCATGGCAAGGCAACCCACTCCAGTATTCTTGCCTGGAGAATCCCATGGACAGAGGAGCCTGGTGGGCTACAAGTCCACAGGGTCACAGAGTCCAACAGGACTGAAGCGACTTAGCATGAACACACGAATGATGAACAGAGGAGCGGAGGTCAGCCGGGTCGGCCGCTGTGCAGACCCTCTGAATGTGGGCTGGACCTGATCACTTGATCCTCCCTAGTAGGATGTGACAAAGGCGAGGTCACATCACACCTGCAGTCAGGTTACGAACATCCTGACTTCCACCTCACGAGCCGTCTTGCTATACTGCCCTCCTGGTGCGCACACTCTGAAGAAGTGTGCCGACGCATGGAGAGGCCCGTGTGGCAAGGGCCTGAGAGCAGCCTCTGGCCAAAGCCTACAAATGAAGGACACCCTCGAGCCAACGGCCGACAACGGACTGAATCCTGGCAATAAAGACCTTTCCTCAGGCTTCAGATGAGACTCCTGCCCCTGTGCAGCCTTGTCAGAGACCCTGAGGCAGAGGACCCGGCTGAACTAGGTCCAGATTCCTAGCCACAGAAACCGTGAAATAAGAAAGGGATTTAAAAAAAAAATTATTGCGGTAAAAAGTACGCAGCATAAATGGACCATTCTAGCTATTTGAAGTGTCCTGCCCAGCACTGGTAACTACTGGCATAATGCTATATGACAGTTGCCTGGGACATCTTCTTTTTGCAACTGGAATCCTATGAACGCTGAACAGTAACTCCCCCCTGCCTCTCCCCAGACCCTGAAACCACCGTCCCACTTTGTGTCTCAGTGACTGGGATGGACATGGAATCAGACAGTAGCCATCCTTTGCCACTGCTTCATTTCAGCGAGTGTCAGATCCTCTGGCTCATCCAAGTGGCAGGGTGTATCAGAATTTCCTCTGTTTTAAGGCTGAGTAATATTGCCTGACGCTGGGAGAGACTGAGGGCAGGAGAAGGGGGTGACAGAGGATGAGATGGCTGGATGGCATCACCCACGCAATGGACAAGAATTTGACTGATCTCCAAACATCTCTTTGAGACCCTGCTTTCCATTTTTCTGGGTGTACACTAAAGATGGAATTGCTGGATCATATGGTGATT
This sequence comes from Bubalus bubalis, assembly GCF_019923935.1. Classification (NCBI taxonomy): domain Eukaryota; kingdom Metazoa; phylum Chordata; class Mammalia; order Artiodactyla; family Bovidae; genus Bubalus; species Bubalus bubalis. The sequence goes on from NC_059177.1 coordinate 58,984,453, forward strand.
CTATGTTGAATTTTGGGGGAAACCTGTCTGTCTTTCTTCTCGTATTTCCACCAAAGGAGCACAAGGGTTCCAGTTTCTCCACATCTTCACCAATGCTAGCTGTTCTGTTCTTTCGATACTGGTCATCCTAAAGGCATGAGCTGGTATCTCATTAAATTGTGTTACTTTAGGCAGCTAAGTGTGGGGGTGACTTTTGTGTGGTGGTAAGTAATACACCATCTCATTTTGTGATTTCCAAGAACAGACTGGTTATTGGTTTCTAATGGTGTTGAAAGACTGAGCCAGAGGAGAACTGAAACACAAGGGTCCTAGGGTCATCAGAGAGTCAGAGCTGGGGGCCTTGGGCAGAACAAGACCCCGTGGAAGGGGAGCAGCAGCCAGGCTGGCGGCAAAGAGGTGGAGACTGGAACAAGGGCACGTCTGTGGGGAGTCACCCGTGCACTTTCTGTAGGCTGTCTATAATCTTCCCTGGAGCAGAGAGACACGTAGGGAAGGGTGGTCCAGGGAGGGCTCACTCTCTTTGCGTGGTTCACGTGGGAAAGCATTGGTCATGTGGAAATCAAAGCGGCTCAGCAGCAGGCCTGGGCCGGTCGGCTGTGTCTCCGGCAGTCCAGCCCACGCCCCTCCTCCTCGCCCACCAGCCTTTGGTCACGTCTTTTCCGAGTAAAGCACAATGTCTAGCAGGTCCCTGACGACGGTTAGGAAGACACAGCAGCCCCAGTGGCTGAACTTCCTGGGCTTTCCAAGTTCCAGGCCCTTCACAAGCCCCAGCAGGGTCACCCTCCAAAGAGGTGCCTGCACTGAATCCCTGTGCATGAATGTGACTCGTGTACACTCCATGATACCACGCATGAGCGTTTCGGCAGTTCACGCAAAGGCAGACTTGTTCCGGGGCCTTTCTGACTGCAGAATCTACGAAGTCAGGCACAGCCAGAGGTCAGCGGGCCCCGTGAGGTGGGCACGGGCCTCGGAGAGCGCACGACAGACGCTCGCTGTCAGTTTACTGAACTGTCACTCCTCTATCGCTGTCCTCCAGTCTGCGGGCAGGTGGAGCTGTTCCCAGCCCTTTCTGCTCCGTCGCGAGCTTCCGGTGAGTCGCGTAACGACCAGCCCTGCTGCCCCTCCAGGAGGTGAGCCTGCAGAGGGCTGCCTCTCCTCCTGCCTTGCAGTGACAGGAACACTGTCTCTCGGGAAGCCCGCAGCCGTGTTGTAGGCCTCTCAGGCTCGCCGCCGCGTGTCCAGAGACGAGCAGGGTGGGCGTTAATTCTGTTTTCCTGGGCACCAAGCAGGTCCAGGAGAAGCTGAACTCCTGGGTGCTTTCATCACACAAAACGAATACCAAGCTTTTGCACATGGACATTCATTTGACTTCAGATGCTATATTTTTTCCTTTTCAGTCAACCAAGCGATCGATGTGGAGGAGAGTCTCACTGCAGAGAATCAACGCGGAGTTGCTGAGAGCAGGGCTGGATCTGGGCTCCATCATTCACTCGTTTCACTGCTGTCCACCGAGCCCCTGCTGTGCGCAGGAACATGCCAGGCTTGCCTTGGCAGCTGAAGGTAGAGAGATACAGTCAGCAAGTGTGATGGTTAACTTTATATGTCAACTTGACTGGCCATGGGGCACCTGGATATCTGCTCACTCAATATCCTTGGTGTGTCTGTGATGGTGCTTTGGACGAGATTACATTTAAAACACTAGACTGGGTAAAGAAGATTGCTCCCCTCAATGCGGGTGGGCCTCGCCCAATCAGTTGAAGGCTTGTGTTTTAAAAAAAAATTCACTGAATAAGAGGGAGCTACACCTGCCTGACAGCCTTTCCAACTAAGATATTGGCTTTTTTTCTGCCTTTGTCCTCAAACTGAAATGTCAGCTCTTCCTGAGTCTTGAGGCTGCCAGTGTTCAGACAGAAACCACACCATCAGCTCCCCTGCTCCTCAGACCTTTGGACTTGGCCTGGAACTAAGTCACCAGCTCCCCTGGGGCTCCAGACTGCTGAGCACCTCGCAGGTCTTGGGACCCGCCCACTCCCATAACCACAGGAGCCAATTCCTTACAATCAACCTCAGCATCCCTATCTGTCTACACACACACCAACACACTCTATTATTTTCACCTTTTTGGTAACTTTTACTACAAATGGTCAACCCAGACAGGGATAAAGTGCCATGAAGAAAGCGGAACAAGACCATGGAAAAGAGAGGAGGTGGGACTTCAGCTACAGAGGTTCGGAATGCCTCTCTGAGGAGGTGGCCTTTCAGCTGACTGCACAGGAGAGCACAGCCCCTTACGCACTGTGGGAGCAAGCTGGGCCGAGGCCTTGCCCGCAGGGCAGGGCCACAGAGAGTGGGGGAAACAGGAAGAATCCCAGGGAGGCAGGCGCGGGGCATGTTAGGGCCTCACAGACTGCAGGGAGGAGTCCGCGTTTTACTCCCAGGTGAGGGGCAGCCTCTGGAAGCTCTTAAGAAGATGTTAACCCTCTGCCTCCTCTGTGTCCCGAGTCTGCCGTGTGATCTTCAGAATGAATGTGCCTCTCTGAGCGTCAGTTTCCTGGTGGTGTTGTGAGGATCAAATGAGATAACACAAGAGAACGACTTAGCACTGTGCCTGGCGTTAAGCAGCAGCTCAGGAAGTGTCGGTTTCTCTGGCTTGCTATTCGCCGTGGGTTCCGACTGTAAATGTTGATGCTGGAACAAGCTGGGGAAGTAAAAGTGACGTGAACTTTCTGGGAACGGGGGCAAAATGTATACCAGAGACACTCATCATGTGCCGTGTACACGTGGAGAGACTGGAGCCGGTTAAATCCTGAGCAGTAAAGCCAGAGCTGTGGGTCAGACAGACTTGGGCTCAAACTCTGGCTCTTTCACCTCCCCCAGGCGAGTTTTGGCAAATCATCAAATCCTGCAAGGCTTGGTGAACTCGGGAAATGGGGACTGTGAGAATTAAAGTAGACAGCTTGTGCAGATCATAACTACCTGGCCCCCCGTCAGAGCCATCGGGGGGCACGCACAAGTGCCAAGGGTAACTTTAAAAAAGTAGAAAGTTATATACATGTGCATATAGCGATGGTTATGCTAAGGACTGTTTAAGCTGATCTACAGATTTACTTCAACTCTAATTAAAATCTCACAGGTTTGTCTATGAAACAAGCTTTATTTGGAGGATTTCTATGGAGAAATAAGGGCAAAAAAAAAAAAAAAAAAAAGGCAAGCCATGTTTCAAAAATAAGATGGAAGGACTCACCCTCCGAGATACTAATGTGAACACTTACCCTAAGACTGTGATGATTAAGAAAGTGAGAAACCGACAGAGGGACGGACAGACTGACAATGATACAGCGTAGGAGCTCAGAAACAGACCCGTGGGCCGCACAGGCGATAGACGGGGTCTGACGTGCGGTAGAAGTGGCATTGCAGGTCAGTGTGGGAGGAAAGGATCATTCAATGAACTGTGCTGGTCAACCGATTATCCAAGTGGAAGAAAAATGAAATCAACTCCTTACCTCACACCATAAAAAACTGATGATGAAGTCAGAATGTACATGTGAACGGCAAATTTTAAATCTTTGGAAGAAAACATAAAACTGTGTTGTTCAATGTAGCGTAACAACAAAACCCCAAACAACCCAATCAAAATATGGGCAGAAGGTCTAAATAGACATTTCTCCAAAGAAAATACCGGGATGGCCAACAGGCACCTGAAAAGATGCTCAAAATCACTAATCATTCAGTTCAGTTCAGTCGCTCAGTCATGTCCAACTCTCTGTGACCCCATGAATCGCAGCACGCCAGGCCTCCCTGTCCATCACCAACTCCCGGAATTCACTGAAACTCACGAGCATCGAGTCGGTGATGCCATCCAGCCATGTCATCCTCTGTCGTCCCCTTCTCCTCCTGCCCTCAATCCCTTCCAGCATCAGAGTCTTATCCAATGAGTCAACTCTTCGCGTGAGGTGGCCAAAGTACTGGAGTTTCAGCTTTAGCATCAGTCCTTCCAAAGAAATCCCAGGATCGATCTCCTTTAGGATGGACTGGTTGGACCTCCTTGCAGTCCAAGGGACTCTCAAGAGTCTTCTCCAACACTACAGTTCAAAAGCATAAATTCTTCTGCACTCAGCTTTCTTCACAGTCCAACTCTCACATCCATACATGACCACTGGAAAAACCACAGTCTTGACTAGACAGACCTCTGTTGGCAAAGTAATATCTCTGCTTTTTAATATGCTGTCTAAGTTGGTCATAACTTTCCTTCCAAGGAGTAAGCATCTTTTAATTTCATGGCTGCGATTACCATCTGCAGTGATTATGGAGCCCCCAAAAAGTAAGTCTGACACTGTTTCCATTAGAGAAATGCAAATTAAAACTACAGTGAGGTATCACTTTACACCAGTCAGAATGTCAATCATCAAAAAGTTTACAAATAATGAATGCTGGAGAGGGTGTGGAGCAAAAGGAATCCCCCTATGCAGTTGGGGGGGGATGTAGATTGATACAGCCATTATAGAGAACAGTATGCAGGTTCCTGAGAAAAAAGGAAACTAAAAATAGAACTACTATATGATCCAGCAACCCCACTCCTGAGTATATATCAGGAAAAGATGAAAACTCTTCTTCAAAAAGATACATACACCAATGTTCACAGCAGCACTGTTTACAGCAGCCAAGACACGGGAGCAACCTAAGTGTCCATCAACAGGTGAGTGGGTAGAAAAGGTGTGGCCCATATATGCAATGGAATATCACTCAGTCATTAAAAGAACAAAATCATGCCATCTGCAGCAACATGACTGACCTAGAGATTATCATTCTAAGGGAACTAAGTCAAATAAAGGCAAATATCATATGGTATCGTTGATATAGAATAGAAATTAAAATTACACAAATGAATTTATTTATAAAACAGAAACAGACTCACAGACTTTAAAAACAGACTGCTGCTGCTGCTGTGCTGCTAAGTCGCTTCAGTCGTGTCCGACTAATGGTTACCAAAGGGGAAAGGTGGGGGAGAGGGGTAAATAGGGAGTTTGGGACTGACATATACACACACACTATATACAATAATCAAGAAGAACCTACTGCCAAGCACAGGGAACTCTACTGAATATTCTGTAACAACCTAAATTGGAAAAGAATTCATAACAGAATAGATACATGTCCGTGGATAACTGAATCACTGTGCTGATACCTGAAATTAACATTGGTCATCAACTACACGCCATTCAAAATAAAAAATAAAAAGACACACTATACACTTTCCACAAAAGAAAACATCGCTCATTTAAAAATATTAAATTCTTAAGCTTACCTTGATCAAAATTCACCATAAAGAAAATGAAAACACAAGTCACAAACTGGGAGAAGAGAACTGCAATAAACACCATCGACAAAGAGCAGCACCCACACCATACAGAGAACTCTTACATTCTGGTTACCATAAGAAATGAATGGGCACTTCAGAGAAGATCGTGGCTGCTCAACAAGCAAGAAAAAAGTTTGGACCTTCAGGGAAAAGCAGATTAGATCTCAGTGAGATTCCATCTATACCCGCTGGGTTGGCAGAAAGTGGATTTAATAACACTGAGCTGGAGAAGGTGTGGCCCACGGTGGGAAGTGTCAGTCGGTACAGGGACTCTGGGCAGCAACTGGAGCTATGTCGTAAGCTTGACTGTCCCTACACGGCTATTCCGCTCCTGGATGTGTCTGTCCGAGAGGCATTCCTGTAAACACATGCATCAGAAGACAGGCACACGATATTCACAGTAGCATTTATTTTTGGTGATTAAAAAAAAAAAGCTGGAAACAATGTAAATGCCCAGCAGTAAGAAAATAGATAGGTGTGCTGTGGTTTATTCACAACCGGATATTATATGGCTGTGGAAGCAGGGAACTGCAGCCACATGGCCTCCACGTGTCCTATATGCTAGTCGCTCAGTTGCCCAGCTCTCTGCGACTCCATGGACTGTAGCCCGCCAGGGTCCTCTGTCCATGGGGATTCTCCAGGCAAGAATACTGGAGTGGGTTGCCATGCCCTCCTCCAGGGGATCTTCCCGACCCAGGGATCAAACCAGGGTCTCCTGCGTTACAGGCAGATTCTTTACCGTGTACTTCAGGCCTGTACACAAGCCTCTCTGAAGTTCGCTTTTATGACTATAAAGGCACAATGGTATTTACTTTGAACTTTCTTTGGGATCTCCTAGCTCCAGCAATGATCATAGCTTATTAAAGAGTAGTCCTTTATAGTTTGCAAAGGTGTGTGGGGTGGTTTTATCTTTATCACATCCTTTAACAGTCCAATGTTTTAAAGTTATTTTGGCTTTTTTTCCCACCCCCCACACTGTGAAGCTTGTGGGACCTCAGTTTCCTGACCAGGAATTGAACCTGGGCCCTCAGCAGTGATTTTGCCAAGTCTTAACCACTGGACTGTCAGGAAGTTCCCCGAAGGTCTAATTTTTATTACTAACAATGACTTACCTGGATAGAGTACCAGCTGTGTTTATAAGCATTATGTAATCGTGGGTGGATGTGAGTTTGAGAAAAATCTGGGACACGGTCAAGGACAGGGAAGCCTGGCGTGCTGCACCACAGGGCTGCAAAGAGCTGGACACGAGTGACCGACTGAACAACCAATGAGTGAGCGAAGGAATGCTTTCGAAGCCTGAGCAGAGAAGACGTGGGGAGAGCTCATCTTACAAGGCAGCAAGCAGCCCCTAAAGCAAAGGCAGCCTGAGTCTCCCTGTTACCTTGGCACAGTCAGGGCGGCCAGGACTCTGCCCTGAATCATGATGGTGGCAGCCAGGGCCTGGCAAGGGGCCCTGCTCTTGGCAAGAAGTCCTGGCACAGCCTCTTCCTGCGGTAGCTTCTGAAAAAAGAGAGAGTTGGTGCCACCTAGCAGTAAAGAACAGGGACCACAGAGGACAGCTGGGGAAATTCTTAACACAAAACAGTTATTTTATTTGGGGTGGGGTGTGGTGTCAGGGTGGTGGTGGTAGTGAGAACGTATCATTAAAATAACATCTGCCTTTTTTAAAGTAAATTTTTATTAAGATAATTGTATGCTCACTAGCAATTGTAAGAAATAATACAGAAAGATCTTTCATACCCTTTGCCCAATTTCCCCCAATGGTAAGATCTTGCAAAACTAAGATCAATGGAATAGAAACCAGAGTCCAGAAATAAATCCATACATTTGTGGTCAATTGTTTTGTAATAAAAGTGCCAACACAAGTCAGTGGGAGAAAGAACGATTTTCAACAAATGGTGTTGGGACGACTGGATGCACGCAAAAGAATGAGGGTGGACCCCAACCTCATACCTTATACACAAACTAACCCAAAATGGGCCAAAGACCTAATCGTAAGAGGGAAAACTATAAAATTCTCGACAACATATGGGTAAATCTTCATGACCTTGGATCAAGCAATGATTTCTTATATATAAGAAAGACAATAAAAACGTAAGCAACGCCAACAAATGAATAAATTGCATCTCATCACAGTAAAAAATGTTTGTGCTTCCAAGTACACTGTAAAGACAGTGAAAAGACAACCACGGAATGAAAGAAAGTATCTGTAAATCATATACCTGATAAGGGTCCAGCTAGGGTTATAAAGAACTCATAAGTCTATGATAAAAAGATAAATAACTCAACTTAAAAATGGACATGGTATGTGAATAGACATTTTTTCAAAGAAGATGTACAAAAAGCCAAAAGTACCTGACATGATGCTCAACATCATTAACCGTCAGGGAAATGCAGATGAAAACCACAATGAAATACCATTTCACATTCACTAAGGTGACTATAAATAAAAAAGATAGTAAGTGTAAGTGAGGACCTGGAGAAACTGAGACCTTTAACACACTGCTGGTGGGAAAATACAGGGGGAGCAGACGCTTTGGAAATCAGGGAAAATGTTACAGTTACCATTCCACAGCATTGTACTCAAGAGAAATGGAAACATATGTCACACAAAGACTTGTACAGAAACCTTCAGGGCAGCCTTACTGAGGAGCCAAAAAGTGCAAACAACCCAAGTTGCGCTAACTGGTAAAAGTTAAGTAAACAAAATGTGTGTGTGTGTGTATATCCCTAAATGGAATATTATTCAGCAATAAAAAAGAACGGAATATTAATTCATGCTATGACATGAACCTTGAAAACATTATGCTAAGAAGCCAGACACACAAAAGGCCACATGTTGTATGATTCTGTTTACATGAAATATCCAAACATGCAAATCCACAGAGACAGAAAGGAGGGTAATGGTTGCGGGGAAGGGAGTGAGAAATGGAGAATGACTGCTAACGGAGATCGATGTCTTTCAGGGATAATGAGAATGTTCTGGAATTAGTGGTAATGGAGGCACAATTTTTAAAATTGTATTACAAACCACCAAACTGTACACTTAGAGAAGAGTTAATTGTTTTTAAATGTTTATGTTTGTCTGGCTGCACGGCTCTCGGCTGCAGCGCCGGGACCTTCCAGCCTCACTGCAGTGCGCGGGGTCTTTCAGTTGCTGCCTGTGAATCCCCAGCTTCAGCACGTGGGATCCAGTTCCCTGATCAGGGGTCACACCTGGGCCCCCTGCATCGGGAACTGGCAGTCTTGGCCACTGGACCACCACGGAAGTCCCGAAAGAATGAATCTTAACGCATGTGGATTATATCTCAATTTTTTTAAACTAGCAAAATCAATTTAAAAAAAAAGAGCGAGAATACCACAACCAGGATAACACTGATATTGGTTCAACCTACAAATCTTACTCAGATTTCCCTAATTTCCTCTGTACTTCCCCATACCCTGTGTTTCTACAAAGGATCTAGCAATTATCCAAAGAATGTACTGCTGCTGCTGTTGCTGCTAAGTCGCTTCAGTCGTGTCCGACTCTGTGCGACCCCATAGAAAGCAGCCCACAGGCTCCCCCGTCCCTGGGATTCTCCACGCAAGAACACTGGAGTGGGTTGCCATTTCCTTCTCCAATGCATGAAAGTGAAAAGTGAAAGTGAAGTCACTCAGTCATGTCCAACTCTTGGCGACCCCGTGGACTGCAGCCCACCAGGCTCCTCTCCCCATGGGATTTTCCAGGCAAGAGTACTGGAGTGGGGTGCCATTGCCTTCTCTGGAAGAATGTACATTACTGTTTAAAAGCACTAAAACCCCCACAATGATATATGACCTCATACTCAGGGTTGGAGTCACAATCCACGATTCTTATTGTAAAAATGAGGTGTTATAAACATTGCCCTTGGTATATAATTCTATAGAATTAACATCATAACATAAAAGGGTATTTTGTATTTATTTGTACTTTACTCAACATAACTTATCTGTATTTCATAGTCTTAACCGAACAACGCAAATCTCTGGGGTTCTTTCCTGGTTTTTAACCAAGAGGCGTACTTACTTCAACTGAATTAAGTAGACTTTTACAGTCTGTTTTTCCCTGTTAATGTCTCATTTTGTTTAAGAAGTTTGGATTGCTGCCTCCCAAGCCATCGGAAATATCCCTTTATACAGGGATGTGGAATCTTTCATCCAATGGATGCACCATAATTCCGTTAACCATCCCCTTATGGCTGGACGTTTAGGATGTTTCCAATTTTCTTGCGGCAAAGTGCCGCAGCGAGCAACTTAATTTTCTCTTTTGGATGATTTCCTCCGGACAAGGGGTGGAGTTACTGGTTAAAGACTTTGCGCATCTTTCCGACTTATTTCCCGACGGCGCAAGACCCACGTGGGCCCCGGTCCCCTGCGGCCGCCGACCGCGGGCTCGGCCTCCGCGGAGCCAGCCCCCGGGTCCCCGCGCCCCGCGGCCCTGCCGGCGCCCGGACTCACCTGCGCTCCCGCCCTCGGGCCAGCGCGCGTCCTCAGCTCGGCCTCGGGATGTCCTCCCGGCTCCGCGGGGGTGGCCCTGGGCGACGCCTGTCTCCCCTTCGCGTCCCTGCCCGCCCCCAGCGCCCGGCGGCGCACGCACTGGGCGCTCGACCAGTGCCCGCGGGTTTAAAGAGCGGGCCGCCGCAGCCACGCCGGCCTTCAGTCACTTCAGCCAGGTCCCCGCCGCTGAGCCGCGCCCCCGACATTGCTCGCGCGCCGGGAGCGGCCGGGCGCGGCCGGGCTGAGGCGAGCTGCAGGAGTCCGGCACGCAGCCGCTTATAGAGCGCCTCTGTACGCCGACACTGTCCGGCGCGGGGCATGAGAGACGGTCACCGCGGCCATGAGAGTGTGTGGCAGGTGTCAGGGTCGCCTCCAGCGGGCGGGGAAGGCCGGCGGGCGAGCGGCTGCCGGGAGGCGAGGACGGCGCGCCTCCCGGGGGGCTGACCAGAACAGGGGGCACTGGGAAGCGCGCGGTTGCGCGGGCCAGCGTGCCACGTTCGGCCTCACCTCCGAAACGCCCGCTTAGACTCCAGCCGGGAGTCAGTGAGGCGGGGACGACGGCACTGACAGGAGGGCGTGGGGCGTGGAGGCTGACCCGCGGCCGCGACGGGGTTAACGCCTCCCGCGGCGGCGCGGCCCGGATGTGCGCCTGCGCCGAGCGCGGACTGCGCCTGCGCACAGCGCCGGGCGACGTGGCCGGCCGGAAGAAGCCAGTGCGGAACCGCCGCCGCCGGCCGCAGCGTCCATCCTTGGCTGCCGCTGGGCTCCCGAAGCGACATCGCCATGCTGAAGAAATTCGACAAGAAGGACGAGGAATCGGGTGAGAGGGCCGAGGCCCTGGGGGAGCCCGGACTCCCGCGCAAGCCCTCCGCGGCCTCCCCGGGAGGCCTCCTACCGGACCTCCGTCTGGACGCGAGGCCCCAGGAGGTCCCGGGGACTTGAGCGAAGGTGCAGCGCCCATCCGCGGCCGGCCCCGGAGAGCCCGAGCGGGCTCCGCTGCCCCTCACCCGGCAGCTCGGGCCGCGATTCGCTGGATGACCTTGGGCGGGTCTGCGCCTCTGGGCCTCTGCTTCCGCGCCTGTTAGGGGAGGGCGCCAGACCCGGTGGTCCTCTAGGGATTTTCTGGGGCTGCGCCCGTGCTGGGGCGCCCTAGTCGGTAGTGCCCGGATCGGTGGTTGAGAACCCTGACTCCGATTCATTTATCCAGCAAACGTATCGAGCGCCTGGTGCATGCCAGGTTGCACTGCGCCCTGACTCTGCAGCAGAGCTGGTGAGAGCTAGTGAGCAAACTAGGAATATAAGAATGGTCGCAGCGGAGTGGAGGGAACAGACGTCAGTCAGATCCTCAAGCGTGTCATTAATTACAAGTGTGACTTCTGCTATGTGCAGAAGCCCTAGCCACTGGAGATGGTGGTCCCTCACGCAGTAGGGGCTCAGCTAAGTACCAGCTGCGTAAATGAATGAAAGGCATGACACTCTGAGAGGCACACGAGGACTGTACCAGGGCTGCTGGGCGACTGCGAGTTAGTGGTCTGGGGGAGTGGAGCTCCCTGGAGGAGGCTGGCTGGATCTATTGGCAGCCTGTAGGGCTTTGACTGCTGTTCAGAGGACTTGGAGCTTGAATCTCCGAGCCATCGGGAAGTCTTTCTCCATTGTCTACATCTGGGAGAGTTTTGAAATTTAGGGTCGCAACCTGTGCTCAGTCCCGTCTCTTCTCTCGTGGAAGGTGGAGGCTCCAACCCGTTCCAGCACCTGGAGAAGAGTGCGGTCCTGCAGGAGGCAAGTGTCATGTGCTCCCCTGGGTCTTCCATTGAGAATGTTCAGTCAGTGTGATCAAAACGCTAGCATATTCACAGTGCTGGTTTGTGGGACATTAGGGGAGAAATCTGTTCGTGGAAAGATGGGGAGTTCATTATGCCGATCCTTTTCTTCGTCTTTGTCTCTCCTTCCAGTTAATTAACAAGCTCTGAGGGTTTCTCTGGAGGTCCAGTGGGTAGGGCTCTGCGCTGGCACTGCAGGGGACACTGGCTCCAGCCCTGTTTGCGGAACTAAGCTCCTGTGTGCAGGCCACGCAGTGTGCCCACCCCCCAAAAAAGCCTTTACTAAGTATTCATTAGTCTCCAAGTCAGCACATCTCCAGGTAATATCTAGCGAGGATTTCAGGAGTTGTTAATAGATGAATTAAAAAAAAAAAGGGAAAACAAAGCTCCTTCCATGTGAAAATACAGTAGAACAAGTGTATTTCTTTACCCTGGGCCTTCTCAGATCTCTGATGTGCTTGAGAACAGTCATGGAAGGGAAATAAACTCAGCCAGAAGGTAAATATCCTTGGTCGCTTCTTCTCAGGCCCGTGTGTTTAACGAAACGCCCATCAATCCTCGGAAATGTGCCCACATCCTCACCAAGATCCTTTACCTCATAAACCAGGTAACAGGGTGAGGCTTGGGGGTGGGGAAAACGGTCCTGGGCTGTGTTGGGGGCAGGGGCACAGCCCCTGTGTGGTTGCAGCCAGCGGCCCATCTCTGGGTGCCCTCAGGGTCTCACTCTGAGGTGTTGCCCCTGATGCAGCCTCTGCCGGGTCTGAGGCTCCGACCTGGGCTGTCTTAGCTGGAAGAGCCTTCCGGCCTTTCTGTCCCAAGCTGAAGCTTCTTTCTGAACTGAAACAGGGGGAGCACCTGGGGACTACGGAAGCGACCGAGGCCTTCTTCGCCATGACCAAACTCTTTCAGTCCAATGACGTAAGTGCCGCCAGCCCTGCCCTCCTCCGGGGGGACAGCTCTCGGTGGTGGGAGGGCCCCTGTCAGCGGCTGCCCCTGGTCAGGCTGAGCCAGGGGTCACAGGTCTTTTCGCCTCTCCTGCCCAGCCCACCCTCCGTCGGATGTGCTACTTGACCATCAAGGAGATGTCGTGCATCGCAGAGGATGTCATCATCGTGACCAGCAGGCGAGTCCCGGGTCCCTGATGGCCGCCCCCACGTCATCTCCCCTCTCCTCCGAGCTCCCGCCGCTCAGTCCTCGGCCACGTGTTGCCAGTGCCGTTGCCTCCTTTCCTCTCCTCTCGCCCTCTCCTTCAGTTACTCTGCCCAGCCATGGCGCCTCCAGGGTGGGCGGTTCCGCTTGTAATTCTCTGGCCTGGACTTAGGCACAAACTGTCCCTTCCCTGCTTTCTCTTGGCCCGCTGAGGCAGCCGGGAGCTTCCATGGCAACTCCAGCTCTTCCCAGGAGAGCCTGGGAAGAAGCGACAGGGACGGGGCCGGTGGGGTGCACAAAGCCCACAGGCAGACTTTCCCATGAAGGACTGCTGTGCTCAGGAAGCGTTCGGCTCAGGGGTCACGCCGTTTGGGGGGTATGCTACACACACACGTGTAGAGAACGTGGCAGACATGGCTTCCACAGCCCCAGAGCTTGCAGGGAGGTAACCCCACAGACCGGCATTAGGGGGTGACGGCTGTGAAAGCAGGCCAGAGGACCACCAGCTTGAATCTGGGTCAGGAGAGGCCTCCTGGAACTGGGGAGTGGAGTCCTGCAGGGCAAGGCAGGCAGAGCAGGACGAAGGTGGGGCGGGTGGAGCGCAGCTGCCAGGACCTGCGGGTAGTCTGGGGACTTCTCTGCAACCACCCAGCGGGGACGGCAGCAGGAAACCCCGCAAGGGTAGATTGCCGTCGGAGCAGGGCAGTGCCCCGGGCAGTGTGGAGTTTCATGGAGACACCTTGATGAAGGGTTAAGAGCCCAGAGCAGACACCCGTTAATAATGGAGACCGGCCTGCTGACCCGGCTGGGGTGGGTGAGGCGTGGGAGCAGGCCCGGCCCCCGTGTGAGGCCCGCGCCATGTCCCTGCAGCCTGACCAAGGACATGACCGGCAAGGAGGACAGCTACCGGGGCCCGGCCGTGCGTGCCCTCTGCCAGATCACCGACGTGAGTGCCGCGCTCGGGGAGGGGCGCGGGGCCCCGGGGTGCATGCCCGCTCCCCACTCCGGGCCTCACTGCCCCACACCCTGTCGCCTGCGACCCCGCAGAGCACCATGCTGCAGGCCATCGAGCGCTACATGAAGCAGGCCATCGTGGATAAGGTGCCCAGCGTCTCCAGCTCCGCTCTCGTGTCTTCACTGGTGTGTAGCCTCGGCCGGGGCCGGGGCTGGGGCTGGGGCCAGGGCTGGGGCTGCTCGGGAGACTGAGGAAACATCAAAGATCGCTTTCCCAAGGAAAACCAAAGCTGTGTGGCCCCAGTTGTGAGAGTCCCACCCCTTGCTCGGTGAAAAGTGCCCAGGGGACTCTGGGTGGATCGAGGGCCCAGTTGGCGGCCTTGACCCATGCCCTGGGGTGACAGGTTTTGGGGATTTGAGCCTGGCAGGAATTCTTCCGGGGCAGGGGAAGTGAGGGTGGGAGCCGTGCTGAGTCTGCGCCCTCTCGGAGGACCGCAACAGCAGGCGTCCTGCCCGCCCCACTCAGCGTGCCCTGTGCCCCGCAGCACCTGCTCAAGTGCAGCTTCGACGTGGTCAAGCGCTGGGTGAATGAGGCCCAGGAGGCTGCGTCCAGTGACAACATCATGGTCCAGGTAAGCCGCGAATGGGGCAGGGATGCTGAAAATACTCAGGCGCTGGCCAGCAGGATGGACTTTCACCACGGAGGTCCTGGTGGCCCCTGGCCGGAGCAGGCTTCAATCCATTTCTCGTGGTGGGGAGACTTGGGGGTTTGAGAAAAAGAATCTAGGGCATCTCTTGCAGGGGGAGTTGGGTTACAGACATGATGGGCTCGTGCTTAAATATGCATGTGGTTTAATAACCAGCGAGTATTGTTTTGGGTGTGCAATGCCATCTGCCTGGTGCCTGGTGAGGGTTCAGTGGGAGCTTCTGCCCTCCTGCCCAGACCTGCAGGCCCCCGTGTGGGCATCTGTTCCCTCTCCCCATGTCTTGGTGCTGGGTCTCGTTTCCAGGGCCCACCCTGGCCCCTCAAACCCTCCAGGATCACAGAAGCTTCTTCCCACATAGAAGGCCCTGAGCGCAGCCCTAGTAAGGACTCCAGAGGGCAGAGGGGTAGTCTGTGTGCCTCCCCTCCCCCTGCTGGCTTCGCAGCAGCAGCCACGCATCCTGGGGCAGGGCCAGGGGGCCGAGGGCCTGCTGTGAGGGCGCCCGTCTGTACGGCCCCTGACGACACATGTCCTCAGCCCAGGCCAGCTCCCGCTTCCTCTTTCTGGTCGGAGACACCTGGTCTCCAGTACCTCCATCTGTATGGTGCCTGGCGGGCTTGGGGGACAGAGGCCTGCAGAGTCCCAGGTGGCTAGGTGGCTTGGTGGGCGTGGCCCACACCTGGGCTCCATGCCCACTCCAGAGGTGAGGAGCAGGCAGCGTGGCCTCAGGCCTCACTCGCCCTGCTCTGCAACACCCCCAGTACCACGCGCTGGGGCTCCTGTACCACGTGCGGAAAAACGACCGCCTGGCCGTCAGCAAGATGATCAGCAAGTTCACGCGGCACGGCCTCAAGTCGCCCTTCGCCTACTGCATGATGATCCGCGTGGCCAGCCGGCAGCTGGAGGACGAGGACGGCAGGTAGAGGCACCACGCCCCGCCGCTCGCCCCCCGAGCCCTCGCCGACCCCCGGGCGGCCCCCCAGCGTCCTCCTGCCGCCTGTCGTTGCAGCCGTGACAGCCCGCTGTTCGACTTCATCGAGAGCTGCCTGCGCAATAAGCACGAGATGGTGGTGTACGAGGCCGCCTCGGCCATTGTCAACCTGCCCGGGTGCAGCGCCAAGGAGCTGGCCCCAGCTGTCTCAGGTGCCCAGGCCCCGCCCCCCTGCCATCTCAGGTGCCCAGGTGCCCAAGCACCCCCCGCCCGCCCTGTGCAGCTGGGTTTCCCAGGGGCGAGGCCCTGCCTGGGGGTGGGCAGGTGTGCTCTCCTCGATTGGGGTGGCCGTGCCAGTTGGGGAATAGCTGAGTGGGGGATTTGGGTCTGAACAGTCTCTGAGCCCTGATCCCCGAACTGTGCCCCGTGCCCTGTCCCTGCCCCTCCCGGGGCCCCTGGGTTTCCTGGCTGCCACGCAGGGGGCAGCCCTTCACCAGCGTCTGTCCCCCACAGTGCTCCAGCTCTTCTGCAGCTCCCCCAAGGCCGCCCTCCGTTATGCCGCCGTCCGCACCCTCAACAAGGTGAGTTCGCAGTGGACAGAGGGGCCGGCCTTCCGACAGGGCTGGGGGAGGGGGCCTGGGCCCAGGAGACCTGTCTCCTGGTCCCTCACAGCAGGAGGTGCAGCCCTGGCTGGTCTCTGTGCCCCAGGTGCTGGCGTGAGCCCACCTGAAGGCCCGCAGAATGGCAGGAGGCCTTCTGTGGCCCGTCCGTGTCCTCATCTCTTTGCTCCCGGACAGGTGGCCATGAAGCACCCATCCGCAGTGACGGCCTGTAACCTGGACCTGGAGAACCTGGTGACGGACGCGAACCGCAGCATCGCCACTCTGGCCATCACCACCCTGCTCAAGACGGGCAGCGAGGGCAGCATTGACCGCCTCATGAAGCAGATCTCCTCCTTCATGTCCGAGATCACAGACGAATTCAAGGTCCACAGTCTGCACCTGGGGCGGGGCGGGCCAGGGGCTGCCGTGGGGCCTCGCTATGGCGCTGTGCGAGGTGCTGCTCCCGGCCTTTGTCAGCGAGGCTGGGAGCTTCCAGACCGGCCCGTCAAGCCCTTTGTTGTCTCCCGTGAGCACTGTGCCCTGTGCTGGGCAGAGCCAGAGAGGGGAGCAGAGCAGTGCGCATGCCGGCCCGCCCTCGGAGCTCGCTTTCTGGGACGGGACTGTGGGAGCTGACTCCAGTGTGGACGGGATCGTTCCACACGCTGTTGCAGCGAGGAAACCCTCAGGGCAGCAGTTCCCGGGGGAGCCGCCCGGGAGGACCTGGGAAGGGCCAGCGAGTGCGTGTGCACTTGCCCTGAGCTCTGAGTAGACGAGCAGACGGGGGGGACCCACAGTGTGGATCGGGGCCTTGGACCGCGGTGCTCGCCACCCTGCTCGGGGGCTCGGAGGTCCCCTTGGCCCGGCCCCGCCTGAGGAGGGGCTCTCCTCCTGAGGAGGGGCTCTCCTGGCCCCGGGGACTGAAGGACCGCCCGCGGGGCTGGGCCGCGCTCACGCCGGTCTCTGGCACAGGTCGTGGTGGTGCAGGCCATCAGCGCGCTGTGTCAGAAGTACCCCCGCAAGCACGCCGTGCTCATGAGCTTCCTGTTCTCCATGCTGCGGGAAGAGGTAAGAGCGGGCGGCTTGGCCGCGGGCTCTGGCAGGCGGGCCTGGATCCGCCCGTCAGCTGGCTGGCTTCTGGCGCCCGCAGCCCTTTCGGCCCCTCGAGCGCAGGCAGCGCAGACACAGCCCAGCCGCTGTGGTTACAGTCGTAAACGACGACGTGCCACCCTGGCCATACAGACTCAGCGGACGCCCTGAGGCGATGCTTGAGCAGAAGGTGGCTGACGGTCTGTCTCGTGTCATCTGGTATAGAAATATTCTAGCCATTGCAATTTTTCATAGAAAAAATTTTCCCACAAAAATCGGTCCTTGGTGCCGAAAAGGTTGGAGACCGCTGTCATAAAATACACACGACACAGAATTCATCGAGGGCTTCCCATGTAACTCAGCTGGTAAAGAATCCACCTGCTATGCAGGAGACCCTGGTTTGATTCCTGGGTCGGGAAGATCCACTGGAGAAGGGAAAGGATGCCCACTCCAGTATTCTGGCCTGGAGAATTCCATGGACTCTATAGTCCATGGGGTCACAAAGACCTAGCGACTTTCAGACTAGAATTTATCACCTTAACTGTACATGTATATCGTTTAGTATTGTTAAATACCTTCACACAGGAGTGCACTTAATTTCCAGAACTTTCTCGTCCTGCAAAACTGAACTCTGTTCCCATTTAACAATAACCCCCTACTCTCTACTCCTCCAGCCTCTACACCGTCCATTCTTCCTTTATCTCAAAGGTGGTAAGAAAATCAAATCCCAGAGGTTTCTATTAAAGCATCTGCAGTTAGTCCGGAACAGCCCCGGCGAGCATTCGGCCTGAGCCTTTAGTTTTTACACAAAACGGAGGTAGCGGCAGGGGAGCCAGGCCCTGGCCTGCGGGCTCCGGCTGGGCCGCTGGGCCAGGCTGCAGCTGGGCTCTGCAGAGCCCCTGGTGCTCAGCCTCCTGTCGCCCTGGCCCGCAGGGCGGCTTCGAGTACAAGCGGGCCATCGTGGACTGCATCATCAGCATTATCGAGGAGAACGCAGAGAGCAAGGAGACGGGGCTGTCCCACCTATGCGAGTTCATCGAGGACTGCGAGTTCACCGTGCTGGCCACGCGCATCCTGCACCTGCTGGGCCAGGAGGGTCCCAGGACCAGCAACCCCTCCAAATACATCCGATTCATCTACAACCGCGTGGTGCTGGAGCACGCCGAGGTCCGCGCAGGTGCGTCGGAGCAGGCTGTGCCGGGGGCGCGGGCACCGGGCCTGAGGGCGGCCAGGGGTGCGGGCGGCACCCGGCGACCGTTCCGACCGCAGGCTCACCTCAGCTGCCTCTCTGTTTCACTGTGTGTGGTCGTTTACCTTTCTCCTTTTTCACCTTTCTCCTTCCTTTCTTCTTGGTATCTAGGTTTTTCTTTTTAATGATAGCTTTCTTGATTTATAATTCACACAGCATACTCTGTTCAATGAGTGTGCACTTGCATGCGCAGCCATCCGATCCTTCGTTTTACTTACTGCTGTTTCCCTCTCATGCCTGCTCTGAATAGACGGTCCCCAAGCAGTTCTTGGTTATCAGTTGTAGCTCATTCTCTCTCTCATTTGCGGTCAGGTGAGGCTTCGCTGCCCCTGAGGCCGTTAGGATACAGAGATTGAGGGCATCCCTCGTGGCCCCTTGGTGGTCAGAGCTGAGAAGGGCTGCTGGGCCCAAGGACAGGGCCGCCTCCCCGGGAGAAGCCAGGCCTGGAGGCTGCTTGTCGTGGGGTGTGGGGTTGGGCCTGCGGCTCGGGGCCGCTCGGCTCCGGCCGGCCCGCTCCGAGCCCTGGCCTGAGCCGAGTTTGCCTTGTGCACGCAGGCGCTGTGAGTGCTCTGGCCAAGTTTGGGGCGCAGAACGAAGAGATGCTGCCCAGTATCCTGGTGCTGCTGAAGAGGTGTGTGTGGCGTCCCCTCGGCCGGCGGCTGCTCCCCGTCTCTGTAGCTGGAAAGGGGGAGACAAGATGCACGACTATTGATGGTAGAAAACAATGGGAACAGAAAACTGTGAAACACGGTGCTGTGCAGAAGCCCCTTCCCTAGGTGTTAACTTGAGGTGTTTTCTGTTTTAAAAAACAGCTTTATTGAGATATAACTTGCAATCCACACAGTGTCCCCATCTTAAATGCATAATACAGTGGATTTGTTACATTCCGAGTTGTTTAACCATTACCGCCATCTAAGTTAAGAACTTTTCTCTTGACCGCACTGTACGGCTTCTGGAATCTTAGCTCCCTGACCAGGGATCGAACCTGGGCCCTCTGCAGTGGAAACGCAGAGTCCCAGCCACTCGACCACCTGGGAATTCTCAAAAAGACTTCTACCACCCCAGAGAAACCGTGTACCAGCGAGTAGTCGAGCCCTGCCCCAGCCCTGCCCGCCCCTTGCTCGCCATCTGGCTCTGGATTTGCCTGTCCTGACTTGCGTGCAGCCGCAGGCCTTCAGCGTGTCGCCTCTCACGAGCCTGGCTCCTTCACGGGGTTTCCAGGGTTCACTCGTGTTGTCACACATGCCAGCAGTTCATGCCACTCTTGCATGGCATGAAGAGCCCTCGTTTGTTTATCTGGTCATCAGTCGGTAGGCATTTGGGCCATTTCCGGTTCGCGGCTGGCGTGGCTCGAGCTGCTGTGAACATTTGTGCACAAGTCTTTATGTGACTTGCTTTCAGTTCTCTGGGGTGTGCACCCAGGAGTGGAATTGCGGACTCATGTTCAAGTCCTTTTTGACGAGTGCTGCCGGATACAGGCTCGTGGCTCCCTCCCTGGGTGGGCTCTGGGAGAGGGTCCCAGGAGAGTGAATACCAGCCCCCCTGTGCCTCTGATATCCGGGCACCGCGTCTGGTGATTGGGGTGGAAGCGCCCTGCCACCTCTGCCCGCCCCCTGCTGGGGCCCTGTAGCGCCCCCGGCCCCCTACGGGCCCCCGTCAGGAGCTCCCTGTGTTCTGGCCACAGGTGTGTGATGGATGACGACAACGAGGTCAGGGACCGGGCCACCTTCTACCTCAACGTGCTGGAGCAGAAGCAGAAGGCCCTCAATGCAGGCTACATCCTGAACGGTGAGTCCTCCCCACCCGACAACTCCCCTAGCCCCTTCCCTGAGCTGCGGCCTTCCCGGGCGGCGTGCCCTCCGCTGGACTCCCCTGGCAACTGCAGGGCATCACTGTCATCTCAGGAGGCCTGGGGCCCCAAGGGTAGGAATAGCCCAGAGAGCTGAATCGCTCGCCAGTCATACGAACCTCCTCGAGCTGAGCAGCGCGCCCCCGCCCCCCCCCCCCCGTGCCCAAGCCCCTGTCCTGTGTCCATTCGCTCCTCGCAGCAGTCCTGCCAAGGAGGGTGTCCTGAGAAGCGGGGGCTCGGCGCCTTGCTGGTTTCCTCGGGGTCCTGCAGCCTTGACCCCCGGCCCCGTCTCGCTCCCGCCCCCAGGTCTGGCCGTGTCCATCCCGGGTCTGGAGCGGGCACTGCAGCAGTACACTCTGGAGCCGTCGGAGAAGCCCTTCGACCTCAAGTCCGTGCCCCTGGCCACCGCGCCCGTGGCGGAGCAGAGGACAGGTGAGCCGTGCCTGTGTCCTCCAGAGGCCCTCGGGCCCAGGCCCCCTCTGGAGGCTCTGCCTGGCCCACAAGGCCCCCGCAGCTGCCCAGGGTGGACGGGGCCGTGCTGGGCGCAGGGAGTTCCCCGCCCGCCTCTGCCCCGGGAGAGGAGGCCGCCTGCACACAGACACTCGCGCGGCCGCCCGTGTCCACACTCCACACGGGGAGGTGGAGAGCACACTTGTGAGCGACAGCGCTGCGGTCGACGCGCCCTGGCCGTCTCTGAGCTGTGGCTCACCACGTGTGCTTGTTCCTGCAGAAAGCACCCCGGTCACCACCGCCAAGCAGCCCGAGAAGGTGGCCGCCACCCGGCAGGAGATCTTCCAGGGTGAGTGAGGGGGCTCGCAGGGCTCACAGGCCGCAGCTGGGGCGGCGGCTCTTCCCCCAGGAACCGAGATCGGGTCTCCCCTGCGAGCTGGCTCTGAGAGTGTTTAGACAGCGTACTTGACCCTCAGGTGGAGGTTGTTGCATCCATTTGGTATCTGAGAATTTGGATGTTCAGAGAGACACGGTGATTTGCCCCAGTTTGCACAACACCAAGGGGAGGGCGGCAAGAATTACAGTCCAGCTCCAGCTGGCTCAGAGCCGCCTGGGCCTTGTTCTGAGTGCTGCAGGCCCTGGGCCCAGTCGGTTCGGGACGTCTGGCGCCGCTCAGTGGAGTTGAGCGCACGACACAGTCCTGTGTCTCGGGCTCCAAATGTGCTCCGCCCACCTTGTCTGGCAGGGTTTGGTGAGGATTCTGTCTGTCCCTCTGCTCCTACGTTTCTCAGGGGAGAGGCTGTGTGTCTAGTTGGCAGACCACGTTGTCCACTAGATTCCTGCCTTCAAGGCCCAGCAACGGCCTCCCGTCTTGGGTGACGCCAGCCGACTCCCTGACTCGTCTCCTCTCCTGTCGTTCCGCATACTGTCCGCGGCTTCTGTCTTCTCTGTTTTCTGTCCGTCACTGCACTGGTGCCTGCCTTCCTTATAGTGGGATTCATTTTAAGTCCACCTTTTCCTTTCCACTCCCGAACCTGTCTTCCACCAACACGCCGTCTCAGATGTGGCTGAACCGGGACCCTGAGCTGGCTGGCGTCGCTCTCCCCGCAGGCTTTCCCTGTGTGTCCCTTCCCTCTTGCTGCCGGCAGAGATAAGCATGAACTTAGTGGTTTCACCCAACGCTGCTCCACCCCTTGTCCTGAGGTCTGAGTTCAGCCTCTTTATGGGGGGAAAGAGCAGAAGAATGATCCCGCCTGCCTTCTCCGTCTGTCCCCGAAATCCTACTAAGTCTAGGGCAGAGGATCACACTGCCTTGGGTAGAGTTCTTTTCCACGTGGAGGTCAGTGTAACCAGGAAGACGAGTGACGGGTCTTGACTAGTGGTCCTCAGACATCCGTGTGCGTCAGAGTCACGAGGGAAAGCTTATTCAGGATGCAGGACGGGGGAGTCTCTGACGGGCAGGTCTGGGGAGGCCTGAGGGTCTGCACTGTCGCCGTGCCCGCACCCCCAGGTGCTTCCGGCGCGATGACTCCGGAGCACAGCTCGGGGAGCAGGGCCAGCTGCCCGGTTCTCCCAGGCGCCCCAGGGCCGGAAGCTGGCCTGCACCAGACGCCTGCTGGCCACTCTGAGCTGGGTGTTCTGTAACACTCTGAATCTGCCCACTCTCCTTTGGGGCCACTTGTCCCAACAGCCACGTGTCTGAGAGCAGTCTGTCCTCCTGCCTGGTTCCGTGGCCAGCAGAGTTCGCTTCCTCTTTGTCTTTCCCCGTCTCCCTCTCTGAGCACCCTTGCTGAGCTTCTAAGCTTGAGGGAGTCTCTGGATGGGATGAGGCCAGGCCATGGGCCTGATGTCCATCGGTTGGTCTGCCGTCCTGTGTGGGACAGCGGGGAGGGCGTACTTGGGTGTGTTGGGGAACCGGGAGTGAAGGGCCTGCGGCCTGAAAACTGATCAGAGGCCCCGCTGAGCCGCTGGGTGAATGCGCAGCCTGTGGGTTTCAGAGCAGCTGGCGGCTGTGCCCGAGTTCCAGGGGCTGGGGCCCCTCTTCAAGTCCTCGCCTGAGCCCGTGGCCCTCACTGAGTCGGAGACGGAGTACGTCATCCGCTGCACGAAGCACACCTTCACTGACCACATGGTCTTCCAGGTGAGCGGGGAGGGCCTCCTGTGGGGTCCTGGCACCCCCACGCCGAGTGGCTGGAGCCTGGTACGATGCCGGGTCTGCCTCCAACTGCTGTGTGTAGACTCCTTGATTCAGGGCCTCTGTGGCTCCCGCGTGCCCACATGGAGACGGGGGATCTGGGCAGGGGGCCTGAGTCAGGACTCAGGGTGGCCCTGGGGTGAGAGGCAGGGCTCCCGACGCCCCCTCTGCCGCTCGGGGGGGCTCCACCCCCCGGCTCAGCATCTCAGCCCCTCTGCTCCCGGGTCCAGTTTGACTGCACGAACACACTCAACGACCAGACCCTGGAGAACGTCACGGTGCAGATGGAGCCCACGGAGGCCTATGAGGTGCTGTGTTACGTGCCTGCCCGGAGCCTGCCCTACAACCAGCCTGGGACCTGCTACACGCTGGTGGCCCTGCCCAAGGAAGACCCCACGGCGGGTGAGACCCCCGGCCTCCTGGGAGCCCCTGGGTCGGGGTGGGGAGGGCAGCCTGTGCGCCAGCTGTTCGTCTCCGGTTAGAGCTTCAGCTCCTTGAGGTCGGTCCAGAGAGGAAGGCCAGCCCGCCCTGGGGCTTTGCACACAGCAGCTCATTTCCTCCTCACACACCCTTCGGGGCAGCACTGCTCTCTGTCTTAGAGGGTGACCGAGATGGGGTAAACAGCTTGCCTGAATTCACCAGGCTGAGAGGCTGAGCCCAGGTCCTCAGGCAGGACTCTGTCTTGGCTGTGAAGGAGCCAGAGAGAGGCACACACATGACCGTCCAAATCCACTCCTCCCAGAGAGGCAGGGGCTTTCCCAGGCCTGGGTGGCACGTGGACGTGGCCAGCCTGAAGTGTCTGTGCCCCCCGGCTCCTCTTTCCTCGTGAGGGCAGCTCCTCAGGCTGCGACCGGGCGCTCCTGCCTCCCCACGCCAGGCTGGCATGGGCCGCTGGTGCAGCCGAGGCCTGGAGGGCAGGCCGTGGCCGCCCGCCCGCCCACCCGCAGAGGCCCCCTGACGGCGCGCCTTCCCTCCCGCAGTGGCCTGCACGTTCAGCTGCGTGATGAAGTTCACCGTCAAAGACTGCGACCCCACCACCGGGGAGGCGGACGACGAGGGCTACGAGGACGAGTATGTGGTAAGCGCCGGCGGGGCCCGCTCACGGCCAGTCTGCACGCGTGTGCGCTGGCTTCAGTTTAGATGTCACAAAAGAGCTCTTGTTTTTAACTTAAAAAATACATGTTCAAGTGTCAGAAGAAAACCTGGGAAATACAAAAACAAGTACACACGACAGGGAAGCGTTAACCGTAGTCTTGGGAATGGCTGGGGGGAGGGAAGTTGTATCTTTGAGGTCATTACATACATTACAGATCTCGTTGGGTTCACTTAGAACCAGGGTGTAATTTCCCGTCAGTACAAATACTTCATAAACACAAGTCTTAATGACTTTAAAATACTCCCTTCTATTGACATATCCTAATTCACCTGACTTTGTATTCGTTAACATTGGGCATTTGTGATTCCAGATTCTCACGGTTTTTCAGTGCTACATTAAACACCCCTTTCAGTATAAATTCATACCTGTGTTTCAGATCTGACTTCTTTAGAAGTAGAATAATTAAAAAAAAATTTTTTTTAACAATTTTTTTCTACGAGTAGGATAATTGGGTCAAAGACTCAGGACGATTTTCAGGCTTTTTGGTTCATGGTGTCAGTTGCTTTCTGGAGAAGCGGGTGCCCTCAGTCCAGTTTGTATCTGCTGGCGACCTTCTGGTGCAACGAGATGGTCCTTCCGGCTCCAGCTCACGGGGCTAGCATGGAGCCGAGGGTAGGCTCATTCTCGATTTGCCCAGGGCGCTGTGGCTCCATGCCATCTGAGTGCAGACCCTGAAAGGCAGCCTGGGATGGAGACTGCCAGAGCCCTCGTGGCCAGAGGGGCAGTCACTGGAGCACACCCAAGGGGCACTTGTGTCCTCCCGGGTCCAGGCCTGAGCCAGCAGTGAGCTAAGCCAAGGCCAGGAGGGCTGGGTATGAGGCCCGGCTTCTGCCGTAGGGGCTGCATCCTACCTGTGAACGCCCTCCCTGTGCGCGGGAGCAGGGGCTCAGCGGAGAGCTGCTGGCGAATGAGCGGTAGCCTTTCCTCACAGTCGGTCCAGGGTGTGCGTCCAGAGCGGGCCCGGCTGACTCTTGGGGGGCAGCCTCTGAGCACTCCTCGCCCCTGCCCCGTCCAGTCAGGCACTGGCGGCTTCAGAGGGTGCGCTCTCACAGCCGACACCCCAAGAGGAGGACGGTGGGCCCTCCACACCTGTGGGTTCTGCCTCCATGGATCCAACCAACAGATGGAAAATAGAGTGGGTTCCAGAAAATCCGCAAAAGCAAAACTTGAGCTTATCACACAAGGCGACAATTTACATAGCGTTTGCACTGTATTTACAGCTGTTTCCGTAACATTTACATCATATCAGTTATTATAAATAATCGAGAGGTGACGCAGAGTATAAGGAAAACGTGTAGCTTAAATGCAAATACGGCACCCCCCTATCGTCCCCCAGCTGGAGGATCTGGAAGTCACGATAGCGGATCACATCCAGAAGGTCATGAAGCTGAACTTCGAGGCAGCCTGGGACGAGGTGGGGGATGAGTTCCAGAAGGAGGAGACGTTCACCTTGTCCACCATCAAGACACTCGAGGGTAAATGCTGGGGGTGCCGGTTCTGGTTTGCCTGCCTTTCAAGACCCTGGGCCACTGTTGAAGTGTTCCTCCCCCCCGCATCCCCACCCCCATCCCCCGAAGATCCAGGGCCAAGTCTGGAGCACACAGTTCAGATACATAAAATAATAAAAACGTCAGACACTCAGTCGCATCTGATGCTTTGCAACCCCACGAACGATACAGTCCACGGGATTCTCCAGACCAGAATACTGGAGTGGGGAGCCTTTCCCTTCTCCAGGGGATCTTCCCAACCCAGGGATCGAACCCAGGTCTCCCACCCTGCAGGCGGATTCTTTACCAGCTGAGCCACAAGGGAAAGTTCAGATGCTGCTTCATTAAAAGCTGCGCACGGTGGGATTTGGGGCTGGGGGAGTGGTGATGGCGCAAAGTGGAGATGAGGTAAGTGGGTTAATAACTCTAGAACCTCTCCCTGCAGAGGCTGTGGGCAATATCGTCAAGTTCTTAGGAATGCACCCTTGTGAGCGGTCTGACAAAGTGCCGGACAACAAGAACATGCACACGCTGCTCCTGGCCGGTAAGTGGCATTTGTCGGGGGAAGGGCCTGGGTGCCACTGGGGAACCCAGGGATCCAGAGCTCGTGGCGCTGAACATCACAAGGTATAAGAAGGCCAGCTAGAGCCGCCTTCCCCCAGCGCCTGCTGCCTGTCAGTGTCCCTGCCCACGGGCAGCCAGCGAGCTACTGCACAGCACTCCAGGCACCTGCCTGTGATCCTAAGGGCGTGAGAGCGAGAGTGCACGCTGCCCCGTGCAGAGTCAGACGGCCATATGCAGGTGGCGGACACGCTGCTCTGCGCCTGGGTATTCACTTCACAGTGCATCTTGGAGAGTGTCCTCTTTTTCTTTTTTTAATAACATGAAATTTACCAGTGTAATGATTTTTACATCACTTCAGCGGCATTAAGCACATTCCCAGTGTTTTGCATCTATCACCATCATCCACCTCCAGAACTTCCCGTCATCCCAGACGTCTTCCCAGACTGAGCTCCACTGTTTCTTGTAGCTGACTGTTTCACAGAACCGGTACATGTACTGCTGAACGCCAAGACTGTTCTAGTGTTCTGCTGTTACAAACTGTGCTGTAGGGAATAATCCCATACATACGTGTCTACTTAGGCACTTTATTTTGGATGTGTGCACTCTGGGTATTTGTAGGGTGAGTCTCTCAAGGCTTTACCAGGTCAAAGTGCATTTTTCATCTCGGTAAATATTTCCAGTTGCCTTCCATAGGAATCGTATGCCTTCTCTCCCACACTTCCAACCAAGCAGTGTGTTCCCAACCTGTGTGGTCTCTGCAGGCGTGTTAATGGTGTCTCGCGTGGCTTCACTCTGTGTATCTCGTGTACTGAACAGCGCTCAGCATCTCCTCAAATGCAAAGCGCCATATGAAACAGCGTATGGATTTTATTTATATCATGTATATTTTTCCACTGAGTTGGTTATTCGTTTCTAATAGGAATGGGATTTTTAAGCACTTCTGGAAATTTTCAAACTTACACACACACAACCCCCAGGCACTCCTCCTCCAGCTGTAGCAACAAGCATCTCTACCCAGACGCGTTCTCCACCCCCAGATTATTTTAGAGCAAACGCCATACGTAGACATTTCGTATGTAAATGTTTCTGATCGTTGGTTCTCCAAAAGCTAATGAGCCAATGCGCTTACTGCGCCTGAAACAGTGAACGAAGGGAAGTGCTTTTTTCTGAGTGTTTATAAACAGGGTTAGGAGGTGGCTCTGCCCCAGTGCCCTGCTCACAGCTGGCTGCCCCCAAGCTCACAGTGAGGCAGCCCGTCCCCTGGGTTTTGCAGACACCTGCACCGCGATTTTGCCACGGTGGGGCTGTCCCTCGGGCTGTGAGCTTCGATGCGGTTGGGATGTGTGAGAGCCTCGGTGATGTCGCACAGAACCATACACATCCAGTAGTTTTGGGCTTGGCAGCAGCGAGACGTGCAGACTGATCTCCGCGAGGTCGCTGATGACGCTGCAGCTCAGAGAGGTGCAGTGACGTGCCCAGCGCCTCGCACAGCTCCCGTCTCACCCCAGAGTTGCCTCTGCCAGCTGTGGCAGGCCGCCCTCAGCCCAGCCCTGCGGCCCCCTTCAGCCTTGCGCGCCTGCCTTCTCTCCTCCCTTGCAGGCGTGTTCCGGGGCGGCCATGACATCCTGGTGCGCTCCCGGCTGCTGCTTTTGGACACAGTCACTATGCAGGTGACAGCCAGAAGTTCGGAGGAGCTGCCGGTGGACATCGTCTTGGCGTCTGTGGGCTAGGAGGCCAGCTTGCGTCGGACCACGTCCTCCCCTTTCCCCGAACACTATGCAGGAGTCGCGCCTTCCTCCTGAACCCAGTGGAAGCTCCTTTCCAAGCCTGTGTATTGAAAAGCAATTAGGAATCACTGAGGGTTTTTTGTTTTCTTAAATTGACCCCCTGCCCCAAACCCCCCTGCTGACAGTGACTCTTTAAACAGGGCTTGATTGTAGCGCATCCTAGAACTTGCTGCCTTGCCTGCCAGGGAAGGGGCATTGCAAATAAAGTGCTTGCACCACCTGAGTTTCTCCCCTTTGGAACCATCATCTTATCCCTACAAATAAATCAGCACGTATTTATTGAATGACTGCTACTTCTGCAGACTCGTGCTTAGGTGTCCGGCTTCCCTGCCACCCGGAGCCCTTTGCCACTGTACCTACAAGGAGGCAGGACCCTCTCACTGGCCTCCGCCCGTGCCCCACACCCAGGAGCGGGAGCAGCACAGATTTGCTGAGGGGATGACAGCAGTGGGTGGGCAAAACCACCCTCCTTCTGTAGGAGATCAGTGAGGTCTGGGGGTCTGGGTGGGCCTAGTGCAAGGTCTGAGGTGGGGGTGCACTCCTGCTGCTGGAGGAACAGCCCCACAGAGCGGAAGGCCCTGGTTTCCGCAGCTGGCCTTTTAAACCCAGGCGTGGTGGTTTTGCCAATACATCTGTTTCGCCTATTTTTAACAACATTGGCGTCAACCGTTAGAGATTCGTATTTGGGGGTAAAGGTGGAGGCCTTGCAAAGTGTTCTGGTGCCCACTGAAGTTTGAGTGACCTGTGATTCGTGGAATTTTCCTGATGGTTTTTCAAGTTTTGCCCCAAACCATGGGCAGTTGGTATGACTGCCAGGTACAGACAATGTTTTCTGATTTCACCCCCACAACGACCTGGAGCCCTGGTTCCCGCTGCGCGGAGCAGGGCCCGCAGGCCGCGGGGTCGCATCGCGGGCCTCTCAGGACAGCCTGGACCTTCGGGCCCTTCCCGGCCCCTGCCCGAGGTTAGCCATGGGGCCAGTTCACCCTGTAGGGGCACGGCCAACACGGAGGACGTGGACCCCGAGACTATCCGTCTCCTCGTCGGGCGCTTTCAGGAGAGCCACGTTCCCGGGTAGTCCCTGGGCACCGTGCGGGAGTGGGTGCAGCGCGGGGCCGGAAGGAACCGCCGGCGCGTGGGGGGCGGAGCCTGTCGCGGGGCGGGGCCAGGCGGCCGCTGGGGGCGGGGCCCGCGGGCGCGCCAGAGCGACGGGTGAGCTGCGGGTGAGACGCGGCGGTTGCGGGCAGCGGCGGGCTCGTCCCTCAGGGTCAGCGGTCCTGGAGCGGGCGGAGCGGGGCTGGGGGCGGCGGCGCGGCTGGGCGGGAGGCGGCCCAGACTGGGGGGCTCCCTTCTGTCGCCGGGCAGCGCCGGGCCGCGAGGCGGGCGGCGTCCCCGGGAGCCGGGCGCGCGGGCGGGGGTTGGGGCTGGGGAGAGGCGGGCCGCGTGGGGCGAGGCCCGAGTCCGACTCCCCCGTCTCCGCGCGCAGGGCCCGCGGTGTGGGCGCCGAGGATGTGCGGCCGGATGTCCTGCCACCTGCCCACGGAGGTCCTGGCCCGAGCCTGCGCCTACCGGGACCGACAGGGCCACCAGCGGCTCCCGGAGTGGAGGGACCCCGACCGGTACTGCCCCTCGTACAACAAGAGCCCGCGCTCCAGCAGCCCGGTGCTCCTGTCCCGGCTGCACCTGGAGAAGGTGAGCGCCGACCTGATCTGGGTCATTTAGATATCTTAAAGAAAAGAGCGGGGGGATCGCTATGCTCCTTAGGAGTCCAGCTTATCAGACTCTCTAGACTTAGGGCAGCGTAAAAACTAGTCTACAACACCTCTGATGTTTCTTGAACGCTGAAGCTTCTACCCTTTCTGCTCGTTTTATCTTTAACTGAAGCTAGGAACAGAGGTATTTGGTCTGGTATTGCAAAGTTTAATTGCTTTCTTTGTGTTTATAAAATCTACCTCTAGTGTTGTAGTGGTCAATAATTTATAATGTTTTGCTTCCTTGCTTTATCTCCTGAAAGAGAGAGAGGGGAAATGTATGTATACATGCAGTGTAGTAAAAGTGCTTCATTCTGGAGAGTAATAGTTTCTCCATGTCTTAGATATTTTGAATATCTTTGATGTGTTTTTAAATTCTGATTGTTTCCATCTTGGATTTTTCTTCGATTTGGTCCGTAATGCACAAGTCACTTCATGAAGTTGCTTGAACCCCTGTTGCATGCTTTTCTCTTTTTCAAGTTTTAGGCCCCACCAGGCAACATGCAGGGATCGTGTTTGGTTACCAGGGACTGAACCTGCCCCCCGGGTAGTGGACACACAGAGTCTTACCCACTGGACCCCCAGGGAAGTCCCTGTTGCGTACTCTTCAGAAGTGTTGTGTTTATATGGTAGTCAAAAGATTCATCTTTACATTAGGAAGACCATATTTTGAAATCAACATACGAGATAACTGATTTTTTTGGTTGAGTGAAGCCATTTACATGAAATAGTGTACTCGAGCCGTTTTTAGTCGGTGCATACTTCCCCACTGAAACTAAAAAAACCTTTAATGAGCAAAAAATCAAAATAAAATAAATACTATGGGAAACCTTGACTGGGAAAGGAAAAAAATAAAACATTTCAGAAGAAAGCATAATCTGGAGACAAGGATTGACTGTATGCGGTTTATTAGTGTTTAGCCATGGTTCTCTTTGTACCACCTCATTATAGAATGAATGTTAGCTGGAAGAAAACTTAACAGGTGTGAAGACAGAAGTGCAGAAAGACTGTGAGTGGTCCCAGGTTACCCAGTCAGTGAGGGGCAGCTGGTACGAAGGTCCTGTCCACCCTTCCGCTCCGGTGATGCTTCCTGTAACTAGGAATGGGACGGTGGGCTCCTGAACACACAGAGCCCCCCTCTCCTGGCAGTGCTGCGCATTTACTGATGTAATGTTTTGACTCCACATCTCTCATAAATTTTATAAAGATCGCTAGGATTTCCTGATTTTGATAGTTGAGTTTTCGTTTATCTGAAAATGAAAAACTGTGGAATCGTAAAGCCAAAATAGAACCATGTCAGCTTGTTAATCCACGTCATCAAAGACCGCGCCCGTGTGCGGATTGGAATGTTTGCATCTGAAACCGCCAATTTGCACCCTGCTTCCCCTTCTGCTTACCCAAGCCCAGTGCTACCAGCTGTACCGCTCGCAAGCCCGAGAGGGCAGGGGGGATGAGTAATACTGAGCGGTACTCGCAGCATTCTGGTTTAGAAGAACTTTCTATTCATCATGTCCCCTGTGGGGCAGCCCCTGACCTGGGCTGGGTTTCCAGTTGTTGAGTGAATGCACTCAAGTTAAAAGGCGACGCGTGGAACTTGGAAGAGGACGATTTCCCAGCCTCGGCGCTGCTGACACTTTGAGATGTTTGTTGTGGGAAGCTGGCCTGTCTGCACTGTAGAATGTTTAGCAGCATCACTGGCCTACTTTGGAACCCCCCAAAATAATACTCATGTTGCTTTCGAGTCCCTTATGGACATAGAGTGGTGAAATATGAGTCCCAAATACACATTCCCAGCTGAGATCAAAGCTCCACCTTCTTGTTTCGGCTTTTATACTATAAACAAGTGTCTTTCTTGAGGTCTGTTTGTTGCTGGTTTTTTTGCATTTCTGTGCTTTGTGCCGGCAATCTCACTGTTTAAAATGGTCTCCAGGCATAGTGGTAAAGCGCAGGCTAGGATTCCTGAAAGCAAGAAGGATGGTAACATGCCTTACAGAGAACATGCATGTGTCAGAGACGCTTCACTCACGCGTGAGTTTCTGTGACTGTTGGTCATGAATTCAAAATTAATGAACCAACAATATATGTTACATTAAGTCTAACATATAATAGTAAACATGCTGCACAGAAATACAGAGAAGGCACGGTTGTATACGGACCAGCTAATGAAAACATCACTACAGGCTCTTGGCCACCTAACTGTGTATTTCCCCCAGAGCAGCTCTTGGGTTTCCCTGACTGGCTGTTTGCGGTGACTTTGCGAAACCTGACTGCATGTGGGACAAGCATGGACTCTGTGGTGTGTCGGGGAGGGGTTGACTCATTAACAGGCAAGGTTTTGAAAGAAATGAGATAGGATCTTGTGAAGAGCACAGTTGGGGCATCAGTTCAGTTCAATCGCTCAGTCGTGTCCGACTGTTGGCGACCCCATGGACCACAGCACGCCAGGCCTCCCTGTCCATCACCAACTCCTGGAGTCTGCTCAAACTCATGTCCGTGGAGTCAGTGATGCATTAGCCTGGAACAAAAAGGGAAAGCCTCCTAAGGGCCTATTAGACGGTGTCCCGCGCTCTCGGAGCCCCTTGCTCTCCGCTTTTTCCGTCCTGCCATCCTCTCTAGATACTCCTTCTTGGACTGCACTCTCCCCTCATTTCTCCATTTTCCTTTTTTCTCCACCCCCTCCTACTTCCCGCAGGTTTCATCCTGTGGTTGATTTACTCTAAGAAATTTTATCCTCATGGCTTCACCACTCACCTTTATGTAGATTTTGCGGCTTCGTTTTAGTCATAACCTTGAAAAATATTAAACTATCGCGTGTGTGCCTACTCCGTGCCACACATCTAACCAGGGTCTTCTTACGAAGACCTTATTCTTGCCTTTATTCCAGAGATTGGCAAACCATGGGATCAAGTCCTGTGCACTGTGTTTATAAAACAGTTTTATTAGAATACAGCCATGCTCGCTCTTCGGCTGCCCTGACATGCCAAGGGTGCCAGAGTTGAGTTGAGTGGCAGCAGAGACTGTAGGGCTCAGAAAGCCACAAATACCCGCTGTCTGGTCCATTGCAGGAAAACTCTGCTTTTCCCTTCTCTGCCAGGCCGCCTGTCTCCTCAGTTTTAACTCCACGTGCTTGTTGGACATAGGAAGCATCTCTCTGTGGATTTTATTCTGGTGACTCAGAAAACTTTTTTGTCTTGTTCACCAGTGAGGAATTAGGGCAAGGCCTTGCAGGTACGGTTTGCCTCTTCCCTGGAGTCTGGGGTCTCAGGAGGCAGAAAGCCAGGGTCCTCTGATCATTTCCCTACATGCAATTTTCTGGGACAGAGCAGCATCCATTTACCTGTTGCCTTTGGCTGCTCTGCCCCTGTAATAGTTTTATTAACATACCAGAGACTGTAGGGGCTGCCAAGTCCGCAGCACTTACTAGCCTTCCAGAGAAAAGTCTGTGCGCATCTGGCGTAGAGGCCTCCTCCTCTCTCAGCAGACCCGCCGTGCCACCGCAGCAGAACCCAGCATGCACTCTCTGCTCGGTCTGTGCCAGCCCAGTGTCTGTACCGAGAGAACAGTGTGTGCGTTTCAATCTGTCAGTCTCATCAAATTCTCAGGGGGCCAGGTACCCCAAAAAAGTTTAGCACCGTACGTTCAGGGCAGGGGCCCCAAGACTACCCTCGCATTTGGAGGTTGCTTAAAAGGCAGCATGTGACGCGGCTACAGTTTATTGCGGTGAAGGCATACACAGCAGAATCAGCATGGACAGAAGCAAGTAGAGATCTGGAGAAATTCGTGCCCGGCTTCCGTACAACCTTTCCTGCCTCCCAGGGAGGGGACACACCGAGCGAGTTTTCTCCAGCAGTGAAAGAGGTGGTAACTCGTGTGTAGCGTTTCTGCCCAGAGAGACCCGTTAGACACAGGCCCAAGGTTTGCTGGGGGCTGGTCTCGTGGGCGCTCTGCCTAGCAAGCAGCAGACGCCCATAAGGAAAGCCGGTGCTCAGCAAGAACCTCGTTTCCTGCCTGAAGCGGGCATAGGATACCATCCCAATCAGTTAGGGAAAGTGAGGCGCTCTCAAGAGCCAAGTTCTCACATGCTGCTTGAGGGCCAGCCCTGTGAACGGGCCTCCTAAAAATAGCACCCTAGGCTTGCTGTACGCTTGCTGCGCAAAACCACTTCCTGCCCAGTCTAGGCGTAGCCTCTGATTTCCCCTCTGGTCCCTCCTCCCATCTCTTCTCTGTCCCAGTCCTGTTCCTCTTGTGGGGTCCAGTCTGAGAACCCCCTCACCCTCTCCCCCCTTCTGCACCTCCCAAGGAGCTGATCGCTTGGCGCCCTCTCACAGATCACTGTCCGCTGAACTTTTCCAGCACACCTGTGCGCACCACTTAACAGGGCCGTAGCCCGTAGCATCGTATCACGTGTCGCTCAGCGTCTGTGTGGCCTCACAAGGCATGGCGCACGTCCTTCCATGTCCTCGTCTTGGCACGGACCTTCCGTGGGATGACTGTCGTGTGTGCCTTGTCAGAGCTGGGCCACGTGTGGTGCAGGGCCTCAGAGCCCGTCTCTCCTGTGGCCGGCACTGATTCACAGCTTACAGGAGCTGAACCTCTTAGTACCCCCCAACCCCCAGGCAGAATGTCACCATCCTGATAAGCACGGTTGCCTGAGAACGCCGGAGAAGGCAATGGCACCCCACTCCAGTACTCTTGCCTGGAAAATCCCATGGACAGAGGAGCCTGGTATGCTGCAGTCCATGGGGTCGCAAAGAGTCGGACACGACTGCACGACTTCACTTTTACTTTTCACTTTCATGCATTGGAGAAGGAAATGGCAACCCACTCCAGTGTTCTTGCGTGGAGAATCCCAGGGACGGGGGAGCCTGGTGGGCTGCCGTCTATGGGGTCGCACAGAGTCGGACACGACTGAAGCGACTTAGCAGCAGCAGCAGCAGCAGCCTGAGAACGCCAGCCACGCACATCATAAGTCATTAGGACTGCTGGCAGGAGCTCTCCCTATCCACAGTCATCTACTCTCTGCGTTTTGACCCTGGCGGTGGTGGTGGTTTAGCCGCTCAGGCGTGTCCGACTCTTGAGACCCCTGGGATTGTGGCCCGCCCTGCCCCTCGCCGGGATTCTCCAGGCGAGAACACTGGAGGGGCTTGCCATCCCCTCCTCCAAGTGCTGTGCTGCGTGCCCTCCAGGAGGTTTTGCAGGGTCCTCCCCGTCTCCTCACTGCACCGCACCCTTTCTCGTGGCAGG
Organism: Bubalus bubalis; assembly: GCF_019923935.1. NCBI lineage: Eukaryota > Metazoa > Chordata > Mammalia > Artiodactyla > Bovidae > Bubalus > Bubalus bubalis. The sequence goes on from NC_059177.1 coordinate 59,019,304, forward strand.
ACGCAGACTCGTCCGAGCGGATCATTGCACCCATGCGGTGGGGCCTGGTCCCCTACTGGTTCAGAGAAGCGGATCCTTCCAAGCTGCAGATCAACACCAGCAACTGCCGCAGCGACACCATAATGGAGAAGCGGTCCTTCAAGGTAGGAGGAGGCACGCGGGCCGGCGGTTCTCGGTCAGAACTGCCGGCGCCTTGGACGCCTGCGAAACAGCTCCAGGCTGTGTCCCACTCGTCGCTGTAGAGTGCTGTTCTCTGTACCCCGGTGAGACCGAGCGGGGCTTTTTCTCCCACTCAATCGTGGGCTGCTGGGCCCAGCTGGACACATGGTATCCAACCAGAGGTTCTCATGTAGCGCTCGTGTCGCAGGACAGCTGGACGTCCAGGTGGCTTCTAACCCACGTGTCCTGCCCTCAGCCAGGATGCAGGGACAGTGGGAGGCCCACCCACGTGTCTCGTGAGGGTGGGCAGTCAGGCATCTCACGTGGCACCCTGCTCACCCTCCAGGGAGCGGGCACAGCCGCGGGGCTGTATGGCCCTGCCTCAGAAGTCCCAAGCATCGCTTCTGCTGTGTTCCTTGGTTTATACCGAGCCGGCCCGAGGTCACCAAGGGAGGGGACCTCATCGCTGTGAATCCTGCTGGGTGGGGCTCGCTGCGGGGGTGGCCAGCTTTGGAGAGCGGCTCCACAGCGCCTATTTCCTCTTAGGCACGTTATTTAATCTTTCCGACACCCATGTACGTGTGACTTCATACCTATGAAACGTGACATGCAGAGGAATTCCCGCTCTGAGGTCGCCTGTGCTTTCCCCCAGGTGCCTCTGGTCAAGGGGAGACGCTGTGTCGTCTTGGCGGACGGATTCTACGAGTGGCAGCGACGTCAGGCCACGAACCACCGGCAGCCCTACTTCATCTACTTCCCCCAGGTCAAGCCCGAGAAGGTAGCAGCAGCAGCGTGTCCTCTCTGGCTCTCGGGCTTCTTGGATGTTTGGTTGGGTGTCTTTCCTATTTTTTTTTTTTTAATTCTCAGCCATAAATTATCTATTCAGATGTTCCTTCTGTCCCATTATTTCTTCTTTCTGGGATTCTCGTTATACATGTGTTAGACAGTGTGATGTTGTCCCGTAGCTTCCAGACATTTTATATACTCCATTCTTTTTCTCTGTGTTTCAGGCTGGGCCGTTTTTACTCATCTGTTCTTAAGTTCACTCTTTCTTATTTACTCTTGAGTCCAGCCCTGTTGATTTCTATGTATCTTAGCAGTTCCTTGGTTATCTGGCTGTTTTGTGTATCTTAGATTTTTTTTTTTTACTGGTTGCCAGACATAGGAGGTAGGAGAGAGACTGAGACCAACCATATTTGTCTCTGGACGTGCACGTGTGTGTCTGCCCTTAGGCTGAGGTGGTCTTGTCAGGAGCTGGGCTGGACTTGGGTTTTGTCGTGCACCGGACACTTCAACTGTTTGTCTGGTGTCGCCCCGTGTTCAGGGTGAGGGTTGGTTTTCCTCAAGACCCCTGCTCCCCGCGCTTTGAAGCCCTCGGGACGCTCTCCCCAGGCACGCCCTGCTGCCCATCACCCGGGGCCTGCTCATCCACAGAGGCTGCAGCGCGCTCTCTGCTGTCCTGGTTCAGCCTCGTCTTAAGCAGAACCGTGGCCCCAGCTCTCGGGCTTTCTCGGTGAGCCTGCTCCTCCCCAGGGAAGCAGAGAGCTGTTCCTGTTGCCCTTTTGCAGCCTCAGCGGGGCTTCCCTTGACTCGTAGGAGTGACAGGCTTTATCCCTTCTCCCCTGGCTCCTTAAGCTTCGTGCTCTTTGGAGGAAAAGGGCGTGGTGAGGCTTCTTGCCATCCCTGAGCACCTGGACACGCCGGGCAGGGAGTCTTCCTCCATCCCCGGCCCTGTCTGTCTCGTGAGCACCTGCGGAGGCTGGTCCGGACACCTGCAGCCCTCTTGGGCGAGCCTGCACTCTGCAGAGAGCAGTTGGATGGTCATTTTATCTGAATGCTTAGCTGCTGTATAAAGGAGGCCTTGTTTGCCTCCTGTCACCACTGGGAAGCCCGTAGTCGGGTCTCCTCTCCCTTTGGATGACCCTGTCTTCGCTTTACAGTTCAGGCTAAGTGGCTGCCCTATGACCTGAGTTCTCTGATGAGTTTAGGGAAAGTTACGCTTATGGAGAGTCTCTATCTCTTCTTGTAGAGAGGGAGGGTGGAGGCGACTCCCCAGCCTTTGGAAGCTGGGAGCTGAATCTTGAAGGCAAGTGGGAGTGGGCATGTTGAGCTTGGGCAGAAAAGACCTTTCGGGTAGGAAGAGGAAAGTTACTTCCGCGAGACCCGTGGGCTTTGTTTATAGACAGCTGGGCGGGACGCAAGTTCCCCTTGTGCATGAAAGCTGGAGTGAGGCTCCAGATCACGGAAGGCCTGAATGCCACGGGAGGTGTTAGACTGTATCGTGAAAGCGTTCCAGGGCCATAAATCTACTGCCTCAGGCAGGGTCTGCCACCAAGCCTCTGTCCTCTGACGATGGGTCCAGGGCCTCTGTGCTGAGATGATGGCCGTGCTGTTGCCTGCAGGGGAGGGTGGCCGCGGAGTGCCTGATCTGCTGTGGGTTTGCTTCCAGTCCGAGCAGGTGGGTGCTGTGGCCAGCCCCGAGGACTGGGAGAAGGTCTGGGACAACTGGAGGCCGCTGACGATGGCCGGGATCTTTGACTGCTGGGAGCCCCCGGAGGGAGGAGACTGCCTCTATTCCTACAGCATCATCACAGTGGACTCCTGCAAAGTCATGAACGACATCCACAACAGGCAAGCCATGCCCCCCGCGCCTGCGTTCAGAGGGTTCAGGGCAGGGCTTGTCGTCTTTGGGTTTAAACAAGCAGCTTCCGGAATTCAGAGTTTCTGCATGCACAGATTTAGAGAGTCGGAAACAAAGCCTGATTCACAAGATACAGGTACAGTCTGCGTGGCTGTAATATGACACATGTTCCTGGAAGTTACCACGCTATGCAAAACTGCACAGTGAAATCCAGAGAACTTACAAAAAAGTGGGAATAAGGGGACAACACTTAAACATTTTGTCAGTGACCCAGTTAAAAAAATAACAGGAATCTAATAAAGCCCACACTGCAGTAGCATGCGTTCTGTGGTTGAGAAGTACAAAGCAGTTACAGTGAAAATGGCACCACACCTTGAAAAGGCCTGAAGTCAGCTTGTGCTGGAGGAGCCGCAGCTTGTGACTTACTGTGACCTAGCGGGAGAAAGGTGATGCGAAATGATTGTCTTTTCCGGTCTTAAATCCTGGGATGTGTTCTTCTGCCTTTGAAATGTTGTTCCTCCAAGGCTGGCCTTCATCAGATCAGATCAGTCGCTCAGTCGTGTCCGACTCTTTGCGACCCCATGAATAGCAGCACGCCAGGCCTCCCTGTCCATCACCAACTCCTGGAGTTCACTCAGACTCACGTCCATTGAGTCAGTGATGCCATCCAGCCATCTCATCCTCTGTCGTCCCCTTCTCCTCCTGCCCCCAATCCCTCCCAGCATCAGAGTCTTTTCCAATGAGTCAACTCTTCGCATGAGGTGGCCAAAGTACTGGAGTTTCAGCTTTAGCATCATTCCTTCCAAAGAAATCCCAGGGCTCATCTCCTTCAGAATGGACTGGTTGGATCTCCTTGCAGTCCAAGGGACTCTCAAGAGTCTCCTCCAACACCACAGTTCAAAAGCATCAATTCTTTGGCGCTCAGCCTTCTTCACAGTCCAACTCTCACATCCATACATGACCACTGGAAAAACCATAGCCTTGACTAGACGAACCTTTGTTGGCAAAGTAATGTCTCTGCTTTTGAATATGCTATCTAGGTTGGTCGTAACTTTCCTTCCAAGGGGTAAGCGTCTTTTAATTTCATGGCTGCAGTCACCATCTGTAGTGATTTTGGAGCCCAGAAAAATAAAGTCTGACACTGTTTCCCCATCTATTTCCCATGAAGTGGTGAGACCGGATGCCATGATCTTCGTTTTCTGAATGTTGAGCTTTAAGCCAACTTTTTCACTCTCCACTTTCACTTTCATCAAGAGGCTTTTGAGTTCCTCTTCACTTTCTGCCATAAGGGTGGTGTCATCTGCATATCTGAGGTTATTGATATTTCTCCTGGCAGTCTTGATTCCAGCTTGTGCTTCCTCCAGTCCAGTGTTTCTCATGATGTACTCTGCATATAAGTTAAATAAACAGGGTGACAATATACAGCCTTGACGAACTCCTTTTCCTATTTGGAACCAGTCTGTTGTTCCATGTCCAGTTCTAACTGTTGCTTCCTGACCTGCATACAGATTTCTCAAGAGGCAGATCAGGTGGTCTGGTATTCCCATCTCTTTCAGAATTTTCCACAGTTTATTGTGATCCACACAGTCAAAGGCTTTGGCATAGTCAAGAAAGCAGAAATAGATGTTTTTCTGGAAATCACTTGCTTTTCCTATGATCCAGCGGATGTTGGCAATTTGATCTCTGGTTCCTCTGCCTTTTCTAAAACCAGCTTGAACATCAGGAAGTTCACGGTTCACATATTGCTGAAGCCTGGCTTGGAGAATTTTGAGCATTACTTTACTAGCATGTGAGATGAGTGCAATTGTGCAGTAGTTTGAGCATTCTTTGGCCTTCATAGTAGATACATATTTAATCAGAACCGAACGTTCTGATGCAATGGGCCGCCTCCCCCAGTTAACTTCAGCATCGTGCCTGGAGCTGCGCAGACCGCCATCAGAGCCCTGAGAGGAGCCCCCGTGCTCTCCTGTGGTCTTTGTGTACAGACAGCGCGTTCTCTTTGTGAGAAAGCCCCCCCTTTTTTTTCACTGCTTGGCTTTCTCGGCATGCTGAGCAATCTTCCCGCTGCGTCTGCTCCTTCAAGCCTGGTTGCTGCGCTTCTTCGGCTGCTTGCGCCCATCTGGCCGTGGATGTCCCTTTTCCAGCCCCTCACTGTTGTGGATCCTTTGTGTTGTTGCCCAGGAGACACCACGTGTTCTGTTCCTGCTTTCAAGGCTGTCATTCAGTCGCTCAGTCGTGTCTGGCTCTTTGCAACTCCATGGACTGTAACCCGCCAGGCTCCTCTGTCCATGGGATTTCCTAGGCAAGAATACCGGAGTGGGCTGCCATTTCCCTCCCCAGGGGATCGTCCCACCCCAGGGACTGAACCTACGTTTCCTGCGTTGGCAGGTGGATTCTTTACTACTGAGACACCTGGGGAGTCTGGCTTTCGAGATGGTTTATTATTATTTCACCCTTCTCCCCAAGACTTAAAAGTTTTCCGTTTTCGTGCACTGGTTAGAATGTCTGAACCTGGAAGCTCAGACATGTTTGAGGTGTTGAATGAGCAGTTTTTTTAAGAGAAGCGTTTACAAGCGCACAGTAAGAGCAGACCGCCACTTTGGAGAGTATGCGCTGGGCCGAGCCACCAGTGTCTGAGGTGCGCGTCTCACAAGGTGCAGCCCAGCGGGGTGACGTTTTCTGTGTTCACAGTGGGTTTCCTCACAGATAAAACTGTGTATAAGCAAATGCAAAGTTTGCATTATGCTTAAATTGCTGTCTAATAGTCCATCACACTGGAATAAATTTTCATTTTAAAAACAAGCATTGGCAGAACCGACATACTTGTGTAATGCTTTCACAACTTTTGCCAGGTCTCAGTGCCCTCAGGGGTCATTTTATGATGTTTTACTGAAAAAAATCCAGTACGGCACATATTGGATTATCTATTTTAACCCCTGTGCCCTAAGCATTCTGTCTGAAATGATGCTTTCCTAGGGTATGATAGTTCTAGTTTTGCTAATTCACCTTAAAATAAAGTCCTATTTCATCAAATCTAAGATTTTGTTCCATGATTTTATACAGTTAAGTAAACTGCTGCCAATTACTGCCAGTGAAGTTGTGATACAGTGCAAAGATACCATTCATTGTAAATCTAGATGTCAGAGATTGTAAAACACTGTTTAAAAGCGTATCTTGGGAGATTCCCTGGCAGTGCAGTGGTCAGGCCTCCGCGCCTCCCTGCTGGGGCCTCGATTGCTCCCTGGGATCAGAGGTCCCACAGACTGTGTGGTGCAGCCAAAAAGGAAAACAGTGAAGCGAGCAAGTGGTTAATTCGCTGAAGTGACAAGAATTATTAAAAGTAACGTTCATGCATTTCTCTCCTAAATTCAACCGTGCCATCCCCCAGTGAAGGGTGTGCATGCTTTGTACTGGCCCAGAACATAAAATTGGAAGCTCAACAAGCGCTGTTTTCCTAACGTCTCCTGGGTACCAGGAGTCGTCTGGGGCGGCCTCTTCGCTTTTCTGAGCCATTTCGGCCACAGTTGCCTTTGGGTTGCCTTTCGGTCACAGTTTTAGAAATAGCTCTTCCTTACATAAACCTGCGTGGGTGGGAAGGCTGGGGTCTTAATGATAGACAGGTTCCCCAGGCTTTGTTTCCCCTTGAAGTCTAAGCCGGGGCACCGTAAAGGTCACCAGTCTGCTAGCGTTTGCGCAGGAGGGCACCCACTTGCAGCACCGGGCACGGTCTTCGCCACCACACTCTGAGCTGGCTCTCCCGTGCTGAGCTCCGTGCCCTGTTGTTCCCGGGGGCACGGGACAGTGTGCAGGTGTAGACCAGGAGGGGGCGGCCTGAGCATCAGCTGACTAGACCCCCCCGCCCGGCGCCCCCGACCCCTGTCTTGCACTTACCCCCTAGGATGCCTGCCATACTGGATGGCGAAGAGGCGGTCTCCAAGTGGCTGGACTTTGGTGAGGTCCCAGCTCAGGAAGCTCTGAAGTTGATCCGCCCCACAGAGAACATCGCCTTCCACCGGGTGTCGTCCGTGGTGAACAGCTCCCGGAACAACGCTCCCGAGTGTCTGTTCCCGCTCCACCTGCTGGCCGGAAAGGTAGGGCCCGGACACCCGCCCGTCCCTGCCAAGCTCCACCTGCTCCGAGGGGCCTCTCAGCGCACGCTGGGACCTTTACTGCCAGAGGCTGAATCCAAAGCACCCACAGTTCGTCTTCCTCATGCAGCAAGGCAGCCCTGGGCTGTGACTCTCAGAGGGGCTGCGGGTGGGCCCGGCGCGTGCCTGTCAGTGTTCAGGCTGGGCCGGGCCTTCTGTGACTGTACGAAGCTGCTCGGGTGGGTCTGATAAGAAGCCAGCTTTGAGCACTCCTCATCTGAAGGGTGACTGAAAAGGACAGAGGGGCCCTGACCAGAACCGTCTCTCTTGCCAACTGAATGGGAGACATGTTTCCGTCTGTTTTCTCTGCTTTCCCAGCTACAAGATGGGGGGATTTCAGTCCTCATTCTCCTTCAGGAGACTGGAGAATGTTCCTGCGAGGAGCACAAGCTTTAGAGTTGGCGGGGATCACGGGGCTGTATTTTGAAAGGAAGGTGGACAGACAAGAGGCCTGAGTGATAAGAAGCCCCAGAGCAGAAGTTGGCCCCGCTGATACCCAGAGATGAGGCATGGGGGCAGCAGCTGCTCCTCCATGGCCGGAGGATGGGGACAGCCAGAGAACCGCGGCCCCCGCCCCGCCTCCCTCAAGCCTCGTACGTTTTCACTCACAGTCAGTGTCAGCCTTTTTCTCTTGGTTCTTTCAAAGCCTTGTATCCCTGGTAGCGCTTTTCATTACCTGTCTCTCAAAAAATGCAACTGTAGATATTCATTTTGCACCAGACAAGGCCCCATGTCTGCCATGGTCATCTCTGCAGAATAACTCACGCTCTGGAGAGCTGGCATCCTGTGCTGGGCTCGGGCGCAGGGAGCAGCAGGCCCCTCTCACCCAGCCTCTGAGGGCTGCATCTCCAGCTGGCTCCCCGCACGGCCTGCTCAGGCTAAGCTCTTTCTCCTGAGCTTGCTTCATTCTCTGCCCGGGTTTGGAGAGCCTGCCCGCTGTCTTCTGTGGCCGGTCTCGCCCACCACGAGCTGCCCCCTCTCCCTTCCGGCCCTGGGAACCCGCCCTGCTCCCCTCCTCGTGCCCCTGGTCACATCTCCGTGCCCAGGCCGGTGCCTCGCGCAGCGCCTCTTCCCCGGTTTCCCTGGAGCTTGAGCTGGGGGTCTGAGCTGCCGCTGCTTTCTCCTAGGAGCTCAGGGTGAGTGCCAGCAGCCAGAAGATGCTGCAGTGGCTGGCCACGAAGTCACCCAAAAAGGAAGAGCCCAGAACACCCGAAAAGGCAGAGCCAGATGTGCCCCAGTGGTCCAGCCAGTTCCTGCAGAAGAGCCCAGTAACCCCCAAGAGAGGCAGCGCCGGCCTCCTGGAGCGATGGCTGAAGCGGGGGCAGGAGGAAGAGCCTGTGGCCAAGCGGCCTCACACGCAGTAGCGCAGGTCTTCCGGAGACCGCAGCCGAGGGGCACAGCGCTGAATACCACGCGATCACAGGGCGTGCGTGCGTGCGTGCGTGCGTGTGTGTGTGTGTTGGGGGAGTTCCAAGCCGAGAGGTGCTGTGCTGAATCCTACTGTTGATCACAGGTTGCTGAATACCACGCGATCACAGGTCGTGTGTGTGTGTGTGTGTTGTGTGTGTGTGTGTGTGTGTGTGTGTGTGTGTTGGGGGAGTTCCAAGCCGAGAGGTGCTGTGCTGAATCCTACTGTTGATCACAGGTTGCTGAATACCACGCGATCACAGGTTGTGTGTGTGTGTGTGTGTGTGTGTGTGTGTGTTGGGGGAGTTCCAAGCCGAGAGGTGCTGTGCTGAATCCTACTGTTGATCACAGGTTGCTGAATACCACGCGATCACAGGTCGTGTGTGTGTGTGTGTGTGTGTGTGTGTGTGTGTGTGTTGGGGGAGTTCCAAGCCGAGAGGTGCTGTGCTGAATCCTACTGTTGATCACAGGTTGCTGAATACCACGCGATCACAGGTCGTGTGTGTGTGTGTGTGTGTGTGTGTGTGTTGGGGGAGTTCCAAGCCGAGAGGTGCTGTGCTGAATCCTACTGTTGATCACAGGTTGCATTTGCAGGGGCTGGGGAGTGGTGGAGTGGCTCCCCTCATAGCTCAGTGTTAGTTCAGGGTTTCGGCCTCCCCTGACAGTGCGTGCTGGCTGTGACCAGGACTGCCCGGCGGGGTGGGCGGGCAACCTGGGGAGAGGCGCGGGCCACCCCATCAGCTCCGAGGGAAGGGAGGGACCGCTGGCCCACAGCCCTCTCCCGGTGGCCGGGTGGGCCCTCCCTCAGAGCCTGTCCCTACTGGCGGATCTCAGCAGAGGCCTTATTCTGCTCAGCTTATGGGCTTTTTCAGTGTTTGGGAGTTAGGTTCTTAAAACATTGTCTTTTTTTCTGAATAAACTGTATTTGATAACCTGTCTAGAAAATGCTGCCGGTGAGAGGAACTGTTTCCTCCTGGCCGTGGTCCAAAGGAATGATTTTGTCACAAGCAGGGGGGCAACTGGGGTTTTTGCTGTCAAAACTGCTTTTTTGTAAACAATAAAAAGACTTGGCAGGGGGCTCTTTCTTGAGTCTTTAACTCAATACCTGGAAGTTGTCTGAATCCACTGGCTTAAAGCAACCAGACAGAGCGCCTGCCGGGCAGGAGGGGCTGCGGGGGCGGGCGCGCAGGCCGGACACGAGCCCTGCCCCGGCTCAGGTGCGCAGCGCCCGGGGGCAGGAGCGCACGGACGGGGACACGCGTCGGAGGCTGCCCCCCGCCCAGCCCGCGTTTGCTCTGCAGGCAGATGTCCGTCTGTGTGGCTGTGGCCGTCCGCTCCCCCGCCCAGATGCCTGAGTCCGGGAAGGCAGGATGCGCGCAGCTCTGCAGGCTCACCCGGGCGCCACGTCTGGATGGGGGGCGCCGAGGTGGATGGACCAGTCGGCTCCAGGGCGAGCCTCCAGGACGTCCGCCCCGCCCCGACCCGCGGGCGTCCCGGCAGCTGCTGCAAACCGGCGCCTCTGCGTCCGAATCCCGGACCGCCAGCCCGACCGGGGTCTATGCAAATCAGGGATCGCAACGCCGCCAATCAGAGTGGGGCCCGGCGCCGGTCCGGCCAATGGCGGGGCCGGGGGGCGGGGCCCGCGCGGCCCGGGCTCCCCAGTTCCTCTTCCGGGGCCGCGGAGGCTGGGCTGGAGCCGGCCCGCGGAGGGGCGGGCGCTTTCCTCTAGTTTCCGTCTCCTCTGGGCTCTTCTGCTTGCAGTAAGCGATTTTACAAATACACTGAACATACAGGAATGTCGACTGTTAAGACTTTTTTTGTCATGTTTAAGTCGTTTAGTAGAGCAGCAAAAGGGAAATTTCCTTGGTTTTCCGCACTCTTTTTTCCCAGAGTTGTCAGTTTGATGGGTGCTTTTACCAGAGAGCATGTAACGTTCCCAGAGTGTGTGTGCTTTTCATTCCGGTTCTTATAACCTCAACATAAATGTGATGTTTAAAGGCGCATTCTCATATCAAAACATGGTTTTGTGATTTTCAGGTCTACGTAAACGGCGTCATGGGCATTTTCTTCTGCGGTTTTCCCCTTGTCTGAATCCTCAGCGTTTCTAGGCATTGCCAGGTCGCTCTCAGATTTTCGCTGGATTGCCATTTTCTCCCCTCTGCCAGTAAGTCTCAGGAGAAGGGCAGCCAGCTCCTGCCTGTCTCCAGTGGCCACGGAGACCAGGCCCCAGCCATTCTCCCGGCAGGAGGGACAGTCCCTGCGTGAGGCTCTCTGACTCCTCAGTGGGCTCCCAGCTGGCAGGCTTCCTCAGCCCACCCTCCCTGCGGGCACAAGGCTTGGCTCCAGGCCTCAGAGGAAGCAGAGGGTCCCCTAGACTCCAGATTCTGTTGCAATGGACAGATGTCTCCCCGATTCCTGTCTGCAGTCCACCTGGCTTCATCTCTTCCTGTAAAGCTGTGTACCTGAAAAGCTCTGTGCACCCAAGGGAAACAGACCCAGGCAGGGGAGAGACTCAGCCCACAGGAGCAGATCGGAGAGGCTCCTGGCCTGGGTCTCAGCTTGCAGGGTGAGGACAGGACCCTGCTTTCCACCGTGAAAGCCCAGAGGGTAGGTTAGTGATGGGAACCAGAGAGGGTGATGGCTGACCTCAGCCATAAGGAGAGTAGAGCCTCAGTCCTTGGGGAAGGAGCTCTGGCTTGGGCTGCATGGGAGGTCCCCGGTACATACAAAGCTGCCCTGAGATGTGGTTTGTTCATCTCTGAATCAGGACAGTGGGTGCTCGTGGTTGAACTCCCAGGAGCCCACAGCAACAGGTGCTGGTTGTTGGAGAGCCAACACCTGCCGCTGTCACGGTGCTGCTCACGTGGAGAAGGGTCCTGGGCTCCAGGGAAGATGTGCTGCAGACTCCGTGGGCAACACTCCCAGTGGAGGTGCGGGAGCGGGGGCTGGGACAGGGCCTCACTACCCCGCTTTTAGCCCCCGATGGAGGTGGCCAGGAGAAGGAGAACACTTGGGAGAGGCAAGAGGAGTTGGGTGAAGACAGGGAAGCACATACCCGGAGGTGCACAGTGCCGGGCTCTGCGGGGAGGTGGTCCCCCGGGGCGCGGGCCCTCAGCAGCGGCAGGCTGAGCTCGTCACCACCTCGGGGCTTTCCTCTGTCTCCTGCTCTATCAGGAGACCACCATCCAAAACAGTTTGTCTCGTGAAACAGCCAAAACAACCCACAAAGAAGATTAAACTGAGTGATCACACAGGTGGGGACCACAGGCCACACCACGTTACATGTGCTTTTGTTTGGCTTAGGAATTTATTTTGCTATGGATTTTGTTACGGAATTTATTTTGTTCTGGTAAAATCCACATGCTCTAAGGGTGCCATCGCCCTGTTTTCCAGCGCACAGTCCAGGGGCAGGAAACAGGCTCGCACTCTTGTGCGGCCACCACCAGCAGCCATTCCCAGAGACTTTCCAGCTTGCAAACCTGAGATCCTGAACCCATCCCTGTCCCAGCCTCTGACACCCACCATCCTACTTCCTGTCTTTGTGAACTTGAGTCCCGTAGGCCCTCATATAAGTGGGATCATGCAATACTTGTCCCTTTGTGACTGGCTTGTTTCACTGAGCGCAGTGTTTTTCAGGTTAATCCATGTTGTCGCAAGTGTCAGGACTTCCTTTTAAGACTGAATAATACTGAGTGGTGTGTCGAGACCACACTGTTCATCCATCAGCCACTGATGGACCCCTGGGTTGCTTCCACCAGTTGGCTGTTGTGGTTAGTGCTGCTCTGAGCACAGCTGCTCGAATCTCTGCGTCACTATTTTCAATTCTTTTGGGTGTGTCCCCAGAAGTAAAATTGATGGCTCAACTCTATGTTTGAATTTTTGAGGAACCTCCATACTGTTTTCCAATAGCTGCATCACTTTATATTCCTGCCATCAATGCACAAAGTTCCAGTTTCAAGTCTGCATTTTAAAAGTGGGAGGTTTCACACGCACACACACAAAATGTGTAATCTCCACATAAAAACTTCTCAGGAGGTGCCTCTGATGACCGAGTGCCTTGTGGGACTAAAGGCCGCTGGGGGACCCTCCTGCCAGGCTCCCTGGATAACCCACTCCCCTCCCTGCTTCTAGAGGGCAGCTCAGAAACATGCAGGTGCTTCTGCCGTGTCTAAGAAAGCTCTGGCTACATTCTGCCCCTCTGTTGCCTGGAGACCATCAGAAGGGCTCTGGGGTCTGTGCACCTCTGTTGAGACTGGTCCCGGCTGGCATGCACCCACCTGATGATGGGGAATCTCGATCTCTTTGCACAGCTGTGGCCGGGCCGTACGGGGCCGCCCTCACTTGTATATTTCCCTGCGGGGCAGCCACGGGCAGATTCTTGCCGAATTCAGGTGGAAGCCGCCGCTGTGGTTGCCGGGCTGCCCACTTACCTCCTCAGTGGGAAGTGGCACCGGAGCTGGCAGTCTACTTTCCCTGGATTCTCAGGGTTCCTGATTCCCGGGCCACATGTGGACATGTCCACCTCTGGACGAAGAGTCTCAGCTTCTGCAGGACGAGGATACCCCCATCGGCAAGGTCAGATGCAACATGGACTTGGGTTTCAGTCCTGTGCTCAGCACCAGGCCCTGTCCTGGTGGAGAACAGCTTGAGCCAGAGTTGACTGGGTCAAGACCCCATTCTACGGGTTGCTCGGGCAGTTTGGCCTCGGAAGGGGCCTTTGCAGTGTCTGTGGAGCCATCTGGGGCCCAGGGAGAAGCAGGATCCAGAACACAGAGGCAGACCTGAGATCTGAGGAGGTTCCCAGAGAGGCAGGTCGCAGGCCAGGGAGAGGAAGGAGCCAGCCTCGCAGGAGAGAGGGCTGTACACCCAGAGGTGGTGGAAAACCTGAGACCCTGGCCAGAGGGTCAGACAGCCCTGCTCAGCAGATGAGTGAGCAAAACAAATCTCTTTCGGCTCTGTTTATAGACGAGGACACTGAGGCTTGGAGAGAGCAGTCTTGCCCCAGACAGACCATGGTGGAGCCAGGTCCAGAGCCCTGCCCTGCCACTGTGGGCCCCCACCCCCACCCCCACCCCCACCCAGCCCCTCCTGTCCAGCGGATGCAGGCCTGGACCATGGCTGTGCCTGTGGTCGCTTGCCTCCTTGCTGTAGTACCGTCACCTCATCCAGGAAGCCCTCCTCCAGAGCCCTGTGGCGTTACGTGCCTTCAATGTTTACCTGGAATTCAGTTCAGTTCAGTCGCTCAGTCGTGTCTGACTCTGCGACCCCATGAATCGCAGCACGCCAGGCCTCCCTGTCCATCACCAACTCCCGGAGTTCACCCAGACTCACGTCCATTGAGTCAGTGATGCCATCCAGCCATCTCATCCTCTGTCGTCCCCTTCTCCTCCTGCCCCCAATCCCTCCCAGCATCAGAGTCTTTTCCAATGAGTCAACTCTTCGCATGAGGTGGCCAAAGTACTGGAGTTTCAGCTTTAGCATCATTCCTTCCAAAGAAATCCCAGGGCTCATCTCCTTCAGAATGGACTGGTTGGATCTCCTTGCCATCCAAGGGACTCTCAAGAGTCTTCTCCAACAACACAGTTCAAAGGCATCAATTCTTCGGCGCTCAGCCTTCTTCACAGTCCAACTCGCACATCCATACATGACCACTGGAAAAACCATTGCATTGGCTAGATGAACCTTTGTTGGCAAAGTAGGGTCTCTGCTTTTGAATATGCTATCTGCTGCTAAGTCACTTCAGTCGTGTCGGACTCTGTGCGACCCGAGATGGCAGCCCACCAGGCTCCCCTGTCCCTGGGATTCTCCAGGCAAGAACACTGGAGTGGGTTGCCATTTCCTTCTCCAATGCATGAAAGTGAAAAGTGAAAGTAAAGTCGCTCAGTCGTGTCCAACCCTGAGCGACCCCATGGACTGCAGCCTTCCAAGGCTCCTCTGTCCATGGGATTTTCCAGGCAAGAGTACTGGAGTGGGGTGCATTGCCTTCTCCATATGCTATCTAGGTTGGTCATAACTTTCCTTCCAAGGAGTAAGCGTCTTTTAATTTCGTGGCTGCAGTCACCATCTGCAGTGATTTGGGAGCCCAAAAAAATAAAGTCTGACACTGTTTCCCCATCTATTTCCCATGAAGTGATGGGACCGGATGCCATGATCTTCAAACTTTTTCACTCTCCACTTTCACTTTCATCAAGAGGCTTTTTAGTTCCTCTTCACAACCTGGAATTGAGGCCCCTTGAAGCCAAGTCCAAGACACACAGTAAGTCGATCCCCGCGCCCTGCGCCCCACCCCTGGCCCCTGCTCTGTGCAGGAGCTGAGTGTGGTGACGGAGCAGAAAACAGACCTCCCGCACCACTAAGGTGGGTGTTGGAACACCTCCCTCTCGGGCTCTCTTGAGGCCAAGGTGTCTGAAGCCTTCCTCGGGGTGCCAGGCACACAAAGGGTGTTTCTTCACCTTCAGGGCATGGGACCCACCCACGCTCGGCTGAAGGCAACTTGGGCAGAGTTGAGGAGGGGCCTGTGGGTGGAGTGAAGGCCCCTGGGAGAGCGCGGGTCCAATCTTCACGGGTTTACTGTAGGCCGCAAAGGCTTCCTCCAATTGCAGGAGGCGCTCTGCAGTGCGCAGCACAGGTTCTCACTGCAGTGGCTTCTCTCGTTGCAGAGCACGGGCTCCACAGCACAGGCTCGGGCTGTGGCCCACGAGCTCACTTCCTCCACGGCACACAGCATCTTCCTGGACCAGCGATAGAACCTGCGTCTCCTGCATTGGCGGGTGGATTTTCAACCACTGGACAACCAGGGAAGTCCTGGGTGGGTGGTTTTGAGGAAGAGCAGTTTGAATGGATGACAAGGTCCCATGTGGGCATGGGAGGATAAAATGAGTTGAAGTGAGACCGGATTGCAGGTAACAGAAACACAAGGCAAACTAGCCTATGTAAAAAGCAAGCGTCGGCTCCTGGAACAGCCGGCTCTAAGTAGCTTCAGGCACCGCTGGCTCTGGACCTTGCATTAATATCCTTAGGGATCTGTTTCTCTGTGTACTGGCTCCAGCTTTCTCTGCCTTGGCCTCTTTTCCAGGTGGGCATTCTCCCGAGTGGCGACAAGGGTGGCCACCGGCAGCTCTGGCCCAATGCCCCTACCCTTAGTGGTCCTGGGCGGAAGAGCACCTCTTTCTCATTACTTCCAGACTGACTCATTGAGGTCAAAAACTCATTTCACCAATCGTTGTGGCCAGGCAACGGGTTAAAGAATCATCAGCCAGGTCTCTGGTCACATGACCATCCTTGGGACTGGAAGGTCCAGACCCCAGAGCATTGTGGCTGGACAACACAGGGCATGACTTTGTCCCTGGGAGAAAATTAAAGTGCTTTGTATCATCAGAAGAGGCGTGCCAGTGCTCTTGGAGAAACAAGCGTTAGCGTGGAAAAGGCAACAAGCCAGGGCCCAAGCCTTCAAAGAGCAGAGGGGAGGGAGTGAAAGGAGAGGTGGGGGTGGCATCAGAGCTGGAGGCCACTGGGAGAACTGGGTGGTGAGCGGCCAGAGCCGATTTAGGCGGGAAGTCTGCAAAGACCGTGCAGAACGGCTGACCTGCAGGGCCACTTGGGGGTGTGAAGCTGGACGGAGGTCGTCAAAGGGTGGAGTTAGCAAGGGGAGGAGCTTGGGTCAGGGGGAGCTCTGCAAGGGAAAGCTGCTTGGTGTGAAGAACTTGGCCAGAAGAGGCAGAGTTCACTGCCCGGTCCCCACCCCTCCAAGGGCCACCGGGGAGAGGGCCAGAGAGCCAGGCCCCAGCCGGAGGCTGACTTGGACAGCTGGGGTGAGCCCAGGTGGCATCTGGTTCAGGGAGAGAGGGTGGAATCTGAGGGCTCACGTTTAGTGGGTCAGGAGCACCATCCGCTGGACCCTGGGGAGGCCAAGGTCTCCCAGAGCTGCTAGCTGTTGGTGGCCTATTGGCTGGCTCTGCAGACAGCTTGGGACTGGCCCGGTCTGGCACACTGGCCCTGCAGCAGGGTACTGGGCACACTGCCCCCCAATCAGAGTTGCAAAGTAGATGAAGCTGTAGCCAAAACCTGGGCTGGCAGGGTGGGTGTTTTTCCCAAGAATCCAGACAGCCACTGCCAAGTCCAGCATTCCTCCTCCTCCCCAAAGGCGGCCTGGTCACTTTAGAGAGGATGACGTGGTTCCCTCCCACCCCCAGCAAAAACGTGGGCAGGGCCTGCACCTGAACTGGCTTGGCCCAGGACAGAGCTGGGCGGTAACACTGGCAGCTGGCCCTGCAGGCAGGAGGCAGTGCGGACCCCCAGCAGGGCCGGGAGCGGTCAAGTGGGTCTGAGTGGCCGTTTGCCCACCGTGTGGAGGATCTGTGCTGTTACCCATCCCTGTTACAGAGGGTAGTGGCTGCCAGGCGGCAGTCAAGGAACTTGCTGTACCAGGATTCTCTGCGGCTCTCATCTAGCCCCAGCCCAGGCTTGCTCAGCTTGGTCTGTACATATGCACTATTCTGGAATGTTCGCTAGCTTCCCCATCGCTCCAGTTCTCTCGTTTTGCAGAGCTGTCCCTTCATAGGAACATATTAAAGTAGGCCTCAGCTTAGTACCCGACTTGGACCAACAACTATTTCATATGCTGAACACAAAGGGGTGGGGGCCTCCCAAGGCCGTCTCATTCCTGCCAATTTACCCTTAACTCTGGATCCCACATAGGCTCCAGATTTACAAGCTCCAGGAGGGTCAGCTTTGCTCAGACCACTTCTTGCATCACGGCGGGTGAGCCTGGGTCCGCTGTCCATCACATCAACAGGGAGCCTCAGAACTCCAGAAGGCCCACCCTGCAGCGACTAAGAGCAGACCTCCGCAAAGCCCCTTCTGCTCCCCCAGCCCCCGGGCGGTGGGCGAAAACGCCATTCTACCCAGGTAAACCCATGCCTTCTTCTGGGACCAACCGCCCAGCTCCCCGCCTGCGTCTCTAACGGACGTGGCGCGCAGGGGACCCTCCGCTACCCATCCAGCCCAAGCTCAAGTCCCGCGGCAGCAGCGCCCAGCCTTACTCCACTCGAAGACGACAAGAACGGTTGAAAGGTTTAAACAATTTATTTTGTCCCAAAAATGGAGACCGGAGAAAAGGAAGCCACGCGCGCTCCCGCGCCATTACCCGGCGCGCGCCCGGAGGCGGGAAGGGCTGCGCCGCCGTGGCGTCCTCGCGCGCAGGGCCGGGGCGGGCAGGCGCAGCCCGGCCATTGGCGCCCCGGAGCCGGTAACCAAGGCGACAGCCCGGGCCAAGAGCGAGAGCCAATAAGGGCGTCGCCAGGGCCGTTTCAAAAATCTAAAGCAAACAATAATCGGGAAAAAAAAAAAAAAAAAAAAACTCCCACGTTGGGGGATGGGCAGGCCGGCACGGCCCGGGCCCACTGTTGTCGGAGCGCGCACGGCGGTTCGGGCTCCGAGCAAAACCTACGTGCACTCGGGGTGGAAAAGTGGGTGCCAAGGCCCCGCGCTCACTTGCGGCCCTTGGGCACTTTGGGGACGCTGGGCTTGGCCGCCTTCTTCACCTTCTTGCCACCCGCGGCCGCCGCCTTCTTGGCCTTGCTGCCTTTGTCCTTCTTGGAAGCGGCGCCCTTCTTGTGCGAGCGCTTCTCGGGCTGTGGGCCCTTAGCCGACTTCTTGTCCGCGCGTCGCGGGGCGGCCGCGCCTGGGGCCGCCTTCTTGGCCTTGTGCGCAGCGGGCGCTGGGGCAGAGGCGGGCGCCGGGGCTCCGCGCCGCTCGCCGCCGCCACCCTCCAGCTTCTTGCGGTTGAGCTTGAAGGAGCCGTTGGCGCCGGTGCCCTTCACCTGCAGCAGGGTGTCGTTCTGCACCAGCGCCTTGATGGAATACTTGAGGTAGGTGCGCCCGTTTTGCTGATCGAACCACGCCACCTTCTTGGCCTCCGCGTAGATCTTGGCCAGCGATGAGCCGTTGCGCTCGCCTAGCCGGCGGATGGTCTCCACCACCAGCTGGCTGTACTTGCCCGGCTGATTCTTCTTTTTGCTATTCTTCCTCTTCTTGGACGGAGACAATGCGGCCGAGCCTCCGGCCTTCGCCGCCTTCTTGGCCGCCCCCTCGGCAGTCGTCAGCGGCAGGGCCTCTTCGAGCTCCACAGACATAGTGGCGAGCGGGTTGGTGGCGGGCGGGGCGCGGAAACCCGGGGGCCGCGCCGGGAAAAGAAAGGCGAGGGGCCGCGGGGGCGCCGGGGGGCTGGGGGCTCGCGGCGGCTCCAGGCGGGAGCGGCCGCGGCCGGGCCTGGGGCCGGGCGGCAGGGCTGGGGTGGGGGCCGGGCCGGCCGGAGCGGGGGTCCCGGATCGGGACCGGAAGCGGGGCCGGCGCGGGAGCGATCGGAATGTAGGAGTCCGGCGCGAAGTGCCCGGAGCAGGGACAGTCTGGGAGCCGGGAAATCGGCCTAGCAAGCTGCCGCCACCGCTGCCTGCGCCGGAACTGGCTGGGCGTGCGCGCTGCGCTCTGGCGGGGAGGGCGTCGCTCTCCCCTTTTATAGCCCAACGGCGGACCACGTTGAGAACAACAACAGCCTGGTCCGGGGCCGGCGCCAACTTGTGCTTCTTGGAGCCCCTTCCCCGGCCGCTGGCTTCCCAGACCCGGCCTCCCCGGCACCGCCGTGCGCGCCGCTGTGCACCCTGGACAGGGCCCGAGCCCGCTGCGCGATGGAGAGGCGGCCCGCGCCCAGGGAGGGCTCGCTAGAGGGGGACGGAGGGGCGCACCCTAGGCTGAGGGAGCGCGAGAGGAGGGGGGCACCCGGTTTGAGGCCGAATAGCGCGGGCCCCCAGCGGGACCCCGCAGCCCGGAGCTCCGCAGCCGACAGCCAAGAGTGCTCCACGGGTCCCCAAGCCCAGATCGCGTCCAGGGGACCCCGGGCCTGCCCGCTGGACGAGCTTTAATTTGTCCGAACTAACACAGGGCACGCCCTCGCGCGGTCGGCTGGGGCAGTGTGGAAGGAGCCGGGACGCTTCGAGGGGGGTCTCCGCCTGAGTGCAAGGGGAGGGCGGATGCAGGCGCTTTCCTTTGCGCACCCGAGGCCTCCTTAGGCCTCGAGGGCCCAGGGCACCACGCGGGAGGCGGCGGGGAGGACTGCAGGTGCTTCTCTGGGGACATTTCCTAGGTGTCCCCCCCCCCCCCCCCCGCCGCCGCCGTGGATGCTACACGTGCCCCCATTTTTATGGTGCGAAGTAGCTTCCACCTTTACCCCAAAGCCACAAGGCGGCTCCGGCGGGGGCGAGGGGAGGCGCTGGCCCCGGGAGGATTTCCCAAGGATGAGGGAGGGGAGCGGCTCGTCGTTCTGGGCACCACCCCCCCCCACCCTCCACTCCGTGTGGGGAGCGCAGTTGAGAGTGGGGACACTCTCTCTGGGTACCAGGCGGAAGCTTGTGCAAGTTGGCGGCCCTGCCGCTGGGTCCAGTCCTGGGGGTGAGCAGGCGGCGTCGGACCATCTTTCTCCAAGCCAAAGGAGCCCTCACTTGGGAAAAGCTGAGACACGTAGAGACGCTCCAGGAGGAGGGTGGATCCCTTTTAGGGTGAGTGATTTAGGCCCGATCCTGCGCCGTGCAGTCTCCTGAGGCCCAAGCATGGAGGAGGGGCTGGCGGAACGGAGTGGGGGCGTAGAGCAGAACCGCGGGCCCCTCAGAGGTCTGCGCACCCCTGCCCCAGCGTTTGCCCGGCCGGCCCCGCGTGCTCTCGTGCTGTCCAACAAGCCGCGGTTATAATAAGCCCCAGGGGTGAAGGACTTTGAGCCAGGGATTTGCAGGCGGACGGGGGAGGTCAGGGGCTGGGAGCCACAAAAGGGGACAGTGAGTACATCCAGCAGGAGAGAGAAGGAAGATGAGTCTCAGCGTGGGCTCCTGCGGAGAAGCCGAGCCCCTTCCAGCCCAGCGGCTGGGAGCCCTGAGTCCAGGGGGGAATGGGGAGCAGTGGTCAGGGGCCCTCGGACACACAGGGCTTGAGCGAAAACCTCGGGTTCCAGAGATGCAAGGTGTGTGCAGGGCGAGAAGCTGGGAGATGGAGACCCCTTGTCCCCCTCAGGATGCACGGAGGTGGAGAGTGAGCGGGGCACCCGGGAGACAGCTAGCCCAGGGCAACCAGGTGACTGGTGAGAGGGACTCAGGTCAAAGGGAGAACAGAGGGCGAGACCCCCGAGGGGACCCCAGACTGAAACCTGCTCATCCTGTGGGGGCGGGGGATGGGCTGAAAATGTGAAGCCGCAGCAGGCAGGGCTGAGTGAGGGCCCTCTCCCCCGGGAAGGGGAGGGTGTGGGCTGGCAGGAGACAGTGGCTGTCCTCTGGAGACAGAGGAAGTACCATCATCAGAGAGGAGGGGACCAGGCATGGCCCGGGCCCTGGAGATTGAGAGAATTTCTAGAACTGAGGACCTGCATGGCCCGGGCCCTGGAGATTGAGAGAATTTCTAGAACTGAGGACCTGTCTACCCAGGGCAGCCCCTTAGGAAACTGGTTGAACTTGAGCCGACTGGCCAGCTTCCGACTTCTCAGAACCTCTGCCTGGACTTTGCCTGTTCAGCCCAGTGTATTTTAAAAGGCGAAATTTAAAAATCAGGCCATTTCACACAAAAATGCAGTCCAGATTTCAAATTTCCCTTTTTAAAAAAATCTGCAGATTGGACCTGGGTCGGGGCAGAAGCGGGGTGGGAGCTGAGTAACAATGGGCTGATGTCCCGCACCTGATCGGCGAGGAGGGGGTCGGCAGGAGTAGGGGGAAGGCTCTGCGGCCTAGGGGGAGGCCTGGCCATACCGAGAGGAGTGGAGGACTCAGAGCAGAGGGTGGACACATGCAGGCCGGGCAGCGCAGCCCAGACCACTGGGAGGATGTGGCGGACACACTCCAGAGGCCCCTCCAGCCTGGTGGGCCCCGGGGCTTGGGGGCACCAACTCTGGGCTCCAGGAGCTGGTGGGATGGAGTGGTGTCCTCCCACTGACCTCAGCATACAGATGAGGAAACAGAGGACTGGACCCACGCCTTCAGGAAGGTGTGGTCCATGAACCTCACACTCCCGGGAGCCGCCTGCCACCCCTGTAAGGACAGGACAGGTGGCAAAGGCCTCCGGTGGCCAATGGAAGAATGACGAAACGCTGGGAAAGGGGCCTCTGCAATTGGCCAGGGCCTGGGGTCCTGCTGCTCCAAACACCATCCATACACTGGTGACACCCATCTCTCTCCTGAGCAGCAGACAGCGGCCGCCCACATCCCTTCCGGGGTGTCTGAAGTGTCTCTTCTGTGTCTCCCATTTTCTCCAGCAGTCCCGCTCTCCCCCACACTTGCAGAGAGCGGGGTGCCGCTCCCCCCTCCACCGCCCCACCCTCTGGCTCTGGCCTTTTTGTTCCTTGCCGGGACTCCCGCTTGGGGCCTTGGCACAGCCATGGGGCTGGGCCTTTTCCTCCAGAATCCATTCAGAGCTGCCTCCAGGCCCACCGCCCCGCTTTATTTTCCTCATAGCACTTATCCTTATCTGACCCTATGTTGCCTATTTGTAGGGGGGCGGGGGGGCCCTCTGAGCGCAGCTGGCCTGGCCCTGTTCCCTGCGGGCCCTGTTCCCTGGGGCACACCCTGCAGCAGAATGTGGTTGGGCGTGGACCCCCGCTCCCCCACACACTCCCCGTGTGACCCACCTGTCTGGGCCCTGGGCTGGCTCTGTCACCACCCCTGTAGGGGTCCACACACACACACACAGTTTCTGACAACCTAGGATGGGGCCCCAGACGTGAGGCCGAGAGGTCTGAGGGGTCGCAGCCCCTGTGGGAAAGGCCCAGTGGGCTCCGGGGGTAACAGGAGGCTCTGTCTCCCCACACTGGTTTAGACAGGAGGCTGGCTCCAGCCTGGGCCCGCTTTGGGGTTTAAAATGGAAGAGGCCTTAGGTGCTTTTTAGTATCTAAGGGGAAATGGGGGAATTCACCAGGTGTGACGGTGGGGAAAGGTCGCCTTTAAGATGCAAATGTGTATTGTGAAGCCCTGAATGGGGGTGCTCTGGGGGTCTCTGGTCTCCCCCCTCCCCGCCAGTGGCAGGCGGGCCGCCTGTGGAGAGCGGACGCTCTTGCTGAGGCAGGACAAAGGACTGAGAGGCCCCCACACCCTGTCCCCAGGGGCAGTGGAGCGAGCCCAGAGCCCCGGCTGCCCACCCACCTCCACTTCCCCTTGGGGGGCTCCCCCCCACCTGCTTCAGACGCCCCCAAAGTGCTTAGAAGACAGCGTGTAAAGAAGGGATGGGCGCTGCTCAGCATGCAAGGACCCACTACTGCTGGGCGCGGTGTGTCGGGGTCCCAGTGAGGGAGGCTCGTCTCAGGGTGGGGGGTCCTGAGAACGAGGGGCATGAAGTGACAGCCCCCCAACCGGAGCCAACAGCTGACGCGGGGCCTGGCAGGTGGTGCTGTTCCCGTGGACGTGAGCAGAGGCTTGTGTCTCGGGGCATCCCCCCAGCTTCCCATAGCTGGCTCTGCCACAGCTGGGGACCCGCTGGGCCACACCGCCCGTTCAGCCACACCGCCTTCTCCAGGCCTTTTACGTCTTTTTCCTTTAAGAGCCCTTTTTCTTAGTAAAGTTATTCGTGGTATAAAACCCGACTGGGGGAACAAGGCTGTGAAGTGACAACCGAGGGGCACGTCTCGGCTCTGGACACCGGTCCGCGTCCGGGGGCCTGTGCCTGGCTGGTCGTGCCCTCGGGGCAGGCCGGGCGGTTGCTGATGTGTTTCCCTGACTGTCCTTTGTTCATCAGCCCAGAACGAGCCTCCAGATTCACTCTTACAAATCCACTTAAGTGTTGATACCCTGTGATCCGGCAGGCTTCCAAGTGCGCCCCCCAACCCACGTCCCCCGTGAGCACCCATCCTGGGCCTTGTGAGTCCACCCGGCCTGGCCTGTGTGTGCGTCTCCCCACTCCATCCCCACCCCACACTTCAGGCACAGCCATCGGGCCACCCCTGGTGACCTGGATGCCTCCTTGGGGCTTCCTGGCTCCCCCATCGAATTCAGCCTTTTGGGGATTTGGATGGCCCAGCATCCTGCCCCCCACAGCCTGGCTCTGCCCCACCCTCCTCTTCTTCCTTTTTCCTTCAGCCACAGCCCCGCCTCCCCGAGGTGCCTCCCCTGTGGGGATCTCTGCCCAGCCAGGGGCAGGGAGGGGGGCAGGCTCTGGGAAGACAGTGGTGCTGAGTGGCCTTTGAGCTGTGATCTGTGGGCAGGGCGGCCCAGGAGAGGCTGGCTCCCGCCTCCCCGAGGGGCCTCCCCTGCAGGGGGATCGCTGCCCGGCAGAGGGGGGCAGGCTCGGGGGACAGTGGCGCTGAGTGACCTTCGAGCCATGTTCCACAGACAGGGAGGCCCAGGAGAGGCTGGCCCCTTGCCTGTTTGCCTCCCTCCTCCGGCCGGGTCTCCTGGGGGGCGAGCTGGCCCATGCTCCAGGGAGGCCAAGGCCGGAACTGTTGTCCGGCCTCGGCAGTATTTAACATATCTTCTCCATGGGTCCCCGGGGATTGAGGCCGAGGGGCTGGGGCAAGGTTGCATCCAGACACTGTTCTGGTAGGGGCACCAGGGCCAGGGCAGAGCCTGACAAGCAGAGAAACCATCTTCCGGTGTTGCCTCACTGGCAAGGTTCCCCCGGCCAGGGAAGATGGCAAAGCATCTGCTGTCCCCCTCATTTCAAGGGGCCGTGCCACCCCCTTCTAGCACTAGCTCTTGGTTGTGCCCCGTTAATCACTGTCTGAGATTGCCCTGTCTTGTGCCTGTCACCCCCACGAGAGCAGGGATGCTCTCAAGCTCTGCTGCACGGGGCCTGACACATAGTAGGCCCTCAATAAATATTTGTTGAATGAATGAAATGGGAGTCCAAGCTGGGCAGGCTTAGGGCTAGCACGAGGGCTGGCAAGGCTCACAGAAGCTCATCTCAGTGATTGGGCTCGCCCAGTCCTGGGGATCCTGACTTCTTTCCTGATCTAGAACCAACCCCAGCTGCCCTGAAAGCTCCCTAACTGCCACTTTCTGGGGGTGCCCCTCCTCCTGCCCACCACCCCTCGCTTCCTCCCTACCAGAGGCCTATGAAGAGGAGAGTAGGAGCTTGTTGCTTTCCCACTCAGGGTACCCCGCCCTGGCCACAGCATCTGGGCCCTGCTGACCTCTTCGACTTTATATCCCCGGCTCATCTGCCCTCCCTTCCACAGCCCGCTTCCCACCCCAGCTCCTTCAACCCTGGTCACCCCAATTCCTTCTCCCATTTTCTCTAACTAAATTAAATTATCTGCTTTAACATCTGCCCCCAAGACCCCTCTGTCTTGTGTAGCCTCGAATATGAGACTAGAAGGGGCTCTAACTGCTATTTCAGAAGACAGGTGCATGGGGACCCATTGGGAAAATGAAGAGGCCAGCAAAGCCCACCAGACAACACCTCCTAACTCAAGAGCCTGACATACACAGCTCTCCAAAACTGAGCTCCCCTCCACTCCTCCCCTCTCATCAGCCACTGCTTCTTGAAGGAGGTGGCCCCCTGAATGCTTTGGGAGCATCCTCAATGGGTTCAGGGGATGGGATCCCCTGGGACCTGAAGAAGCTGAGGTACAAGCTGCAGGGAAGGGGCCAAGCCCACCCGGGGTTTCTGGGTTGTTCTCCAAGTCTTATTCCCAGTCCAGTGCTCTTGCCCTTCCTGACCTCTCATCTGGCCAGTTAGCTGGGGATGGGGAAGGGATGGGGAGGGGAGGCCAGGCCAGGCCCCTGGATGAGGACGGACATTGGCCATGTGCCCGCCTTGTCTGGGTGAGAAGGCTGTCCTTTGGGGCCAGGCCCCAGAACCTGGGAATATTGGGAGGGGACCTGGGGGAGAGCCCGAGCTGTCTCCTGGCCTCTGAGCTCACCCTGGACCTGTCCACCAGGCACTACCAGCCCCAGAAGACCAAGAAAGCCTCCGAGCGGGTCTCCCTGTGGCCAGATCTTCACAGAAGCCACCGTTTTCTCAGAGCGCCCCCACTGGGCCCCTTCAGATCCTGCCCATCCCTCCTTAAACTTGAACCCTCAGGCTCTTTCCCATCGCACTTAGAATAAAATCCAAGCGTGCTGCCTTGCTGTCCTACCCTGCACGGTGTCCCCCACCCGCCCCTCCACTTGGGGCTTTTGTGCTTGTGAGCCCTCCTTCGCCTCCCATTCTTGCCAATCATGTGAATACCACCTCCTTCGGGAAGCCCTCCCTGAGCACCCCATCTGAAGTAGGGCCACCCACCCCGCACCGGCTTTCACTTTTCCAGGTTGTTTTTTTTTTTCAAAGCACATGTCACTACTGTAGCTTCTGCATTTATAGCTTAAGTCTCTCTTCCCCACCCAGCTTCTGCTTGTCTGGCTTGTGGCTCACCGGACCCTTTGTAGGCGGCACACAGTAGATGCTCAGTAAAAGTTTGTGTGAATCAATGAGAAGAAAGGGCCCTGACTAGGAGGAGTTCTGAGACGTGGCCTCTCTTCTCTGCCCCCAGTATTGGCTGCTTGTCTGGAGAGCGCGGGGAGCTAGACGGCATCTCCTCCTGCCGCACACACACACCCCAGGCCTGCGAGGGGCTAGCAGCGGCCCCAAGCGGAGGAAGGAGCATTTCCAGCGGGACGCTTGTGGCCTGGAGGCCTGGGCGGGGGGGCTCCGGGGACTTGGGGGCAGCCTTCCGTGTGGGCGGCGCAGTCATCACCCGCGGCGAGCGTAGCGGCCGCGGCCGGGGTCGGCCGGCGGAGGCCTCTGGGGACAGAAGGGGAAGGGTCCCCGGAGTGGGGACGCTCGTCTCTGCCCCAGGGACGCGGGAGCGGACGCCCAGCCTCCGCGTTTTCCCCAAATACCCCCGGCCCTTCGCGCCCGCCCGCCCGCCTCCAGCCGCGCCGGAGATCTAGGCCGCGGGCCGCCGGCGGGCGTTGGGCGCGCGTCCCCGCGGCCGTCTCCGTGGAGACCGCGCGCGCCTCCCAAGCGGGCCGCCGGCGGGCGTTGGGCGCGCGTCCCCGCGGCCGTCTCCGTGGAGACCGCGCGCGCCTCCCAAGCGGGCCGCCGGCGGGCGTTGGGCGCGCGTCCCCGCGGCCGTCTCCGTGGAGACCGCGCGCGCCTCCCAACCGGCCTCCCGCGGCGTGGGGGCGCGCGCGCCCCGGGCGGGGGCCGGCCCGGGGAGGGGCCTGGGGGCCTCCCGGGCGACGCGGGCTCGCGAGGCCGCTGAGGGAGCAGCTCTGGGAAAGGCACTGACCCAGAGCCGGCGATCTGGACCCTCGGTGGCGGTCGCTTGTTCAGGGCCACTCTGGAGGCGGCTCTGCGGTGTGGGTCCGTGCGGACACCCCGCCCTGTCGGCCCCCACCGCGGTCTCCGGGCTCTGTGGTCTCCGAGAGCGGCCTGGGCCCCTCTGCCCTGGCCCGGGGACTAGCCGCGGGTTCCTCACAAGACACCCCTACTCTCTACACACACACACAAACACACACAGACACACACACGTATAGACGTCCACAGCGACTGGTGTCCTCACAGGACACCCCTACTCCTACACACACACACACACACACCACACACATGTAGATGTCCACAGCCGCTGGTGTCCTCACAAGACACCCCTACCCTCTACACACACACACACACACACACACACACACACACACACACACACGTGTAGATGTCCACAGCCCCACTGGAGACTGGCCACCTGGAGGCTTCTCCGGGCAGCTGGCAGGTGACAGCCGGCGCGCACCTGACCTGCGGCCACTCCAGCCGGCAGAGCTGGCTTCCAGGGCACCCTCTTGCCCGTCCTCACCGCCCTTGCCTGGTGCTGCCTTCAACGACGTGCAGTCGGCACCTGCTGGCCTTGGCCGGTGGGGACTCCTGCCCCCACCGCTGGGGGCCGTGGGCCCCGGGGACCAGGCGGCGCAGGCTCAGCTGACGGTGGGCCACCGGAGCCGCGTCCTCACTGAGGCGCCCCACACAGCTCTGTGCCTCCTTGCCCTGCTCCCCGTTCTCCTGTCTGGATGCTGGTCTATTCACATTTTGTCCCAGGAAACTGAAAAACCCCACAAGAAAACCACAGACAAAAGCACCAATTGTATCTATCCCAGGGTCCACAAACGTACAGGTAGAAAATACCAGTGAATGAGGTGGTCTGCAAGGCCCGGTGGGCCCCTAAGGGGGCAGCTGACAGCAGCCCCCGCTGCTACACCAGGCGGAAGGCAGGCTCAGGGCTGCAAAAGACTCTGAAGGCAAGGAGGAAAATGGTCTTGTTTAGTGTGTCATCTCTTGTGGTTTAAACGTTTGTTGTCTAGTCACTAAGTCGTGTCTGACTCTTTGTGACCCCAGGGACTGCAGCCCGCCAGGCTCCTCTGGCATGGGATTCTCCAGGCCAGCATACTGGAGTGGGTTGCCATGGCCTCCTCCAGGGGATCTTCCCGACCCAGGGATCAAACCTGCGTCTCCTGCAGGGGCAGGCGGGTTCCTGACCGCTGGCTGAGCTGCCTGGGAAGCTCCCAAGTGTACCCGGTACTTGAACGTCTGTATGTGCCGTGACAGCGCAGTCCGTCACCGTACACAGTTCCAGGATTTTTTTTTTTTTGTCCTGATGAGGACTTTTTAAGACCTATCCTCATTGTGAAACTGTATGGAGTCTGTAGTTAAATCCATTTCACCTGTAACCTGCCTTGACGCCTCAAGCTCATTTTAATCGTTGCTGCATAGAGTCAGTCACGTATCCTCCACGAAGCTCAGAGCCTAAACAACACGTCTGCGTGGGTTGTCCTCCAGGAACTCGGCTTCAGCTGCACCTGGTGTGAGCTGAGCTGTGGGACCACGGCCCTGCCAACTGAGCCGGCACGGGTGTCCACAGGGTGACCTTTTGAAGCTGCAGACCCTGGGACCTGGTTCCACCTGCGCAGACTCACAGTGGGACGTGATGCCTTTCCCCACCACCTCTCCCTGCTTCTTATTCCTGATTCCATCATGCCCCAGCCCCTTGCCTGCCGGGAGGTTCATTCTCCTGTCTCCATGCTTGGCTGCCTTGTGAATAAACCCTCAAACCTGGGCATCTCAGGCGTCTCTGTGGAGCGTGGCTTGCTCCACGTCAGGTTAAGAAAGCTTGGTTCAGCGGCGTTAGCAGCTTTGCAATATGCAGGTAGTTGAGCGTGCTGAACGCCAGTCACCGTCACGGGCGTTACCGTCCCAGGACCTGGAAGCCTGTGCCTTTGACCCTTCACCCGTGTCTCCCACCCCACCCTCTACCTCTGGCAGCATCCAGTCTGGTCTGTTTGTCTGTGAGTTGGCTTATGTTTACATTTTTTTTTATGTAATTCATTATATTTTTCACTGCCCCAGTCGGCAGGCGGGATCTTAGTTCCCCAACTGGGGATGGAAACTTGGTTCCCCAACCAGGTGGCCCCTGTGGTGGAAGCTCCGGAGTCCTAACCGCTGGGACTCCAGGGAAGTCCCCTGAGGAAACTTCATAGTTGAATTTTTTGGAGTGCTTTTCCTGCATCATTTGAGATGATCACGGTGGGTCTTCATCTTCACCCTATAAACACCATGCATCGACAGACTTCGCAGATTGCAGTCCAGGAATAAACGCCACTTGGCCACAGCATACAGCCCTTTCCGTGTGCTCTGCTGCTGCTGCTGCTAAGTCGCTTCGGTCGTGTCCAACTCTGCGACCCCATAGAAGGCAGCCCACCGGGCTCTGCTGCTGCTGCTGCTAAGTCGCTTCAGTCGTGTCCGACTGTGCGACCCCATAGACGGCAGCCCACCAGGCTCTAGCAGTTTCCTTTTCAGGGGAAAGAGGCAGGGAAGCGATCCCCTGACAGGACTCAGGCGATGCCCAGGGCAACCTGAGCAGATGCCAGAGCTGGAGGGTCCTCTCGTCCCAAAAGGGACCTGGAGCGGGGGGTGAAGCCAGCAGCCCTGGGCCAAGACGACCCCCAAACAGCCCTTCCAGGGGTGGAGGCGTGACGGGGTGGGGGGGGGCGCCTTTCTGGGCTGGCAGCTGTGCTGGCTCCCATGCAGACCCCCACCTCGGGCGGCGGGCCTTTGCTCCCCTAAAGCTGGGGCTTTATTACACCCCTCGCCCCTCCTCTTCCTCCCTGGACTCGCCGTTAACCCACAGACTAGACAAGACCCTGAGTGGGGGACGGCATTCCAGCGCCGGCTCCTTCCCCTGGAGCTCCAGCAAAGCGACGAGTTCCCGCTGACAGGGGCTCCTCCCGCCGCGCCCCGTGAGCCGAGGCGGGCCTCTGCCGGAGGAAGGAGGGCGGTGGGCCAGGCTGACGCTCGCGTCTCTTTTGGATGCCAGGAAAGCCGGCGGTCGGAGGGAAGCCGGGCAGGGCAGCCACATCAGCTCCAGGCCCGCCAGGGCCAGCACCGGCTTCCAGCCACACGCTTCTCGGCTCATGCGAGCAGGCGCACGCGCGAAGACAGGCACGTGCGCTGGGGCTGCAGCTAGGAGCCACTGGAGAACTGGCCTTTGCACATTTGAAAATTCTGGTGTGACGCATGTAGGGGCAGTGGACCCACGAAATACGAGTAGGGGTGCCAGCTGGGGTGGTGGTCAGGAGAGCTAGTGTGTAGTTGAAATCCTTCGGTTTTTAAAACTGTCTTTTAGTTTTGGTTGTGCTGGGCCTTCGCTGCTGTGCAGGCTGCTCTCTACTTGCGGCGAGTGGGGGCTTCTCTTGTGGCGGAGCAGACGCTGTAGGCACCCGGGCTTCAGGAATGGTGGCGCGTGAGCCCACTTACTCCACAGCATGTGGGATCTTAGTTCCTGGACCAGGGACAGAAACCGTGTCCCCTGCGTCGGCGGGCGGATGCTCAAGCACTGGAGCACCAGGGGAGCCCCGTCACACCTTCTTGGTCCATCTGCCGGTGGTCGTTCAGGTCGTGTCCTTGTCTTGGCCACGACAAATACTGCTGTGCTGAAGTTGTGTTCAACTTCATTTGAAACGATTTTGTTCCGTTGCATGGTGAGAGCTGTCTCATCAGTATGCATTTTTAAAAAATCAAAATTGGTGACTTTTTGTGTAGGCGTGCGCACATCTATTCACACTTCTGTTTGGACATGTATGCCCAGGAGTGGAGTTGCTGGATCGTGTATTAATAGTAGTTGTATTTTTAGTTTTCTCAGGAACTCCCATACTGTGCTCCACAGTGGCTGCGCCCACTTCCATTTAGGTCTTGAGTCCATTTTGAGTCTATTTTCGTATATGTTGTTAGGGAAGGTTCCCATTTCTTTCTTTGCACACAGCCGTCCGTTTTCCGAGTACCGTTTCTTGAAGAGGCTGCTTTCCTGCACTGCTTCTCTTCCCTCCCCTCATCTAGAGTGACCGACCCCAGGGGTGCGGGTTTCTCTCTGCGCTGCTCTGTGTCCGGTCTCTGTGTGTTTCTGCTTCGTGCCAGGGCCGCTGCTGTTTTGATTACCGCAGTGTTGTACTGGGTTGGCCAAAATGTTCGTTTGTTTCTTTCTGTAAGATGGCTCTGGTAGCACTCAATTGTCTTCATTTGAAACAATTTTGTTCCGTCGTATGGTGACAGCCGTCTCATCAGTATGC
This sequence comes from Bubalus bubalis, assembly GCF_019923935.1. Classification (NCBI taxonomy): domain Eukaryota; kingdom Metazoa; phylum Chordata; class Mammalia; order Artiodactyla; family Bovidae; genus Bubalus; species Bubalus bubalis. The sequence continues at coordinate 59,050,206 of NC_059177.1, forward strand.
ACTTTTAAAAAATCAAAATTGGTCAATTTGTGTGTAGCCATTTTAGTATTGAAGACAGGAGGGGAAGCAAGCAACATTTTCAGCATATTGAAAGTGGAGGTAAAAATACAACTGAAGCACGCGGAGAGCTTTGTGCAGCGATCGGACAAAGTGCTGTGCCTGACCCAACGTGTCCGGGGCGGTTTGTGAAGCTTCCTGCTGGAGATTTCTCCTTGCACGATGCTCCAGGGTTGGGTAGATCAGTTGAAGTTGATAGCGATCAAATTGAGACATTGAGAACAACCGATGTTTATACCATGCGGGAGATAGCAGATATACTCCAAGTATCCTAATCAAGTGTCTTGAATATTCATTGGAAAGGCTGAAGCTGAAGCTGAAACTCCAATACTTTGGCCACCTGATGAGAAAAACTGACTCACTGGAAAAGACCCTGATGCTGGGAAAGATGGGAAGTGGGAGGAGAAGGGGACGACAGAGGATGAGATGGTTGGATGGCATCATTGACTCAATGGACATGAGTTTGAGCAAACTCCAGGAGTTGGGGTCAACAAAGAGTTGGACACGACTGAGCAACTGAACTGAACTGATCCTCATCAAGCCTTGAAAATCATCTGCACCAGCTTGGTTATGTTCATTGCTTTGATGTTTGGGTTCCACATAAGTTAAGCGAGAAAAAACCAAACAAACGAACCCTTTTGACCATGTTTCTGCATGCGATTTTCTACTGAAACATGATGAAGTGGGGAGTGAGAGAGTGATGAGAATGGTCTCGAAACAGTGTTTGTGGTTGCACAGCACTGGGAGGGTCCTGCACTGCTGAAGTGCACACTCTTTAGGGGTGTGTGCACTGTTTCATTCATGTTTAAACCACACCATCAAACACTGAACTTAAATACATGTTGGCCATTTCAGATTTTTGAAATAAAGATGGACGGGCAGCTTCCAGGGTGCAACGTGTGACACTGTGCCCAGTGTACTGAACAGAGCCTAACCAGGGCTGGAATGACTGCGTGCCTTACACATCTGCTGGCGGTGAGTGCAGGGACGAGCCCAGCACCTGGAGGAAAAGCCTGCTCAGGACTGAACAGAGGCCCTTGGCTGCTGTCAGGATCTGCTGTCAGACCTTCAGACTTGGACAAACCATGGCGTCTGTCCATGTACAAAAAGTCCCGGATTCAGGGCAGACGGGAGCTCAGCATAGATATTACGAGCTTGGCTCTGGCCAGTTAGGACTGGGGGGCAGGTCTGCAGCGAGCGCGGCTGGCTGGAGGTGGGGCGTGTGCAACTCCAGTCTGGGGTCTGTGGTCACAAGAGCGTCCAGTCTAGAGGCGGAATGCTGAGTGCTTTCTGCAGATCCCCCCGCCCCCCTAGTTCCCAGACAAGTTCCCGGGGCGCTCTTCTCAAGCGAATTGCGCTCACCTGCTTCAAACGGGTGAACCCCCTGGTCTGTGGGAAAGAACGTGGACTTGCCCAAGGGAGGCCTGGCTTCGCCCGTGGTCTCCGGGAGGCACCCCACGTCGTCTGTGGCAGGCGTGTCTCTGGTTAGGGTGGGGCTGGCCACAGTGGGTCTGAGGCTGGAGCCCCACCTGTGAGTGCTGGAGGCCGGCGGGGAAAGTCCGGCAGTGTGAGCTGGGGCCAGGTAGAGGGTCATGCCGTGTCCCATGTGTCAGTTTTATGAGGGTGCACGACCAGGCGTGAGGGGGCCTCCCCTGGCCCCCCACCCCATGCTCACGGCCAACAGCTCATCAGCCCAGGCCCCATCCTGACACGGAGGCTGAGATGCTCCGTGGGCCATCATCAGTCATTAACGGAGCCCCAGTAAACACTCTGGACACCAGGGCTACTGGGAGCTACTCTGTGTAGTGGGTCCTTTCATCCCCTTAAACATAGCTTTCCCAGAGAAAAAGCTTTGAATTTTGATGGAGTCCAATTTATTTTTTTTTTCCTTTTATAGAATATGCTTTTGGAGCCATGTTTGAGTTCTTCACCAAGCCTTAGGTATTTTTTCTGTGTTTTTTCAAAAAGTTTCATAGTTTTACAGTTTATGATTCATTTGGAGTTAATTTTTGTGTCATGCACAAGGTTTAGGCGGAGTTTGTCCCTCAGGTAACATGCTGTGGGCTTTGGGCCGTCATGACTCGATACTGTCTGTGCTGTGAAATGACTCCCCCTCGTCACGTGCGCTGAAGCTTTTGTGATGAGAATATTAGGGTCTGCTCTCCCGGTGACTTTACACATGCAGATTTAGAAACTAGTCACCGGGCTGTACGTGACCTGCCCAGGACTGACTCTGTAACGGCCTTCCTAACTTCCTGACCCCCTCACCCACGCTCACCGCACACGCCGACTCTGGTTCCCACTGTGCTCTCTGCACCTGTGAACTTGCGTTTTTACTGTTTTGTTCTCTAGATTCCACACGTTCAGGTTATGGGCAAAATTAGGGCAATTCATGTGGAACACACACTCCTTCACAGGGTGAGAGACTGGATCAGGGTCAGGCTCAAGGTCAGTTTCAAGGTAGAGATCCGGTTTGAGGTTAAGCATGAAGTCTACCTAGATTAGGGCAAGACGTGGGCACGTGAGTGAGTGACAGGCCCTTCAAGGCCAGCCGGTGTCGGTGCCAGTTCAACAGATCTTGGCTGTTTCTCAAAAGGAACTCCCTCCCTGTTTGTTGGAATGGAGATGAATGTAGACACAGCACCACACACGCGTCTCAATTCACATTCTTCCTGGAAGCAGAGCAAGTTCAAAGGATCTAAGGAGTGTGACAGGTAAGAATTTGCATTCGTGCAAACACTGCAAATCCCATTCTCTTCAAAAGCACGTTACTCCTTGTTGGAGCAAACTTGCTTCTCTCAAGAGCGCGTGCAATCCTGGTGGGAACACGGGAAAAGATACTGCGGTGGTGGAGTTCAGCCTCCACCTCTCCTTACTGAGGGAAAACCACATCTAGGTGAGGTAGCTGTGTGTGCACAGGACACAAGTAAGATGATGTTGGGCTGATGGGACATTAAGGCGGGTTAGTCCCAGGTTGGACAGGGCTTGTCACAGTGGGTGGGGCTCAGTGTTAACTTGAAAGTTGGAATATAACAGGGTCAGGAGGAGGGTCAGACTCAAGGTCATTTCAAGGGGACCATGCTTAGGATGATTTGTCAGTGAGATGTGAGTCAAGGTCAGTTCAAAGTCAAATTTGACTTAAAATCGGCCGACTGTGCTTGGGTTCAGGGCCACGAAGTTATGTTTGAGCTCATTCCGGAGTGCGGCTGGCCTGGGCAGGAGCGTGCAGAGCGAGCCATACTGTAAGCGCGGTCTACCGTCAAACAGTATCTGAGTAAAGGGACTGTCTATATGGTTCTTCAAACTTATTTTCCAAAGATAATTTTAATAACTTCATTGAAGAGACTTTTGATCCAATACACTTTAGTTGTTATTTACAGTAAGTTGGTAAGTTTATCGAGTTGCGCCGGCACCGTGGTCCACTCGAACATCTTCACTCCCGCTAACTCCACTGAGCCTGTCTGAAGCCAGGCCCCCAACCCACCCCTCAGCCCCAGGTCGCCGCAGGTCTGACTTCAGTTTAAATGTTTCTGTTCTGAACACTGCACGTGAAATCCCACGGCGTGCTAACATTCTTCGTCGCCCTCCGCTGAGGCTGAGGCGCATCTGCGTTGCTCGTCGCTTTGTTTCTGTATGTCCGCTGCACGGACTTCCCGCACTTGTGTATCCGTTTGCTAGTGAAGTTGCTTCCATCAGTTCAGTTCAGTTGCTCCGCTGCGTCCAACTCTGCTTCCGTATTTCATCTGTTATGAACAATGCTGCCAAGAGCACCGATAGGGTTTGAGCGGGTATGATTTTATTTCTCTGAGATTCACAGGAGTCAAGGTGTTGGGTCATATGCTAAGCTTATGTTTAGCTTTTTAAGAAACTGGCAGATGTTTCCAGTGGGGATTGTACTATTTTCATCCCCACCAGCACTGTGGGGAGGTTCCATTTTCTTGACGTCCTCATAAGGCTTGGCATTCTTTTGTATTATAGTGACCCTGGTCCACGTGTAGTGAAACTCCTCTGCATGTGTTTATCATTTATTGGGCTACATCAGGTGTAGTTGTGGCGTGTGGGCTCAGCAGTTGCAGCACGTGGGACTGCTTCCCTGGACGCACGCAGGCTCTCAGCTCCCAGAAGGGGCACTGAGCCCGAGTCCCTGATACTGGATGGCAGACTCCTCAACCAGGGAAGTCCAGTCCCTCCATCGTGGTTTCAATTGGCATTTTCCTAGTGACTAACAATTTTGAGAACATTTTCTTCTAATTCTTAGAAAACAGTTTGAATGTCTTCTTTGATAAAATGTTTAATTCTAGTCTTTCCCCATTTTATTATTGAGTCATAATAAGTTATTACTTTTCATATTGTAGACGCAAGGTTTCCATAAGATACATGATTTGCAAATAGTTTCTCCTACTTTTGGCTTACCTTTTCATTCTAACGGTGACTTTTACATGCATGGTTATAGCACTATTAAATATCTATTTAAAAAACAAGCTAGGACACTGTAAGGATAATCACTGGTTTCAGGGGGTGGTTGAGGTCAGAGGTCCAAGTCTATTTCCCCGACTTGTTCACGGTCAGGACCAGAGGGCTACAGCCTGGTTTGTGAGGTAAGCACCCCTCGGGGTCCACTCGTCGCCACCCGGCACCAGGGGAGGCCACTGGGCCCCCCACGCCCAGCCCAGGAGGCTGGGCCGGAGCACGGGGAGCCGTGTGCCCCTGACGGGTGCTGTCGTGGTCGTGAGCATCCAGGGGGTGAGCCCAGAGCAGCCGGAGGAAGCAACCCACCGGGGACCTGAGACGTGGGGCGCGTAGAGCCCCAGGCGCGGTCTGCCAGCCTCCACTCTCCCACCGACCGACATGTGGCCGTTTCGTAACACTGATCCTCGTGGCATCTGCCATCCCGGCGTGGCTCATCTGTGCTGGAACGCGGGCCCTGCTGCCGAACCCTCCTGTCCTGTCAAGAGTCAGAAACCCAGAACCACGCAAGGGCCACGTGTCAGTGACCACGTGGGTTAAACCACCACAAACCCAAAGGCCGCTCGGCCCCGCCTCTGCAGGGACAGCGCTCTCCAGCAGGCGTCCCCCCGCCACTGCGATCAGAAACACAGACGGCACACACCAGGGGCCGGTGCTGAGGGGCTGGACGGAGGAGGCTGCCGCTCGAGAGAAAGCGCCGTGAGGGCGACCAGCTGCACGGCCGCCCGAGCCCAGGCTTGGAGGAAAAGATGGGGCGAAGACAGACGGTCTTTGTTCTCGGTACATTTTATTGGCATCACGTTCATCTCTTTACAGAAGAACTTGGCCCACACCCTGGGACGCAGGCCCTTGGAGGGGAGCTCTGTGAAGCAGGCTACAGTGCGGGGGTGGGGGGTGGCCCCGCCAGGAAGCGGGGGCGCAGGGGCTCCACTGGGGAGTCGGGGGGCGGGGGAAGGTGTGCCCACCGAGGACGCCACACCCCGGGAGGAGTGCCTTCTAGAACAAAGGTACCGTCGCTAGACAGGTCTGGGAGGCCTCCTCTCCCTCCCTCTTGGACGTGGATGCGAATCTAACGGGAGTTTTAAAGTGTGGAGCAGGAAAGAAAAAAAAGGGAAAATGAGAGTTTTAAATCTTGAAACAGCTGTTTCTCCATTGCACACACTAAGTATTATGCAAATCGCCTCTTGGAAAATTTAGGTGCAGAGGGAGCTGGACAGTCTCCCCTGGAGAGGTGCAAAGCATTTGGCTCTGAAGTCTTGATAAAAGGCGTAATGATTCTCGTGTCTACTGTACAGAATACTGCCTCCTGCTGCGCTTCTCACCTCGAGATGCTGAACACGCTGCGGGCCAGACCAAGTTCAGCCCTCGGTCTCTACGCCTGCATCACAGGACTTACACACATAACCCAAGAATTTCTTACACTGATTTATACATTTTAATTGGTTGCATATATTAACATGTACTATAAGATTCTTTTCTACGAAGCATTACATAATAAATGGATACTGTAAAAAGATCTGATTAGTTAAAAGTAACAAGCATTAACAGATACATACAAAACTCAGCCTGATCAGACTGGGTGTGAGCCTGTGATGGAGCGCAGGGCACCAGCCTTCCCACGTGGTGGCCTTCACAGGAGGGGGTGGGTAAAAAGACCACAAGACGGTTAAAAAAATCAGAACTAATTAGACACAGATTAACTGTAAACAGTTCTCTCTCCAGTGGACGAAAGGAAAAGCTTCCAGCGCAGACTCCGCCCCCGGCGGTGTGCGCGGCCGGCAGTGCTGCTGCCACGGGCCCGCGGGGCGGCGCTGGGGCCGGTGCGGCGTGTGCGGGGTCGGCGGTGTGCTGGGCTCTCCGGGCAGCTGGGCGAGAGATGACTGTCTGTGTGGAGGAGGGGCTCGTGGAAGAAGGCCTGTACGTGTGTTCTCGGTCGCGAAGGACTGTGCGCTCTGCTCTCTGCCTCTTCAGCAGCTGCAGCCCTCAGCCGAGGGCTTGGTGCGGTCGTTCTTGTCCAGTTTGATGGGCTCGGGGAACTCGTTGTACAGCTCCACTTCCGTTTCCTGGGCAGGGAGAGAGGCGGTGACTGCGGGCCGGGGCCGGGCGCGCTCCCGCAGTGCAGGGGGGCGGGCCCCGCAGCGGGCGGGCCAGGCGGGCGACGAGGGACGCTGCGGGGCAGCGGCAGGAGGGGTAGGCTGACGCCCTCCGCCCGCATGTGCCCGCTCCGGGAGCTTCTGCCAGCGCCTGACAAAGGCAGGGTCTGGGCCCCGGCCCACACACACCCCGCGAGCTCGCCCTGCGCGCCTCTCTCGGACCCAGGTCTGTATGCCGTCTCTTCCAGGCCTTCAGGAGAGCTTGCCCCCAAGGCTGCACACGCCGGGCCCGCCCAGGACAACTCCCTCACTGTGGGGCCCACAGGACAGGGACTGGGGTCACTTCACGGGGACTTGGGCTGAATTAACGTGTTTCCAGCAAGGGGCAGCTTCCTACTTCCTAGGGAAAAAATTCACCTGTCCCTTAGACACGGAGCACACGCGGGTCGAGGTCCTCTGGGGAAACCACTCTGTTCACAAGTGCTGTACACGCGACCACGCCCAGGACTACCTGTATTTTAAGGAGGACCTCTCCCTGAGGAGTGAGCATGTGCACGTGTGGCCTCGTCTGCTCACTGGTCAGCGCCATCAGGACCTTCCCGGCCCGGAGGCGAGCCGGCTCCAGCAGCGGCGGCCTGTCCCGCCCCCTGCTCCCAGCCCTGACCAGCGCTCATCTGCTTTCTGTCTTAACAGAGGCCTCAGCGGAGATCGGACTTGCTGGCCCCTGGACTGCAGACTGTGGCCCCAAAACCGACAGGAAATAAAAGTGTGTCCGTGAGCCGTGCGGTCTGTGGAGTCTGTCACGGGCCCACTGCTGGCTGACACAGCTGAAGTGCAGTTCACTTAGAACCTCAGGAAGGTTTCTTTTTTGGGGGGTGGGTGGTGGGGAGAGGACGGAGGAGGAAAAGGTTGCACCTGGAGTGAAAGTCTTAGTTTAAATGGATAACGAACCAAACACGGCCAAGGAGGAGGACACCACCAGCGAGGGCAGAGGCCGCGCGGGGAGCACATGGACTGCAGGCGGGGCCAACGTGGGGAGGGCCTGACGCAGGGAGAGCTTGACGGGTGGGGAGGGCCCGACGCGGGGAGCGCGCGCCCCACGGAGGGAAAGGCACACCCACCAGCAGGTTCCTCACCGTGGCGAGAGGGACTGAGAAAAAGGCCCGCCACACACAGCTCACCCCCCACCTCTACGCACAGCCGAGGCCCAGGTGAGGGCTGCGAGGGCCCCTCTGCAGAGCGTGGACGCTGCGCCGAGGGCGCCACTGTGGTGCCGGGACCGAGGGTCACCGATGTCCCCAGGGGCAGCCGGGGGCCACCTTACCAGTTGGACAGTCTTACTCCTGCGACTCCTGCTCTGGGGCAGGAGTGTTCAGGGAGGAAAGCACTGCCCTGCCGCTGTGGGTCAGAAGAGCCTTCACCTGGCACATGCCAACAAGATGCCACTAGTATTTGGGGGGGGGGGGGAACATTTGAATAAACACAGAGAAAATGCAAGGAAACCTTGCCTAAGGAAGACGATTCCTAGAGCCTTTTGGGTTAACCTTTATGAGGATCGTTTAGGATAATTCCAGAAGTTGGTACACCTCACTGAATCTTCACAAACGCCCTGGAAGCGGGCAGTCTCATTGTACAACTCAGACAGGATTTAAAAACTAGACCAGATCCCAAGACGGGCAGCAGAGCTGGGCTTCAAACTCAAGTGTACCCTCAAACGGGAGGAGCATGCCGAGCAGAGCGGCCCCACACGAGGCGGCCTCAGCGGCCCCGTGGAGCTGGCCTAAGGACGGCGGGACAGGGCCGCTCTCAAAGGCCCGCCACCGCCTCTGGCTGCACAGAGAGCCCGCAGGGAGAGGTGCAGGCTGAGGCGGCCAGGCCGGGGCTCGGAACCCGGAGGCGCCAATGCTGCAGACACCGACCTGCTTGAGCGCGTTCCGGGCGATCGTCTGGAAGGCCTGCTCCACGTTGATGGCCTCCTTGGCGCTGGTCTCGAAGTAGGGAATGTTGTTTTTGCTGTAGCACCAGGCCTGTGCCCGCTTGGTGGCCACCTGAAGGGAGAGGCAGGGCGCAGGTGCCAGGAAAAGCAGGAATCTCACCGGAAGAACCCCGGGACCCCCGCCGGCCACCACCCGCCAGCCCCGCGCCAGCTAAGCACGATACAGCTGGGCTTTCCCCTCAGCCCGCAACCCTGAGCTGCACTTGGAAGCAGCTTGTGAAGGCAGGCGGCAGCCAGCCCGGGAAGAAGTGCCTGCCGCTCCTGGGGCCGCAGGGGCCCCCGGCCCAGGACAGGCCTGGGAGCTTCGTCTCCAGGTCTACAGCCCCTCCTGTGACTGCTCAGCGTACCTGCCTGGGCCCCTGGCCTGATCACACACCCAGGCCCCAGAGCCCCCAACCCAGCCACGTCCTGTTTCCTGACTCCCCACCCGAACCTGTTTTCAGGAACGAGAGAAGAACCAATTCATTTAGGAAAGAGCTGACTGGTCAAAAATAAACTCGGCTATACTTAAGAATAACTTTGTCTACACTCCCCAGAGAGATGCTACTGGAAAGGAAGCCAGAGCAGTTTTACTCAAAGCCCAAAGCACCTCCTGACCCAAGGGATCTGGGAGGGCCCCGCAGCGCAAGGATGACAGCTGAGGGCAACCGAACCCTCCTCCCGGGTCAGAGGCAGAGGCGCCCACAAGCCCGAGTCATGGCCGTGAGGGTGGTGTGGGGATCTCAACGGGCCTCCTGGGCCCCAGTCCCCAAGAGCAGCCAGCCTGGAGATGGTGCCCCTGTGCACCCCCAGAGCCACGAGGCGCTCAGCACAGACCCTCCATGTGCACAGGGCACCTCAGAGCAGGAGGCCCAGGCGAGAGAGCAGGGCGCTGGGCAGGCCCTCTGGGGCCCCGCGGCCCTGGCCTCCGCCCAGAGCTGTCCTCAGCTCAGCAGTGCGTGAGCCAGACCAAGGGTAAGTCTGCCCCGCAGCCTGGAGACCGAGGTCCCACAGGGCCTAGAGGTCAATCCCGGACCGGAGCCAGGAGGCTGGCAGCGGGCCGCTCCATGGGGAGCTCCGACCCCGCACACCCTCCCCGCTCTGCTCCCAGGGAGCCAGGCGCCACCCCAGGGCGGCCAGGTGCCCCCCCGTTAGTTGTACCCTTCCCCTGCAGGAGTCACACGCAGACAGAAAGATGGGGTGATCCTCCGGGCACACGGTTCTTTACCAGTCAAACCTGAACACTGGCGCCGCCCCCTTTAAAAGGCAGCCCCCCACCAAGTACCCGGCCATCGCCAGCACGCACCTGTCTGTTTTCGAGGTCAATCTTGTTTCCCAGCACGACAAAGGGGAAGTTCTCGGGGTCCCGGGGACTGGCCTGGATGAGAAACTCGTCTCTCCAGCTGTCAAGGGTCTTGAACGTGTTGGGGGCGGTCACGTCGAACACCAGGACGCAGCAGTCGGCGCCTCTGTAGAAGGCCACGCCCAGGGACTGGAACCGCTCCTGTCCCGCCGTGTCCCAAATCTGCCCAAGACACACCATCACTCCTGGGGGCGCAGCCCTGGACGGGGGGCACTGGGGACGGCAGGGCTACCCTGAGACTAGCACCTCAGGACTCGGGGAGTGCGCGGAGCATGCTGACTGACAGCAGCTGGGTGCATGCGCCCGAAGCCCGGAGACCCAAGCCTGGGTCCTGATCCAGGTGGAAGTCACACAGGGAGGTACGTACGGAAAAGCTGCATCGAAAACCTAGGCGTTCCGCACTCGGGGAGCTCCCCGCAGGGAGCGTCTGCTCAGGGCACGTTTACTTTTGTTTGGCCACACCGTGAGGCCGGCAGGACTGTAGTTCCCCAGCCAGGGACTGAACCAGGGCCTCAGCGGTGAAAGCACAAGCCCTAACGACTAGGCCAGCACGGAACTCCCGACCGTACATTTCTTTACATTTGCGTATCTTACTGTATATGACATTTACCTTAAAACGCCCTTCTTTTTATCATATCTCAAGACAAAGAAAAGCACTGTGTGAGGAGGGGAAGGGGAGGGAGAGAGCAATGAAGGCCAAGGTGGTGAGGACTCGGCCCGGAGGGCAGGTGCTGACCGAGGGCACAGCGGCACCCGGCTCTCAGAGCTTCTGATCATGCACTGCCCCGCCAGGCCGGGATGCAGGACGCACCTCCTGGATGCCCCAGACCCCAGCAGGGCCCGGGTCGCCGGGAGGGACGACCAGTGTTCCCAGGACAGGCCCCAGTGCCGGGGCAGAAGGCACGCAGTTACCTCCAGCTGACAGCAGTCACCACCTGCTGGACCCTCTGTCTGTCTGTCTGTCTGTCTGTCTGCAGGAAAGCACTTAGCTTCAGGACAGCAGGAGACTGAACCATCCTCACAACCCAAGTAAAAACTACGTCCACAGCACCGGCCGGGACTCAAGGGCTGGGTTTTAGGTCAACACGGAGTGTGGGCTGAGCCACCCGTCTCATCTAATGAACCAGCCTCTGCAGGAGGCGGCCCAGCCTCCGTGCAGCCGGCCTGGCCTCCTGAGACCCCGCTGCACTGGCGAACACGGCAACCTGCCGGGGCCACACGGACGGCCGGGTCAGGGAGGACGGCCTCCTGCACAAAACCAGACCAATGTCTGCCCGGAGAGAGCAAGCCCACACGAGGACAGCCCAGCGGCACAGGGCCGCGTTAGGGGACTCCCGTTTCTGTCACACCAGCAAGCTGCAATTGCATCGCGGACCTTCCCCCCTGCCTAGAGTGCGGCTCTGAGGCTCTCTGCACAGAGTCGAGGGAGGCGCGCCCTCCTCCTCGCAGCCGGGCACCTCGAGGGCAGAGCAGCCTGCCCAGAGAACAAGCCGCAGTCGCCGGACCCACTGCAGCCTTGAGCAGCCTCGCCGCTGCACTTCCAGGTCGTTCTTGTTCCTCTCGCTGCTTTCAAGTTTGTCTCAAATAGATTTTTCTTTCAATATGGTTTTTCCCGTCTTCTCCTTGGAACGTGGGCTCCCCTGAATCCGTGGATTCGTACCACATCTACCGTGAAAACTTCCTAGCAAATACGCATCTTTGACCTTCCCGCTCTTCAGAGACAATGACAAGTCTGCGCTGCTCACCGAGTCCTGTTTCTGCCTTTTCTCCCTTCCCGTAACTCTCCTTTCGGCCCTCATCTGCTGTATCCCATCTGCTAAACACTCTCTAATTTCTAATTCTGGGTTACCGTGCTTCATTTTCAGCAACCCTACTGACCCATGCCACCTGCTTAGTTTCTCTGCAGATAGATGAGATGGCTTGATTTCTTTCAATACAAAAACCACTCTGAACCGCCAGGGAGGTTTCCATTGGTCTCCCCTGTGTTGCCCTCTGTGAATCATCTCTCTTTTTTCGGCATGCTGCTGAAGACCCATAAAAATAGGGGAGGATTCCTTAAGACCTGGAATGAGGATGCCTTTGTCCGGAGATGGTGTTTTCATTTACTTCCAGTCTTTTAAGCTGGCTGCAGAAGCCTGAGCGTCAGCCTTCTGTTTCAACCCAAGGACCACACTTTCTTTCGTGCTGTTTCCAGACTGCTCAGTGCCCTGGGTTCTCAGCGGGTGCACTGACTTCAGAAACTCTTAAGATCTGAGCTGTGGGGCTTCATCAGACTGGCGCCGAGCCGGGAGGGGCTGGGCCTCCCTTCTGCAAGCCCTCGTGGCTATGAGAACCACCGCTGTCCGTCTGCTCCTGCTCTGGGACGCAGGGGTCTCCAGGCAGCATCTGAGCCCAGGACCTGAACACAGCCCTCGGGCGCAAGGCCAGGAGCTCACCTGTCCACCTGCTGTTCCTGCACCCATCTCCTCTCCCCAAGTGCTCTGAGCATTCTGCTTTCTGGCATTCCAGTTTTCTTTGAGGTGATCTGCTCAGCTCAATCCTAAAGCTCCCTGTTCCCTCTATTGAGTTTAACCTGAGCTTGGCCTGTGCAGTCTGTCTCCATTTTCTCGGCTGGCCACATCCCATCTCTCAGGGGCCCTCTTCGTCAGTCTCCATCCCTCGTCCAGAAGCCTCCGGTCTCTGAGCGCTTTCTGTGGCACACTACTTCCTCAAGGGCTCATCTTCTAACCGGAAGTTGTGCATCTCCCAACAGGGTGGTCTTATCTTTGTCCTCACCAGGAGTGGCAGAGGCTTATGTCAGATCCTGCAGACAAAGTTCTCCGTGCCCTGCAGAGCAGAGACATGCACAGCGAGACGGGATGTCCCCCACCAGGGGCAGGGTAGCAGAGCCCCAGCCTGCACCCCACAGGCCAGCTGTACCCCTTCTGGGGGCTGAGGCCTGTGGTCCCGTTTCCACAACCTCCAAGGGCCCAAGAGCCCTGTGTGTCTGTGTGTCCAACGGCGTCTCAGTTCCGGAGCCCACCCTGTGTAGGCCACTCTTGTCCTGATGATGGGCAGAATGCCAGGCCCTGCTGTGAATCCATGCACCACCGTGGCAGGAGCCCGAGCTTGCCACCAGCTCCCGCTGTCTGCCCTGCTGTCCAGAAGTCTTTTCTCTCGAGCGTGGCTTCCTCGGACCTCAGTCGCACGCACACGGGGGCCTTGCCGACCACAATGCCACGTCTGTCTCAGGTGTGCCACCCTGGGTTTGTATGTTCATGTCACACGAGCTCCGCCACAACATCCAGCGCTTACAATTCTGCCACCTGGAGAGCACCCACCCCCTACCGCCTGTTTACCGCACAACTGGAAGTCTGCACCTTGGAACCTGCCCACCCCTGCACGCCTCTGCATGTCTGATGCGGTGGGGTGGGAGCCACGTCGGCCCCACCTGGAGGAGTGCGTGCCCCGGGAGCACGGGACACGCTCCCACCACAGCCCGTACCGTCCAGACGTCTCAGGGAGCCGGGTGTCGGCCAGGACTACACCGCGTGGTCTCCCCTGGGCAGCACTCAGGGCAGAGAACAGGCTCAAGTGCTGTGGAGGCAGCGGCTCCCAAACACAACAGTGGGCCAAAAGCCGGAGCTTCGGGATGCCCGACGCTGGGGCGGAAGGGCCTGGCCGGCAGAGCCCCGAGTGAGCGCACGAGGCTGGCGGGAGCTTAGCTCCTTCCCAGGGATCAGGCCCAGGCCCTGTAGTGGACGCGTGGTCAGAACCACTGGACCGCCAGGGAAGCCCCCGAACGTGAAGCCTCTTAAGGAGCCACGTGAGGTAATCGTGTTTATCCCAAGTGTTGAAAGGAAGCCCCTGAAATCAGATTAAGGTGCTACATGAAGAAGCCAATTTTATAGCAAAAAACTAACCAAAACAACAAAACGCAGGGACGCCAGTTAAATTCAAACTTTGGGAAAAAAAGGAAAATTGCTGGTGTGCCTCACGATGCTGAGGACGCCCTCGGTGTCCAATGCTGTATCTGGCAGGCCGCTGGAAGCGAGCTGCCCGTGAACACAACCGTGAGATCTGAAAGGGAGGGCGGCGCCAAGACAGAGGCAGGCGCTCAGACTGGACGGCCGGGCCGGGCCGGCAGAGGGGAGGCGCTCACCTGCATGGTCACTAGCCTGTCGTCCACCATCACCTCCTTCGTCAGGAAGTCGGCTCCGATTGTGGCTTTGTACTGGTTACTGAACTTCTTGTTCACGTACTGGTTCATGAGTGAGGTCTTCCCGACTCTGAAATTGGAGAGAAACCACAATAAGTCAGGCAGGTCGGCCCTGCACACCGACTCCGCCGCGTGCAGTCTGGAAGGACTGTCTGTCTCGCCGGAGAACAAGGCCTGCCCCTCCCAGTGGGGAGAAGCCTCCAGGTCACCCAGTGACGATGCGCGCTCACCAGGGACGGACATGGGCTACCGGCGGGGTTCAGGTCCGGAGAAGCGCTTCTAAGCTCTGGTGCAGCCGGCAGAGCCTCGTGTTTCCATTTCTCTCCTTAAAAGGAGGCCGGCAAACGCTCTCCTTCTCAAAGAAGCTCCAGCAGGAAGACCCCTCCACTTGTCCCCAAGTGTCTCTGCCGTCTTGGGTCTCTCCGTTTGGTGGTGGTTATTCAGTCCAAGAGAGTAGTGGCCAGAGGAAGCCACTGGCTCCCAGCAAACATTCACACAGCCAGCCAGTCTGCTGCCATTGGGTTAGTCGCTAAGTCGCGTCCGACTCTTGTGACCCCATGGACTGTAGCCCACCAGGCTCCTCTGTCCGTGGCATTTTCCAGGCAAGAATTACTAGAGTGGATAGCCATTTCCTTCTCCATAGGATCTTCCCGACCCAGGAACCGAACCCGGGTCTCCTGCATTGCAGGCAGATTCTTTACCGACTGAGCTATGAGGGAAGCCCAAACCAAGTTTACAATCTGAAGCAGAAAAAGCACCAATATTCCGCCAAATCGGAATCCACCAAACCAGGCTCCCCAGAGGTGTGTTTCAGTAAGAGAACTCAGCAAGAGACCAGGGTGACTCTTCGGGTGACGAGGCAGCAGGACAGGCCGGTAACACCTTCCTTTCCACAAAGGCGAACACTCACTCCACCCGCAGAGGACCCGGGAGCACAGCCCAGGGCAGCACTCCCCACCCGGGCATCTGCGCCCGAGTCTCCGGCGGAAGAGACAGGAAGTCTGTCTTCAGGCAAGTCTGCGTAACGGGCTGAAAAGCACTTTCAATCCTGACAGTGGAGCAGAGGAACCAGAGAGCGCGAGCGCGGGAGGAGGTCCAGGGAGAGCGGAGACGGACGGAGCGTGTATGTGGATGTACGGATGCCGGCCAGCGCGGGCCCGCGGCTCGGGGCGGACGCTCACTTTTAAAGGCTTCTCAGGTGATTAAGGAAGCCAGCCAGGGTAGGAAAATCACTGCCTTTTAAAAAGAACTTTGGCATAGGAGGCACACTTGCATTATTATATGATTTTTAAAAGCATGTTGCCTCCAGTCTAAGCTTTCAAGGGTCACTTCGGATGCCAAGTCCAAAAACCTCACCCGCACCCGCCTCGAGCCTTCCCAGTGATCACAGAAATAGGCAGTTACTTGGTCAGTGGAGACGCAGGCCCAGCCGGAGGCGGGTGCAGGCAGGCCTCACTTTCAGGCGCTCTGCAGCAAGTGCCTTCCGCTTGTGTTTTCTCTTTCCTGCAGACTGCACGTCTGTGGCAGCCCTGTGCCAAGCTAGTCAGGTGGCACCACTTTTCCAGTGACGTTTGCTCCCTTCATGTCTGTGTCACCTTTTGATAATTCTTGCAGTAGTTCTAACTCTCCCATCATTACTCTGTTATGATCTGTGATCAGTGATCTTTGATGTTACTACTGCAAAAACATGAAGACTCACCGAAGGGTCAGGGGATGGTTAGCCTTTTCCGGCAGTAAATTATTTTTAAAGTGCAGTATGTACGACGCCCTTCAGGCACATGGTCACTGCACACGTAAGTGGTGACAGCATAGTGCAAACACGACTGTCGTACGCCCCGGGAAACCAGGAAGCGCACGCGGCTCGCTTCGCCGCGACACTGACGGCGGGAGGCGGCCTGTAAGCCCTGCAGTGTCTCGGGGCTCTGCCTGTGCCACACAGTGCGCCCCAACCTCCCGCGTGGCACGGCATGCTGCCCACAGCAGCAAATCCACGCGAAACTCTCCTCCCTCCTCTCACCAGCAGGAAAAAGGAACCGCATCAAATTATCACTGAGTTCAAACAGCCACCATTCTCTCCAAACTGGGGACCTGGCCCCACGGCAGGGAGACCCGGCCTCACGGAGAGCAGGGCCCCACGGCAGGGAGACCCAGCCCCACGGAGAGCAGGCCCCACGGCAGGGAGATCAGGCCCCGTGGAGACCAGCGCGAGAGCACCACCAGGGTGTCCGCTCACGTGCAGGGACACTCACCCAGAGTCTCCCAGGATGATCACCTTCAGCAGCACTTTCTTCCTCGAGGTCATCCTTCAAGCTGGAAGGAAGGAGAAGGCACGTGAGCGGGACAGAACTGCCGAGGGGAGCCCCCCTCTTGGCACATGCACCGGCGCGGCCTGGGAGCTCCGCACCCCAGCCTTCCAGCCGGCTCCCCGCTGCACCTGGGGCCTGGATGGAGCGCAGGCTCAGCACGGGACCCGGGCCAGGAGCACGCCAGGGAGCACCCGGAGGAGCCTGCAGGAGCGCGCGGCCGCCGGGACGCTGGGGCGGCGTGGGTGAGCCTGAGTGCTGCTCACACAGGCCTCCTCGCGGTGAGCCCTTCGTCCACCGTGGAGCAGCCCGCCTCTCCCCACTGCTGTCTACCCCTGCCGCCGCCTGTCAGTCTCCAGAGCAGGGACCCTGCACGCAGCTGGAGGCCGTGGACAACCTCACAGCTGGCCCTCGGCACCCGCGGTCCTGCCTCTGCAGCTCAACCACGCAGGCTGTGCAGTCTGCATTCTCTAAAAAACCCTCACGAGTGTCCCTGGTGGGCCAGAGGTTAGGAATCCACCCGCCAGTGGAGGGGGCACAGTTTCCATCCCTGGCCCAGGAAGATCCCACGTGCGGTGGAACAACTGAGCCCTGAGCCACAACCCAGGAGCTGTGACCACTGCGCCCAGAGCCGAGCTCCGACCTGGGCAAGAGCCTGTGCGGCGATGAGGCCCGGCACAGCCAGAAATCCTCCCGCAAGTGGACGCGCAGACTTGACATTTTAATGTGTTACATTCGTCTCTCTTATCCTAACGATTTCTGTCTAAACCATTTTATTCTCCATCCCCAGTGCCCAGTAGAGAGTTATCAAATATTGGCAGCAACAGCGTTTGACTCTGCAGCTTGAAACCATCTTTCCCCAGAAAGCCCTTCCGGAAGTCTTCCGGAGCCTGGACCAGAGAGCATGGAAGAGGCCCCGCTGGTGCTCAACCCCCTGCCTCAGCCTGACCCCGGATCACTTTCCTTATGGGCACGGGCCCCGTGGTCCTCAGGAGTGCCTCAGAGGCCTTCAGGGGAAGAGCGGTGGCAGGAGGGCAGCAGTTCCGACCCTGGACTGGTGTCGGGGCCGCACGTGAGGACCGCGAGGAGCACCCCTCGGCGCTGACCCCCCGGGAGGGCTGGGGCTGCCGCCGCCTCCAGAGGCAGCAGCGTCCTCAGAAAGGACCCCACGCCTTCCGGGGACCCCGAGCCCTGGCCCCTCCTCCGGAGACACCGGAAAGGCCGGATGGAGACAACCAGAACCAGCAGGGGCGGCGTCCGCCTCCCACGGTCAGTGGAGCAGGGACCTCGGGGCTTACACGGGACCGAGCGGGGAGGGCGTGCTGTCCTTCCAGTCTGGGCCGACAAGATGCTCCAGATGGGGCCTGAGAAAAGCTGCCTTTGGTCTCTTCTTCACCTGCCTGGCTTCCTGAAGGCTGAGGCTGACGGCACTGCCTGCCACAGGGCCGTGACTCAAGAAGGGGATTCCTGGCCCCACACTCCCCAGCGCTGTGACCTCGGACACGCCAGCCAACCCCTCTGCTGGGAGAAGGAGAAACAGCTCTTAGGTCGGAGGAAGGGTATCAGGTGTGGATGAGAAAAACGCACAGCACAGTGACGAGAGCCCAGGCAGCGCTCAGTGAATGCCGGTGCACTGGTTCCAACCTGCACTGAGTGCAGAGCTGAGTACACAGCGGAGTCCAGAAGGCAGCGAGCGCGGCGGGAACTCAGAGCCGGCCACTGCGCACCCCGTTTCCAGACGCTGGCTGCCAGCTGTGCTCCACGAAAAGAAATGGCAAGGGCTAGAACGGCCAGTGCCTGCAGGGCAGGGTTAGAGGGAGGGCCCCGTGCCCCTGAGAGCAGGGCTCTCCGCAGCTCCGCTCAGTGTGGGGATGGGAGGCAAACTGGAGGCGGTGAGCAGGCCCCACAGCCAAGCCCGGGGCAGGCTGTCTCAACCCCCCAGTTCCTTCTACGCAGCGCCCACCCGTGCTAGTCAGGAGTGGGACTAGACGAGTCACGCCAGGCCTCCTTCCTGTAGCGTTTTCTCCATCACATCCAGGCTGGCGCTGGCTTTTCCTACCTGCAGTGAGAGGTTCAGCCCCAGCATCTCCAATCACCCATGAGACCGCCAGCCCCACCGGCCTCCCGAGGGACTGCCTTGACCAAAGTTGAAGCGTCTCACCAGGAGGTCTGGGGCTGAATAGGGGCGGAGATCAGAGTGTGATGGCTGGGACACGCTTCAGATGCAAAGGGCAGGTTAAGGAAAGGACTGAAAAGAAGATGACTTTGCAAAGAAATACACCGATTCTCAGAGTTCAGTAAGTTTCACTTTGCATCAAGCGCTCTTTCCTAACATCAGAAAGATGACATAAGAAGCACGCCCCACCCTCGCTGCCCCCACGACAGCTCGCGTTCCCTCCTCTCGGTTCTGCTCACAGGTAGCAGGCGGCCCCGAGTGCCCTTCCTCCCTGCACACCCCATCACAGGCCTGGGGACCCACCTGAGGCGCATCCGGGAGGCCCCTCCAAGCTCGTGTGGCCCTGCACACAGGCTGGAACTGTCTCTCCCATGGTACTACTGGTCAGCCACTGTCTCAGTGTCTGATATTTCTCTGACTGCACTAAGCATTTAAACAGTCGTTCCTACCTTCTGTTTGACATACCAAAACTCTAGGGAAAACAGTGCCCTAGACAATACCTCTGAGCTTCCACCCATGGGGTCCTTTTCTGGGACACCGCAATGCCCGCTGGGTGGAGGTCTTGTAGGCGCTCAGGCTCCTGAGACCCTTGCCAGCCACACGGAGCTGAGGACCAAATGGCCAGTCCACACAGCAGGCAGCCCAGGCACAGGGAGGCGGCCTGGCCTCAACACCGACTCTGAGAGCCCTCATTCCTGGGGGCTCCCCACAAGAGACATGTCCAGCACAGGAGCCACTGTGCTCCACGGAGCCCAAGGCTGGGGGCCCATCGGGTACGCCCAGCCCCTCCCCACCCATCAGATGCCATCACGAAGCCAGACACATGACCACAAGCAAGCTTCCCACAACAGAGGCGCTCATGTGCCTTCAACAGGGTTCCCAGGCAAAGGGGTAGAAAGTCAATGAAAGGTCAAATTCTTACTCAGGGGAAAGGTTTCTGTCCATCTTAACCCAAGATGTTTAAGAATGGGATTACTGAGATTAAGAATGGGATTAACTGCTTAAGACTGGGATTACTGAGTCAAAAGTATAAAGCACTTTTATGACTTGTGCTGATTCACTTTTCTGAAGGAGCTTCCAAATGCAACTTCAGCCACTGCTGCAGAGGTTAACAGAAATAGGGTCTAAATGAGAAAAATTTTACTGAGACAAAGAAAATCAGAATAAATGAAGAGATATCTCCTACAGGAAGCCTTGCCATAAAGATAAAAGTTCTTCCCTATTTAAATAACTGCAAGGATTTGGGGGGATGTGATGAAGTCATTCTGTCTTTCTTACTAGAAAATGATCAAGAATCCCTCCCAATCCTTTCAAAACAGAGTAGTGACAGTGAGCTGGCCTAACCGTCTTGGAAAGTACGCCATCAACACAGAGTACTAACAGGACGGGCTGGAGCTCCAGCAACAGAACTCAGCAGTGCAGGCTGACCCCACTTGGTGGTGAGAGCCAGGCTGACACCCCTACAGCTCGTCTTCCCAAACAGACTCCCCAGCAGAGCAGAGGCGCAAACGCAAGGGACACACAGATCAGAAGGCCTCTCCTGGAGGGCGGCTCACAAATGACTTTCTTTTCTTCATATTCACTTACTGTCATCTTTCCAGGGGCAAACGACCTTCAAACTCAAAAGGCCGCTTCCATTTTGGAGGAAAACGTTCACTGTTGACCTTCCGGTCAGTTCTGCTTCCAAGAGCATTCCTGTCCTGCAGGACACGCGCCCCCGCGCGCACCAAGTCAACAGGCTAGAGGGGTCACGGTCAGGGCCAGCCCAGAGGGTGCCACCGGCTTCACACTGGCAACCGCTAAAAGCTACGCTTTTGTACATCATGTTCTCTGGGATCGGAGCGCAGGACGCTTGTTTCTAGAAAACAGCGAAGGAAAAAGCAAAACCAAAGCAACCCTGGACTCTGCCCCAAGGAGCAGCGCCTCCAGAACCCTCACTGGCAGCACCTGCTTTCTCTCACCCTCTTCCAGCACCGTCTCCACGGACTTCTGGAGACACAAACTGCTCTGAAAAACCCTACAGAGTTCAAGTGTCCCCAGGGCCTGGGACCGGGCGTGGAGAGGACACCCAGCAGCCCAGGAGTCTCTCCCAGAGCCTTTCTAGAAGAAGGGATACTCACAGCACATCCCCTTCCTTCTGTCCTCAAATCCAGCATGGTCAGTGTACATCACTGTTCCACGTGCTGCATGGATTCCTTCCCCCAGGGACACTGTTTCTCAGGTGGGAAATCAAAAGCTAGACTCCCCCCCCACACACAAACCTGGAGTCACTGCTCTCCTCACCTTTGAAGCTGAGCAGCCAATTGGCCATAAAAGCAGAGCCACAAGCAGGCAGAACCATCAGGAAAACATCGTGACCCAGCCCAGACTGTGGGCTGGGCAGGGCCAGTGAGGACAGCAAGGGACTGCCAGAGGAGGTGGGCGGGGCCCGGGGACACAGGGCCGGGGAGGGGAGGAGCAGGAAGCCGGGCCACCTCCACCTCTGCCGCCAGCCCGAGGGCGGCCCCTCAACCAAGGAACTGCCCCCGTGCCGGCCACGCGGGGGCGCAGCCTGCGCTGAGTCCTCGGGGTTTATGCAACTTGAAACCCAGGGTCCACTGATCATACAGCCTGTGTGCTCCAAGCAAGCCTTCCGCTGTGATGGTGTCAGCCAACGGGCTGCTGCTCTGATGTCCCATTTAAAGCACCCCAGGGGAAACGCAGCAGGCAAGAGCTCCCAGAAGGCTTCAAGAGGACACTGGGAGGCCCGAGAAGACACAGGAGACACACGAGCGAGAGCAGCACACCGCTGAGCTGCGCGGGCACTTCAAGGGCAGTGACCTCAGCTGCAGAGTGAGACAAGCTCTGCTCCAGGAGACGATGAGCCTGGACTGGAAGGAGAAAAGGGACCAGGATGTCCCAGGCAGGACAACCCGCTGACCCGCCAACACTGCCCCCAACACGCCCCGTCCCCCCCAGTGCTCCTTCAAAGGTGTGCCTGCCACTCCACACTGCCCCCCCAGGTGCCCTGTGCACATGAGGACGGGGGACAATCCCGGAGACGGACCTGAGAGTGCAGGTCCAGGGGCGGCCCCGAGCGCCGCCTCCTAGGCTTGGCCCGCAGTGACGTGCCAAGCTCCCCACACAAGCACAAGGTCAGCACTCTCTGAGATGAGGACTTCTAAACCCCCGCCCACTGCTCACCAGGAAAGGCCTGGCTGGCATTCTCACCAGGGCACATTCTCTGGAGCCGCCGCAGCATCAACTTACATCATGAGGGAGCTAACGCTGTGGGGCGGGGCCTGCCTGGTATGGGGCGGGGCCTGTCTGGTATGGGGCGGGGCCTGCCTGGTATGGGGCGGGGCCTCTAGCTGCAGAGCACAGACTCTCTAGCAGTGGTGTAGGCTCAGTTTTTGCACCACGTGGGATCTGTTGCCCGACCAGAAACTGAATCTGCACTCCCTGCCCTGAAAGGCGGATTCTTAGCCACTGGGGAAGTCCCTATGAGGGCTTTTCTAACAGTGTGAAACACGTACCTAGTCAACCAGTCGGAGAAGGCAATGGCACATCACTCCAGTACTCTTGCCTGGAAACTCCCATGGATGGAGGAGCCTGGTGGGCTGCAGTCCTGGGGTCGCTAAGAGCCGGACACGACTGAGCGACTTCCCTTTCACTTTTCACTTTCATGCATTGGAGAAGGAAATGGCAACTCACTCCAGTGTTCCTGCCTGGAGAATCCCAGGGACGGGGGAGCCTGGTGGGCTGCCGTCTATGGGGTCGCGCAGAGTCGGACACGACTGACACGACTTAGCAGCAGCAGCAGCAACCAGTATTCCTAGTATTATCACGTCACCTTCCACATCTCATCACCCCACCTCACACTGGCTCTCTGGCTCTGCTGCTACACTAGCACGTTAACTCACACAGGTGTGTCTGAGGTCCTAGTCAAACATCTAAGACAAACCACAGCTTCATTTACGTGTATCCTGAAGTCACTGTACAAACCGGGACTGCGTCAACACCAGCAAACGCTGCGGTGGAGGTGTGTCACCGACGGAAGACGCACGCTCGGCGCCAGGGAAGGAAAAGCACAGCTGACACGCGGGCACTCGGTGACTACCCACTCGGGTTTTCGCCTCCGCGTCTACTGTTCTGCGGTAACAGTTTAGGCCCATGAGTGCGACAAGTGTGGCTCCCCGCTCTCGAGATCCTAACCCAGGCTGATCAGACGACCTCAGACTACGGCACCCTACGTCCTGACACCCTCCTCCATGCCTCATACTTAACCACGTCCACTCACAAGTCCCTGTCTCTTTCAGGAACACTGGTCACTAACCACGACCTAGGGTAGCAAGCACACCCACTTTGGCTCAGACACTTTTTCCTCAAGGACTCTTGCAGGAACCATAGTGACTGAGGTATGCCACAAGGTTAGACTGACTCCTAAACAACTCCTTCCCGACCATTTCTGAGTCAAGATGCCAAAATTAAAAAAAAAAAACCCAGTCAGCTAAGTGACAGTCTGTCTCCACACTTGGCAATTTTTAAGGCTCCACATCACCCAGAGCACAGAATGCAGAGTATCACACATGTGGTCAGGTTAGATGCTGACAAGTTAACACCACCGGCCATGGGTCTATGACCTGGAGTTCAGACAGGGAGGCCCAGGTCACGCGGTACACCACCACCACCAGGACAGCAGTCAGAGAGGCAGGGCACATTTCACCAGCGAAGAGGAACGGTAGGAACCGGGGAAGACAGACCCTGTCAGCACCCATGGGGGCACCAAGCCAGCGGAGCGCGCCGCTAGGCCGGCAGCACCCTCCCTGAGCCGAGGCCAGGCCCCGTCAGGGCCCCGTCTCCTCTGGCCCACAGGCCCAAGCAGGACTCGCCCCGCCGGCGGCGCCCCCTCCTCAGTGGAGGGCTCTCAGTGGCCGCTGGGACCCTGGAAGGACCCAAGGGCCCCTCCGTTCTGAAGCTGCTCCAGCTCAGGACTGGCTTGTCTCTCCCACACCATGAACTTCAGTTCCCCGTGCCCACTGTCACACCACCACGATCCCGCCACCGCTTCAGGGAACAAGATCACAGGACTACACACCTGCAGGTACACGGCATTTACCGCTTTGGCGTGAAGTGGGGCGCTACCCCCAGGGAAAAACAGGTTAGAGCAGCAACTCTCGCCCAACGTTTGGGGTCACAGGCTCCGAACCTCGAGCACTGCCTGCTGCCAAGTCAGATATCAGGAATACAGGAGTCCCAGGAGCCCCACGCTTGGTCCCAGGGCCACTGTCCTCAGAACAGACCCCTGGAGAAAAGACCACATTTCATATCAAGTCATCAAAGTACATTAAACCAAATACGTAACCGCTGGGGCTTTAATTCACAAAGCCTCCTCAACAAAACATTTTTAAACAAGTGTTCAAAAGTTTCAGTATTAAATGAAAAAGTAGCCCAATTTAGCATTATGAACTCATATTCTGTAAGGAGACTTACAGCTAAAAGGGTGGGATGCCTCCTGTGGTGAGCGGTGCACAACTCGGAGCCCAGATTCCAGAGCACCCTGGGGCTGTCACTCCAGGCCTTCACTGTCCCTGACCAGCTGAACGTGTAGAAACGATGGCAGAACAAATGATTCTCAGACACACAAGTGGATTCTATCGGAACAAGCTTGTCATGTGGAAAAGCCAGTTTTGTGGCCAGCTGCAGGTTCCTTACAACACGGCTGACCTCCATGTGCATCTGCTCTTCGTTCATTCCACAAATGACAGCCATGGTATTATCTTTTCTTGAAAATTGTCTTTAACAATGCCCATCACCTAGGGACTTCCCTTGGTCCAGTGGATAAGACTCCAAGCTTCCACTGCAAGGGGCACAGGTTCAATCCCTGGTCAGAGAACTAAGATTTCCCACAGGCCACACGATCAAAAACAAACAACAAAAAAGCCCCCAATATCCACCCCAAACAAGGCTACTCTGATGCCTGTCTCTGAAGAGTAATTCTGTTAAAGTACTAATTGCGGTCGTTCTTTGGTTGCTAAGCTACATCTCACTCTCTGCGAGCCCATGGACTGTAGCACGCCAGGCCTCCCTGCCCTTCACCATCTCCCGAAGTTCGCTCAGACTCATGTCCATCAAGTTGGTGATGCCATCCATCCATCTCATCCTCTGTCCTCCCTTTCTCCTCCCGCCTCCAATCTTTCCCAGCATCAGGGTCTTTTCCAATGAGTTGGCTCTTTGCATCAGATGGACAAAGTACTGGAGCTTCAGCTTCAGCATCAGTCCTTCTAATGAATACTCAGGGTTGATTTCCTTTGGGATTGACTGGTTTGATCTCCTTGCTGTCCAAGGGACTCTCAAGAGTATTCTCCAGCACCAAAATTCAAATGCACCAGTTCTTCAGCACTCAGCCTTCTTTATGGTCCAACTCTCACATCCATACATGACTACTGGAAAAACCATAGCCTTGACTATATGGACCTTTGTTGGCAAAGTGAGGTCTCTACTTTTTAATATGCTATCTAGATTTGTCATATCTTTCCTTCCAAGGAGTAAGCATCTTTTATTTCATGATTGTAATCACTGTTTGAAGTGATATTAAGACCCCAAAAAAGAAAATCTGTCACTGTTTCCACTTTCTTGCCTTCTATTTGCCATGAAGTGATGGGACTCGATGCCATGATCTTAGTATTTTGAATGCTGAGTTTCCCGCCAGGCTTTTGCTCTCATCAAGAGGCTCTTTAGTTCCTCTTCACTTTCTGCTATTAACATGGTTATCTGCGTATCTGAGGTTGATATTTCTCCTGGTAGTCTTGATTCCACCATGTGAAATATCCAGCCTGGCATTTCACGTGATTACTCTGCAAGGGTGACAATATACAGTCTTGACATATTTCTTTTTCAATTTGGAACCAGACCATTGTTTCATGTCCGGTTCTAACAGTTGCTTCTTGCTTCTTGACCCACATAGAGGAGTCTCAGGAGACAGGTAAGGTGGTCTGGTATTCCCATCTCTTTAAGAATTTTCCCCAGTTTGTTGTAATCGGCACAAAGGCTTTACCGCAGGCTTTCTCTATGATCCAACGAATATTTGCAATTTGATCTCTGGTTCCTCTGCCTTTTCTAAATCCTGCTTGTACATCTGGAAGTTCCTGGTTCACCTACAGCTGAAGCCTAGCTTAAAGGATTTTGAGCACCACCTTGCCAGCGTGTGAAACGAGTGCCACTGTACAACAGTCTGAACTTTCCAGCGCTGTCATCTTTGGGATTGGAATGAAAACCGACACTTTCCAGTTCTATGGCCACTGCTGAGTCTTCCAAATTTGTAACACTTTTATATTGAGTGCAACACTTTAACAGCATGATCTTTAAGGATTTTAAACAGTTCAGCTGGAATTTCATTATCTCCACTGGCTTTGTTGGTAGTGATGCTTACAAAGGCCTACTTGACTTTACGCTCCAGGATGTCTGGCTCTAGGTGAGTGACCACACCGTTGCAGTTATCCCAGTCACGAGGTTTTTTGTAGAGCTGCTTCTGTGTATCTTGCCGCCTCTTCTTTATCTCTTCTGCTTCCGTCAGGTGCACGCCGTCTCTGTCCTTTACCGCGCTTAGTCTTCCATGGAAAGTCCCCTTGATAGCTACAATCTTCCTGAAGAGGGATCTAGCCTTTCCTAGTCTGTTGCTGTCCTCTACTTCTCTACACTGTTCAGTGAAGAAGGCGCTCCTTGCTATTCTCTGGAACTTTGCACTCAGTTAAGTATGTACCAGTTAGGACTCTCCAGAGACAGAACCATGGATCCAAGAATGAAGGAACAGAAGCTAATTCTCCTGCTGGCACCGTGTAAGAGCCTATGTTTTTGCCAGTTAAAGTGAGATTTCAAATGTGTTGTTAAAAATAAACTTGACATACATGAGATTCCCGTTTCTGTAAGGATGTATAAGATCATGGAATGCACACGTGAAATGTAGCATTTAGACTAGTGAGGAGGTTCTCACAAGATTATGGAGGCTGAGATGCCCCACGATCGGCAGTCTGAAGGCCTGGGAACCAAGCAAGCTGGTGTCAGATCTGAGCTGAGCGGGGGTTGGGGGCGTGGGCTGGGAAAACCTCCAACCGGGAGAGAATTCTCCCCCTCGGCGAGCCTCCCAGGCCTGGACGAGAGCAGCGTGCCCTGCTCAGCCCTCACGCCCAGCTGTGCGCCTCACCCAGCAACACAGCACGGACGCCCTGGAAGCAAGCATTAGCTACCCCTGGGGCCCTGCCGGCCAGTGACGCACAGAATCACCAGCATACCAGGCAGGTGTGAAAGCCCCACAGAGCTCAGGGCTCGGGCACGTGTTCAGCTCCTCTGACTGAGGAAGTTCGAAGCGTCCAAACACTCTGCCTCCATTACAAAGGCTACTATCTGAAGGTTGTTACTCAAGTTTACTTTACAGGGATTCAAAAGCAGTGTGTGCAAGATCTGGCAAAACACAGATCCACCTGCCTCACAAGATCACTGACGGCCAGCTTGCTTCAGGTAACATTTAGGAAAATCACTGCTAAACACTAACTCAGGGTGGAAACGCGCCAGTAGCCCACTAGAAAGGAGAAGAACCGAACGTCCCATCGCCAGGTCAGGTGTGGGTGCTTCTCCGCAGATCCACACAGCGCTGCCAGGCACACGCCGCATGCAGACCACGGTCCTTCTCCTCAGTCAGGACAGCTGCTCAAGAGCAGAGCTCGCAGATTCCCTGGCCGGCGCTGTGACCACTGGGGATGGAAACACGAAATCACATCTCGAGGTCAGAGATCTGCCAGCTGAGATGCCGTCTGGCTCTTATTTGTGAGAAAGACAGTGTCTGAAGCGAGGACACTCATCTCAGTGTGCACATCTGTAAGAGCCTCACCCGTGGAGCAGCCATCATGACTGTTTCCAGGACCTTTCCGCCAGGGCCAGCAGGAACCCTGTGCGGATTATGTATGCAGCAGCCCCCCCTCGCCTGCCCCCAGCCCTGGCTTCTGTCTTGGAATTGGCTTCCTCCAAACAGCGCTCGTGCACCGGGTCCTACAATATCTGTCCTTTCCTGTCTGGCTTATCTCACTTGGCATGTTTTCAAGGCCTGTCCACCTTGCGGCCCACACTGGAACTTCATTCCTTTACATGGTGAATAATACACCCCTCTATCTAGATACTGTCTTTCGCTTATCTATTTCACCAACGGACGGGCACACATGGTCTTTCTACCCCCCGACTGCTGTGAATAACTCTGCCATAAACCATAGTGTATGAGTATCTGCTGGAGATCCTGATTTCAAATCTGGTGGGTAGATGCACCTAAGTGCCAGGACATACGGTAATTTTCTGTAATCTGCGCACTGCTCTCCATACAACTCCAGCATTTTACATTCCTACTAGCAATATGCGAGGGTCCCAATTTCTGTAATTCTCACCAACACGTTTTTTTTTTTTAAATAAAGAGCCAGGCTTCCGTTGTGGCTCGGTGGTAAAAAATCCACCTGCCAATGCAAGAGACACAGGTTTGATCCCTGGTCCAGGAAGATCCCACGTGCTTTGGAACAACTAAGCCCATGCGCCACACCTACCGAGCCTGCGCTTTTAGAGCATGCAAACTGCAGCTACCGCAGCTCAAGCGCCCTAGAGCCCGGGCTCCGCAACGAGAAGCACTGCAGTAAGCCCACACAGGGCAACCAGAGGGGAGCCCTTGTTCGCCACAACTAGAGACGGCCTGAGCAGCAACGAAGACCCAGCACGGCCATAAATAAATAAGTCATAAAGTTACTTCGGGCAGGGGAAAACAAGAGCCACCATAGTCCACGTAAAGCGCATGTCACCGTCCTGAGTGCCCAATAGCTAGTGGTGCTGGGTGTTTATGGTTTGTGTGGATCAGCCGTTTCCACGTCTTTTTCGGAGAAATGTCTACTCCGATCCTGAACCATCTATGATCAAATTGCTTGTCTGCTGTTGAGTTGTTCAAACTGTAAATATGTATTCTGAATGTCAGGCTTATCAGATGTACAATCTGTAAGTATCTTCCCCATTCTGTAGGTTGTCTTTTTA
Source organism: Bubalus bubalis (assembly GCF_019923935.1). Taxonomy (NCBI): domain Eukaryota; kingdom Metazoa; phylum Chordata; class Mammalia; order Artiodactyla; family Bovidae; genus Bubalus; species Bubalus bubalis. The sequence continues at coordinate 59,078,876 of NC_059177.1, forward strand.
CTGCCCTAACACTGTGCTTGGAAACACAAAAGATCTCATTTTGATGAAGCCGAGGTTATCTGTTTCCTCTGCTGCTGCAGGTGCCCTTGGTGTCTCAGCCACATCACCGAGTCCAGCACCAGGGATCTCGCCCTGTTTACTTCTCAGAGTCTCACAGCTCTAAGTCTTTTTTTTTTTTTTTTGCAGCACTGAGCAGCATTGTGGGATCTTGGTTCCCTGACCGGGGATCAAGTCTCCCACAGTGGAAGCGTAGAGTCTTAAACCACTGGACCACCAAGGAAGTCCCTCACTTTTTTACTTTTACCTCTTAAGATTGAGATATTTGAGACTGAAATTCAAGACATGACACCATAAAACTCCCAGGAGAAAATGGAGACAAAACATTCTCTGACTAAGTCATTCCGATGCTTTCTTACCTTAGGTCAGTCTCCCACAGCAATAGAAATAAAAACTGAAATAAACAAATGGGAACTAATCAAACTTACAAGCTTTTGCACAGAAAAGGAAAACATAAACAAAGGGAAAAATCTACAGAATGGGAGAAAATATCTGCAAACGATATGACTGACAAGGGTCTAACTTCCAAAATAGACAAACAGCTCACACAACTCAGTAACAGCAACAACAAAACACGACAAACGGCCACAGAGCAACCAAGCCCACGCACCGTAACCAGAGTGCGCGCCTCGCAATGAAAAGGTCCGGCATGACGAAATGAACACCCCCACACCACAAATAAGATCTGACACAGCCGAATAAACTTAAAAAAAAAAAATGGGTAAAAGACCTAAACAGACATTTCTCCAAAGAAATACAGGTAGCCAACAGGCACATAAAAATATGCTCAATATCACTAATGTTTCAAGAAATGCAATTCAAAACTACAACGAGGTACTGCCTTACACTGGTCAGAATGGCCATGATTAAAAAGTATGCAAATAATAAATGCTGGAGAGGGTGTGGAGAAAAGGGAGCCCTCCTACACGCTTGGTAGGAACTGATCGACACGCTGGTGCAGCCACTAGGAGAGTTCCTCAAAAACTAAAACTAGCGTTGTCATATGATCCAGCAGTCCCACTCCTGGGCAGATATCCAGACAGACTCTAATTCTGAAAGACACACGCAGCCCAGGGCCCACAGCAGCACCGTCCCAGCAGTCAGGATCTGGAAACACTCAGACGTCCAGTGGCGGACGAATGGACAGAGCAGCCGCGGCGCACATGCGCAATGGAGCACGACAGCGGCGCAGGAAACAGCGCCACCGTGCGCGGCGACGGAGGCGACACCGAGCGAACCGCCAGGACACACCCACTTCCACTCACACGGGAAACCCAAAACAGGACACCCACAAACCCGGTTATGAAACAGACTCACGGACAGAGAAAACAGAGGTGTCTCTGTGGTTACCACGAGGAAGGAAGGTGGGGGGTGGACTGGGAGGTTAGGATGAGCAGAGGCAAACCGTTACCCACGGGACGGGCAACACGGCCCGACCGTGCAGCACAGGGAGCGATCCACTCAACACCCTACGGTAAACCGCGGAAGAGAACAGGAAAAAGAATACAATGCACAACGGAGTCACCTGCTCCACAGCAGAAGGCAAAACAACGCGGTAAATCAACTATTCTTCAGTGAAAAGAAGCTTTAGGTCTCTGGTTTAATTTTGTGTATGACGACAGGTCCAGGTCCAAATCCTCCTGCAGGCAGACATTTTCCCGGCACCATCAGTCACAGAAGGCACTGCTTTCACCACTGAATGCACTTGGCATCTTTGCCAAAGGTCAGTTCACCTTGAATGTGAAGATTACTGTCTGGGCTTACCAGTCTGTTCTGCTGGTTTACATGCGTATCGTATTCCAGTATCAAACTGTTCTAATTACCACAGAGATTTGCAGTTTCAAAATCTCAAAGTGGGAGACCTCCAACTTAGGAGTTTTCAAAATTACTTGACTACTGAGGGTCCCGTGGCTTTCAGGACAGGTTTTTCTATTTCTGCAAAAAAAAAAAAAAAGTCATTGGGAATTTTTACAAGGACTGCCTTGAATCTGTAGATGGTTTCCCAACAATATTAATTTTTCTAATCCATAAATGAGATGTCTTTCCAGTTACTTACATCTTTAACTTCTCTCAGCAACATTTATAGTTTTTCATTTAGAAGTCTTTTTCATTTACCAAGTTAAAATATATTCCTAGGTATTTTATTCCTTTTGATGCTACTGTACATGGAACTGTTTCCTTAATTTCTTTTTGAGATTCTATCCTGAAATTTGTTGAATTAGTTTATTAGCTTTAAGAGATTTTAGTTAATTTCGGGGTATGAACTCTGTGTAAGGTACTCCACACGTAAGATCACATATCTCTTTCCTGTCCAGTCTGGATGTCTTTTCTTTTTCTTGCTGAACTGCTCTGGCTGGAACTTTCAGGACTGTTTTGAAGAGAGGTGGTAAAGTGGGCATCCGTGCCTTGTTCCTGATCTTAGAAGACAAAGTGTGTCCTTCGCCACTGTACATGATACTCACCGTGGGTGTGCCACATACGACCTTCATTATGTGGAAATCATTCCTCCTATTTCCAGTATTTCTAGTGTTTTCATCCGGAAAGGGTGCTGTCTTCTACATCAGCTGAGATGATGTTTTTCCCCTTTCATTCTGTTAATGTGGTGTATTAATGATTGCTATTTGGTTGTGGAACCAACCTAACATTCCAAGGAAGAAATCCAACCAAGGAATAAATCCCACTTGGTCATGGTACATAAATCCTTTTAACAGACTGCCGAATTAAAATTTTACAGGTATTCTGTTAAGGACTTTTGTACCACTGTTCATAAGAGATATTGACTGACACTTTCCTTCTTTTGTAGTGTCTGTCTGACTTTAGTATGAGAGCAATGCTGGCCTCCTTGGTGACTCAGATGGTAAAGAATCTGCCTGTAATGCAGGAGACCTGGATTCAATTTCTGGGTCAGGAAGATCCCCTGGAGAAGACAATAGCTACCCACTCCAGTATCCTCGCCTAGAAAATCCCATGGGCAGAGGAGTCTGAAGGGCAACAGTCCACGGGTCGCAAAGAGCTGGACACGACCGAGTCACCAACGCTTTCACTTCACTGTCAGGACTGGCCTCACTGAATGAGTTAAGAATTGTCTTCCCCTCGAAATTACAGAGTTTGGGATGAACATGTACACAGGGCTATATTTACAATGGATAACCAACAAGGATCTACTGCAAAGCACAGGGAACTCCGCTCAGTGTCATGTGGCAGCCTGGATGGGAGTGGAGTTTGGGGGAGAAGGGATACGTGCATCCGTGTGGCTGGGGCCCTTCGCCGCTCACCTGAAACTATCTCAACATTGTTAACAGGCTGTACCCCAATACAAAACAAAGTTACAACAAAAAGAAGCAACGCTCTCCCCTCTTCAGTATCTGGGAAGAATTTGCAAACTGGTGTTAGTTCTTCACCCGTGAGAACTCACCAGTGAAGCCGTTAGACCCAGGGCGCCTGTGTGTCTGGAAGCTTTCGGTAACGGACTCCATCTCCTAGCCTGACAAAAGCGCGGCCCCTATTCTCTATTTGGTTTGGCAGTTCGTGTATTTCTAGGAATGTGTCACCCAGGCTATGCAGTTCATTCTCGTACAAGTGTTCCTAGTCAGAATCTTTATTCATATGAACCTTTAAAAAATTCTCAATCTAAAGGATTTTCTGCTCTAACCTGGATTATTTCCTTCCCTTTTAAGCTTCGGGTTTACACTGTTCTTCTAGTTCCTCAGGACGTGCAGTTAGGTTGTTGATTTGAGATCTTTTTAACGTCAGCATGCACGGCTGTAATTTCCCCTCAGTACTTCTGTGCTGGGCCCTGTACGTTTTACTATTTGTGTTTGCAGGGTCATTGCTCCCAGACCAGGGACTGAACCTAGGCTCCCAGAAGCAAAAGCGCTGAGTCCTAACCGCTGCCAGTGAGTTCCCCATCCCTAAACATTTTAAGATTTCTCTTGTGATTGCTTCTTTGGCCCAGTAGTTCTCTAAGAATGTGTTGTTTACCATCTATGGTATCTGTGGATTTTCTAGTTTTCCTCTTGTTACTGACTTCTAACTTTCTCTCATTGTGGTCCGAGAGGTACTTTGGGGGACTTCCCTGGCGATCGGTGGTTAAGACCTTGCTTTCCAGCACAGGGGGTGCACGTTCCACCCCTGGTTGGGGAGCGAATATCCCACATGCCTCAAGGCCGAGAAATCAAACATAAAACAGAAACAATAACTGTAACAAATTCAATAAAGACTTCAAAGTGCTCGACATCACAAGAAGAAAGAAAGGTACTTTGTATGACAACCTACTTTTTAAAACCTTCCGAGACTTACTATAGCTCAACGTGTATCCTATCGTGGAGAACGAGCGTGTCCACTTGAGCAGAACGTGTGTCCTGGTGGCGGGGGGCAGAGACCCGTGCCTGCTGCACGCGGCCCATTTACTGAGTCGTTCACGTTGTCCTCTCTCTCGTATCTGCTGTCGGGGTCCATCCCCTGTCAGCGTTATTGTCAAACTTCTCTCCCTTCAGCCCTGTTCATTTGTGCCTCATGTATTTTGATGGCTGTGGAACGGTGTGTAAACGTTTATCACTGCTTTACCTTCCTGCTGTACCGAATTATCTACTAACGTGTTCTGTCTTGTAAGCTCTCTTTGACGTGAAGCGTATTCGCCTCAGATGAGTACACGTGCCATCTCTTTTGGTTACTATTTGCATGAGTCCTTTCCACATCCTTTCACAATGAACATTTCTCTGTCTTTGGCTCCAAAGTCAGTGTCTTGTGGAGAGCAAGTAAATGGCTCTTTTTCTACCCAAACTGCCAATCTGTCTTTTGACTGGCGGGTTCCGTGCATTTAGTTAAAGGGATCACGGATAGGGAAGTGCTCGTTTCAGCCCTCTTCCTGTTTGTTTTTCAGATGCCTCATTGCTTCTTTGTCCCTCGTTTCCTGCACGGCCATCTTCTTTTGTTATTGATTGATTCTTTATAGCAAAACACTTTTAATTCCCCTCTCATTTCCTTTTAAGTATATCCCATGGCTAACTTTTTCCTTGTAGCCATGGAATTACATTTCACATCCTAAAGCTGCAGCAGTTTAAAGGGCCAATTTACACCAGCTTAACTTCAGTAACATACAAAACTGTTTACATACAACTCGGAGCCCACGCCCTCTCACTCACAGATGTCACCACATGACATCTCTGTGCATCGCGTCCTCCCAGAAGATGAACAACTGGGTTAGTGCCTGAAATCGAGTGGAAACAATAAGGTGAGCTGCAACAGCACCAGCTTTTCTGACCGTCCGGGTGTCTCCTTTCAGCAGACCTTTACTTCTTCACGGGCTCTGGTCACTGTCCAGCACCCTCCAACCTGGAGGAAGAGCCTCAGTGCAGGCAGGTCTGTGGTGAGGAACGCGCTCGGCTCTGGCTTCTCCGGAAAGTTCTGTTTCTCTCTCAGTTCTGAAGGACAGTGTTACCCGTGACAGGCTTCCTGGTCGACAGCTTTCCCCCCTCTAGATTTTGAACACAGCAACACAGCTTCCAAGGTTTCTGACGAGAAATTTACCAATAATCTTTGATTTTCAGCTGTTTTTCTCAAAATACTTTTCATTTCATTAGTACCCTGAGAATACTTAGCTTTGTTAACAGGGTCAGCACTCTCAGCGTAGCAGCTGGCACAAGCAGGGCACCTCAGACACTGCAGGTTTGGTTCCAACCACTGCCGAACAGTGAGGCTGCACAAAACCGAGCCACACGGACTTTCTGCTGCGTGCAAGTCACGTTTACACTGTACTCTCGTCTGTTAAGTGTGCGATAGTGTTATGTCTAAGAAAACGTATGTGCCTTTATTTCAAAATCAGATCAGATCAGTCGCTCAGTCGTGTCCAACTCTGCGACCCCATGAATCGCAGCACGCCAGGCCTCCCTGTCCATCACCAACTCCCAGAGTTCACTGAGACTCACATCCATCGAGGCAGTGATGCCATCCAGCCATCTCATCCTCTGTCATCCCCTTCTCCTCCTGCCCCCAATCCCTCCCAGCATCAGGGTCTTTTCCAGTGAGTCAACTCTTCGCATGAGGTGGCTAAAGTACTGCAGTTTCAGCTTTAGCATCATTCCTTCCAAAGAAATCGCAGGGCTGATCTTCTCCAGAATGGACTGGTTGGATCTCCTTGCAGTCCAAGGGACTCTCAAGAGTCTTCTCCAACGCCACACTTCAAAAGCATCAATTCTTCAGTGCTCAGCCTTCTTCATAGTCCAACTCTCACATCCATACATGACCACAGGAAAAACCATAGCCTTGACTGGACAGACCTTTGTTGGCAAAGTAATGTCTCTGCTTTTGAATATGCTATCTAGGTTGGTCATAACTTTCCTTCCAAGGAGTAAGCGTCTTTTAATTTCATGGCTGCAGTCACCATCTGCAGTGATTTTGGAGCCCAGAAAAATAAAGTCTGACACTGTTTCCACTGTTTCCCCATCTATTTCCCATGAAGTGATGGGACCGGATGCCATGATCTTCGTTTTCTGAATGTTGAGCTTTAAGCCAACTTTTTCACTCTCCACTTTCACCTTTGTCAAGAGGCTTTTTATAGTTCCTCTTCACTTTCTGCCCTAAGGGTGGTGTCATCTGCATGTCTGACGTTATTGATATTTCTCCCAGCAATCTTGATTCCAGCTTGTGCTCCTTCCAGCCCAGCGTTTCTCATGATGTACTCTGCATATAAGTTAAATAAACAGGGTGACAATACACAGCCTTGACGTACTCCTTTTCCTATTTGGAACCAGTCTGTTGTTCCATGTCCAGTTCTAACTGTTGCTTCCTGATGTGCGCACAAATTTCTCAAGAGGCAGATCAGGTGGTCTGGTATTCCCATCTCTTTTAGAATTTTCCACAGTTTATTGTGATTCACACAAATACTTCATTACTAAAATTACCAAGCACCCCCCGAGCCTTCAGGGAGTTGTAATGTTTCTGCAACAGTAACATCAACGATCACTGATCACAGATCACCATAACAAATACAACAAATAAGTTTGAAATATTTTGAGAATTACCAAAATGTGAGAGACCTGACCTGAGCAAATGCTGTGGGAAAAAAATGGTACTGGCAGACTGGCCCCACAGGATTGCCACAAACCTGCAGTCTGAAACAGCGCGCTACTTGCTGGTGCAATGAAGCAGCGCATCGCGCGAGGCGGGCGGCTAGCACCGTCAGCGCGGTTGCGGACAGTGAGCACAGCTGGCAGGTGGCCACGGCGCAGGGCCTCGCTGAGGCCTCCCTGCTGACAGGAGGCTCCTGTGGACTACTCCAAGCTCCTCGAGATCACTGGCCCATGTAGCTTCACCAAGGTGACACTGACCGACTGGCCATCAAGGACATTAAGGAACAGCAGCGGAGCTCCTCCACCTCCAAGGCACTTTTCCATGAAGGCCATGGCATGAAGGTTTGGGGGATTTAAAAATTATTATATTCATTTATTTTGGCACACAGGTTTAGTTGCTCTGTGGCATGTGGGATTTTCCCGGATCCGGGATCAAACCCAAATCTCCTGCACTGGCAGGCAGATTCTTCCCCACGGAGCCACCAGGGAAGCTCTCCTCTATTTTTCATTAAAGTGCAGCTGACGCACCACGTCGCGCGTCTCTACTGCCCGGTGCAGAGCTTCAGTCACACACACACACGTTCTTTCTCGTGCTCCTCTACCCGACAGCCCATCACAGGATGCTGAAGACAGCTCTGTGCGGCACAGAGGACGCTGTTCCCTTACCCGCCCTCTGGACGGCAGCCTGAGTCTGCCCCCAAAGCCCACGGCTCCCCGCCTCCGGCAACCACAAATCTGCGAGTCTGTTTCTCTTTCGCAGTTTCCGCTGTTCTGCTCTGACGACACCGTCTCCTCCATCCTGGGAGCCTCAGGCCTGAGCTGGGCCGCAGTTGCCTCTGGTCGCCCTTGTCAGTCCAAGCTGGCCCAGGACAGTCTAACCCACTCACACTCAGGCCGTGCTCAGTCCTCTCCAGGCGCCTCTGCCCTCACGTGGAGTCGCTTCAGCTTGCTGGCTCACTCTCCTGCCTGCTCACACGGCTCCTAACCCCTCTGTAAGCTTCCCCTCTGTAAGCTTCCCCTTTCGGCTACTGTGCGTTTCCGTCTCAGAACTGTCTGCTTCTCTAGAATTACTTTTTCTGGATACCCTCATTTTGTTCAGACACCTATCCCCAATTTCCTTTACTTCTTTGCCCGCGCTCTCCTTTGGCTCCTCGAGCACATTAACGTGCTTTGACTAGTATCCTCACGTCACCACCTCCTCTGCGAGGGTTTCCGTCAAACTCATTTTTCCTGTGAATGGCCACACATTGCTGGTTCTCTGTCAGTTCAGTTCAGTCGCTCAGACGTGTCCAACTCTTTCTGACCCCATGGACTGCAGCATGCCAGGCCTCCCTGTCCATTGCCAACTCCTGGAGCTTATTCAAACTTAAGTCCATCAAGTCAGTGATACCATCCAACCATCTCATCCTGTCATCCCCTTCTCCCGCCTTCAATCTTTCCCAGCATCAGGGTCTCTTCCAAGGAGCTAGTTCTTCCCATCAGGTGGCCAAAGCATTGGAGTTTCAGCTTCAGCATCAGTCCTCCCAATGAATATTCAGGACTGATTTTCTTTAGGATGGACTGGTTGGATCTCCTTGCATTTCTTCCTGCGGTTCTCTGTATGGTCCATAATTTTCTGTTGTTGAGAGTTTCACGGTGGTGTTCTGGAGATCTATCTCCCTCCCTCCGGGGCTGCTGCCTGCTGGGAGCTCAGCACTGGCCTGGTAGAGGGGCTGCGCTCAGGTTTCCCAACCCATCACTTTGCATAGCGTCACTGTGGTCCACGGTCTTTAAACACCTTGATCAAACTCACCCAAGCCCTCGAATCACTGATAATTCAGCAGAAAATGCCAGGTACATGCATATCCTTCCAGCATAAGGTATGACGTGGTTTGTGGTGTTGGTAAATCATCGGGATGAGTCATCCTCCCTTCAATGTAGCTCCTTCCGTAAAACTCTTGTAACCGCAGGAAAAGATGAAGGCAAAGATCCGCTCCTCTAACGGCACAGACCCCAACATCAGAATCCTGGCTCCTGGCTTTACGCTGTTCAGAACACTGGAGGTGGACCTAGCGTTAAGAGGGGCGTGGCACAGAGTCTGCCTCTCGAGTCTTTATTCCAGGGCAACTTTCCAGGGCCCGAGACTGCAACTGAAATCAATACTTCCAACTCTGCATTCTAACCCCACCCACATTAGAAACCTGAGTATTTGCTACAAGATTCCCCTTGTTTTGTCCTAAACATCTTTCTGGAAATACACATAAGAAAACACAACAGTCTCTACAGGGTAAGCATTTAGCTCTCCTACCAGAAGCTTTTTCTGCAGCAGTTACTTTGTATCAGTGAGTAACCCACAGGCTACAATGTTTGAAAAACTGATGTGGTAACAGTCGGCAGATCCCATCCAACAAGTCCTTCCTCCAGTAACAACAGCCGAATGGCATCAACAACTGACCATCGGTCACCCGGGTGTGACGTGAGCACCACCAAGCAGCAGGGGAAGTGAGAGCTCCTGTCCCCAGAGGCAGGGATGGCCGGGCCCGCGGCACGCCGGCACCGCCCAGCACCGCCGCTTCCTCCTCTGCTCCGGAGCAGTGAGCCCGCTTCCTCTCAGGACTGCTGCCCGGCCCTCCCCCCCTCCCCCAAGCAAGTCAAACAGGCTTCGCTGCTTTCAGAGCCTCGACCTGACCGGGCTGGGTCGCATCACACCCCCGCTGTTCCAGCTGCAGAGCCTTTCCACCACAGGGACTGCCGCCCACTTCAACTTGGAGATGTGATCGGCGGTGGTGAGCAACTGTGGCTGGGGCGGAAGCGAGGCCACCACAAAACTGCTTTCAGCCCCGTCACGGCACTTCTACCTGGGCTCTCAAATGCCCACACAGCTGAAAAGCGCAGCCCCCCAAGCCCGCCCCACGCTGCCTGCGCACTGCACTCAGCCCCAGCTCGCCAGACCGCCCTCTTCCAGGCTGACCACCACTTCACACTCAGTGAGGTCCAGAACCCAGGCAGCCTGCTTCCAGGCTCGACCAGGACGCCACACACGGAGGGTCTCAGGTTCCCTTCTCTCCTCCCCTCCAAGACACAGACTCAAAACACATAAATATGCCAGGCAGAATCACAGGGACCATTAATGAACATTCTAAAATGTAGTTAGGTTTATTTCTAAGGGTACAAACTCAGCTCTCACTCTGTTGAGCGATGCCTACAAACTGTTCTTTTTGTAGTGAACACTAAGCCATCAGGGGATCCACCATGGTCTCCAGGTGGAGAGACTGAGGGACATAGACTTGTTTCCAGGGCTTCCTCTGGGCCAATACAGGACACCCCTCTGGGACTCCTGGGCACCGCCCCAGCACGGCCACACCTTTTCCAGACCTGACTGCACCCCACCCCCAAAGGACCCCTCGCCAGGCCTCTCCACTGGGCTACTGAGGGCCACCAGGCTTCCCCCTTCCCCCTCCCTAGGGACTGCGGGCACCTGCGAGTCTGGAGAGCAGGCAGGAGTTCACGTGCACAGACTTGTCAACAAGCGAGAGAAAGAGGGAAGAACTGGTTGACTAGTGCACTTTTTCCTGTCCAAAAGGTAACTTTTTACCAACTCAGACTGCTAACATTTCCTTAAGAGTCATAAAAATAAAGACTGGCCCAATGGTCTACTCTTTATCTGTGAAAATTAATTCATAAAAAGCAGCATTTTTTTTAATGCACTGAGATCCTACATGCCACCCCTGGACAAACAATAAATGAATAAAACATTCTAGAAATCCACCTGGAGAGTAGATTATGAGGTAACTGTGTCCGCTCAAATGCTGCAGGAGACCAGAGGTGGCAGAACGGGACGTGAAGAGCATGACGGACACACGTGAGCCCGGCTGCCTGCCTTCCGGGCCATCTCGCGGCGACGGGGACACACACTGGGACGGAGCCTCGCGCACGGGCGCTCAGAGCCAGGGGTTCTCCTGTCTGCACAGCAGGCACGCGACACAGGGGTTGGGCCTTCCCTCCCTCCACCAGGCCATCTGGGGAAAGGGCATCCCCTCAACCTGAGGAAAGACTGTCAGACAAACTGATCAAGGACACAGGACAAGCGGCAGGAGGAGCACCGCTTTATCAGAAGCAGACGCGTCTCTGAGCACAGCTTCAACAGAGCTCTATGAAGATGGAGAGCTACGAGCTTATCAAAAGGCATCACAAAGCAGAGAAGCCAGCAAGACAGTGGCAACGTCCTGGAGACAAAGACTGGAACAGAGCGTCTAGAAAAGACACGTGGGGGGAAGCTAGTGTGTGCGATGAAAAAATGTTTAGCTGGTGAAGAAAGGATGACAATGCAGTGAAATGCTGGAGCAAGCATGCGTGTGCAAAGAACTGTCTGACATCACATCACACAGAACCTTCAACGTGCTCCGTACCAGGGAAAAAACCAGCGCAGGAAAGGAGAAGGCCAAAGCACAACACAGAACCCAGAATATGAAACACAGTAACAGGTCTGACTACTTAAACTTTCTCCAGCCAGTCCATCCTAAGGAGAGCAGTCCTGGGTGCTCATTGGAAGGACTGATGCCAAAGCTGAAGCTCCAGTACTGTGGGCACCTCATGCGAAGAGTTGACTCATTGGAAAAGACTTGATGCCGGGAGGGATTGGGGGCAGGAGGAGAAGGGGACGACAGACGATGAGATGGCTGGATGGCATCACTGACTCGATGGACGTGAGTTTGAATGAACTCCAGGAGATGGTGATGGACTGGGAGGCCTGGCATGCTGCGATTCACGGGGTCGCAAGGAGTCGGACACGACTGAGTGACTGAACTGAACGGAACACTACAAAAACGCAGCATCAACCAAACCAAGCCAAGAGAAACAAGCCAGGAACACTGTAACATAAAAAACGGACCATATTCTTCCTATACAAAAGATATTCTTAAAAACTATTATATAAAAAACATTCTTGCTATACATTAAAAAAAAAAAATCCTCACCTGGGCTTTCAAGAACAAAAGCCAAATAACAAAAGAAAAATAAAAAAAAAAAAAATAAAAAAAAAAAAGAAAAATAACTAATCCCTTTTTACAAAATTTAATCCATTAACCAATGAAACGTAAATGTTCAACAACGAGGCACCTTTAAAATTTTCCCCAGTAGTTACACTGGCAACCACTAAGAAAAGTGACGCCTATATAAATAGAACCTTCCAACTACAAACAGCTAAGTACACAACTTTCCTTGGGGCAGGATAACAACAAGTACCAAATTCTAAGGATGTACAATCACGGGATCTTAGGGACATGATCACGGAAGCGGACAGAGACAGAGACTAAATGATTCTGTTACGGAGAAGAGGCGGAAGTAACCCAGACGCCCACGGCGGATGGTTACACTCCGGTGTGGCAGTGTGGCGCGGCCGGCAGAGCGCACCCACAAGGGAAGGTGCTGTGTGCGCAGGGGGAGGCTTTCACAAGCAGCTGCAGAGCGTGTGTGCTGAACGAGCCCAGAATGGAGGAGAGGTGTTCGTCAGGAAGCACGGGCACCCAGTAACCCAGAAGGGGGACAGAGAACCCTCCCCGAGACTCCTATGCTGCGTCTGTCATTTAGAAACAAGCCATTTAGGAAGACCTCCCCACCCAGCAGGACTGGAACGAACAGGGCTCCACAGGGGCCCTGGCTTTTCAAATGGCTGGAAGGGTCTTTTGCACTTCAGCAATTTCATCCTGCAAAAGCTACCGCAGGAGGGCAGGAGCCCGAGAGGCAAACTGTGACCGAGCCTGTGCACAGTCCGGGCCCAGTCCACGGGAGACACGCGCCGGGACTCCAGTGAGTGCCTGAAACCACGGAGAAGCCAGAGCCCACGCACAGCGGGCCCTTCCTGTGCCTCCAGTCTGTGATCACCTCTAAGGTAGGCACAGGATGCTACTAACAACAGACTGTACTGAACGCAAGTGAGTGCGGTCTCTCTCAAGACATCTGGCCGCACCGCGGCCCCCGCCTCCTCGTATGAGGCGAGAGGTTAGCTGCCTGCCTGACGTGGGGAAGGGAGGCAGGCGACACAGGCCCTGTGCCCCAACCCACACTCAGACCCTACAGCAGGAGGACCACCATGCAGTGAGCTGGGCAGGCCTGGATGTCTGATACCCCAGGTGGGGAGGGGCAGGACAGCGTGAGGCTCCATCACACCGCTCACAACAGCACGCATTGTCAAATGACCAACGGTTTACTCCTGGAAGCGTCCGTCTAGTAGCTGACCGAAGGTAACTGAAACAGCAAAAAGTGAAACTGGGAATAAAGGGGGGATGCTGAATTCTTATTTTGCAGCCATGGAAACTGAAGCTCAGCAACTCTCTTCAGAGCCATCCTGTGGCCCTGCTTAAGGAAGCCTCTACAATGCCCTTGGCTTCCGGTCCACTGATTCCAGGCAAGCTGAGGGATTCACAGGCATGTGCTACTTTTCAGCCAGGGAGCACCAGGCGGGGTGGAGGTGAGGGGGATGGGGATGAGGGCATGGGGTGGCGGGGTGGGGGGAGTGTGTCTCAAAAGCCACTTGGGGAATGTATTTTAGTTCATTCTTTCCTGTGGCTACCTTCTGGGGGAAACCACAGATCAGTCTAGGATCTGGAGCTCCCGGCAGCCTAGTGTTAGGGTCCAGGCTTTCCCTGCTGGGGCCCACGGTCAATCCCTGGTCAGGGAACTCGGGTCCCGCAAGCTGCATGGCGCTCCCCTCCCGAAAGGCTTACTGGTTTAAACAAGCAGTCTAGGGTCTCCATTAAGAGCCTCTGAGAGCAGGTGCAGCACCCACAAAACCTGTGAAAGATACATCTAAGACCCACTCGAGGACTCAGTGAGAGGTGAGACCAAGGGGGACGCAGCCAGAAAAGCTTAAGAAGCGACGCCGCTGGAGCCTGGCGAGGCGGGAGGCGCACATGAGCGTGGACGAGGGACGCGGCAGGGCCTGGACCCAAGGCAGCAAAAGCAAAGCGCACTCAGGGCAGGCAGGGTCAGCAGGCCGGACGCGGTCGGCACCGGGACACAGCCGGCAAGCTGCTGGAGACCGCTGTGCGGGGCCAGGACCACAGGGGCCCGCGACAAAGAGTGGGCCCTGAATGCACAGGGGCCCGCGACAAGGACAGGGTGGGCCCTGAATGTGCAGATGGCAGGGGGGACCCGGGCCCACTGCTGCCTCCCCACCAATGCTGTGCTCAGCGCACTGCCAGGCACCCGCGCGGGCTCAGCCCTGCCGCCCGACGGGACGGAAGGACCGCGAGTGAGGGTGCCGGGTGCCCCAGGGCCAGCGGGCCGGGCCGGGAGCCCGCACACCGGGCACCTCACCAAAGTCAGCGGGCCGCCCTCCCCCGCGGCCGAGCACGGCCAGCCTCCTGCTCCTGGCACCCTGACGTGCTCCAGCCAGCCACAAGCGACGGCCGGGACCCTCCGGCAGCGCCCCAACAGCGGCGGGAGGCTGACGCAGACCTCCAGAGAGAGCCACACCGAGCACCCGCCCCCACAGGAAGCGAACGCGAGGTAGTCTGCGGCCACTCGGGGATGGTGTGTTACTACTGAGTAAGGAACAGCCAGTCCAGTCAGACGCGGCATGACATTCACTACCCGGAAATTTACATCTCAGAAAAAACAGACCTGTCAAAGCATCCCTCTTTCCAAAACACTTTTAAATAAACACACCTTTTCACTAAAATTCAGAGGCTCTGCTTCCATAGGAGGCGCTCTCGGCTCAGCACTGTTGGGGTTAAAGACACGTGTGCTGACCTGGAACATGCAGTGCTGGCCCGTGATACTGAGCATGTTCTTTCAGGTGGGTCTCTCCTGTGGAAACAGACGCTGACAACCTAGATGCTGCTTCAAGGTGAGCACTGAGCTCGCTAAAATGTAAAGAGACTGTGTACATACAGACACACACACACTTTCTTCCAAGGTATCACATTCACGTGGAGCCACTTTTCACAGTGAGTCAAGCTCCCTGGAAAGCAATTCTTGTCGCAAGGACTTTGCAGCCCCAATCAATAGACTCTTTTAAGGGACGCTCCCACTGTTCTCAAGCAGGTGCCAAACGAAGAGCTAAGAGTCCTCATTAAGAGGCCAGAATGACAGTGCCCTTTTTTTTTCCCTTTTTGGTAAGGCAGACTGGAAAATAAGAGAAAGCTACACACACTATTTTTCAATACTTTGAACATCTGACATCAGCTTTAGATTATCTCAGGCATTTACCTGATAAAACAGCACCCATTCACTATTCAGAAGAGCCCACATGGCAAGCTGGCTGAAGAAGACCAAACCACCTGCCCTCTGTCTCCAGTCAGTCCCCCCAAGCCAGCCCCCGATTTCCCCTGTGCTGCAGGTGCGTCTGAGGGAGTGCGCCCCTGAAGGTTGACGCATGCCCTCTGTATCTCAGGCCCAGCCCCATTCATCTCTCCGTGTGTCTTCAGGTAAACTGCACCATCAAAGGCACTCCTCGTGGATGACTGACACCACCCTCCCTACCCACCAGGGCTGTGCGGGTCAGGGAAAAGGTCTCTGACCCAGCCTAGCACTTCAACACCACCCTTCACCGTGCTCGGGGCTCGTCCACTCCCCACCCGGCTCTGCCCCACCCGGATGGCCACTCCCGAGTCCCAGTGCCACAGCCCCTCACCTGCCCTATGCCCCCCACTCCCTCTAGTGCCCTCCAGCAGCTCTCCCAGATCCCCCTGCAAGGCACTCTCCCAACGTCTCCACAGCACCCTCTGACCCAGCCCCTGGCCTCTTCTAACGATCCTGGGACTGGCATCTGTTTCGTTTCTACGACGACTCGGAAACCTCCAGCGCTTTTCATCTGATCGTCCCCGCAGCTGCCAGCCGTGCTTTGTTGTAGTAGACAATAAAACTGCGGCGAATGAACGCGCAATGTATCATTCAGGAAGGCTATCCATATTCATCACTGGCCCAGAAGCAAATCTTACATGCTACAAATAGCAACCCAGTGTGCAAAGTTAGAACTGGAGAAATATTATCAAGCTACTGAGCAGTATTTCAAGGCTCATCCTGGAGCGGGACTCACCCCTGCCCGCAAGGTGAGTGTGGGGGAGGGGTGGGGCAGCACTACCTCAGCGATCCCAGGTCTACAGCCAGCACTCAGCTCCAAGGCTGCTGCTCAAACACCAGCCACCGTCTAAACGCTCAGTCAGAACACGCAATACAGGCCACTTCGGGGCATACATATGAGGGAATCCAGTGTTTTAAGGACACAAGTGTCCGGCCAAAGAAGAACTCTCGTCTGGCTACCTTTACACCCTACAGCTGGCGCTCTGAGGCAGCTGCACCTCCAGGAGTGAGTCAGACGATAACTGCAGAAGCCCCCACGGGCCAGCACGTAGGGCCACCTGCTCCCCTGCTAAAGCCACTCTGCTCTTCTATCCCCGGTGGATTCAAGAAGCATTCACAAGAGGCAGTCTCAAATTCTGACGCATTTTGTTTCGAAAACAACCTCCCCACCTGCTCGAGGACTGCTCACACTAGTACTGGACGGGGGTGCAACGCCAGTACCCCAGGGGCAAAACGAAGCTAAGTCAGGAAAGACTCGGAGTATCTGGAGCCCTGACACACGGCTGGCGGGCGCGGAGGCAGCAGGACTGTGGGAAACTAGCGGGTCCACCACAGCGCCGCACACACGGTTACGGCTGAACTGTGCCCCCCACACTCCAGTCCCAACCCCGCCACCTCAGAACGTCAAACCGTGACCGCAGGTGGAGACGAGCCCTCACAGGGGGAGGGAGATTAGACGAGGTCCCGCAGGCCCCGGTGGATCTAACCGGGGTCCTGAGAAGAGAGGGCTAGGAAGCAGACCCCTGCAGAGGAAAGACAGGGTGAGCAGACAGGGAGAAGACGGTCCCCACAAGGCAAGGAAGGGGCCTCCGAGGAAACCAACTCTGCCAGCACCTCAAACTTGGACTTCCAGGCTCCGAAATTAAGAGACAATAAATCTGTTGTTCTGGTACAGTGGCCTAGCAATCTACAGATACATGGGCTAGAACCCAGCCTTTCCGCGCCTCAGGGCTGACATAACGGACATGTGCACACAGGTCCATCAGCAGACAGACCCGGCACTATTCACACGGAGGTTTGCTGGCCACTCCTCTCGCCATGGAGATTGTTTGGCCAGTCCCCTTGCCAGGGATGGAACCTGGGCCGCCTGCCGCGGCAATGTGGGGTCTTAGCCACTGGAGCGCCAGGGGGCTCCCAGGACAGCACTACTTCTAACAGCCACGCACTACAAGCCACCCAGATGCCCACCAGGAAGTTGCTAAAAACATCACGGCGCATCACGTGAAGAAGCACTAGGGAGCAATGAGAACGGCATCGGGACTGCACCCACCAGAAAATCCCACCGGCAACAGCGACTCGGAGGGACAGAGACAAAAGGGCACGGGACTGACGCAGGGACACCGCCGGAGCCGAAGCACAGCGTTTACACAGGAAAGAAAACCGGCAGGCGCGGGTGACGACGCCCGCAAGCAGGCACGAGCGGCCTTCCGAGCCCATGGGAACTCTCCCAGTTTCTCACTCCCTTGCACGCGCTTCGTATGTCCCACTGCAAATTCAGAGCTTAGTAAAACACAGAAACGACAGCTGCAGCACCTGGCTGCCCACCGTCACCACAGCAGGCTGACCTCGCCGCCGAACTGCACTCACCAGGCTCTTCCCTTGCTGCCAGCACACAGCCGGAACGCACAGCTCGTCTCCTGACCACCAGCTCCCCTCCCACCCGTCAGAGAGGCCAACGGACACCCACAGTGACTTTCTCACGCCATCTCTTTAAAACTCCATCTCGTTAAAGGAAGGCATTAAAACACGCATTCATAAAAACAACATTACCAACCAACACTCTGGTCTTCCTCTGGATAGCGAATTACATTTTTCTTCTTTTTCACTTCTGTATTTTCCTAGCTTTTTTTTTTTTTTAAAGAAGTGACTAGTTTAATAATTAGCAAAAGAAAAATGTCACTTTAAATAAAAAATAGGGCTTCCCTGGTGGCTCAGACGGTAAAGAATCTGCCTGCAATGCAGGAGACCCGGGTTTGATCCCTGGGTCCTGAAGATCCCCTGGAAAAGGGCATGGCAACCCACTCCAGTATTCTTCCCTGAAAATCCCATGGTCAGAAAAGGCTGGCAGACTACAGTCCAAGGGGTTGCCAAGAGTCAGACACAACTGAGCAACAAGCAATTTTTGGTGGAGGAAGGATAACGTTTTTATAAAGACTCGAAAGTTGAGAGCTTCAGAGCAATCGTGAATAATCCAAAAGCCAAACTGGGGTGTCAGAGCTTCAGTGTGTTCCAAGAGACCCCGGCCAGCACTCAAGTGGCCGGCCTCCTGAGCCTGCAGGACAGTTGTGAGCTCCGGCCGAAAGCGGTGGAACCGTGAGCACTCCCCAAATTCTAATGAAGTAACACTGCAAGACGAGTCGTGTAGCAAAGTTTCTACAAAAGTGCTCCTGAGCAAGCATCCACAGCAAGGCATAGGTCAGGGGGTTTTATCGAGTCTCTTAACCTGCGGGCTGCCAGGGCAACCCTGAGCTATTTCTGGGGCCCCCGGACCAGTAAGTGTCCAGAGAACTGTCAGCAGCCTGACTGAAAGCCACATGTAAAGGGCACCAATTTTCCCGAAGTTCTGTGCTGTTACGATCGGGTTTTTAAAAGGATAATTCATAGTAGCTTTGTTGTGTACTCGCAAACAACTCAAATGGAAGTCAATTTTAAAAAATTAAAATTGCCTACAAGAATGGGAAACCAATGGTGTCCGCAGGTTAATGTTCCAAAGACTCCCTAGAGGAGCTGGGTCAGGCCAGGAAGGCCAGTAGCAAGCAGCAAGCCGCTCACACCTGACAGGGAGGGGAGACCAGGGAAGGTGGCTCGTGGCACCTGGCGGCAGGTTCGCATGCCAGCCTCACCAGGCCCCCAGCTCCCTCTCACAGGCCGCCTCGGAGCTGCTCTGCCGGACAGCGAGCAGTCCAGCGCAGCCAGGAAATGGACAAGGGACTCAGACTGCTCTCCTCAGCAGTGATGACATCACCAAAACAGAGCAGCCGGGCGAGGCCTGCGATCCCCTGCATAAGTGCTGCATCTCCAGGCAGGAGAACTCGGCCAGGACTGCGTGTCACCCCTGGAACCAACTGCCGAGCTCGCTTCCTCCCCCACAGAGGCATTCTGTAGCTATTCTTAAATTTGTTTTTGAAATCGCAGCCTGGAGTGCTGAGACTGAAACCAGTGGGCGGCGGCGCTGAAGAGCCTGCTCTAAGTTCCCCGCTGCTTCGCTTTCACCTTTGACTCTCAGGTCACACTGACCACAGCCACCATTAAGAAGCTTTAAAACGTGAATGCAAACTGTTTGTATTTAATGCCATACACGGGAAGCAAAAACCAGAAAACAGAGGAAAGAGACGAGAGCCAGTAACTGAAGACATCAACACCGCAGCAAACTGCAGACAGCACAGAGTCCCAAGACGGCATCCCGGACGCGTGTCTGATCACACACAGGAGCGACCCTACAGGGGAGACTCGAGGCGACAGAGAGCCAGGCGCTGCAGAGTGGGGTGGGCAGCAGGGAGCTCACTTCCAGATGCCACTGGCGCGGGGGAACCCCCACCTGGGCCTGGCTCAGGACGCCTCCTGACTGCCCCCGAACACCCTGCCGGTACAGCTCCCAGTCCAGTAACTGGTCCAGTTCTCCTCAGTCCTATGTGAACTACTAGATGGAGAACCAGACAACTCCAGACAGGAGTCATGACAAATATTTAGGTCCAATTTCAGAGAAACAGTTCGTACAACGATAGTCCCACGTGTGGGATCTGGGTTTGCTACACCCTCGCGTAGAAGCCCCAATGCCGAATCAAAGGGTGAGTACACATTCAGTGCAGGTCCCGTTGGAAATTTATTAACAGCTAATCAAACAGCCAACCCCCCCCTTTTTTTTTGCTTTCTTTGGTGGTAGAGTAAGGAATTGGATTCAAAGCCACACTTTACTATAAAGCAATGGTCTTTGATTATGGGGTTTGATGGGGGGAGGGGGGGTGGCTTAGACTTGTTTGGCACCAAAAAATATTTTTGCCTCAGGAGATTGCTTACAATTACCTGGAAAAACGTACCAATAAAGCTATTTTTAGAGTGTCCTCTACATTCCACTCCCCCCTTCTACTTGTTTACTCATGCAATCCTACAGCAAATGTAAAACTCCCCTGTGAACCAAGCAGAGACAGAGGGCTGGTGGAGACGGGGTGGCGGGAGTTACCTAGGGTGACCCTGGCACATTAAACCTGTGCTGTCAGCCGAAGCAGCCACCTCAGCCCCACAAGGGTATCTCTGCTCAGAGAGCCCCCAACAGCTAAGACTTGTCCTGGAAGGTTCTGGCGACACAAACTCCATGTGGAGTGGACAACAAATGCCCCAGAGCAAAAGAACAAGTTTAGAGCTGAAAGTTACTCTTCAAAAAACACGATCAGTTAGAAACTGTGATATTATCTTCTACACACCCTCTTCAAAAGCAAACCAAACCAAATGCTGCTGTGAAAATTAACAAAGCCTTCAAGTTAGGGCAGAACACCATGCTGTCCGGATTACCACAGATGCACTTGCTGAGATGAAAAATAACTCTCCCTTATGAAAAATCTCAGCATCTACAGCGCCGTCATGCCAGTCCACAAGAGAATTCCTGGCCATGATCTCTCAGCAGCTTTAAAGTCCTTGAGGACAGGAACCAGAGCTCTCTCCCTGAGTCAATACTCAGCCATGCCTGATACTCGGGAGATACCGAAAACACCTGATGAATGGATGAAAAGACACTCATCACCATTACTCTGCTCCAAACACAAACAGTAGTTATAGCTACCACGCAGATTACTCACATCAATATATCAGACCAGGTAACAAAAAAAAAAGAAAGAAAGAAATCAAACTACAACAAGGTAGGAGGCACCAACTTCTAGCCTGGACAGGACCTTCAGGAGAAGCACTCAGGACTCACTTCCCAGCTCTTAGGACTCAAAACTGAACAAACTCTCCTAAGTCTGAAGAGAGAAGCACACTAACAGGAGACTTCATTAATCCCTGGATGAGAAGTCATGCGGGGAATCAGCTGCTTCAGTCACAAGGAAGAGACAAGAGCCTGTTCTTCTGGAATCTAAAGAGAAGATACAGTATTTCCAATAGTAGAGAACCAACTGGCCGGACACCCACGCACTACGGCTTCAGAAAGGTTCACACGCAAGACTGCCAGCCCAATTCACTTGACAAGAGACCAAGGTGACAAAAATTTTCAAACCTCAACCAACAACTCTACTAGAATTTTAGAGTTCCCAATTGACTGGCGCGACACTACAAAAAAAAAAAAAAAAAAAAAAAAGCGTTGTAACTCACAACTGAAAACGGAATGTTGTGGTTTGAAGGCAGAACTAATGCTACCAGAGGTTTCCAACGTCACATCACCAGAAAGAAAAGACGCGGACAGAGGCAGATACCCGGTGGCAAGAGACAGATCACAAGCTTCAGGGACCCGCACTCCGATCTCCGCTCCGCGACCTTGGGCCAGTGACTTAACCTCTCTGATCTTCGACTTCGCTATGTACCAGTGGATACAGCAATGTACTTGAGAAGGCTGTGCTAAGAATCAAACCTAACAATCGGTGCAGAGGTCTCTCGCCACGCCGCCCGACAGACAGTAAGCACCCCAGTGGCCGCTGTCTTTATTCTCAATCGTCCAGTTTCGCGAACCATTCCTCGCCGGGAAGCCCGGGCTGAATGCACAGGCGGGCCCCGTAGCGGTCCAGACCTAACACGGCGCAGCACCCGGCAGCGGTTCGCCCCCAGCAAGTTTGCAAACTTCTTCCAGGCTTCCCCGCGACCCGTTTAAGAGAAAAAGCTCCGCGTCCCGTGGAGCCCGCGGCGCTCGGGGGAGCTGGGGGCACGTGACCGGCTCTCCGCCGACTCCCGGCGTCGGGGACCCTCGGCCGATCTGCTGCTCGGCGGACGGGACGGCGGGCACGCGGCTTGGCCTGGCATCGGGGCGGGGTGGGCGGCGCCCCCGCGGCCGGCCGGCTGGCCGGCCACCGCCCGGGCGCGCAGACCGGGCCGCTCCGGTCGGCCGGCCCGAGAGGAGGGCGTGCGCGGCGCCGACCCGAGTCGCGGCCGGCCACGGTCACACCCGGCCACCTCTCGGCTGGCCTGCCGCCGGGCCCGAGGGCGCGGGGCTCCCGGCGGGGCCGGGCCCGGCCTGCCCGAGACGCGGACGGCTCGCGCCGGCGACCGAGGCCAGGGAGGGGGATGGGGCCGGGCCGCCGCTTACCGCGGCCGCTCCGCAGGGCTCCGGGCCGGGCGCGTCGCGAGGGCTCCGCCGAGGAGCAGACGGGGGCTGACCGGCGCGCGGGGAGGTCCAAGCTGCGGCTCCTGCGGGCTCCCGGGCCTGTCCAAGCTTCCAACGCCGCCGCCGCCGCCGCCTCGGGCTTTATGGCCAAGACTCCGGCTCCGCTCCCACTTCCGCCACCGCCGCCGCCCCGAACGGAAGTACCTGTCACGAGACGCTCGACGCCAGGGCTGCGGGGGCGGAGCCCCACCTCAGCCGTGCGTCACGTTCCGCCGTCTCCGGCCCCGGCCCGAGTCACGTGGTACAAACATGTCTGCCCCCAGCAGTTGCGGCCATCTTGGCGGCCCCGCGGGGAGCAGAGCGGCGCCATGCTGGACCCACCCACCGAAGCCTCAGCCCCTAAGCAGCTCCTCATCAAAAGGAGCGAAGAAATTGAACCCGGAGAGCTCCGCGGAGGGTGGGGCAGCCCACCCAGCTCTAGCTCCACGTGCACACCGTAGGAGCTGCTCAGAATTTTGGCTCCGTCTTCAACAACATGCTCCTCTCATAGCCTTTTCCTGTGTTGGTTCCTGCAAACTTCATTCTTCTGGTTGCTGGATACAGTAACTATGGAATCATTCTTGATTACCGTAGTGGGTTGAATAGTGACGCCCCAAAAGGTATGTCCACATCGTGGAACCTGTGGGTGTGATCTGATTTGGAAAAAAATGTATTTGAAGGTGTAATTAAGGATCTGGAGATGAGATCCTCCTGGATTCCCTCCTTGTAAGAGACAAATCAAGAGGAAAAGGCCATGTGGAGATAGAGTGGCCACAATCGAAAGGATGCCAGCAGCAAGGGGTGGGGGCCGGTGCTGAGTTTGACTTTTGTATTTGAGAGAATCTATTTGTGCTGTTCTAAGCCTCCAGCAGTTCCAGGACACTAAATCTCTCTCTCTCTTGGACCCCTCACCCACAGCCTTTGAGAGATACCCAGAATGTGACCCCTTCCACTCTCTGCCACCACCACCTGCTCTGAACCACCATCCTTTCTCACCTGGATTATGGCAACAACTTGGCTTCCTGCTCCCACCCCATTCCCTATCTAGTATCAACCCAGCAGGCACAATAACATGTCATTCTCCTGCTCAAACTAAAGGCTTTACAACCCAAAGTTCCTATCCTGGGACTTCTCTGGTGGTCCAATGGTTGGGACTCCCCACTCCCAATGCAGGGGGCCTAGGTTCGATCCTTGGTCACAAAACTAAGAATCCCACATGCCAGAGCTAAGGCTTTGTGGGCAACTAAAGATTCTGCAATAAAGATCACAGCCAAATAAATAAGAAAAAAAAAATTAAGTGTGATGAAGAGAAACACAGCAAAGGCAGTGGGTAGGGAGTGACTCCAGCCTGTCTCCCCAAATCAGGCCACTTCCTTGTCTACCTGGTTTGATGCTGAGATGCCAATGCCTGGAACAGTGCCTGAGTCGTGACAGGTACGCAGTGAGTATTCACTGAGCGACTGATAAATTCATTCCTCTGCCATCTCCCTAATCCTCTCCTTTCACATGAGGAGCTCCCACCACTCCCCTGAGGCTAGTCCAGCAAGATTATATTAGTAAACATGCAGTCATGGTGCTGTATTTCAGAAGGTGACCCTACCTGCTTTAACAGGAGGCCTCCAAGGAGTCAGATTTGAAACAAGACAGAAGTAGGTGGCTCTCCTGCACACGCAGACGTGGGCAACCCCGTGGCCACACTGTTCACAAGGGGCTTGTTACTGTATAGAGAGCTGGGAGCAGGGGAGGAGCTCCGTAGAGATGGCACACCTGCTTCTTAAACACCTGGGCGCAGAAGTGACACACACCACCTCTGCTCACATTCCTCTGGTGAGAGCTAGTTGTGCTGCACACCTGGATACAAGACGACCTGCAAAACGTGGCAGCGGGCGAGGAGCCAGCTATGTGCTCCGGAAGAGGGAGAATGAACCTGGTCACGAGCTGTCTGCCCTGCCAGAGATACAGCGTGGAGAACACTGGATACAGGACGCCAAGGAGTGAGGGCGGCGCAGGAGAAACAGCTGAGGTTGCCCAGGAGATGGAGTAGCCAAGGAGGGCTCCCCAGAGGAGGTGGTGCCGAGGTGATTCATGAAGGATGAATAAGAACCTGCTGGGCCAAGAGGAAGGTGACTACCCTGGAGGGACGGCTATGTGCAAAGGTTGAGAAAAGAGAGCATGTCATAACTCATTCCAGAAATTGCTGACCAGTTGGTGTTCCTGGAGAACAGAGTTGGAGGGAAGGAAGCAGGAGCCGAGAGGAAACTCATGCACAAAGGCTGGCTGGTGGTGTGTCCTGAGTGCCTTTGATCCCGAGGCTGAGGGAGCCTTTTCCTGTTTCCCTGCTATTGACAGTCCAGATCCACAATTGAGGGCAAAGAGTGTGGAGGAGCTGACATTTAGGGGGACTGGGACACCGGCTAAGACGGGTGAGACCCGGCCCTGTCTCGGCGCAGGCAGAAGTGGCAGGACTGGCCCCGCCACCCGGCTCACCTCCACCGCACCGAGGAGAGGGGAGACAGAATTCACGGGGCCACAGGGCCGCTGGGGATCACTGGGCTGCCCCCCACCCCGGTTACCGAGGTGAGGGGGCTCTGTGAGACTTACAGCTGGGGTGGGGGGAACAGGACCCATGGGACTCTCCTTTCCTGGGGAATCTCTGAATGGATCCTGCCCTCCAACCCCTGGCAGGGGCAGGAGAGGACTCCCGAGAGGAGAGGAGGCTACAGGGTGGCTGCTTGCATACCTGCCTGGCCTGGGCGAGGCCACCCTGTAGGCTTTTCCTGGAGTCAAGAGGTCGGTCCAAAGGGCAGCAGCTTGCTTAAGCCACTGTATCAGCGATCCTTCACTGCAAAACAAAACACCCCCAAGCCTAAGTGACGAAAACCTGTGCTCACCTCTTATCTCATGACTCCTGTGGACCAGGAGGTCATACAGTGGGTCGTGAGCATGACCCCTGTATCCTCCATGCTGCCTGGGCCACGGCAGAGGGACACGGCTAAGGGATGAGCTGAGGGTTCGCCTGGGGCTGGTCACACAATGGTGCTGGTGCTGACACGTGCACTTCTCTCCACGCGGCCTTCCCACGGGGCTGCTCGTGTACGCACCACGTGGCAGCTGGCTCCCGCCGGAGAAAACCACCCAAAGGCCAAGGTGACGCTGCAATCTCTGACATGACCAAGCCTCACAAGTCAGCCGCCATCACCTCCACAGAACTCGGTGGGCTCGCACGGAGTAGCTCTGACTCAGTGTGCAAGGACCACGGAAGGACGTGCAGCCCTGGCAGGAGAATCATGGCTGTCATGGAGGCTGCAGACCACGGCTCTCTTGCTGGCTCTGCGGCTGGGAGGGCTGGCCAGGGACAGGGCACCCGAGGAGGATGAGCTGGAGAGGCAGAAGAGTTCTAGCCTGGCCGGCTCTACCCTACCATGGACCCAGACGAGGGGAAGGCCCACAGAGCTCTGTGGGTAGCTCACCCATGGCCCCGCACAGGTGTCGGGGCTCCCAGAGCATAGAGAAGCAGCCACGACCTGAAGGATCTGTTCAAAAGACGCCCTTCCCCCACGGCGCTCAGCTGTCACCTTTGCCAGAAGTCAGATGACTGTAGATTTATGGGTCTATTTCTAGACTGTCCTGTTCCATTGATTTGTCTGCCCAACTTTATGCCAACACCACACTGGATTAATTACTATACTTACATGGGAGGTCCTGAGATCTGGCGGGTAAGTTCTCCAACTTTCTCCTCCTCCCCTTCTGGAAGGCCTTTGCGATCGTTGGCCCTTTGCATTTCTATATAAATTTTAGACTCAGCTTGTCAATTTCCACATAAAAATTCTGCTATAGACTGGAATCATATCGCATTTATGATCCACTTGGGGAGAATTTTATTGAGTTGTACACTTAACGTATTATTTGAATGCTTTTTCATATATGTGTTACACTTCAAAATATTTAATGCCATTAGGAAATCTGTTATCCATGGCACATGTGTGTTAAGTTGCTCAGACGTGTCCAACTCTTTGCGACCCTATGGATCATACTCTGCCAGACTTCTCTGCCCATGGGATTCTCCAGGCAAGAATACTGGAGTGGGTCGCCATGCCCTCCTCCAGGGGATCTTCCTAACCCAGGGATCGAACTCATGGCGTATTTTGTATTTATGTTACACGACATTGAGATTCTTCAACCGATTAACATTAAACTTCTTTCAAAACTTTTTCCCCAAGGGATCTGTGTTCCCTCAAATTCTATCATTTGCATACCATCTTCATGATTTTTTTTTTATATATCCTATGCCATCAATACTGCTAGTTATGGAAAGGGAGTTGATTTTTAAAAATTTAAACTCTTTGTAAATAAACCTTTGTATCAGCATCATAAGGGGATGAGTCTCTCCTGCCAAGCAAAGATAACTGGCAAGGCAAGCATCACAAAAATAAGATTGTTGACTTATAACTGGCTGTGGTCTGCTGAAAGTTGAGAAGGAAGCCTACACTTTCTCTATTCAAAATGCATATTTGCAAGTTTTAGAGAAATGCGACATGCGCATTGCCAGCATACCAAGAATTTCTCCCTGAGGTGATCAGGAAGATTGGAAAACTGCTGGAAAAGGAATAATTCGGTCACTTTTTGGTTTTCCGGAGCCCACATGTAGGCGTGAGACACAGTCCAGAAAGACGGCCTGTACGCTTTACTCGGCATCCCCCAAGGGTGCCCCCACGGGGACACTGACACCGGTGGTATTTTGAGCTCCTCAGTCTTACCTGGACTCCCTTCTGCGTGTGTGTGCGCGTGTGTGCACATGCGTGCTATGTAAGTTCATCCCCCATGCAGGTCTGTGTATCCACCATCACCCAACTGTGTTTGAACGCCATTCTAACTCAGGAATACGGGCTGATGGTGCCAGCCCCGACCCCTGCGGGCCCCCTGCCTGCTGTGTCTCAGGTGCGATGTGGCCCACTCCTGTACTGCCCCCTGGAGACCCCAGCCGCACGTGAACCGCCATGCCTCCCTGCACTGCCCCCCTCCCCACCCCGGGTCACAGCAACCTCCACGAGGCAGGGAAGCAGGATCTTACCACGTCCATGAAAGGAGAGGAATCTGAGCGCTAAGGAACAGCAGTGACTGTTCGAACAGTAACTGAGTATTAATGACCATCATCTCATGGTTAGACGTTCCTCCCCCTCTGAATGCACTGGTGAGCACCCTAAAAGGCCAGGTCTCTAATCTATTCTTGGAAGAAACAAGGCAAAGAGAACACAGACAGTTATGTAAAACTTTCAAAATGACCCGACGCAGGCATTCCCCACTTGTTAAACGGTTGCTTTATGCCACTCCAATTTTAAGAAAGCCCTACTTTAGTTTTTACTAACCAAAAGAAATCCAAAGAGGATTTTCACTTTTATAAGAAAAAGGCAAAAAGTGGAAATAGCGTTTCCCGTGAGTTCTGCTGCAAGCTGTTAGAGGCAGTGCAAGCTCTGAGCAGCAGAAGCGGCAACCCGCCCCGCCCCCCTCCCCCCAGGTCCTTCCCAGGAAGCGCACTCAGCATCTCAGAATCCGCAGCCAGAGCTGTGAGCTGTGTCTGCGAGCGTCTCATCCTGACTTGTCTGTGCATCTGAGAGCAAGATGTCTCCTAAGGTGACTGTTTTTTCCCTTTATGCCGCTTGGCTCATGAAAGGTTTCTTAGGAACACTTTACTTTCAAACAGTGGGGGAAGCTGTATCAATACTGCATTTTCCTTTTCTGTGTTCTCAAGTGTGGGGCAGTTATCTGGACCATGTCTCTCTGTCCTCATGTGAAGCCAGGCACCAGGACCCAACTGTCCCCTCCTAGTCCTCTCCTGGGTTCAGCCTTTGGTCCACTCCAAACCCCAACCTTCGCATTCCCTATGGCATTCCCCATTCCCCTGCTGCTTGGGGCTGGGGTCCACCCTGTCTCCCTCCAGTGTCTGCCAGAGGGACCTTTCTTTACTTTCCATGTTATGGCTAATGCAACTCAATAATTAGACATTGCAATTAACAATGCATTTGCTATTTAAGATAGATAGTCCAAAAGAACTAAATGTTTTGACTTTTCCTGTCCAGGCCTCGTTCAAACGCAGATGGAATTTTTATGCAATGATAACAGAATACAGACCTGCACCGAGCAGCTTGTGAGCTTTTAGTTCCCCAGCCAGGGGTGGAACCTGAGCCCTTGCCAATGAGCAAGGAGTCCTAACCACCGGGCCACGAGGGAGTTCCGTGCAGACCATTTTTATACTCCCCATTTTACCAAATGTTGCACCAAATGCGTCTGTGTGACCAAACAGTCCCCAAGTCTCCTAAAATCAGCTCTCACTTGCACTTTCTCCCTGACTCTGTAAACAGCATAGGTCCATTATTGAACATTTTAGGAAAATCGGGCATCTGTGGATAGGAAAATGAGGCACCAACCATCATTCTGCCTAGAGAGAACTGGGAAAATAATAAGTGGTGTTCATCATCCATGTCTTTTGTCTATGTCGGACACAACATACCACGTTACTTACCTTCAGAAAATATAAAAATCACCTTAAAACTCAGCAGCTGTGAAAGATGAGCACTCAGCTCCCACGGTTTCGACAAGTCACCCGGCTGCAGCTGCCGTGTTGGCTGAAGCTGTGATCACCTCGTGCCGTGGCTGGGCAAGGACCCCAGGTGCTGACCCACGTGGCTGCTGGCGAGCGGTGGGGCTGAGCTGGCCTGTCTGAGGCAGCAGTGTCCCCCAACACGGGAGCCCCACAGAGGACTCGGCGTGGAGCTGCCTGCCGCCCAGGGGGAGGGATGTGCGTGAGAGGAAGGGCAATGGGGAGGCTCCATCTTTTTTCAACTTAACGCTGCAGGCGACCTTCCACCACTTCTGCTCTGTCGTGTGTGATTAACACAAGTGAGTCCCTAAATGTGACCTGCACCAAAGGGTGAGGGATACACAGGGGAAGAAAACCATTTGGGGCCACTTTACAGGCTACCTACTAACCACTTACAGGCAAGACTGTCTTGTAGCCTACTTGTTTTTTGTTAATTGGAGATAGTTCATATTCCACAAAACCAGTTTTAACGCGGGCAACTCGGTGGCTTCTAGTATGTTCACAGGGCTGTGGGGAGACCACCACTTACTCCATGACATTTTCAGTTTAGTTCAGTTCAGTCGCTCAGTCGCGTCTGACTCTTTGCGACCCCATGAATTGCAGCACGCCAGGCCTCCCTGTCCATCACCAACTCCCGGCATTTTCAAGACCCTATAAAAAACTGTGCCGTGAGCAGCCACTCCCTGTTCCCTCTTTCCCAGCCCAGAGACCACTGATCTACTTTATCTACAAGCATTGTCTATTCTGAATATTGCACATAAATGCACACGTGAAGTATCGGCTGTTACACATCTGTGTGCATATGAACTGCATACATTTTGCGGCCTTTTGTTCTTGGCTTCTTAGCAATAATCTTTTCAAGGCTCATCCGTGTTACCGCATGTCATCCCTTTCTGTGACCAAGAAAAGCCCCACTATATGGATGGACACATTTTGTTCATTCAGTCCTCAGTCCATGGACATCTGTTCTCCTTTCCAGCTATCAGGAATCATGGCGCTATTAGTAATATTCATGTACACATGTTCATGAACATATGTTTTCATCTCTCTTGGGTATACACCTGGCTGGTCATGTGGTAACTCTGTTAATTTTTTGAGGAACCGCCAAGCTATTTTCCAAGGCTGCTGCATCATTTTACATTCTTACCGGCAATGGATGAGAGTTCTGGTTGCCTGATATCCTGGACAACACTTGTTACTGTCCACTTTTCTTTTCCTTTACTCATCCCAGTGGGTGAAATGGTCTCTCATTGTGATTTGGGTTTGCGTTTTCCTAGTGATGAATGAAGTTGTGTATATTTTCATGTGCTTACTGAGAGAAATGTCCATTCAAATCCTATGCCCATTTTTCAATGGGTTGTCTTATTATTGAGTTGTAACTATTCTTTATATATTCTGGGTATTATATCCTTTGCATATATATGATTTGCAAATATTTTCTTCCATTCTGTGGATTTTTTCACTTTTTGACAGTATTGACATATGAAACCTTTAAAATTTGATGAAGTCCCAATAATTTTATCCTTGGCTGCTTGTGGTTTAGATGTCATACCTAAGAAACCACTGTGTACTCTAAAGGCGAAAACGTTTCCATCTGTTTTCTTCTTTTTTGCCCATACCATGCAGCTCACAGGATCCCAGCTCCCCACCCAGGGACTGGCCCTGGGGCCTCGGGAGTGAAACCACAGAGTCCCAGCCACGGGGCCGCCAGGGAATTCTCATGTTTTCTTCTACAAGTTTTACAGTGTCAGTGGCAACACTTGGGCCTTTGAGCAATTTGAATTCACGTCTGTACACAGGATGGTTAGGGAGTCAACTTCATTCTCTTGCCATGGCCCCAGCACCGTCTGTTGACAGTAAATACCATCTGTTTCCTGATCCCAGTAAATGGCCTGGCACCCTTCTTGAAAACAGTTGCCTACAGGTGTATGGGTTTACTTCTGGACTCCCCAACTTGTTCCGTTAATCCACATGTCTACCCTGATGCCAGCACCACACTGCCTGGATTACAGGTACTTCTCACACTGGGGAGAATGAAGTCTTCTAACTTTGTCCTTATTTTTCAAGACTGTCTTGACTATGATGGGTCCCTTGCATTTCCATATTAATATTAGGATCAGCCTGTCAATGTCTGGAAAAAAAGGCAGCTGGATTTTGATACAAATTGCATTGAATCTGTAGATCAATTTGGATTTTTGTGTGTTGAACCAGCTTTGCATCCTGAGAGAAGTCCCAGCTGGCCATGGCGTATAATCCTCTTTATATGCTACTGGATTCACTTTGTGAGGAATGGCACCCCACGCCAGGATTCTTGCCTGGAGAATCCCGTGGACAGAGGAGCCTGGCGGGCTACAGTCCACGGGGTCGCAAGGAGTCAGACACGACTGAGCAACTAAACAACAACAAAATACACAGTAGTCACAAAAGATACTGGTCTGTAGTTTTCCTGCGGTGTCTTTGGTTTCAGTGTCAGGGTAATTCTGGCTTCAGAAAATGAGCTGGGAAGTGTTCTCGTTTTTTTGTTGCTGAAAACTGAATATTTTAAACAACTGAATGTGCAGCTTTAGAAATAAGGTCTTCTCCGTCCCCCGGGTCCGCTGTCATTACTGCTGGTTGTCAGAGTTGTTGGTCGAGTAATTGTGCTGAACTAATGCTATAGCGTCTGTATCCTTTGTCACATGAGGCCTCTACCATCTCCAGTCAGTCAGGTTAGTGATCGGCTCACGGGACAGAGTCTTCTTCAAATGCCTGGAACACATAGTTCTCCCAGTCTTTGCCATGGGGCTCAGAGTGCGTGTTAGGACAGGCTTTCAGCGTACAGGCAGGCGGTTTACGGCTCCACCTTAGGCTTCGTTGCCTTGTGTATGCAAGGCTTTGAGGTCAACCGGAGGTGAGTGCTTAGGGCCCTCTGAGCTCTGTCCTGAGCAAGCGCACATCCCTGGGCACACAGACCACAGATGAGCACGGCCACCTACACGCCCGAGTACGTCAGCGCCTCCAAAGCCCTTAGGGACTCTGTTCCCTAACCTGCTTTTTCAAGCTTTTCCTCTTTTGGGTCTGGTGTTTGACCGGACTCTTTTCTGCTGCCTCTAACACTCACATAGTTAAGACACTTGTCTGTAATTCTTCATTTAAAAAAAGTTAATTTTCTTTATCTGTGGCTGTGCCAGGCCTTCGTTGTGCGGGTTTTTCTCTAGGTGCGGCGCACGCGCTTCTCTTGCGGCGGCTTCTCTTGCGGTGGAGCTTGGGCTGCAGGGCACACGGGCTTCAGTAGTTGTGGCCTCGGGGCTCCGGGGCGCAGGCTCAACAGTTGTGGCCCACAGGCTTAGCTGCCCTGCGGCACGTGGGATCCGCCTGGACTAGGGACTGAACCTGTGTCCCCTGCGCTGGCAGGTGGGTTCTTTACCACTGAGCCAGCAGGGAAGCCCTGTGATGGCTTCTCCAAAACGCCCTCTATGGAGAGAAGCCTTCCCACACTGAGTGAGCTCCTAGACAGCCTGGCCCCTGAGGGCTTCCGGGAAACCCCGGACAGTCCCACGAGGGCCCCACTTGAGAGCGTGTCCTGGAGTAGGTTCCAGCTCCACTCTTGTCCCTCTGGCAGCTGGTGGGCAGCCCCGGGAACGCAAGCTGTTATTTCTAAGGTGACTGTGGACTGGAGAACACAGGATGAGTCTAGAGCAAAGACAAATGTCAGCACACTCTCTGTTCAGCCTTATTCTCGAATAAACGCTCTCCAGGCTGTTTCAACCGTTTGGCTAATTTCCACACTTTTCAAAAAGTTGACAATTTTTGCCCATTTTCCGGTTGACTTTATGGAGGAGGCAATGTCTGTAATCCTTACACTGACATTTTCACTGATCTCGCTCACACTTGCTTGTGTTTTAAACTTGCAAGTAAACCTCAATTTTTCTCAAATATGATTGATTGTTTCAAAAAACCATCGTCTCATGACTGTGTTTCAAAAAACCATCGTCTCATGACTGATTAGCATTCCATTCTATGAATACATTATTATTTACTTAAAACCCCCTCCCAACTGGCCCACATGAAGAGGTGGCGGGCTCTGGGGACATAGGAAGCCAGCTGGTATTGACTCTCAAGAGCCACTTGTGTGCATGTCTTCCCAATTCCCCGTTCAGTAGGTCCCACTGGTGGCTTGAAATCAGCCATGGGGGAAATGCTTACACCACAGAAATTGACAGAAATTACAAAACATTTCTCCCTACTCCCAACTGAGTGGCAGCTGGTTATGCATTTAACTGCATACCGGCGGTTGAAGGTCTCGTAGCAGAGCCGTAACAGGACCATGAGGTTTTTTTTTTTGGCTGCCGCAGCATGTGGGATCTTAGTTCTCTCACCAGGGATCAAACCTCTGCCCTCTGAAGTGGAAGCACAGAATCTTAACCACCGGACCACTATGGAAGCCCAAGACCATGTTTTATTAATCTGTGTATCTCTAAGACTCAACAGTCTTATTTTATAATCTTTCTTGATTTAGCATAACTTCAAAGCATAGTATTCATTGACACATAATTGTCATTTTAATGGATGAAATTTTCCTTTGACTTAATGAATTTTTTTAATCTCTCCCATGTTGATTTATTAGTAGATCATTTCTAATATTTCACGATGCTGAACACTGTCATGTAATGAGCTTTCTGCACCTTGTTGAAACTCCTTTAAAGCTGGGAACAGGACTTGCCTGGTGGTCCCGCGGTTAAGAGTCCGCCTGGCAGTGCAGGGGACATGTTCCCTCCCTGGTCCAGGAAGATCCACGTGCCGTGGAGCAGCCAAGCCTGCGTGCCACAGCTGCTGAGCTGCTCTCTAGGGCCCAGGAGCTGTAACTACTGAACCCACCGCAAGGCAAAGCCTTCACGCTGCAGCTAGACAGGAGCCCCCGTCCGCGGCAGCTAGACAGGAGCCCCTGTCCGCTGCAACCAGAGAAAGCCCGTGAACAGCAACACAGACTCAGCACAACCAAAATA
Organism: Bubalus bubalis; assembly: GCF_019923935.1. Taxonomy (NCBI): domain Eukaryota; kingdom Metazoa; phylum Chordata; class Mammalia; order Artiodactyla; family Bovidae; genus Bubalus; species Bubalus bubalis. The sequence goes on from NC_059177.1 coordinate 59,112,935, forward strand.
AATAGGTAAAAACTAGTTTACAATTTCAAAAATGCATTAAAAAAGACAACCCTCCCCGAGAGAGGCTGGGAACAGGCCACCTTGTCACAAGAAAGCCTGAGACAGAGTAAAACACACACACGACCTCCTAGATCGTTAACTTTTACAGAGTGAGTGTCTCTTCTGGGTCCGCCTCCCTGCTCCAGGGACGCAGGAAGAACACGCCTGCACCGCACAGCCCCAGGCAGGTGCTGCCTTTCGGGTTTCCGTGCTGTCTCCAGGGGAAGCCGCGGCTACACGACAGCAGTGCCCGCGGCGCTGCACAGTTCCGACCCAGGAGGCATCGGGTGCTGCTGCAGCTGCTCCCAGAGCCCCGACGCACGCACCTGACGCAGCATCCCTCCTCCTCTATCAGCGGCCCAGCGCCCTGCTGCTCAGAGCCCCGGCCCCCGCCCTCCCCCCGCCCCCCAGAGCCAGCAGTGACTCTGGGAGCATCTAACGCCCTGGGTTAAATCCCTTTCTGATTAGAATTGCGGGGATGGCTTCTGTTTCCTTAACTGGACCATGACTTATGCAGAGGCCTGCAGTCAGAGCTGGCGATTCAGCCATATTCCACCTAAAATGTGGCTCAAGTCCAGGCTCTGCCTGCGTTCTGGAGAGCCTCCTGCTGTTATGCCGAAGCAGCAACGTGGACACCCCGCATCAAACAGATCCCCTGGCCTGGCTGGCCCCAGTGGCGCACAGGCCGCCTCTGAGGGGGCTCAGGGCCAGCAGACACCACCTGCGCTGCGGAAATCCTGCTACTGCCGGGTTGCCTCTGTCCACACAGAGGGCAAGGGCCATACCGTCCTGGCCTGACGCCATACGACTCGGGCCTGATCAGAGTCTGCAGCAACGCACGGAGTGAGTTGAAGCGCCTTTCATCCTAGAGACTGGGGGCCTCCTTCTATTCCCTACAGACAAAGCCACCGGAGGTTCAATCAGAGCCTCCGGGGGATTGTTGGGGAGGACTGCTGGTGTGCAGAGCACAGAGGAGGGGCCCCCACACTGCACCCGGGACCCCACTGGGGACCACAAGAGGATTTTTCCAATTTAATCATCATCTACTTATTTTAAGGTGGAGTAGGAAAATATGACATGTGAAACAAGCTGAATTTCATGAGCAATATTTCTTTAGAACATGTTAGAAAGGAAAACCAATTACAGAGAATTATTAGGGAAATAATAGCAGAAGTGGCATGAAGAGATGGCCAGAACCACGCAGGTGGCATGCCGATTCCTAAGATCTGGAAGTCCCACGGCGAGATGACATCTGGCCCTTGTGACAACCGCGAGTCGCTTAGCTCTGCCCCCACATTAGGATGGAGTGAGGCTCAGATGACTGAAGTGATCTGCCAGTGTCACGTGGCTGCCAGCGGTTGGTGACGCAGTTGGGATTCTTCCCTGGCTGCTGCGGTCTTTGCCCCCTCCCACCCCCACCGTATTTGTCATAGGCAGACCCTGAAACACACCAGGGAGAGGGACTTTGGAGAAGTGAGAAACTCTTCCAGGCCACTTCCTCCTGGTGGCTGTCGCATCCCCCAGGTCCTGGTTCCCCTCGGAGGGGCTGGTGTGTTGCAGAGAGCACCCAGGGGAGGTGCCAGGTCTGGGGGATGCATGTCCACGCTGGCCGCTTCCTCCAAGGCACAGGTCAAAAGGAAGCGGGCGCCTTCAGGTTCAGCGGCAGAGAGGAGGCAGGGGCCTGTCCTGAGCTTCTTGGCCTCCTCTCGGGGCTGCAGTCAATATCCCAGGAAAACAAGAGAGAAAGTGCAGCTGGGGTGGTGCGGGGGTTGGGAGGCTGCCTGAACACAGGCTGAGTCCCTTCTCAAAAGCCAGGGACCCGTGTGGCCCAGGACTCGGGCTCAGAGCTGTCCGAGCCAGCCTCCTGAGCAGCCAGTGCCGTGGGTACACCCCCCGCACCAGGGCTTTCAGCGCTGACCCAGGGCGCCGGCTGGGCACCCACAGGCCGGCCCACGGGGGACAGGACGTCTGCTGGGCTCGGCTGCAGCTCACTGCTCTCCTCCAACCAAAAGACTTCTGTCTCCTCTGTCTTAGATTCTCATAACAGCTGGAGGAACACTGCCTTCGCATCGCCGAGGCCTCAGCCTTGAAGAACTGTGTGCAGGGCCTCCTTCCGAGCCTGGCTCTGCAGTACCCAGGGCAGAGATGGACGGGATGCGAGTGGTGACCAAGGGACCTGGGGAGCGGGGGAGCATGAGGGATGGCAGGTTCTGGACGCTGGCCTTGACCAGACCGTCTTAAGCGCTTCCTTGTCATTCTCGCCTGGCTTAAAAAAGATGTGCTGGCCGAGTGCCTGGGTAGCTCAGTCGGCAGAGCATCAGAGCTTTACTCTGAGGGTCCAGGGTTCAAGTCACTGTCCAGGCACCCAAAACAAATAAACAAGTACACAAAGCTGAAAAACAACCTACACGTCCAACAGCAGAGGAATGGGCACAGAAAACGCCATATGCACACACAGTGGAGCACCGCTTGGGCATAAAAAGAATGAAATAATGCCGTTTGCAGGAACACGGAGGCACCCAGAGACCACCATACTCAGCAAGTCGGAAGGAGAAAGACAAACGCCGTACGCTGCCACTTAGATGCGGACTCTAAACTACGACACCAATGAACCCATCTGTGAAATGGAAACAGCATCACAGATGTGTGGTTGCCGAGGAGAGGGAGTGAAAGATGGGGTGAGTGGATGGATAAGCTTTTGTATACAGGCTGAATAAACCCCAAGTTCTACTGTGTATGAGTATCCTGGGACAAACCCTAATGGGAAAGAATATTAACAGTATGTGTATGTACAACTCAATCACTCTGCTGAAGAGCAGAAATTCACATGCTGTAAATAAAGTAACGTGAACGACAGCCCCACACTCACTCACTCACCAGTGGACAGTAACTTTATAGTGGAGAGCGCTGGCAGACTTCCAGCATAACCAAGTGACCCCACCTAACATCAGCAATGCCGGGACACAGTGGCACCAGGACCTCGTGACAAGGTGACCTGAGACAGACCCAGTATTATATACAGCGTTCCTGCCGAAAATGCAAAGGCCGCGTGTAACGAGAAGGAAACGTCAGGCAGATCCACGAGGAGGGACCATCTAAAAAGCAACTGGCCTGTGCTCTTTACAAATATCAAGGTCAGAAAGACAAAGAAGGGCTAAGAAACTGTTCCCGATCAAGACTCAAGGGACATGAACATAAAATGCAACGCGTGGTCCTCGAATGGATCTTGGAAGTTAAAGTCACTCAGTCATGTCTGACTCTTTGCGACGCCATGACCATAGTCCGTGGAATTCTCCAGGCCAGAATACTGGAGTGTTTAGCTGTTTCCTTCTCCTGGGAATCTTCCCAACCCAGAGATCAAGCCCAGGTCTCCCACACTGCAGGCAGATTCTCTACCAGCTGAGCCACCAGGGAAGCCCAAGAATACTGGAGTGGGCAGCCTGTCCCTTCTCCAGGGGATCTTCCCAACCCAGGAATTGAACCGGGGTCTCCTGCATTGCGGGTGGATTCTTTACCAACTGAGCCACCAGGAAAGCCCTATGGATCTTGGCCAGAAAGGACATTATTGTGACTTGGGAGAACCTGACCATGGGCTGTACATTAGATAACAGGATTGTATCAACGTCCAATTTCTAGATTTTGATGACAGTACTCTGGTTTTGTATCAGAACTCTGCAGTGGCCACAGGACTGGAAAAAGTCAGCTTTCGTTCTAATCCCAAAGAAGGGCAATGCCAAAGAATGCTCAAACTACGGCACAGTTGTGCTCATTTCACATGCCAGCAAGGTTATGCTCAAAATCCTTCAAGCTAGGCTTTAGCAGTATGTGGACTGAGAACTTCCAGATGCACAAGCTGGGCCTCAAAGGTAGAGAGGAACCAGAGATCGAATTATCAACATTCGCTGGATCACAGAGAAAACAAGGGACATCAAGAAAAATATCTACTTCTGCTTCACTGACTATGCTAAAGCCTTTGACTGTGTGGATCACAACAAACTGTGTGAAATTCTTAAAGAGATGGGAATACCAGACCACCTTACCTGTCTCCTGAAAAACCTTTATGTAGGTCAGGAAGCAACAGTTAGAACCAGACATGGAAAAACTGACTGGTTCAAAATTGGGAAAGAGTATGACAAGGCTACATATTGTCACCCGGCTTATTTAACTTATATGCAGAGTACATAATGCAAAATGCTGGGCTGGAAGACTCACAAGCTGGAATCAAGATTGCTGGGAGAAATATCAACAACCTCAGATATGCAGATGATACCACGCTAATGCCAGAATCAAAGAGGAACTACAGAGTCTCTTGATGAAGGTAAAAGAGGCAAGTGAAAAAGTTGGTTTGAAACTCAACATGAAATAAACAAAGATCATGGAATCCAGGGCCATCACTTCATGGCAAATAGACAGGGAAAAAGTGGAAGCAGTGACAGACTTCATTTTCTTGGGCTCCAAAATCACTGCAGATGGTGACTGCGGCCATGAAATTAAAAGACGCTCACTCCTTGGAAGGAAAGTTATGACAGGGTATTAAATAGCAGAGACATCACTTTGCTGCCAAAGGTCTGTATAGTCAAACTTATGGTTTTCCCAGTAGTCACGTACAGATGTGAGACTTGGACCATCAAAAAGGCTGAGTGCCGAAGAACTGATGCTTTTGAACTGTGGTGTTGAAGACTCTTGAGAGTCCAGTGGACTGCCAGGAGATGAAACTAGCCAATCCTAAAGAAAATAAACTCTGAATATTCATTGGAAGAACTGATGCTGAAGCTGCAATACTTTGGCCACCTGATGCAAAGAGCCGACTCCTTAGAAAAGACCCTGATGCTGGGAAAGATTGAGGGCAGGAGGAGAAGGGGAGACAGAGGATGAGACGGCTATATAGCATCACTGACTCAGTGGACATGAATTTGAGCAAACTCTGGGAGACAGTGAAGGACAGGACTTAGGGACTGAACAACAATCAGCCTGTGATCTCAGGAAATAACCCCTGAGTTAGAGGGTAAACAAAGATGTTTTCAATTCACTCTCAAGTGGTTTAGCGAGAAGGAATGATAAAGACAAAAAATTCACCTAAGCAGTCTGTGGTCACGTCAGACAGCACAGCACGGAGGACAGGTGAGGGTCTCTCCCCACCCTCTGCTGCTGCTCCCGGACTCCAGCGCCCGCTTTCACGACTCTCGGTGCTCAGATGATCTGTACACAGACGGATGGTCTGCTGGGGTTTGGTCTCGTTTTAAAAATGGGGTCAGAGATGACATGTTACTCTGCAGTGTGATCTTTTGCATGGTTTTGAAGTCCTTTAAAAATCAAAGCAACGCATGCCTATGGTTAAAAAATAGTAGCACTAAAGGCATTTAGTAAAAGCCAGCCACCCCAGCCCTTCCCAACCCCAAGGCTGCTCCTCAGAGCAGTCACTCTTAACTGCTTTCTTCGCCGCTTACCCCATGTGTCCATGTCCGATCGCTCAGTTGTGTCTGACTCTTTGCAGCTCCCTGGACCGTAGCCCGCCACACTCCTATGTGCATGGGATTTCTCAGGCGAGAGCGCCGGAGCAGGCTGCCATTTCCTCCTTCAGGGGATCTTCCCAGCCCTGGATGAAACGGGCGCCTCCAGCACTGGCGGGCGGACTCTTTGTCACTGGGCCGCCTGGGGAGCACTGCTGTGAGCATGCTTGTGTGCACACCTGAGTACCTGCTTCCAGTTCTTTTAGCAATGCACCCAGAAAAGGAATTGCTGGATCATGTGGACATTCTATCGGAGAAGGCGATGGCACCCCACTCCAGCACTCTCGCCTGGAAAATCCCATGGGCGGAGCTGCCTGGTGGGCTGCAGTCCATGGGGTCGCACAGAGTCGGACACAACTGAAGTGACTTAGCAGCAGCAGCGTGGACATTCTATAGGTAATTTTGGGGGGAACCTCAAACTGTTTTCCACAGCAGCCACACTATTTTACATTCCCACCAGCAGTGTATAAGTATTTCAATATTTTTTTTTAAATATAATTCCTGATGGGCCTGACGCGTTACTGTGTCTTTGGGACCACGGGTCGCAAAGAGGCAGACATGACTGAGTGGCTGAGCACAGGCAGGCCTTACGGGAGAGAGCACTGCGTGTGCCCAGCAGATGAAGGCAGCGCAGCGGGCACCCACCCACCACGCTCGGGAGACACGCAGGCTGTTCTGCTCACAAATGTCAGTGGGAACAGGGCTTCCTCCAGGCAGCCTCCCCAGCTCCCTCCACAGGGGTCCGGGACATGCCCGGCCATTTCCTCGAAGGGGGCGACAGAGAACATCATCACACCCCCTCCCCTAATGTTCAGGAAGAGAGAGGGAGCGCAACAGACTCTTTGGTTATCCTACCCCCACCCCCATCAGTGCAGTGTCCTGGGGACCTGTCCTGCCCTCGCCACTGTGACCGGGGCTCTGTGCCCCCCACCAGCCCCGCAAGCACGGCCCACGCCTGGGGTGAGCCGGACCCAGCATTCCAGCTGCCGCAGCTCCCTGCCTACAAGTGAGGGGACGCCAGTGCGGGGCTCTCAGCCCTCTGATCCTGACGCAGCAGTGGGCCGGCTTCAGTCACCACTTCTACGCGTCCACCCGGCACTGCCATCCCCCTCAGACCATCTTCCTCTGCTCTCTCGGCCTGTGGCTTTTCTCTGTGAGGCTTCATCTGTTCCCCGATTCTAATGGATTCTCCCACTGCAGACGGGAGTTCAGCCTCAAGTTCCAGCTCTGGTAATTCCCACTCACTGGCACCGAGTGTGAGGGGGCACCAGGGACAGTCTGCCGGGGACGTCTGGTGCGGCCCTTTTCCCGCTCCGGCTGGCACAGGAGGCTCACGCTCCTTCTGTGCCTCTGTCATCCTTTGGCCATGACCAGCACTCTGACTCTGAGCCCTCGTGCTCCGGTCGCTGGAGCTGCCGAGAGGAGCCACTCTTTCATCTGAATACAGTTACTGTATTTTGCGTGTCCGTCACAGCAGAGGTGCCCAGGCGGCCAGGAGAAAGCCGTGTCTTGGAGGCAGCGAGCAAGAGCAAGCAGCAGAGCCTACAGCTGCGACCAAGAGCTCCCTGCTTAACCTATCCATCACTGCAGCAGGGACAGGGGATGGCACGCGTTGTTCTCGGGTCCTGGACGGGGGAAGAGGACGGCCACGCTGAGGTCTCAGTGAGGCGGACGAGGACAGAGAACAGGAGAGCTGGAGGGGCGGGTCTGGGGCTTGGGGGAAAGAGCTGGGCTGGGGAAGCGCGCGTCACAGGAGTTCAGGGCAGACACTTTAGAGCCCCTCGCTGGCGGTCTTGGTCGGGCACGTCTCTGAGGAACAGAGCAGCCATCAGATCTGGACTCCAAGTGAAGAAAGGCCTTTCCACAGACAGAGCTGCAGAGCAAGGACCAGCTGAGACCAGGCACTGGAGGGGGAGCCGTCCAGAGCGCCAGGAAGTGAACTCCACGACCATGAAGGATGTTTCACCCTCGAGCTGTTGATGTTCCCAGCATCTGCTGTGGCTCTCAACTGTGATGTTGTCAACCTTGGATAAAGGACCCGCCCAAAGTGGGACCAGAAGCCATCACGCTTCAGTAGGCATCCTTGCCCAGAGGCCATGGCCCGTCACAGAAGCCCGGGGCCGTCTGGATGAACGCGAGTCCAGGAAAGGCCTCAGGTGTTTCCGTGCGTGCTGTGTGCTTAGTCGTGTCCGACTCTTGCTGCTGAGTCGCTTCAGTCGTGTCCGACTCTATGCGACCCCATAGACGGCAGCCCACCAGGCTCCGCCGCCCCTGGGATTCTCCAGGCAAGAACACTGGAGTGGGTTGCCACTGCCTTCTCCAGTGCAGGAAAGTGAAAAGTGAAAGTGAAGTTGCTCAGTTGTGTCCGACTCTTTGCAACCCCATGGACTGCAGCCCACCAGGCTCCTCTGCCCATGGGATTTTCCAGGCGAGAGTGCTGGAGCGGGGTGCCATTGCCTTCTTCAGGGGATCTTCCCAACCCAGGAATTGAACCTGGGTCTCCTGCACTGCAGGCAGACTCTTTACTGAATTGTATTCTATTTTATGTGCTATTTTGATGTGGGTTTTTGAAGATTCTTTTGACATGGGCCATCTTTTTAAGTCTGTGTCAAATTTGTTACAACGGCACTTCTGTTTTCTGTTTTGCCTTTTTGCTCCTGAGGCCTGTGGGATGTTCACCCCCTGACCAGAGATCCAGCCTGAACTCCCTGCATTGGGAGGCGAAGTCTTAACCAGTGGACCACCAGGGAAGTCCCTTGATGCGTGTTTTTTTAGCTTAGTTTGACGTAAACTTACAGAAGAGTTTATAGGAAAGCTTACACGGAACTCCTGTAAATCCCCGCGTTCCCTTCACCTAGATTCACTGCATTCCTTTTAAAAATTACTTGCACACCACGGACATGATTCCACATCCTCGGTCGTCATGGCCAACATCCACTCCTGGCCAGGCGAGCCCCATGTGCACGTGACCTGCTGTGCTCACCACGACCCCGAGATGAACACTCATTATCCAGCCTCACAGATTAGGCCGCCAGTGCTCCCAACAGGTCACCTCACAGTCATTTCTTAAGGCTCTTTGATTCCAATCTTTGTGCACCTCTGTCTTAGGTTTTCAATGCCACCTTTAAATAAGAGTAGCCACACCCTCCCCCAAGCCCGCCGGGGGGCAGAAGGGAGCTTTGACAGTCACAGCGCCCTGAACCTGCGTCCCATCGCCAGCCGCGACGGCCCATGAAGCACTGTGACTACGTCTCTTAAACCATCTAATGATCTTGTGAACAGCTTACTACTGCATTTTTCATGATTCAGAATTACTTCATCAAATGTAAGCATATAAAACACACTCTACCCTCTATTATAATCCTATTGGACATTACTTCAAGTTAAAATATGCATGCACTCAGCTTCGTAGCAGTATTATTCACAAGAGCCAAAAGGTAGAAGAAACCCAGCTGTCCACTGACAGGTGAACAACACAATGCGGTGTTGGGGCAGAAACATGTCCCTTCTCCCCTTGGTTGGTCTAATGGTTAAACTGATAGAAGACAGATTAACTGGAGACAAACCGATTTCATTTCATATGCATGGGAGCCCCATAAAAATATGAGACCCATAGGCAGTTGGGCAATTAAGGCTTATCTGCCTCCCTGAGCTGAGGAAATGGCTAGGGGCTGGGTGTGCAGAGGGGAGGGCCGCCCACAGGACGATGAGGACACATGTCTGGCGATCACATGTTGGTCCTGCCGCACAGGTAAGTCCAGAAGATAAAACAGCTATCTCTGGTAACTGCTGTCTCTACGGGCTGGCCCCCTATTTAAATTCTTGTAGGCAGATAAAGAGATAAAGGTTTTTCCTAAAAACTGCTGGGTCTTGATTTCCTTCGGCTCAAAATAATTCACATGACAAAGTGGCATGTTTCGGCTGGTGTATTCTGCTCCCGTCCGGGCTACACGCAGACAAGAAAGCATTACTCCGCCTTTAAGAGGAAGGAAGTTCTGACACTGGCTACAGGGGGTGAGCCCCGAGGACACGTTATGCTAAGTGAAATGGGCCAGTCACAGAGAGAGAAACAAGCACTCTCGCTCCTCTTATAGGAGGTCCCTGGAGCAGTCAACTTCACAGACAACGAAGGTAGGCGGTGACTGCCAGGGGGTCAGGGGGAGGAAAAATGGAGAGGCACCGTTTACTGCAGAGCTTCATCTTTTTGTGAAATGAAAAGACACAACAGTGTGAATGCACTTAATGCCACTGAAATGTACACTTAAAAATATTAAAACGGTAAATTCTACATTATGTGTACCTTACCTATTAAATTTTCTTAAAACTTTTAAATCTATGCGGTATGAGTTCCATATTAAATGAGCAATAAAGTGCGAGCACTGAGCCTCAGAAACCAAGGCTGACGCCTGTGAAAGGCGCTGGAAGATGCTCCAAAGGGGTGTCTGGGACTGAACAGAGAGGTGGCTGCCGGCAAGGAGACACGGCCACAAACGGCCTGCAGACCATACCTGCAGCCTCCCCATGCAAACAGGAAGCCTGCGGCCCTGGAGCCAGCAGACCTGCCCGCCCTCCAACTTCTCACAGGCTTCCTGTGTTAACTGGCACTCTGCGGCCACCCGCTCCTGCCCCGTGAACACAGAATTCTGAGTCCAGTGTTAGTCCCTTAGCCCTGTGGCCGCACTGGAGGCCAGGACTGAGGGCCTGTGGCATGCCCTGCGCGATGCGCTTCACACACGGTGTTCTAATGGTCATGCTCACAGTGAGGCTGAGAAAGAGGTTTTGTGATTCTCTTACTCAGGAGGAGACTGAAGTCTGGAAAGGTTGTGTAACTGACTGACTTACTCAACGTGCACAAGAAGGAGCAAAATTCTTCCCATCACACCATGCGGCCGAAGTCGATAAACGCCCATAGGGCAACCGGCATATTTTTTAAGCTCCTACAGGCCCCAGAGGCACAGGATACAATGGTTAGACAGCATCACCAATTCAATGGACGTGAATTTGAGCAAACTCCAGGAGATAGTGAAGGACAGGGAAGCCTGGCGTGCTGTACTCCATGGGGTCGCAAAGAGTCGGACTCGACTTAGCTACTGAACAAGAACAAAGGCCCTAGACACAGAAAGCCACTCAAGGTCACCCCCAGCAGTGACTGCTGCTTACCGAGCATTAAGTGCAGGTGAGGAACCTGGCTGACTTAATTCCATTGCCATATTTAACACATGCCATAGCCTGGAGTGGCACGTGTAAGGGTGCCAGCCTGTCCAGCACCCAGCACACCAGTAAAGCTCAGGAACGGTCAGTGGCTTCAAGAAGGAGGACATTTCTTTCACATTCAAACTGGTGATTCCCAAGATCAACGTCGGTTCTAAGGTTGTCACTACTTTATTTTTTAAGCACTGAGCAGACATTTTGGCATGACTTTAAGGCAGAACTTGCTTCAGTTGTTTTCCACAATACTAACCCTAAAAACACAGGGCCTCCCCCATGTCTCAGCGGTAAAGAATCTGCCTGCAATGCAGGAGATGAAGGTTTGATCCCTGGTTCGGGAGATTCCCCTGGAGGAGGGCATGGCAACCCGCTCCAGTATTCTTGCCTGGAGAATCCCCATGGACAGAGCCTGGCAGGCTATGGCCCATGGGGTCACAAATAGTCAGACAGGACTAAGAGATTAACACTTTGACTTTCAAGCTGTTACGCATGAGACTCTTGTTCAATCCCTGGGTCAGGAAGATCCCTTGGAGGAGGAAATGGCAACCTACTCCAGTATTCTTGCCTGGGAAATTCCACAGCCAGAGGAGCCTGGTGGGCTGCTGCCCAGGAGGTCACAGAGTCGAACAGGACTGAAGTGACTGAGCACGCACGCATGCAACCCTAAAAACAGAGGAAGATATGCCAGCAACAGGACTCACTACAAATACGTGTGTTCATAGCAGGAAGATATTATTAATTTTTATTCGTTCTTTCAACAAACAGGTCTTGAGCGCCTTCTGTCCGCCGGGCCAAACCCAGGCTCCTTCTCCTTCCCTCAAAAACAAGAACGATCTGCCTTTCAAGAGGGCTCAGGCCGTCTCCTCCACTAATCTTGGCAGCAAGGTTTGCAGCACTGCCCTTGAGGAGCCCGTCCTCACAAACAGAACCTCGTGAATCTTTACCAAATGTCGCGGTCTCAGATTTTACAAGTCCGCGCTTTTTTTTAAACGTTGCCTTCCCGCTTTATGATATGACAACCTTACGAAAAAACTGTGTGTCTTCAGATGGTACACGTAAATATTCCCAACCTTGCTGTGTATCCTGTCCCTGCCCCTTTCAGCCCTTGTGAAGGACCCTGCCTAGGCGAGAGGTGCGAGTCCCGACCCTCGAGAATCTTTCAGAAACAAGACGAAACCCGTCGAGCATGACGTGTCCTCACACTTTTCCCGCACTTTGCTGTCCGTCACTTGGTGTCTGCTGGGTTGGGTCCACGTTAGTGTAGGAGCTGTCCTGTAGGAGCCACAGGTCACTCCTCCGAGAGGAGGAGCGAACTCGCGTCCCCTTATCCCTGGTTTCGCGGGCAACACGGGAGGATCAGCCTTCGCGAGGCGGCGGAGGGGACTGGCGCCGAGGGGACCTAAGCTGCTGGGAGGGAATGCCTAACGTGGCCGCGGGGCTTCCTCGGCCCCGAGCCGAGTCCCGGAAGGGCAGCGCCCGTCGCCCGCGAGGCCGCCCCGCCGAGCACCGAGGCCCGGCGAGGGCACCCGTGACGCCGGCCGGGCCACTTCCGGCCGCGCGGTGGGGGCCGCCATCGTGGGCCCTTGGCTCCCTAAACGACGACGAAGACGGCGGAACACTGCGGAAGCTGTCTTTCGCGGGGCGCCTACTGCGATCCCAGCTCTCAGACCGCCGGGTGTCCCAGAAACAGACCGGCCCCTCGGCGTTCCGTACCGCCACACAGGAAGCCGCCATCTTGTACTGCAGAGCCCTCCATTTCCGGGACCGGCCGCTGACGTGACTCGCGAGGTGCGAGCCAGCAAAGGCGGCGCGAGCGCCCTCTGGCGGTAGCGCCGCAAAAGCGCCGACAGCTTTGACCCGACGAGGATTCTGCTTCCGCGCCTCCTAGGGGGCGGGGCGCTGACCTAAGCCCCGGGCAGGGGCGTGGCAGGGGTGGCCTGGGGAGCATGCGCATCGACGTTGGGGCGGGGCGGGGCTCGCCCTGCTCGGGTTGAGGGTCCTAAGTGAAAGTGAAAGGTGAACGTCGTTCAGTCCTGTCGGACTCTTTGCAACCCCATGGACTGCAGCACGCCAGGCCTCCCTGTCCATCACCAACTCCTGGAGCTTGCTCGAACTCATGTCCATCGAGTCGGTGATGCCATCCACCGTTTCATCCTCTGTCGTCCCCTTCTCCTCCCGCCTGCAATCTTTCTCACCATCAGGGTCTTTCCCAATGACCCTATAGGACAATGAGAGTCCTAGCGGTTTATCAGTCCTCCCCTGCCCGTGAGGCCCGTACTGTTACCGCTTACACGCGCCCTCCGTACCCCATCTGCTAAACCCTGGGGAAGGCGGCCTGGAGGTCTCCCCTTTCTGAAAAATGGGGAACATTACCTGGTCAGGGGGGTTGTTGCGAGACTTGAGTTTTCGGATGACAATATGGGTTCGTAATGACTGCCTGCTTCTCCCTCGGTGATAGTGAGAACAAGCCTATGCAGGACCGCCTGGGCCGCCCTGGGTCACATCTGGAGGAGGCTCCTAGGCAGGGGCAGTTGATACGGCACAGGGGGCAGCGCAGTGCACGCGGTGGGGCCATTGCTGCCCGGAGCTCAGGACGCTTCCCCAGACGGTGGCCACGGAGCAGACAAGGCGTGAAAGTACCTGCTCAGCTGCCGGGCCCAGCGACGCGTCGGAGGGTGGCCATGAAGCAGACGGTGGTGGTCGTGGGCAGCACTGTCCCCAGCTGCACTGAGAAGCCAGACCACACAGACGTGTTCCTCTCCTGTGGCTGGTGACGGCTTGTCACGGGCTAGCGTCCTGGTACCACCTGGCTACCAGCTCTCAGCCTGCAGCGGCCTGACAGGTTGGGCGGTGCCCAGAGGCCGTTCTGGCTCCGTCAGGAGTCTGGCCGCCTGGCCTCCCTTGGAGGGCTCCTGCTTGTCCTCTTCCATGAGGAGGACTACATGTCTTTGGGATTCACATATCAAGATGCACAGCACCTGCATGCTAAGTAAGAAGCTGAAAGATAGTGATTTAAGGGCTCCTTAGATAAGATTCGGAGAAGGCACTGGCACCCCACTCCGGTATGGTCTCCTGGAAAATCCCACGGATGGAGGAGCCTGGTAGGCTGTGGTCCATGGGGTCGCAAAGAGTCAGACACGACTGAGCGACTTCACTTTCACTTTTCACTTTCATGCATTGGAGAAGGAAATGGCAACCCACTCCAGTGTTCTTGCCTGGAGAATCCCAGGGACAGGGGAGCCTGGTGGGCTGCCATCTATGGAGTCGCACAGAGTTGGACACGACTGAAGCGTCTTAGCAGCAGCAGCAGTAGATAAGATTACCTGCTCTACCTTGCTTCAAACCACCAAGCAGACCACCTTGATTTCCATCAGGGTAGGTTCCTCTTTCTGGAAATTAGGTGCATTCCAGGGCTTTCGGAGACGTCTCTTTAAAGTGGAAAAGTACCTTTGTATCAGTTCCTACACAGTGATGAGTTAGCACCTTACTGGAGGTACAGTGGTTAAGGGCAACTCTGAGTCAGTGTTCACCCTCATCCTCATCACATGACCCAGGGGAGATGCTGTTTCTGTCCTTTGGAAATATACAAGGTTTGTTAAGCTAGGTGTGCACATCACAGATATTACGACCTTGTTGCAGGAGAAATGAAGTAAGGAAACCTCATCCTGTTTCTCTGTGATTGTCCAACACTGAAATTGTCTAATATTGTCCTGGACATTCATACTGGACAACACTAACCAAAGCAAACAGGAACATCAGGCCTTTCCACTTGTATCCATATAATGTGAATAATTAATCCTTTGTGCAATTGTCTTTTTTTTTTTTTTTTTGGCTGTGCTACTTGGCTTGTGGGACCCTAGTTCTCCAACCAGGGGTCGAACTTGGAACCTGGCAGTGAAAGCACCAAGAGTCCTAACCACTGGACTGCCAGGGAATTCCCCTTGCAGTTGTCTTTTAGGCAAAATAGAATAATAAAAAAGCTACAAACAAAAGTACAGTATGTAATTGCTTACATTTATCTTGATTGGCGCTCTTTTCACCTCTATTTGGAATGAAGTTACGGACTAGTATCATTTCACTTTAGCCTGAAACACTCCCTTTATTATTTCTTGGAATGTAGGTTTGCTAGCAGCAAATTCTCTCAATTTTTGTTTATCTTGGAATCATCATTGCTCTTTCATTTTTATTTTAGCATTATCAGTTCAGTCGCTCAGTCGTGTCTGACTCTTTGTGACCCCATGAACCGCAGCACACCAGGCCTCGCTGTCCATCACCAACTCCCGGAGTCCACCCAAACCCATGTCCATTGAGTCAGTGATGCCATCCAACCATCTCATCCTCTGTCGTCCCCTTCTCCTCCTGCCCTCAATCTTTCCCAGCATCAGCGTCTTTTCAAATGAGTCAGCTCTTCACATCAGGTGGCCAAAGTATTGGAGTTTCAGCTTCAACATTAGTCCTTCCAATGAACACCCAGGACTGATCTCCTTTAGGATGGGCTGGTTGGATCTCCTTGCAGTCCAAGGGACTCTCAAGAGTCTTCTCCAACACCACAGTTCAAAAGCATCAATTCTTCTGTGTTCAGCTTTCTTCACAGTCCAACTCTCACATCCATACATGACCACTGGAAAAACCATAGCCTTGACTAGATGGACCTTTGTTGACAAAGTAATGTCTCTGCTTTTTAATATGCTGTCTAGGTTGGTCATAACTTTCCTTCCAAGGAGTAAGTGTCTTTTCATTTCATGGCTGCAGTCACCATCTGCAGTGATTTTGGAGCCCCCCAAAATAAAGTCTGACACTGTTTTCACTGTTTCCCCATCTATTTGCCATGAAGTGATGGGACTGGATGCCATAATGTTAGTTTTCTGAATGTTGAGTTTTAAGCCAACTTTTTCACTCTCCTCTTTCACTTTCATCAAGAGGCTCCTTAGTTCTTCTTCACTTTTTAGCATGACAGTGTCCTGCATTAATTGACTTTTTGAAACAGTTTTTATTTACTTACTTTTGGTTGTCCTGGGCCTGCCCTGCCACTCGGGCTACCCTCCAGCTGTGGCGAGCAGGGGCTACTCTGGCTGCAGCACAGTCACTCCACTGTGGTGCTTCTCTTAGTGCCCAGCACAGGCTCCAGGGCACACGGACTTCAGGAGTTACGGCGGGAGGGCTCAGTGGTTGTGGTTGCTGGGCTCTACAGCAGGCTCTGCACAGCATGGCTCACAGTGTCAGTGAGTTAGACAAGGCTGTGGTCCATGTGATTAGATTGGTTAGTTTTCTGTAATTGTGGTTTTCAATCTGTCTGCCCTCTGATGGAGACGGATAAGAGGCTTATGGAAGCTTCCTGATGGGAGAGACTGACTGAGGGGGAAACTGGGTCTTGTTCTGATGGGCAGGGCCAGGCTCAGTAAATCTTGATTGCAATTTTTTGTTGATGGGCGGGGCTATGTTCCCTCCTTATTATTTACCTGGGGCCAAACTATGGTGCAGGTAATGGCGACCTCCTTCATGCATCCCATGCGTGCAGTGCTACTCTCAGTGACCTGAGCCCCGACGCAGGCCACTACAGACCACGCTTCTCCTGGAGACTCTTGGACACTCACAGGCAAGTCTGGGTCAGTCTCCTGTGGGGTCACTGCTCCTTTCCCCGGGTCCTAGTGCACAAGCTTCTGTTGTGCCCTCCAAGAGTCTATTTCCCAGGCCTGAGCAAGTTCTGGCAGCTCTATGGTGGGTTAACGGCAACCTCCTCCAAGAGGGCTTACGCCATACCCACACCCAGAGCCGCTGTCCCTGCAGCCGTCCACTGCTGACCCACGCCTCCACAGGAGAAGCTCACACACAGTTCTGTCTGAGTCTCTGTGGGGTCCCGTGTCCTGGCGCGCACAAGGTTTGTTTGAGCCCCCTGAGCGTTTCTGGCGGGTATGGGGTATGATTCTAAATGTGATTTTGCCCCTCCCACTGTCTTGCTGGGGCTTCTCCTTTGCCCTTTGCCCTGGGGTATCTCCTCACAGCTGCTTGAGCGCTGCACAGCCACTGCTCCAGCACCTACAGTCTTGCTGGGGCTTCTCTGCCGTGTGGGGCCACCCAGGACGGATGGGTCATGGTGGAGAGTGCTGACCAAACATGGTCCACTGGAGAAGGGAATGGCAAATCACTTCAGTATTCTTGCCTTGAGAACCCCATGAACAGTACGAAAAGGCAAAAAGATAGGACACTGAAAGAGGAACTCCCCAGGTCGGTAGGTGCCCAATTTGCTACTGGAGATCAGTGGAGAAATAACTGAAGAAAGAATGAAGGGATGGAGCCAAAGCAAAAACAATACCCAGTTGTGGACGTGACTGGTGATAGAAGCAAGGTCCGATGCTGTAAAGAGCAATATTGCATAGGAACCTGGAATGACAGGTCCATGAATCAAGGCAAATTGGAAGTGATCAAACAGGAGATGGCAAGAGTGAACATCAACATTTTACAAATCAGCGAACTAAAATGGACTGGAATGGGTGAATTTAACTCAGATGGCCATATTATACCTACTACTGTGGGCAAGAATCCCTTAGAAGAAATGGAGTAGCCCTCATAATCAACAAGAGTCCAAAATGCAGTACTTGGATGCAATCTCAAAAATGACAGAATGATCTCTCTGTTCACTTCCAAGGCGAACCATTCAATATCATGGTAATCCAAGTCTATGCTCCTATCAGTAATGCTGAAGAAGCTGAAGTTGAACAGTTCTATGAAGACTTACAAGACCTTCTAGAACTAACACCCCAAAAAGATGTCCTTTTCATTACAGAGGACTGGAATGCAAAAGTAGGAAGTCAAGAAACACCTGGAGTAACAGACAAATTTAGTCTTGGAGTACAGCATGAAGCAGGGCAAAGGCTGATAGAGTTTTGCCAAGAGAACGCACTGGTCATAGCAAACACCCTCTTCCAACAACACAAGAGAAGACTCTACACATGGACACCACCAGATGGTCAATACCGAAATCAGATTGATTATATTCTTCTCAGCCAAAGATGGAGAAGTTCTATACAGTCAGCAAAAACAAGACCGGGAGCTGACTGTGGCTCAGATCATGAACTCCTTATTGCCAAATTCAGACTTAAATTAAAGAAAGTAGGGAAAACCACTAGACCATTCAGATATGACCTAAATCAAATCCCTTATGATTATACAGTGGAAGTAACAAATAGATTCAAGGGATTAGATCTGATAGACAGAGTGCCTGATGAACTATGGATGGAGGTTCCTGACATTGTACAGGAGGCAGGGATCAAGACCATCCCCAAGAAAAAGAATTGCAAAAAAGCAAAATGGTTGTCTGAGGAGGTCTTACAAATAGCTGTGAATAGAAGAGAAAGGCAAAGGAGAAAAGATAAGATATACCCATTTGAATTCAGAGTTCCAAAAATAGCAAGGAGAGATAAGAAAGCCTTCCTCAGTAATAAGTGCAAAGAAATAGAGAAAAACAATAGAATGGGAAAGTCTAAAGATCTCTTCAAGAAAATTAGAGATACCAAGGGAATATTTCATGCAAAGATGGGCTCAATACAGGACAGAATGGTATGGACCTAACAGAAGCAGAATATATTAAGAAGAGGTGGCAAGAATACACAGAAGAACTGTACAAAAAAGATCTTCATGACCCAGATAATCATGATGGTGTGATCACCAACCTAGAGCCAGACATCCTGGAATGTAAAGTCAAGGCGGGGAAAAAAAAAAACAGTCAAGTGGGCCTTAGGAAGCATCACTACAAACAAAGCTAGTGGAGGTGATGGAATTCCAGTTGAGTTATTTCAAATCCTGGAAGATGATGCTGTGAAAGGGCTGCACTCAATATGCCATCAATTCTGGAAAACTCAGCACTGGCTGCAGGACTGGAAAAGGTCAGTTTTCATTCCAATCCCAAAGAAAGGCAATGCCAAAGAATGCTCAAACTACTGCACAATTGCACTCATCTCACATGCTAGTAAAGTAATGCTCAAAATTCTCCAAGCCACGCTTCAACAATACGTGAACTGTGAACTTCCAGGTGTTCAAGCTGGTTTTAGAAAAGGCAGAGGAAGCAGAGATCAAATTGCCAACATCTGCTGAATTATCGAAAAAGCAAGAGAGTACCAGAAAAACATCTACTCTGCTTTATTGACTATGTCAAAGCTTTTGACTGTGTGGACCACAACAAACTCTGGAAAATTCTGAAAGAGATGGGAATCCCAGACCACCTGACCTGCCTCTTGAGAAATCTGGATGCAGGTCAGGAAGCAACAGTTAGAACTGGACATGGGGGACGTCCCTGCTGGTCTAGTGGTTAAGGCTCTGTGCTTCCACTGCAAAGGTTGCAGGTTAGATACCTGGTCTAGGAATTAAGATCCCACATGCTGCAAAGCACAGCCAAAAAATAAATAAAGCTGCTTTAAAAAAAAAAAAAAACTGGACATGGAACAGACTGGTTCCAAATAGGAAAAGGAGTACCTCAAGGCTGTATATTGTCACCCTGCTTATTAACTTATATGCAGAGTACATCATGAGAAACGCTGGGCTGGAAGAAGCACAAACTGGAATCAAGATTGCCAGGAGAAATATCAATAACCTCAGATATGCAGATGACACCACCCTTATGGCAGAAAGCAAAGAGGAACTAAAAAGCCTCTTGATGAAAGTGAAAGAGGACAGTGAAAAAGTTGGCTTAAAGCTCAACATTCAGGAAACAAAGATCATGGCATCCGGTCCCATCACTTCATGGCAAATAGATGGGGAAACAGTGGAAACAATGAGAGACTTTATTTGGGGGGGGCCACAAAATCACTGCAGATGGTGACTGCAGCCATGAAATTAAAAGACACTTGCTCCTTGGAAGAAAAGTTATGACCAACCTAGACAGCATATTAAAAAGCAGAGACATTACTTTGCCAACAAAGGTCCATCTAGTCAAAGTTACGGTTTTTCCAGTAGTCATGTATGGATGTGAGAGTTGGACCATAAAGAAAGCTGAGCCCTAAAAAATTGATGCTTTTGAATCATGGTTTTGGAGAAGACTCTTGAGAGTCCCTTGGACTGCAAGGAGATCTAACCAGTCCATCCTAAAGGGAATCAGTCCTGGATATTCATTGGAAGGACTGATGCTAAAGCTGAAACTCCAATACTTTGGCCACCTGATGTGAAGAACTGACTCATTTGAAAAGACCCTGTTCCTGGAAAAGACTGAAGGCAAGAGAAGGGGACAGCAGAGGATGAAATGGGTGGTTGGCATCACCGACTCAACGGATATGAGTTTGAGCAAGCTCCGGGAGTTGGTGCTGGCCAGGGAAGACTGGGGTGCTGTAGTCCATGGGGTCGCAAAGAGTTGGGACATGACTGAGCAACTGAACTGAACTGAACAGCACAGGCTCAATAGCTGGAGCCTATGGGGCTTATTTGCTCCACAGCACGTGTGGTTTTTCTGGGACCAAGGATCGAATTCATGTTTTCTGCACTGGCAGTCAGATTCTTTACCACTGAGCCACCAGGGTAGCCCCGTTGCTCGACTTTTGAATGTTAACCCATGCTCATATTCTTGGGAAAGCCCAGTTGATCATGGTAATAATTATATGCTGCTGGATTTGGTTTGCTAATATGCTATTGAGAATATTTGCATATATATTCATAAAACATACTGATCTGTAGTTTTTTTACTTATAATGTCTTTGACTTTGACCCCAGGTTACTAATGGCCAGGTAGGATTGAAGGAGGAAACAGACAGAATTGGACTCCATCTTAGGCCAGACTGTGAACATTAGGCTACACGCATGGTCACCCTCCCAGTGGTCTCTGAAGTTGTGCCCGGAGTCTATAGAAATGGCATACCGATGGAAAACCAGAGCCCCCGATAAAAGAGCCTCAGGACTTGGACTCTGTCACCTAAAAGAGTATGCTAATGCTCTATGTAACAGAACAAAGTCGTTAATTCCATCATGTTTATCGGGATATGACCACAGGCCTATTGATAAATGTCTACTGTTTAACTCTCGAGGCTTATGACACGTGAATCATGGGTTACCTTTGATCCTCTCTCTCTTTTACCTTGTCCAGACTAGTTTCAGGGAATCTGGGGAGATGGGTTTGAGCTGTACACTTAGGGCATATAAGGTTTTCACAAAAACTGGTCGGGGTCCCTCGCTAAGAGGACCCTCGGGCCCGCCGGTGTAATAAACTGCTCTCCACTATCTGCATTGTCCTTCTGAGTGAGTTTGTTTCCCGGAACGCGTGGCTACAACATGTGGTGCATTGGCCGTGAAACTCCTCACTTTGAGGAGACAAGTCCCATTTGGGACTACTCCACGGCCTTGTGGCCTGAAGCTTCTAGAGGGGAAAGGCGCCTCACCCTTCTGGAAGGATTCTGCTTCTCAATGCCCGGACCTTTCACGTTAACGGGTAGTGGACGGCAGCAGGGGAACTGAGGAGGGTGAGGAGGAACCCACCTGGCAGGGTGGAAGAGGGGGCCTGATCACCCCCCTGGGAGGGACTAGAAGGAGAGGGGACCCACAGGGGCCTCGAATAGACAGGCGGCAGCGATTGCTTAGTACACAGGTCGACGAGCGTGTTAGGGCTTGGGAAGGGAATTTGTGAAGGTCATTTAGGAGGTGTGTCCACGCCGTCTTGGGGAAAATTATTACAAAGCGATCACCAGGAAATTTTAGGAGAAGAAACTTGGTCCTTGTGTGCTCATATTCTACATTCCCCCAGGAGGTGCCCTATCTGCTGAGAAACGCCCAATCCCACAAACTAGCTAGGGTAGAAAGAAAAAAAGTATGTCAGTGAGTACAAATTGGCCTTTCCAGGAGAAGCCTGGGACGTGGGGTATCTAACCCATCTGTGTTTTTATCCTCATCCAATTAAGCCTGCCGGCACAAGAATGACATCTAAACCGTCAACGAGAAGGTAAGAAAAATGGGAGGAAGCGGATCTAAGGCAACTGTACTAGAAAATATGATTAAAAACTTCGAAAAGGGATTTGACAGAGTCTACAGGACAAAGATGACACCCAACCGGCTCCGCACTCTCTGCGACGTCGAACGGCCGGCAATGGGAGTCGGTTGGCCACCGGAGGGTACCATGGACTTAAATTTAATAAAGACAGTCTATGCCATACTTACAGGGAAACCTGGACACCCTGATCAGTTCCCACACATAGACTCTTGGCTAGGAATAGCCCAGGACACCCCCTGCCCCAAAATGGGCCCTATTTTATATCCATAATGGGGAAGGAAAGATATTAATGGCTCAAAAAGTAACCAAAGATGAAAAGGAAATCTTACAGGATCCAGAGGGGGAAGAACTTCCCCCACCACCAAACGGGATGATGATCCCAGCAACCAATGCTCCTGCGGGCCAAGAGCCTCCCCACAGGGAACTGACCAGAGGCCGGTAAGCCTCCCAGAGTCTCCACTTTCACCAGTCCTCCCGACAGTCCCACGGGTCGTAAAGCCGCCATTCTGGCAAGCTCCAACCTTAGTTGAAGGGGCAACAGGCTACAACCTACTGGATTCAACCACTGCTGACGTCATATACCCCAAGCTCTGTCCTCCGCTCCTGTAAGTACTACTGTAGAAGGGAAGGGAGACATTGGAATGAAGCAGAGACTGCGCTCTGCCAGAGAGCCAGATACAAAGGCACCAGTACAGATGCCTCTTAAAGAAGCCCAGCAACCTCCAGTGTAAGGGGAGGATGGTAATTTCCATCAAGCCCCTGTAGCTTATTACTACCAGCCCTTCTCATCAACCGACATACTAAACTGACAAAAGCATACCCACCCCCCCACACACACACTCAGAAGAGCCACAAGCTAAGACTAGATTGATGGAAACCATCTTTTGCATCCATCGACCAACCTGGGATGATGTCATGCAATTATTGACATCTCTCTTCAGTACCGAGGAGAGGTATAGGATTAATATGGAAGCAAAAAAAATGGTTACGAGAGATGGTTCCAGAAGGTGTTGCAAACCTAGAAAGGTGGATAGAGCAGGCCATCCCCGCTGATAAACCTAATTGGGACTATCACACAGAAGACAGGAGGATTCACCTAGACAGATATTGGAAAGCCATTATACAAGGGCTGAAGAGGGGAGCTTGTAGCCAATGGACATGTCAAACCTGCTGGGGTAATTCAGAAGAGGAATGAATCACCTTCTGAATTTTATGAAAGGCTCTTCGAAGCCTATAGACTTTATACGCCCATAGAGCCGGAAGGTGCGGGTTCTCAGATTGTTGTAAACTCGGCATTCATCTTGCAGGCATGCCCCGATATTAACCGAAAGTTTCAAAAGACAGAAGGGGTGCTATCCATATCCAGCTCCCAATTAATTGAAATAGCAGACAAAAGTGTTCCGGAACAGAGACACAGACATAGAAAAGAAATAAGAGGAACAGAGGACAGACCGGAGATTTGCAATGCTAGCCACTGCACTAGGAAAGTCTATCTCGGGCCCTCCCGAAAACCGCCTTCTGCCCCAGGGACAGGACAGCCCTTCAACTGGTCCCAACGAAGGCCGCGGGCCCCGTTACAGCCAACCCAGTGTGCCTGGTGCCGAGGGTTTGGCCATTGGAAGAATGAATGCTCTGAGGCAAGGAAGGAAGAGGAAGCTCCCGCAGTGGTGGGGCTTGCTGACTTGGAAATTAAATAGGGCTGCCGGGGCTCAGAGATATCAGGTCCCCGAGAGCCCACGGTAACCTTAAAAGTGGGGGACCAAAACAGTGACTTCATGGTGGATACAGGAGCGGAACTGTCGGTAGTAAAACCTGTGGCACCACTGTCCAAAAAGACCACCGCTGTAACTGGGGATCGGGAGAAGAGATGGTTAAATCGTTTTGCCAGCCCAGAAAATGCCAGATGAAGGGGCACCAAGTGCTTCATGAATTCCTCTATGTCCCCGAGTGCCCAGTACCCCTGTTGGGAAGAGACTTGCTCTCCAAACTCGGAGCACAGGTGACATTCTCCCCTGAGGAGAGACCCACCTTCCAGATGGACACTATGACGTATTTGCTCTCTCTCTCAATACCACCCCAAGATGAGTGGAGGTTGCATGAGCCTCTGAAGGAAGAACCCGGGTGGCCGGAAGAGAATGAGAGAGAGCTAACTCAATTGTTCCCTGAGGTCTGGGCGGAAGAAAACCGCCCCTCTCCCCAGGCTGGCTAAACATCAAGCCCCAGTGATAATAGAACTCAAACCAGGCACCATCCCGGTTAGAAAGCGCCAGTACCCGCTACCGATAGAGGCCTGGGCCGCCATACTGCCCCACATCAATAGATTGAAACAAGCGGGCATTCTAGTAGAGTGCCACTCGGCTTGGAATATGCCGATCCTGCCAGTCAAGAAGGAAGGAGGACAGGACTAGAGGCCTGTACAGGATCTCAGGCTAGTCAACCAGGCTACTGTGACTTTACACCCCACTGTTCCAAACCCCTACACCTTAGCCTCCTCCCGCTGAGGACTAAAGTTTATACTCGCCTAGATCTCAAGGATGCCTTCTTCTGCATACGCCTCGCCCCAGCATCACAGCCCATCTTTGCCTTTGAATGGGAAGATCCAGTCGGGGGCACCAAACAACAGCTCACCTGGACTCCCCTACAAGGGTTTAAGAATTTCCCAACCATTTTTGGGGAAGCCCTGGCTTCTGACCTGGACTCCTCACAGCCGGAAAATGACGGATGTTGGCTCCTACAATACATGGACGACGTGCTGCTGGCTGCCGAGACCAAGGGAAAATGCTGGGAAGGGACGAAAGCAGTGCTCCTGCTGCTGATGGAAGGTTACCGGATGTCGAAGAAGAAGGCGCAGCTCTGCAAGGAGGCGGTCAGGCATCTGGGGTTTGTTTTAAAGAAGGGCACAAGGTTATTGGGCAAGCCCAGAAACGAGGTGATCCTGAGAATCCCAACACCTAAGACTCGTTGGCAGGTCTGGGAGTTTCTGGGAGCTACTGGGTTTTGCAGAATCTGGATTCCAGGATATTCCCAAATGGCCCACCCTTTATGTGAACTCCTGATAGAGCCTAAGCAAAGTCCAGTACATTGGACTGGAAAACAACAAAAAGCCTGTGATGAACTAAGTCTGGCACTTCTATCAGCCCCCGCGCTGGGGCTGCCAGACCTTGCCAAGACTTTTCCTCTATAAGTGACTGACAAGGACAGAATAGCAATGGGAGCATTAACTCAGTGTTAAGGTGGGACAGGCCTGTAGCCCCTCTCTCAAGGCGGCTTGACAACGTCGCCACCCAGTGGCCCGGATGCCTGCGGGCCATCGCCCCAGTTGCCCTACTCGCACGAGAAGCTACTAAATTGACTTTAGGCCAAGTTCTGGTCATAAGAGTCCCACATGAGGTCAACGCAGTCTTACGAGGAGATCCCCACAAATGGCTATCAAACTCCCCGATTATTCAATATCAAGGGTTGTTATGTGAAAACCCTAGCCTCCGTATTGAGCCTCGCCAGACTTTAAACCCAGCCACACTCCTTCCAGTGGGAGAGGGTGGACCTCCTCAGGACTGTGGTGGGCAAGTCTTGGAAGAAGTCTACGCTAGCAGACCCGACCTCCGAGACCATCCGATTCTGGACCCTGACTGGGCCCTATAAACTGATGGCACTAGCCTGATGAAACAAGGGCAGCGGCTGTCGGCTTACGCTCTAGTCACAGAAAAGACTGTCTTCGAGGCTGGCCCCTTGCCACAACACTGGTCTGCTCGACGAGCCGAGTTATGGGCCTTGGTTTGGGCACTCCAGCTTTCAAAAGGCAAGAGAGTGAACACCTCACCGACTGCAGGCACGCCTTTGCCACACTGCGTGTACACGGGGCTCTGCATAAGGAGAGGGGCCTCTGACAGCTAGTTGAAAAGCTACCAAAAGGAAGGAAGGAATTCTGACCCTATGAGATGCTGTCTGGGAATCAGAAAAGGTTGCAGTCATACACTGCCGAGGACATCAAAAAGAGGATACCTGCCAGGCTCGGGGACACAGACTGGCAGATAAGACCACTAAACAAGCAGCCGAGGGCGTGGGGATCACAAGTGAGGCCCCTGTTAAAGCGCTCGTATTGGCAGAACTTCCTGAGCCAGCATTGGACTCTCCAAAATACGCTGAAGCCCAAAACCAACTAGCCAAAGTGGAAGGGGCTATTAAGACTGAAAAGGGATGGTAGGAATTGCCAAGTGGCAAATTATTGGTACTGGAGGAGCTGGCACCCACTCTGGTAAGCCAAACACACCAAGCGACCCACCTGGGCCATGATAAACTGGAAGAGCTAATTCGAAAATATTTCCTGGTTCCCCACCTCTCTTCCCTATGCAGGACAGAATCTCAGAACTGCACCGTCTGCTCACAGGTCAGTGCTGCCTCTCGGCACAGACAGAAACCTCCGGGATTCAGCTGAAAGGCACGCTGCCCTTTGAACATCTGGGAGTGGACTTCACTGAAATGAAACTTCACCGACACTACCGTTACATGCTGGTCATGGTATGTACTTCTCGGGATGGGTAGAAGCTTTTCCTACCCGGACTGAAAGAGCATCAGAAGTAGCCCGGTGCCTGCTTACGGAGGTAGTCCCCAGATTTGGATTTCCTACCAACATTGGATCGGACAATGGCCCGGCTTTCATAGCCGATGTAGTACAACAAGTAAGTAAAACTTTAAACATCAAATGGAAACTGCACACTGCATAGACCCCAGAGTTCTGGGATGGTGGAACGGACCAACCGGACACTTAAAGAGCTCTCCCAGTGGATCATAGAGACTGTTCCTGGGTGGACTTGCTTCCGATGGCTCTACTCAGACTCAGGATGACCCCACGGTCCCATGGCTACTCTCCATACGAAATTGTATATGGGAGACCCCCACCCATAATAAAACAGGTATCAACCAATTTGCCTCAGGTAAGGGGGGATGGGATTTCGCAGCAGATGGAGCAGTTAGGTAAGATAATTAGTCAGGTAACTACATTTGTACAAGAAAGAGTGCAGTTCCCTTTGGGGGAACAGATTCATGAGTTTATGCCTGGTAACCAAGTATGGGTCAAAGATTGGAAACATGATTCACTAGCCCCTCGGTGGAAGGGCCCTTATGTTATTCTAACTACCCCTGCTGCTGCTACTGCTGCTAAGTCGCTTCAGTCGTGTCCAACTCTGTGCGACCCCATAAACGGCAGCCCACCAGGCTCCCCCGTCCCTGGGATTCTCCAGGCAAGAACACTGGAGTGGGTTGCCATTTCCTTCTCCAATGCATGAAAGTGAAAAGTGAAAGTGAAGTCGCTCAGTTGTGTCCGACTCTAGCGACCCCATGGACTGCAGCCCACCAGGCTCCTCCGACCATGGGATTTTCCAGGCAAAAGTACTGGAGTGGGGTGCCATTGCCTTCTTCGACCCCTACTGCAGTTAAAGTTGCAGGTATTGTCCCTTGGATCCATCATACGAGGGTGAAGAGAACATACCACGCAGACCCAGAAAACGCTGAGTGGACTGCACAGAGGGACCCCGCTGATCCTCGAGAGACTAAGATCATCCTTAAGAAGAAGGAAAAGAAGATCCTGGACAAGCCCCTTCAGGATGAAGCCTCATAATCAACTCCTGCCGCTTGGCCTCATCAACGTGATTTTGAATTTAACTTCCGTTTCAACTCAGAACAATGTTTTCATCTCATGGGCACATTCCTACGCAGACTTCCACAACACCTCCAACTGTTGGGTGTGTGGGGCTATGCCTCTGTCTGTGATGGATGGACTTCCTTGGTGGGTATCACCGCTCCGCCAAGGAGATTTTTTTAACTACTCTGCTCTTTTCTGGGACGACAAAAAGAGACTTTCCTCTCTCTTGTCAATCATAATCTCTCCCTGCTCTCTTGGTGTAAACCAGATGTCAATAGACGCGGGTCATGGGGTTACATTTGATATACATGCCAGTTTCATAGAAGTAATAAAAGCCTATACCTCATATTTAAAGAGCAAAAAGGAAAAAGGCTCCCTGACCAGCAAGGGAGGACAAGCCTCTAGGTATGTTGAAAAATTTTACCAAGTCTGGGATGAATATTTCTGGACGGCCCCAGAAGGTTCAGTTCAGTTCAGTCACTCAGTCGTGTCCGACTCTTTGCAACCCCATGAATAGCAGCACGCCAGGCCTCCCTGTCCATCACCAACTCCCGGAGTTCACTCAGACTCACATCCATCGAGTCAGTGATACCATCCAGCCATCTCATCCTCTGTCATCCCCTTCTCCTCCTGCCCCCAATCCCTCCCAGCATCAGAGTCTTTTCCAATGAGTCAACTCTTCGCATGAGGTGGCCAAAGTACTGCAGTTTCAGCTTTAGCATCATTCCCTCCAAAGAAATCCCAGGGCTGATCTCCTCCAGAATGGACTGGTTGGATCTCCTTGCAGTCCAAGGGACTCTCAAGAGTCTTCTCCAACACCACAGTTCAAAAGCATGAATTCTTTGGCGCTCAGCCTTCTTCACAGTCTGACTTTCACATCCATACATGACCACAGGAAAAATCATAGCCTTGACTAGACGGACCTTTGTTGGCAAAGTAATGTCTCTGCTTTTGAATATGCTATCTAGGTTAGTCATAACTTTCCTTCCAAGGAGTAAGCATCTTTTAATTTCATACCTGCAGTCACCATCTGCAGTGATTTTGGAGCCCAGAAAAATAAAGTCTGACACTGTTTCCACTGTTTCCCCATCTATTTCCCATGAAGTGATGGGACCGGATGCCATGATCTTCGTTTTCTGAATGTTGAGCTTTAAGCCAACCTTTTCACTCTCCACTTTCACTTTCATCAAGAGGCTTTTTAGTTCCTCTTCACTTTCTGCCATAAGGGTGGTGTCATCTGCATATCTGAGGTTATTGATATTTCTCCCGGCAATCTTGATTCCAGCTTGTGCTTCTTCCAGTCCAGCGTTTCTCATGATGTACTCTGCATATAAGTTAAATAAGCAGGGTGACAATATACAGCCTTGACGTACTCCTTTTCCTATTTGGAACCAATCTGTTGTTCCATGTCCAGTTTTAACTGTTGTTTCCTGACCTGCATACAGATTGCTCAAGAGGCAGGTCAGGTGGTCTGGTATTCCCATCTCTTTCAGAATTTTCCACAGTTTATTGTGATACACACAGTCAAAGGCTTTGGCATAGTCAAAAAAGCAGAAATAGATCTTTTTCTGGAACTCTCTTGCTTTTTCCATGATCCAGCAGATGTTGGCAATTTGATCTCTGGTTCCTCTGCCTTTTCTAAAACCAGCTTGAACATTTGGAAGTTCACGGTTCACATACTGCTGAAGCCTAGCTTGGAGAATTTTGAGCATTACTTTACTAGCATGTGAGATGAGTGCAATTGTGCGGTAGTTTGAGCATTCTTTGGCATTGCCTTTCTTTGGGATTGGAATGAAAACTGACCTTTTCCAGTCCTGTGGCCACTGCTGAGTTTTCCAAATTTGCTGGCATATTGAGTGCAGCACTTTCACAGCATCATCTTTCAGGACTTAAAATAGCTCAACTGGAATTCCATCACCTCCACTAGCTTTGTTTGTAGTGATGCTTTCTAAGGCCCACTTGACTTCACATTCCAGGATGTCTGGCTCTAGGTCAGTGATCACACCATCGTGATTATCTGGGTCGTGAAGATCTTTTTTGTACAGTTCTTCTGTGTATTCTTGCCACCTTTTCTTGATATCTTCTGCTTCTGTTAGGTCCATACCATTTCTGCCCTTTATTGAGCCCATCTTTGCATGAAATGTCCCCTTGGTATCTCTAATTTTCTTGAAGAGATCTCTAGTCTTTCCCATTCTGTTGTTTTCCTCTATTTCTTTGCATTGATGTAGTCCACTGGAGAAGGGAATGGCAAACCACTTCAGTATTCTTGCCTTGAGAACCCCATGAACAGTATGAAAAGGCAAAATGATAGGATACTGAAAGAGGAACTCCCCAGGTCAGTAGGGGCCCAATATGCTACTGGAGATCAGTGGAGAAATAACTCCAGAAAGAATGAAGGGATGGAGCCAAAGCAAAAACAATACCCAGCTGTGGACGTGACTGGTGATAGAAGCAAGGTCTGATGCTATAAAGAGCAATATTGCATAGGAACCTGGAATGTCAGGTCCATGAATCAAGGCAAACTGGAAATGGTCAAACAAGAGATGGCAAGAGTGAATGTAGACATTCTAGGAATCAGCAAACTAAAATGGACTGGAATGGGTGAATTTAACTCAGATGACCATTATATCTACTACTGAGGGAAGGAATCCCTCAGAAGAAATGGAGTAGCCATCATGGTCAACAAAAGAGTCCGAAATGCAGTACTTGGATGCAATCTCAAAAACAACAGAATGATCTCTGTTCGTTTCCAAGGCAAACCATTCAATATCACAGTAATCCAAGTCTATGCCCCAACCAGTAACACTGAAGAAGCTGAAGTTGAACGGTTCTATGAAGACCTACAAGACCTTTTAGAATTAACACTCAAAAAAAGATGTCCTTTTCATTATAGGGGACTGGAATGCAAAAGTAGGAAGTCAAGAAACACCTGGAGTAACAGGCAAATTTGGCCTTGGAATACGGAATGAAGCAAGGCAAAGACTAATAGAGTTTTGCCAAGAAAATGCACTGGTCATAGCAAACACCCTCTTCCAACAACACAAGAGAAGACTCTACACATGGACATCACCAGATGGTCAACACCGAAATCAGATTGATTATATTCTTTGCAGCCAAAGATGGAGAAGCTCTATACAGTCAACAAAAAGAAGACCAGGAGCTGACTGTGGCTCAGATCATGAACTCTTTATTGCCAAATTCAGACTGAAATTGAAGAAAGTAGGGAAAACCACTAGACCATTCAGGTATGACCTAAATCAAATCCCTTATGATTATACAGTGGAAGTGAGAAATAGATTTAAGGGCCTAGATCTGATAGCGTGCCTGATGAACTATGGAATGAGGTTCCTGACATTGTACAGGAGACAGGGATCAAGACCATCCCCATGGAGAAGAAATGCAAAAAAGTAAAATAGCTGTCTGGGGAGGCCTTACAAATAGCTGTGAAAAGAAGAGAAGCGAAAATCAAAGGAGAAAAGGAAAGATATAAACATCTGAATGCAGAGTTCCAAAGAATAGCAAGAAGAGATAAGAAAGCCTTCCTCAGCAATCAATGCAAAGAAATAGAGGAAAACAACAGAATGGGCCCCAGAAAAGGGCCAATTAATTACTCCCGCCGCTATATGCTGGGAACAAAAAGAACAAAGGGTAGGGTTTGGTGACCGTCCCTTAGACTCGAAAGAACTAAAATATATGGGATACCTATCCCCCGAACAATGTAAATGAACATTCGCGGTCACATACCACCTCAACCAGTCCATCCACTGGCCAGGCTCTGATTGGAAATATAACCCTGGAGTCTGCTGGGTGATGCCCAATGGAACACAATGGCTTTGTGGGCTTAACCTTTGGCCTTGGCTACCAATCGGCTGGGTAGGCCGCTGCATACTGGGATTCGCTTTTGCCCATGGCAGCATAAAGCCTAACCTACAACAAGCCTCAGTAACTCTACCTTATTTACATGCTAGGTGGACAAGATCTGTGTTTCAACGGTATGAGTATATTGCTGCCTTATTCGTACCCTCTGTAGGGACAACAGATGTTATGATTAAAGTAGAGGCCTTGACTAATTTCACAAAACAGGCCCTCCTAGATAGTACAAAAGCCATCCAAGCCTTAAATGAAGAGCAAATCCAAATGAGAAAAGCAGTAATTCAAAATAGAATGGCTTTGGACATACTCACAGCTGCTTAAGGAGGGACCTGTGCTATAACCAAGGTTGAATGTTGTGTATACATTCCTGACTTACCTGGCAATGTATCAACTGCTTTAGATGACATGAAAAACCAGGTAAAAGCACTGTCAAATGAAAACATTCCTTTCTGGACTTCAGTCCTATCTTGGATGAAGGACGATTGGTGGAAAATTATATTTACCATTGTTATAGTTGCCTTGATAGTTCTGCTTTGTGGACCCTGCATTTTACAATGTATTATGAACTTTGTAACCCAAAGGTTGGTGGTGTTCTCTCAAATTGGCGGTCGGAGAGGCAGGGTGCAATATATCCCTATGAGTGATGCTCATACTATGAGTTAAGAGCATCAGAAGAGGGGAATGAAGGAAGAAACAGACAGAGCTGGACTCCATCTTAGACCAGGCTGCGAACATTAGGTTACAGCATGATCACCCTCCCAGTGGACTCTGAAGTTGGTGTCTGGTGTCTACAGAAATGGCATACCAATGGGAAACCAGACCCCCGATAAAAGAGCCTCAGGACTTGGACTCTCTGTGGCCTAAAGAATATGCTAATGCTCTATGTAACAGGACAAAGTCGTAAATTCCAACCTTGTTCAGGCTAGTTTCAGGGAATTTGGGGAGGTGGGTTTAAGCTGTACACTTGGGGCATATAAGGTTTTCACAAAAACTGGTCGGGGGTCCTTGGCTAAGAGGAGACAATGCCTCGGGCCCGCTGGTGTAATAAACCGCACTTCACTATGTGCACTGTCCTTCTGAGTGAGTTTGCTTCCTGCAGCGCGTGGCTACCACAGGATGAGCTCCTGCTTCCTCGGGTTTGGAGAAGAGCTTGTGCTCCCAGGGTCCAGGGAGGTACTGAAGCAGCACACACCAAGAAGCTGGGGCCCGAGGCAGCCCTGAGGCCTCCCGGGCAGACGAGTCAGTCCGCAGTTTTCAGGTGCAATTGCTCCCTTCAGGTTTCAGCTTCTGGGAGAGCGAGTCTGGCCTAGACTGGGGTCTCGTTCCCTTCGAGCACCGGTAATGTGTGGCGCACTTTGACTCACAAACTGAAGTAATGAAAGTCCCTGGGACTGCGGAGTTCTATGGGCCAGGTTGCCCACCATCTTCCAGACATCTTCCCTCTCCTTCCTCGCCAAAACTTGGTTCTCCGCTAAAAGGATGTCCTCCTGTCCTTTCTTCAGATGGGTATGCAACTCAAAGTTCAGTCAAGTCGCTTCTTGAGACAGTCAATGAGGAGAAAGCAAGTGCAGGTTTACAGGGAATTTGGGGGCAGTATTTTCTAAGCTAAAAAGTAATATGCCACCCACTCAGCGGCAGCACTTCCTGGGGACGGACGCAGCTGCGGCTCCGCCTTCCGGCGGTGGGGACAGCAGGCGCCGCCCTCCGGGACACGAGGCCGCCGCGCGCGCAGGCAGGCGCTCGGCGGGCCGCCCGTTACCATGGAGACCGGGTCCTCGTGCGGGCGCCGCCATCTTGGGCGCCGGCCGGGCCAATGGGCAGCTGCGCCGTGGCGGACGCGGGGCGCGCGCGGGCGCGCGGGGGGCGGGCGCCCTGCGGCTCAGCTCGGTCCCGGCCATGGAGGCACCCGCAGCCCGCCTGCTGCCGCTGCTGCTGCTGCTGCTCGCGGCCTGCGCCCCGGCGCCGGGCCGCGCCTCCTCGGATGCGCCGCCGCTGGTCAACGAGGATGTGAAGCGCACGGTGGACCTGAGCAGCCACCTGGCCAAGGTGACGGCCGAGGTGGTCCTGGCGCACGCGGGCAGCGGCTCCTCGCCCCGCGCCGCCTCCTTCCTGCTGGCGCTGGAGCCCGAGCTGGAGGCCCGGCTCGCGCACCTCGGCGTGCAGGTGAGCGGGGCGGCGGGGCGGCGGGGCGGCTCGGCGTCCGCCCTGGACACGTCAGCACCGGCCTGCGGCGCGGGCGGCCGGGCCCGGGCCTGTGGGGTCACGGGGATCCGCCTCTGGCCACAGCGGTCGGAAGCTCAAATCTCCTGCTTCCAAGGTTGTGCCTCTTTGAAACCGTTGCACACAGAACGCATTTCTTACGGCTGCGAAGAACTCTTAAAAAAAAAAAAAAGTTCTCTCTTTAAGTTAGTTTAAAAAACTCGTGCGAGTAATACGGTACAGAAGAGGAAAGTCCAGTTCTCTGCCTCCCCCGGCCTGTTCTCATTCTGACAGTAAAGCAATAAATGGCTCCCCAGTCGGCTTCTTTTCTTCCAGGCATTTAAGTCGTCAGTTTTACGTCCCTCGAGGAGGCAGGGTTGGTTTTGGGCATAGGGAATATACATATACAGAGGTTTGCCTTTTATTGCTGTTCCCATTAGACAACATGCATTAAGTGATTACTCAATTATTAGTTGGGAAAATAGTCATTACAGTGTCGTACTTCTGAACTTGGAACTGTAAAGTTGCCTTTATAGAGATCATGCTTCCGAAATGACTCCTGTTCCCTTTCAGGCCTCCTCCATGCTGTAGGACGTAGTTTTACTTCAAGCTTTGTGGAAGGATGGATTAAAACTTCACTTTTCTGTTCTGAACTGTTAAGTCCTACTCTTTTATAAAAGCTCCTCCTACCTAGCGAGGTTGCCAGAGTGTAACCAGACAACAGCAGAAGCTATCTGGCCATCGTGCCTGGAGAGCGTGCTTCCAACCTGGGTTTCTGTACTGGTGTCTTAGCGAGAATTCACCTGCTGTTGGGTGTTGTGGTCGGTATTTTAAGGACATTCTCATTTAACTCTCACGACAGCCCTTTGATGTGTATGTACTCTAACTGCAGGTGAGGGCTGGAGTCTGGGGGCTGAGTTGTTAAAACCCCTGCCTGAAGTCTTAGGGTAGAGTCAGGGCTTAGGCTAGTTTGTTTAAGACTTCATTTGTGTTCTTCAGCACACTGCACTGCCTCTTCTGGCCTAGGTGAGCAGAGGCAGAGTTCTGCAGGAGTATGAAACCTTGCGGTCCCATCACCAGATTTATCCAGAGTCTTTTTTTTTTTTTGATTTGGAGTCCAAAAGAGAGGCTCTTTTGTACCTCTATCTCAGCGGGGGACATAACCAGATGATAAACTTAACCAAGACGATGTATATTTTCCAACAACTGACTGAGAGTCTTAGTGCGGTTGCTTGAAGTATTTTCAGGGAATTATATTCACCCTTACATGTAGAATTTCAGAAGCTGGTGGAAGGGACTGCGGGAATCAGTGACTAGGAGCCAGTGGTTCCTTGTCTCCTTGCCACCAAAGATGTTTTTCCTTTCATTTGCGTCCTATATTTGAAACCTTTTGTCTTTAATCTTTTGTTAGTTCAGCAGTGAATCTGATAAATACTTAAAAATGAAGAGGAATAGTTCTTAAGACAAAATCACCATATAGCTGAACAGTGAGAGTTCCTGATAAATAGGAATATACTAGAATGTTCCCATTGTGCTAAGAGTGAAATCGGTTGTGTTTATTAGGCTGTTTGACTGTTGAGGATGATCGTATGATAACTTTTAGGCTTTTGAGATACTACAAATAGCTTTCTCATGATAGCTTTGCATACTCTATTGGGGATCACTGCTTCAGTCCTCAAAGGTGGTCTTAAATTTTTTTCTTTTGGTGGAGTTTGGGTTGGCAAAGAGATAGTGGTGGGTGTATAAGCTTTTTCCTTAGCACCTGCTCCACAGTCTCATTCGAGACGCCTGCTCTCCTCAGGAGGACCCTGCAGCCTGCTGGAGTTGCATGCTCTTTGTGGTTGTGCACTGGGGTGAGGGAGGGGTGAGGGTGAAGGAGTGTGTCGTGCCGTTGCTTGCGTCACTGTTAATGCCTTTTGTGCAGGTAAAGTCAGTTTTCATTACGCGTGAGACTTTTCTACTATAACAATAAATAATGCTCAGGTTTTTTCCCATGCATGTTTGAGTATAAATGAAGAAGAAAATCTCCAGAAAGAAACCTTTCCAGCCTTTATATTTGGGACTGTGAACTGGATTTGGAAGTATATTTTTAATTTGTACGTGTGTATTTTATCATTCAGGAAATATTATGATTTTATGGAGCATATTATACAGCTTATTCAGTGAAAAAGTCAGTCTTTTGAAGTGTTCCTGTATTTTGGTTGGAAAATTGTTACTGAAACCAGAATTCGATCTTCACAAAGTTCTGGCAGCTGGAATTCTTTAATGTGGACATTATGAGGCAGTTAGTTAATTGCTGACTCAAAATTTAGAGGCTAAAAGACAAAAAAGAATAACTTCCTTTGTCCTGTTGCAGGTGAAGGGAGAGGATGAGGAGGAGAACAATCTGGAAGTGAGAGAAACCAGCATTAAGGGTAAAAGGTAAGGTGGCAGCCGGCATGTGTCTGCCTCGCCGCCTCCGGTTGCATGTTATCTGCAGGCTGGAACCCTAACAGGAGAGTGGCCTGGCGCGCCCGGCGTGTCGGGGGCTGCCTCAGCGCGCCTGGACGCGTCTCCGTGTTGGCCGGCCTTCCGTGGTGCGGCTCGACTGCGATGCTTTCAGCACTTAGCCTGTTGTTGGACATTTGGGTTGTTCAACACTCTTATAAACAACCTTGAGATGATCATGTAGACATTTGTGTTTTTTTTGTTTAAGGTTTTTGGGCCACACTGCATGGCTTGCGGGATCTTCCCTGAGCCACCGCAGTGGAAGCCCAGAACCTAAGCCCTCGGCCACCAGGGAGTCCCTGGACGTCTGTCTTAAAAGGCTTACATTAAAAGGCTTCCACTAATAGGCTGGACGTAGTCTCCTAGAGGCCAGTGGTGTCACCTTGGCACAAAATATCACTGTGCCTTTGAGCCGCTCTTTTTTCAGTGTCTTGGTCTCGCATTTCCCCTCGTTCTTCCTGCAGCGGGAGATTCTTCACAGTCAAGCTCCCAGTGGCTCTTGATCCTGGGGCCAAGATCTCGGTCATTGTGGAAGCCGTTTATACCCACGTGCTTCAGCCGTACCCCACCCAGATCACCCAGTCGGAGAAGCAGTTCGTGGTGTTTGAGGGGAACCATTACTTCTACTCTCCCTACCCAACCAAGACGCAGACCATGCGTGTGAAGCTTGCCTCCCGGAATGTAGAGAGCTACACCAAGCTGGGGAACCCCACGCGCTCCGAGGACCTCCTGGACTATGGACCCTTCCGCGACGTCCCTGCCTACAGTCAGGTGGGCCCTCGCCGCACTCGTCCGCTCTGGAGTCCTAGAGGGACTGCTCGTTGAGAGGCTTGGGTGGGAATCCACGGCCCTTTGTAAAATCAACCCCAGGATTTTAACCTGCTGAGAAGTGACTCCGTGGGGCTCACTCCCCTCCTCCTGGAGTTCAGGTAGAGGCTGCGGCTTGAGGAAGGCTTTTTAAAGGACGTGGGACTTGGGGCAGAGGTAGACAAAGCATCATGGGCAGAGGTGTCACGGTGGCATTCGAGCTGTACCTTAAGGCTTCAGCCGGCCTTTCTCTTTTTTTGCACTATACTCTCGGTAGATTTTTTTAAAAGTTCTCAAAGCAAAGCATGAAAGAAAGCAAAGTCACTCAGTCATGTCCGACTCTTTGCGACCCCACGGACTGTAGCCTACCAGGCTTCTCAGTCCATGGGATTTTCCAGGCAAGAGTACTGGAGTGGGGTGCCATTCCCTTCTCCAGGGGATCTTCCCGACTCAGGGGTTGAACCTGGGTCTCCTGCATTGTAGGCAGACGCTTTACCCTCTGAGCCACCAGGGAAGCCCAAAGCAAAGCATATGGACAATTAAAAATCTCTTGTGGTGTACTTTGAAATGGTTTCTCAAAAAATTCAGCCAGTTTGTTATGGCACCAGGAGTATGTGACTGCTAGTGTCCCCACATCCTTGTCAGTAGTGGCATTAAATACAATCACATGTGATTAATAATTCAGTTGGATTTTTGAATATCTAGTCATAGAATGAATGAAGTGGCTATAGCTATAAGAATTAAAATACACCTTATCTTGTCCATTTCTTGGACTTCTGGGAAAGAAAGGTATCTTGGTTTTTTTTCCTTCCAGTTTTATTGAGGTGTAATTGACATACAGCCCTGAGTAAGTTAAAGGCTTACAGTGCCTCCTCCTGCCTCCCCCGGCGCCCTTCCTCCTCCCCGGCCCCTCCCTCCTCCCCCGGATCCCCCTCCTCTTCCCCCAGCTCCCCCGGCCCCCCACCCCCCTTCCTCCTCCTGCGCCCCGTCTCCTCCCCCTGCACCCCCCTCTCCTCCCCCTGCGCCCCCCTCTTCTCCCCCCCCTCCTCCCCCAGGTCCCCCTTCCTCCCCTGGCCCCCCACCTCCCTCCTCCTTCCCCTGCGCCCCCCTCTCCTCCCCCGCCCCCCTCCTCCGCCTGCGCCCCCCCTCCTCCCCCTGTGCCCCCTTCTCCTCCCCTGGCCCCCCACCCCCCTCCTCCTTCCCCTGAGCCCCCCTCTCCTCCCCCGCCCCCCCCTCCTCCCCCTGTACCCCCTTCTCTTCCCCTGGCCCCCACCCCCTCCTCCAACTCCCCCCCCCCGCCCCCTGCCTCTGGGGCCCCCCTCTCCTCCTCGATGGCAACCACCTGTTTGTTTTTATGACTCTGTTTCTATTTCCTTTGTCCATTTGTGTTTTAGATTTTACATTTAAGTGAGACCATGCAGTGTTTGTCTTGTCTGAGTGATATTTTACTTAGATACTTAGCTGTACCCTCTAGCTGTATCCATGCTGCCACAAATGGCAGGCTTTCCTTCTTTTCTGCCTGAGCAGTGTTCCACTCTGTGTGTACCTCATATCCGTTCGTCTGGTGATGAACACTTAGGTTGCTTCTAATCTTGGTTATTGTAAATGATGCTGCTGTGAACTTTGGGGTGCAGGAATCTCTTCTAATTAGTGTTCTCATTTTCTTTGGATAAAGGCCGAGAAATAGAATTGCTGGGTCATATGGTAGTTGTGTTTTCCATTTTTTAAGGAATCTCCTTTAAATAGGGCATGCCCGCTGGTTTCCGTAGTGGCTGCCCCAGGTCATACTCCGACCGGCAGTGCACAGGCTCCGTCTCCACGTCCTGCCAACGCTTGCTGTTTGTTATCTTTCTGGTAACAGCCATTCTGACGGGTGTGAGGTGATCTCTCCTTGTGGTTTTGGTTTGCATTTCCCTGATGATCAGTGATGTTGAGTGTTTTTTCACTTGCCTTTGGCCGTCTTAATGTCTTCCTTGGAAAAATGTCTGTTCAGCTCCTCTCCCCATTTTAAATTGGGTCATTTGGTTTTGATGCTGAGTTGTACACGTTCTTTCTATGTCTTGGATGCTGACCCCTGACTGGCCGTGCCGTTTGCAGATGTCTTCGTCCATTCATAGGTGACCTTCCTTCTGTTGACAGTTCACTTGGCTCTGCAGGTTTTGTAGGTTTATAGTTTATATTTTCTGGTCCTTTTGTCATTTTACCTTTAAAAATTTTTTTATTCAATTTATTTAAATTAAAAAGAAACAAAATAGTTCACCCATTTCTGCAACCCATGTGTCTGGCAACCACCAATCTGTTCTTTGTATCTGTGACCAGAAAGATTTCCTGATACTGACTTCAGGGCCTCTGGGTGTTTTTATTTGTAAAATGGGGGTAAGTAGTACTTACTTCATTATGCTGTTCTGAAGACTAAATGAAACGGTATGTTTATTTAGAGCTCATAAAGGAGTGACTGTCATGTACATACAGGTTAGCCACATAACAATATATTATCCTAAAACATCTCTTCTGTGCATTTTTCCAGATAACTTTTCTCCAGGAGAGAAAAGTCCAGTAACGCTCTGCGTCTTGCTCAGTTTTAGGCTATTTGTTAACTCACCGGTGACAGATGATGTCTCCATTAGGTCTTGCGTATATTGACATTTCCTTGTTACCGTTTTCTTTATTTACGACCTAAGTCTCTAAAGAAGCTTTGTGGAGCTGCGTTTCTCGCCGTCCCGGGGCTGAGGTGTAGCCTGTCTCCAGCCAGTTTGCCGTGAGCTAGTGTTGACTCCTGTTCCCTCAGATCCTCGAGCTCCTTGTTCCTTCCTCCGCAGGACACGTTCAGGGTGCATTCTGAGAACAACAGCCCTTTCCTGACCATCACCAGCATGACCCGCGTCATCGAGGTCTCCCACTGGGGCAACATCGCCGTGGAGGAGAATGTGGACCTGAAGCACACGGGCGCCGTGCTCAAGGGGCCTTTCTCGCGCTACGATTACCAGAGGCAGCCGGACAGTGGGGTCTCCTCCGTGCGATCGTTTAAGGTATGGGCTGATGGGCCTGGACACTGGGAGACACTGTGACTGTCTAGTCAGAGATAGAACAACGGCCCAGCCTCAGGCCCTGGTCGGGGAACTAGCAGCCCGCCCCCCCCCCGCCCCCCCCAAAAAAAGCCCCATTCCTGTAAGTCAGCCATTTTCTTTTACAGAAAATGGGAATAATGGAAAAAGGAGAAACAAAACCAGACCCTAGCATTGCTGACACTTATACGTATTTCTTTTTTCTTATAATATCGTTTTTAAAAACATTTGATTGTATTGCATATACAGTTTTATATCTTCTTTGTCTTATAAATGAAATCTTATAAGCATGTTCATGTACCTGCATAATACAGAAGGGCTCAGTGAGCAGACAAAAGCATTATATTTCCCCTCGATTATCAAAAGCTGCTTACAGGTTTGGAAGTAAATAATTTAAAAGTAAGTGAAAATTTTTAAAAATTGTAAAAAATACTAGGTGGAGAAACCCCTTTTGTAAATAAACCATAAAGCGTGTAGTGATTTGATGTGCTTTCTTCCATCTTCAGTGTCCCTTCCTGCAAAACAACTTACAGGTTATTTTTAGCTTTGTACTAAGCCCTTAGCATCTGCAAAGGTATTTATGAGAATCTGGCTATTTGCCAACCTTGACTGAGAAGCAGATGAGGTATCTAGAACTCTGAAGCCTGTTGAGGGAAGTCAGGCTTTCCTGAGGTGGTTCACATGGAGACGGTCTCTTTACGGCGTGCTGTGGTGAGGAGCTTGGGGCGGGACGTCTGTCCTGGGTCCTTCTCTGGGTGGTCCTTCTCTGGGTCCGTTTCTGGGGTCTCCAAAAAAGTGTGCTTGCTCTCTGCAGACCATCCTCCCCGCTGCGGCCCAGGACGTGTACTACCGCGACGAGATTGGCAACGTGTCTACCAGCCACCTGCTCATCCTGGACGACTCCGTAGAGATGGAGATCCGGCCTCGCTTCCCGCTCTTCGGCGGCTGGAAGACCCATTACATCGTTGGCTACAACCTCCCAAGCTACGAGTACCTCTATAACCTGGGTCAGTCTTCAGTAATTAGAGGGTGGAAAAGGCAAAGGCTGTCTTTTTCTTTCCTGTGGGGTTTCTCGTTGTTGTGTGTGATGATCTGATGCGGAGAGCGTGTTCGCATTCTCAGGAAGGCTGGCATCAGGAGGCCCTTCTCACGCGTGGCTTCCGTGTCTCCAACACACTGACAGCTGTCTCTGAAGCCCAGTCAGACGCGGGCGCTCCTTCCACGAGACTTGGCTGCGTGGTCTTCCATTGGCGGCGGGCGCGTGGCAGTGGCCGTTCTCTCTTTGTGGTGCTCAGGGCCTGGGTGCTAGTACTTGCTGGAAAGGCGCACACGAGCCACTCACCACTGTGTCTGCTCGACCCTTAGGAGACCAGTACGCGTTGAAGATGAGGCTGGTGGACCACGTGTTTGATGAGCAGGTCATAGACTCTCTGACCGTGAAGATCATCCTGCCGGAAGGGGCCAAGTGAGTGTGCCCTCCCTTCCCGCCCCTCCTGGTCCCGCCCTCTTGGTGCCCTGGGGACTCTGGGTTCCAGGGTGCAGAGGAGGGACTCCTGGCGATTTAACCTGGAACATCCACAGCAGGCCTGGGTGATGGCCCGAGGCCGACGGGTGCCCGCCAGCCGGAAAGAACTCAGAGTTGAGGAAGGCGGGTGGCCTGTGCAGTGTTCCTCGCAGAGGGAAGGACAGTGGAGACAGTCTGTCCTATCTGGGCTGGTCAGACCAGGTTCAGAAGGCCAAGGTCTCAGATGGTGTATCAGGTTCCATGGTTATGGACAGAGGAGCTGTCTTTGGCCGATTTAAGCAGAAAGCAAGCAATCTGGAAGGGAGAGGGATCTCATCAGAAGACAGCCTCTGCTGAACCAGGATGGGGCAGACAGAGCCCAGCATCTCCATGAGTCCAGCCGGTAGAAACTAGTGGGCCCTCATAGGGCCACCTGCCCTTGGCACGGGGGACGAAACGTGCTCAGGCAGGCTTTTCTGGCAGTGGACCCAGGGTCTCGGGGCCAGGTGGAACCCATGCTGGGCGGGGAGCGGAGTGGAGTAGGACTAGGGCCCTGGAGGGTCCCTGGGCCTTGGGATCCTCGCTGTGGGGCCAGCTGGGGAGTGCGGTTTGTCAGGCTGTCCCACCCCGTCCCCTCCAGGAACATCCAGGTGGACAGTCCCTATGAGATCAGCCGCGGCCCTGACGAACTGCACTACACCTACCTGGACACGTTCGGCCGCCCCGTCATCGTGGCCCACAAGGAGAACCTAGTGGAGCAGCACATCCAGGACATCGTGGTAGGCGCGCATGCCGGCCCCCCCCAACC
Source organism: Bubalus bubalis (assembly GCF_019923935.1). NCBI lineage: Eukaryota > Metazoa > Chordata > Mammalia > Artiodactyla > Bovidae > Bubalus > Bubalus bubalis. The sequence continues at coordinate 59,155,039 of NC_059177.1, forward strand.
CCACCGAGAGCGCCCGCGGGCGGGGCGCACACCCCGGCCCCGAAAGCGCCGCTGGCACACGCGCACGCCGGGCCAAGAGCGGCCTCCGGCAGAGCGCGCACGTTGGGGGTGGAGGGGAGGCGCGCTCCCCTCCCACAGGGCGGCCGAGGGCGGGGTGGGGCGCACACGCTGGCCGCCAAGCGTGGCCGCGGGCGTGGCGCGCACGCCGGCCCCCGGGAGCGGCCACGGGCCGGGCACACACACAAGCCCCCCGGGAGCAGTCGCGGGCACGCGCACGCGGCTCCCGAGAGCGGCCGCGGGCACGTGCACGCCGGCCCCTGAGAGTGGCCGCGGGCGGGGTGGGGCGCACACGCCGGCCCCGAGGGTGGCCGCGGGCGGGGCGCCCGGCCTAGGGAGGCCCCTGCCCCGGGCTCTGCGTCCAGGCGCACCCCCGTCAGCAACGCTCCCCTCCCCAGGTGCACTACACCTTCAACAAGGTGCTCATGCTGCAGGAGCCGCTGCTGGTGGTGGCCACCTTCTACATCCTCTTCTTCACCGTCATCGTCTACGTCAGGCTAGACTTCTCCATAACGAAGGTACCTGGCCGCCTGCGTGGCGCGCTTGCCCTGCGTCCGTCTGGACGACACGCTGTTGCCTGGACACCCCCCCCCCCCCCCCCCCCCCCCCCCCCCCGCCTGTGGCCCCGGCGATCCTTAACCTGGGAGCCCCTCCTCCCGTTACTGTCATCATGGGCCGTGATGCTGTGAGGTCAGGCTGCCACCGGGCGGCCAATGCCGTGGAGTGGGCAGCGGGCAGAGAGCCTCTGGAGCGAGGCGCCCCACCGGACAGGAAGTGGGAGGCGTCTGGCCGGACCGAGCAGCATGCAGACAGCAGGGCGGCCTTCAGTGGGGCCGTGGGTTTGAACAAGGACCTTGGTCCGGCTGGTTCTGTGGTCCCCCAGGCTGCCCGGGGTGGGGGTGCGCCAGGCAGTGGCCAGTTAGCCCTGTCACGTGGGAGGGCTGAGTCCAGGTTTTATGATGACATATGCCCATTTCCTAAGGTATAAAAACTGCTCATTCTTTGATTAATTTTGAAAATGCTGAGTTTTAAGATAATTCTACATGTAGACATTTTGCAGGAACAGTAAAAACAAGTCGTGTGCCCCCATCACCCAGACTGAGCAGTTAACACTTGGGCCCCTGTCTTGTCTGTAATTCTCTCCCTGGACCATCTGAGGGGGAGGCGCCCACCGTCCGTGCGTGCTCAGGTGTGTGTGCAGCCTGCGGGCGCCGCCTCGAGTGGCTGGAGTACACGGATCAGCCTCGGGAGCGTGGAGTCGCGTGATGACGACCAGCGGGAGCCCTGCGCCTCCTGCCCCAGGGCGGCCTCTGGAGCGCGTGGTTTTCATGCTTGAGGCTCTGTTGAAGATGCTGCGCTGCATTTAGTCATATTTCCTTAGTCTCCTTTAATCTGGAACATTTGTAATTTAGGTTTCTTATGGTTCTCCCTGAGAATTCCTGTTACGCATTTTTGGTGAGAGCGTGATAAACTGGTGCCGTGTCTGTGGTGCGTGATGTCAGGAGGCACCTGGTGTCAGCTGGTCCAGGGTTGGTGGTGGTGACTTCTTGGATGACTTGGTGCCTGTCTGGTTTCTTCACCAAAAAGTTACTCTTTTTCTCTTTGCAATTAATACAGTCTGTTTGAGGCTGTATAAAGACTGTATACGTTCACCCATTAGGTAACAGTATTCATTATTGGTTCTTGTCTGAATCTTTTAGCAGTTGTGGTGGCTGGAAAACTGCGGGGCCTTTTACCTTAGCAGTCGGCTGTCCACTGTAAGGAAAAGCTTCCCTCATTGGTTGGTGGTTTGGATTAGTGTTTTCTGTTGGATCACTGTCCACTGCTCTCTGCAGTAGGCCCGTGCTTAGAGGTTCTGGGGAGTGTGCGGGGCCACGTCTAAAGGGCTGTGGTGGCCACGGAGCTCAGGCTTCGTCCTTAGGCCCTGGAAACACGTGGAGGTGCTGAGCAGGAGGGAGCCGCAGTAAAGGCTCTGGGAGCCCCCGGCCGCGGGCTCTCCTCCCTCAGCACCTCCCTACCCTTGCATGGGCCCCCGGCAATAGCGTGCCTTTCACCCCGTCTGTCTCTGCTGCCGGACCTGGATGTGACCCTGTGCCTCGTCTTCCTGGCCCAGTGCTGCCCACTGCTGAGCTGTCCAGCGCCAGGGTCGGCGAGTGTGCGTCTCGGGCTTCCCAGGAAGATGCTTTTCTGGCTTCACAGCTGGGGGCGGGTGCTCCTTGGGAGGTGACGGTCAGACCGGGCTCAGGCCCAGATGTCATCACACACGGTGTCTCTCCCCAGGACCCTGCTGCGGAAGCCAGGATGAAGGTGGCCTGCATCACAGAGCAGGTCTTGACCCTGGTCAACAAGAGACTAGGTCTCTACCGTCACTTTGACGAGACGGTCAACAGGTACAAACAGTCCCGAGATGTGTCCACTCTCAACAGCGGCAAAAAGAGCCTGGAGACGGAGCACAAGGCTCTGACCAGCGAAGTGGCGCTGCTGCAGTCCCGGCTGAAGACCGAGGGCTCCGACCTATGCGACAAAGTGAGTGCCCGCTGCCGCCGTGCACCCGGCTTATGTCTGCCTCGGTCCACGCAGCCGATGGTGTGGGACACCCCGGCTCGCCGCCAGCTTGTGGGGCGAGCACTCCCATCGTGTTTCCGTGCTGCGTGTGCCCCCCTGGGGGTGTGAGATCTGGGGTCTCCCGGCCTGCACAGCACTGTCCACGTGGCCTCTGTGGAGCGCTGCCCCTCCAGCTGCTTGGGCTGTGGGGAGGAGCACGGACTTTGAATGATGGCTTGGAGTCTAGGCTCTGATTCATACTTTGTGAACCTGTCAAGTTACCTAAGTTGGGTGCCTCAGTTTCCGCATCTGTAAATTGGGGGCTGAGGGGAGCCCTTGGGTCCTGACTGAGCTCGCAGCCGTCATGGCTGTCAAGCCTGTCAGTGTGTGTGAAGTGTGGGGAGCCCGGGGATGAGGCTGAGAGCCCCGACCACTGCCCCTCCTGTCGCCCTGTGCTGCTCCCGTCCACGCACCTGCCCTTTCTGACCCATCAGTCACGTCCTCAGGTGGATGATGTCTGTCGGCCTCCCACGGGCGGGGTGCCTGTCTGTCGCGTCTGCTGTTTTCCAGAGCGTAGACGCGTGCCTGGCACCATGGCTCATCGATACTCGCTGAGTGTCGAACGAATGTGGCTGTTAAAGGCCTCAGCTTGACGCCCAGTCAGTGGTAACGCACGTTGCCTGCCCTGCTGTCCGTCCTTTGCCTGACAGTCCCTGGCCCTGTCTGGCAGTGGGAGGGAAGAGAACGGATGTTCCCCGAGTGCCTGCGTGTGCCCAGCACTGTGCAGGGAGCTCACGTGTTGTCACACTTGATGCTCACACTCCCACGGCTGGGGCCAGGGGTGGTGAAAGGCCTGGCTCCCCGGGGCCAGAGACTGAGGGAAAAGGGCTCGTAGGGGTGAAGCTGGCCTCTCCCCCCTGCGTCCCTGCCTTGGGAGGCGGTGCAGGGACACTCTCGACCCTGCCCTGCTCTTGCCTCGGCCAGGTGAGCGAAATGCAGAGACTGGACGCGCAGGTCAAGGAGCTGGTCCTGAAGGCGGCGGTGGAGGCCGAGCGGCTGGTGGCTGGCAAGCTCAAGAAAGACACATACATCGAGAACGAGAAACTCATCTCGGGAAAGCGGCAGGAGCTGGTCGGCAAGATCGACCACATCCTGGATGCCCTGTAGCCCTGCAGAGGCAGGCTTGGGCGTGAACGGCAAGGCCAGCACAGACTGGCTTCTGGAGTTTGCAAAATGCTTTCAAGGAAGACAGAAGTCAGGCCCTGCCTCAGGCAACGCAAGAAGCTTCGTTTTTGTCCCTAAAATATCCCTTTAAAACAACAGCAAAACTTAAATGTCATGAACAAGAAAATATCTTTGTGTTCTGAACAAAGAAGTTTTTGAGTTTTGTTTATTCTGAATCCTAGGATATTTTTGGCACCTGTAAGCCCCTTGTTTTATGGCCTTCTAATCCCTGATGTGTGGGTATTTTACAAGTGTGTGTGTTTTTTAAAGTGCGTGTGACCAAGTGACAATAAAGTTGGGACTGTGAACTTGGGTTTCGTTGTGCTGAAAATCTCTCATAACTTATTTCTTAACTTTGGAGATAGTACTTTCATCAAGTGCTTTTTATCCACTAAACAATGGATTTGCAAAAAAAAAAAGGGGCGGGGGGGATTTGCTCCTGGGAGCAAGTTTGTGTGGCGAGTCTAGGTTAATTTTACATCTGGGAACCCTGATGCCACAAAGGTAAAGTGGCCTGGGTGAGGCCCCGAGCCGTGTGGAGGGGTGTGGAGCACCCGGGGCACGAGTTCTTCCCGGCGCTAAGGCGACAGTGGAGCAGAGTTCGTGTGGCGAGCAGTGACGTGACGGCCAGACTAAGTCACTAACCGGCAGGCCCTCCGAGGGTACACACGGGAGGGCCCGGGCGGGATGGCCGTGCCAAGGCCTGGGGCCTCTTCAGGCTGCGGGCTACACCCCAAGGTCAGGCGAAGGGCAAGCAGGGAGACACGCTCAGCTTTGACTCCGGCTGCGCGCCCGCTGTCTCCCAGGCACAAGACGCGGGCCCGGGCCGGGGGGCCGGCCTCCGCGGAAGCCCCTCGCCCGCCCAGTGAGGTCCTGCCCCTCCTCCCGGGGCGTCTTCCCCGAGCCATTCTCCCGCACCGTCCGCTGGGAGCGGGGCAACGGAGCCGGCCGCCGCCGAGCGGGCTGCAGCGACCCCGGCCCGCCTCGGACGGAGGGGCCCCTCAGCCGGCAGTGGGACGGCTTCTCCTCCCGCCTCCCGCCCGCTGCGGAGCAGGAAGAAGAAGAACCGCGGGGCCGGGGCCGAGGGCTCGTGCCGGAGGGCGCCCTCTGCCGGGCCGGCGGGCCGCGTCGAGGCCGCCGAGCGCACCGTCCGGAGCCGAGTGCGCAGGCGCAGAGGGCCCACCGGGGAGCGCGGCCAGGGGAGCCGCGCATGCGCAAGGCCACACCCGGCCTGGAGGCGAGGGCGCCACCTAGGGGCGCGCGCCGGGAGCGGCCGCCCGGCCTGGACCAGAGGTGCGCCGGAGCGGCGGGCGGCCGGGCTCGTCCATCACCCCAGCGCGGCCCGGCTGAGGCCTGGGCCCGGCCGCCCCAGCTCCGCGCTTCCTCGGCTCCGGGCCGCGGGCCGCCCTGCGCCTCCCTGGCCCTGGCTTCCCCTGTGGCCAGTGTGGCCTGGCGCCCCCTGCTAGGCCAGGGGCGAGGGTGGACTGGGCCGGCCCGGCGTGCCCGGAGAAATGCTTTAGACGCGGACACGTCCACTGGTTGCGGACAAGCCTCCTCCCTGGGTCTCTGGTGGGGGGTGGGTGCCCCTGGGCCACGGGCGGTCCTGGCCCCTCGGCCAGCCTGCCGTCCGGCCCATCATCCGGCGCCGCTGTCCAGCCCCGTGATCCAGCCCGACTCCTCCGTGGCCGGGCCTCGAGCTGGCCCACGGCCGCGGGGGGCCAGCGGAGGAAAAGGGGGCCGAAGAGGCGGGCTGGGTGTCAGCCTCCCCCTCCATTTGTCTTGGAGGCTGACACGGAGAAACCCCAGAGGGCCGAGTGCGCCCTCACAGTTTCACCACAAGTATCCTGGCCGGGCGTCTGGCGCCGCGCTGATAGTGCAGCCCGCCGCAGGCCCGCCGGAAGCGCTGCCAGCGGTTGGGGCCGCGGCCCAGGCAGGAAAGGCCCCCGCGGCCGCCTGTGCCGGCTGTTGCCCGGACGGCGGGGCCTGAACCTGGACACCCACCGGTCACCTGCCTGGGTGGCCAGGGAGGCGACTCAGAGGGAAGACGGAGCCTGCGGACTGGGCCAGGCCTGAGCCGGCGCTAAGGGCGGCCTTCCCTCCCGTGGTGGAGACCCCGTGGTGCCCCCGACCCGGCCCTTCACGTTCGCAGCCTCCCTGCGGTCACTGGACCCATGGTTGCTGCGCCAGGCCAGAACCAAGTGCGGGGAAACGTGTGAACAGAGAGCCCGGGTGGGCTGCGGGGAAAGCCGGCGGATGGGGCGTGGTTAGGGAAGCGGCCTGCCTGTCCGGAAGATCTGCAGGTGCCCGACTCCAGCCCCGTTGTGGCCTTCTATTCAGGAGGTGGAATCCAGGAAGATCCATCTTAAGAAGAGAAAGACAGGAGCCCCTTTCAATGCTGGAGGGGAAGAAGGAGGTCCCTGGGAGGGAAAAGTTGCCGATCAGGAGAGAAGGGGCCAGTGGAGGGAAGGGTCTCCTACTGCAGGGCCTTGAGGGCCGAAGCAGGTTTCACGGGAGATCTCTGAGCGCTGGGCTGTGCCTCCCCGCAGCTCCGTGCAGGAAGCCAATGGAGACCCTGTGGGGTCATTTCACTGTGGTCTTCACTGTGAGTCAAGGAGGGTTTTAGGCACTGGAGACACAGGAAATAGACAAGACCCTTTGTGACTTTCAGAAGGATGAGAAACTGGAAAATAAGTCCTTGTAGGTAGTGCTGAGTGCTCTGAAGGAAATGAAATAGGTGATGTGATCAACGGAGCTGGCTGCAGGCTTGGGGAGGCTCCCAGGGCTGGCTGGAGGGCTGAGCCAGCCCTGCGGGTCCTGCTGCCTCCGCCCCCCCACACCCCCCCCACCAGAACCTCCTGCCCCCAAGTGTTCCCTCTGGGTGGCCCCCCGTCCTTGGGCAAGTCCCTTCCCTCTGGGCTTGAAGTCTTCCTGCACAAGCCGACATCTGAGGGCCCTTCCAGCCCTGACACTGGGGTGGATGTTGGACCAGCCTCTGCCGGGGAGGGGGAGGCACAGGCCTTTGTTTCCCAGACCGTGGGCAGCAGCTGGGTGGTTGGAGGAGGGACCATCAGCCTGCTGGTGTTCCGTCTGGGTTCTGCAAGTCACCCGGGACCTTCCCACCCGTTTCCTGACCCAGACAACAGACCCCATCTTACCCGTGTTACAAGCAGGAGTCTGGACAGGCGGCTGTGACTTACTCGTGTGTGTCTCTGGGGAGGGCGTCGGGGCCCTTTCCAGGCTTGTGGGTCGCAGGTCCCAGCAGAGCTTGACTCAAGGCCCGTCCCAGGGCGCATCCACTTGGCTCAGAGCTCACTGTTTCTTGTCAGTGTCTCTTGAGTCAAGTTTGGGGTCGACTCTCGATGCCACGTGTATGGTGTACGCCAGGATGTCCTGACCCAGAGAACCTCGCCATGTGTCCCCTGCCTCTGGACGCCCCCGCCCACAGCGCTGGCCCCCGCAGGCCGGTCGGTCCCCACAGGAGGGCTCACAGGCTCCACCAGGATGGCCACGGTGTGCCCCCTCCTCAGGGTGCCCCCCAGCTTGGTGCAGTGTGTACCTGTTGAGTCCCTACAGCAGACCTGGGGAGGGGGTGTCACTCGTTTCCATGAGAACAGGATCCCAGGAAGGAGAAGCGGCCCTTCTGGGGCCACGTGTCCATCAGGCAGGTCCGGGGCCAGGCTGGTGGCAGGGACTTGCGGAGCGGCCGCTATGAGCTGCTGCCCACCCAACGCTGGGAGCCGGCCCTGACCTGACCTGGCCCGAGACGGGCCCCCTGCAAAGCTCTGGGCTGCTCTCGAGTATCGGGATGGTCCCCAGAGAGCAGCCATGCACACTGTTGGAAAGGAGAGTCTGGGGGTGACTTGAGGGAAACCCTGATTTGGGTGGGGGGCTCTGGGGAGAGACCTGGGCACATATGAGCCTAACAGCAGCACAGCATCTCTTTCCAGGTGCTCGTCAGTGAGGCGAGTGATACCGGCCCTGCACTGGGTGGCCATACAGACTAGGGAGGGGCCAGCGGCCACGCGCTGCAGGCGGGCTGCCGGGCTGCTTTGCTGGCTCTGCCACCGCTCAGCTGCCCTGTGCCTTCACGTCCCCACCTGGGAAATGGGGTAACGCTCACTGCTGAGAGTCACTGTGAGTCACTGCTGAGGCTCGGCAGAGCTGGCGGGGTGGGCATGGCCCGCAGTGCGCTCTGGGTGGGGTCTGTTGTCAGGGGAACATTTGCTCGGTGGCGGGGGAGGGGCAGGTGTCGGCCACCCTGCGACTCGGTTGCCGTTTCCCGGGGAGCTGACCCCCTTTTCTCAGGTCCCAGACTCCCCTGGGCACCTGGCCCCGGAGCCTCGGATCCCACACATGCGATCGGGTGCCCAGGGTTGCTGTGGGGGGCGACACCCCGAGGAGGGGCCCCTGTCCACGACCAGAGCCCGACCCCACTCCTCTGAGCCCCCTTCTCCCCTGGGCCTTGACCTTCGGGCTTGGGTGTGTTCCTCTCTGCACTGTCCAGGTTTATCAAGAATCCTGCCAGGTCTGTTCAGCTGGAACCCCCTACCGTGTGTATCTGATGGGCTCCTCACCGCTGGCCACCCCACCCTCAGCACGGCTCTGGGGAGGTTGGTTTGGCCAGAACCCCACCCGCTGGTGTTTCCTCTTAGTCATTGCCACCCACTGCCCGCACCTGTTCCTTGCCTGTAAATTCCCTTCTCCTGGCTGTGCTGAATGCCCCATCTCTTCCCCCATTGCAAGACCCCCCGATGTTGGGGCCTCTGGAATAATTTCTTCTTTAATAGGGGTCCTGGGAGACCATACTTGTAGAGCACACAGCAGGTGCTCAATAAATGCTGGAATCCCACTAAACACCCCCGCCCCCAGGCCAGCCGCTGGACTCCCGTCGGCTTCTTGTCGTTCTCCCGTGGACGGGTTCTGGGGCCCTGTGTGAAGCGACTGCTCTGCCGTCGGGGCCTGATTTCCCCAGCAAAGTCGCACGGCTGGGCCCTGACCCCTGAGTGCTGAGCGAGGCTCAGGTTTGCCCCAGAGACCCTCGAGGCTGGTGGGGACTGCGACCCACACCCCATCACCGCCAGAGGGAGCCCCTGCCCGGGAAATGCGCACACTGTCTCCTGGGCGCAGAGACCGCGCTATGCCTTCGGGGCTGTGCCCTGCCCCGCCCGCAGGAGCTCTGTTTTGTGGGGATGGGGGTTCTACTTATAAGGGCGAAGCAGCATGGTGCCCGCCCAGCAGGTGAGCTGCTGCCCGCCTGGCCCCCTCCCACACTTCGTGGGCCCCCTGTCACCTTGGGGTGTCCAGGAGCCATCGTCCAGGGGTCTCTGCAGACCGAGCGAGCTGGCGGTGGAGGAGCTCTTAGATGGGAGCCAGTCCACGCCGGCAGTTACTGCCAGGTGCCTGCTGCCCTGCTCCAGGCAGGGCCCGCGTGGGGACCTGGAGCCTCACACCCCAGGGTCCTGTCTGCCGCCCAGCGGGAAACTGGAGATTAGGGAGGGTCAGCTCAGGGTCCCACATGATGAGTGCAGTTTCCAGCGGGATCCGGGCCCTGTGACCGGCTCCCAGCAGGGGCTGGTCACGCCACATTGCTCAGGCCTCTGCAACAACCAGCACTTTGGCCCAGGCTCCCCTGGGAGCCCGCGGGCACCCCGTGGGCAGAGTGCCCGAGGCGGCCCCCTGGACTCCGGGTGGTAGCTCCGGGCCAGGTCCTGAGGGGACCTGGGGACGTCCCTGGGGCTGTGGTACCCTGGAGGTTGTGGCTTGGTGATGGGACAGCTGGTCTGGGAGATAACCTCCCTGGGCCCCAGCTGGCATCCTTAACTTGTGACAGGCTCATTCCTCTGTCCGGTCCTTACTGGTCCCAGGCCCACCGCCCTGACGCCTCTCTCACTGAAACCTTTCTCTCCTCCAAGGTCCAGCTGAGGTCCAGCCCTCCATAAACTCCATGAAACTCCATCCAGTGACCGCGACAGCCACTGATTTCCTTGGTCTGCCAAGATGCGTCCCTCCTAGTCTGCCTGGAGAAACTCCTATTCATTCTCTAAAGCCCAGCCCCCAGCCTGCCCCGGGAAGGCTAGCCCCCTCTTTCCTAAATGGAGACAGGTGTGCCTCGCTGGGCTTCCTGTAGGTTTGAACTATGATGTTGTGTCATGGTCAACTGCATCGGTTTACATTCAATCGTTAAAAAACGCTTCCTGTGTCTTAGAAATTGTGAAAGTACTAATACCTGCTCGTGGTAAACACTCGAGCGCCTGACAGGGCTGGGTAGGAAAGGCGGACGCTCCCACCTTGCCAGCAGCCCCCAGTTGCCAGCGCCCCTCCCAGAGGAAGACTCTCGCGGCACTTCCTTGCGCTTCCCGCAGGAAGTCTCCGTGCCCACATGACAGGGCCCGCAGTTTCTCGGCTCTGCAGCCATCTGCCTCTGCCCACCTTCCACACCCACCTCCCAGGGCCTGGGGTGGGCTGCACCTTTCGCAGGCACCCAGGGCTGCTCTGAAGATGCCACCCCAGCTGGTTTTGCGTCTTCCCAGCGCTGATCGGCCACATGTAGCCTGGGCTCTGGTGGACCACTTCATCTTTTCTTGCAGAATGTTATCATCATTATGGAAAGCTGAATTCGTTTTCCACCTTCAAAAGTCAGATGGTCCCCAAGAGATTGAGGCCGGGGGCTGGGGCTCAGAGCTTCCAGATCAAAGCTGGGAATGCAGCTCAAGAGTGGACTCAGATTTAAAGATGGAAACCCTGTTACCCCGGCAGCAAACCAAGCCTACCAGTGGGCCTTCGGCCAAGGACCCCGCAGGGCCAGGAGGAGCCCCGGTCACCTGAGCCCTGGTGCTGCCTCGGAGGCTCAGGCGCCCACCCGACCGGCCGCAGGCCGCTTCCAGGCTGAGGGGGTCTCTGGAGCCAGACCCCCGCCACGCTTTGCACGGGGGGGCCCGGGGCCCAGTGCTGCGGGTCGGGGAGCCAGGGCCCTCCTTCTCTGGCCGTGGCCCCCGCTAGCTTTCCTTGCCTTGTGTGCCGCCCCCCCCAGCTGCCCCTGCTCCGTGGGGCGGGCAGGGGAGGTTGTTGACGATTTGTGCCTTGATCTCTCTGCCCCGGGCCTCCTGATCAGGTGGTGCTTATCAGGGTTCCGCTCCTGTCAGATGGGCCTTCCGGAGCCCGTGGGCGCGGGCTGGGGGGGCGGCGGGAGCCCCCCCGAGGGCCTGGAGGCTGCCTCGCGTCCCTGGCCTTCGCGTGCCCTGCCCCCACCCCGCCCCCGTGGGCTGCCCCCTTTACCACATCAGGATACAGAACATTGCATGAATTCCGGTCTCAATGGAATTATTTCAGAATTCTGGTCAACCGCAAACTCGGGGTGTTTCACAAACTGTCCATCACTGCCATGTGGTGGGCAGAGCCGGGCCCGGGGCCGTAACGGATGCAGGAGGCCGGCCACCTTCCGGGGGCGCCCCGAAGCCTGTGGGCAGGTGCCCCCCGTGTCTGCCGGGGGCTCAGGCCTGGGGTGGGGGCGCGGGAGCGGTGGCTGGGGCCAAGCCCCAGGAGGGGAAGGGTGGATGGGGCGGGGGGAGCGGCCAGATTGGGGGTCCACTTGGGGTTTCACCCCCACCGTGGTGGGACCTGGCCAGGCCCACGTGTGTCTCCGTTGCCCCCGGGGCTGTGGAGACGGGGCTGTAAGTCTCGCCCCCCAGCTCATTCATAGGGAGTCCTTTTGACTCTTGAGGACAGTCTGGGAGACGCACCTGTGAAGGGCCTGCCCCAACGTCGAGGCTTGCTCGAGGGCTCCCAGCTGCAGTGGGAGCGGCCGTCACACAGTGTCAGTAACAGCCGTACTGCTGATGGCGGAGGTCATGCCTACAGCCGGGGTACCTGGGGAGACCCCGCTGCAAGGACAGATGTCCGTGGTGGTCACTCTGGTGTCCATGCCCGGCAGCGGGGCCCACTGTGCTTGGGCCACCCCGTCCATCCAGCGACGAGGCCCGGGAGAGGGAATGTCAACTGGTGGGCACCAGGCGGCAGGCCACGGGCCCCCTTCTGCTTCCTGCTCCCCAGGCCCTCTGAGGGGCCTCGAGCCTGGGCCTCAGGGGGACAGGGCCTGCGGGGGCCACGTGCCCGAGGTGTGGGCTACGGTCTGCAAGGGCCGCCTTGGGGCCCAGCTGGCCTCGCACAGGGCGCTGGCCGGAGGGGTGGACGCAGCCCTGTAGTCAGGGTGGCCCCGGCAGACCCAGGCGGGGCCTTGTGGCCCACTGTCCTTTCCGCCATCTTTTATCCCTTCCCCCTGCGGATGACCGCCCCCCACCCCACCGGCCCCCACTCTGCGTGCTCTCCTGTGGGCTCAGATCCATGGCTCCCTATCTTTCCACAAACAGGGGAGTGGACACAGCTTACAGTCTGCAGCCTCCGGCCCCTTCCCTTTATTTTGGAGAAAACGTGAAAGTCAGTTATATAGAGATAGAGCTTTTTTCCAAAACAAACGACTTTTCACTGAAGTATAGTTGGTTTCCAACATTGTATTAGGGTCAAGTGGACAGCAAAGTGACTCAGCTGTAAATATATAGTTATTGTTCCTCAGATTCTTTCCCTGTTGTAGGTTATAAGATATTGAATGTCGTCCCCATCTTTGTTGTTCATCCTATGTATGTGTGTCTCTTAACACCGAGCTCCTAATGAACCCCCTCCCCGCCTTTCACCTTTGAAAGCGTGCTTGTTCTCCACGTCTGGGAATCTGTTTCTGTGTTGTGAATAAGTGTGTTTGTATCACATGCTAGATCTCGCGTACAAGTGATATCGTATGACGTTTGTCTTTGTCTGACTCGCTTCACTCTGTATGAAAACCTCTGGGTCTCGTGGACACTTAGGCTGCTGCCATGTCTTAGTGCTGTGAACGTTGGGTTGCAAGTATCTTTTTGAATGAGTCCTCCAGATATGTGCCCGGAGTGGGATTGCTGGACCATAAATAAGTCTGCTTGTAGTTTCCCAGGGACCCTCCTTACCCCTCTCCACAGTGGCTGCACCAGTTCACATCCCAGCAGCAGCGTAGGCAGGTGCCCTTTTCCCCACACTCTCTCCAGATGTTTTATTTGTAGGCTTTTTGACGATGGCCATTCTGATGATGGGGTGTGGGGAACCCCACTGTACTTTGGATCTGCGGTCTTTGTCACCCAGGTCCTTCCTCCTCGGCCATCACCCGCAGCCGCAGCTGAGAGCCGTGTTCCCGGGTGAGCTGCGTTTGGACAGCCCTGGGCCGGAAGGTGGGCCGCCTGTCCTGGGAGGGATGCGGATGATGGCATAGCCGCTGTGTGCACCGTGCGGGCAGCGGAGAAAGGCTTGCCGAGAGCCGTGTCTCCACCTGTGTTAACTCGTTCGATGCTGTGGCAGCCTGGCGAGGCCGGTACTGTTGCTGTGCCCCTTGGACAGTAAAGGAACCGGGCCAGAGGTCACCGAGCTCCTGGACACACACAGCTGGGAGTGAAGGGGAGCGGGGCCCAGGCTGTCCAGCTCGGAGACCCGCCCTGGGGACCTTGGGTGGCCTGGAGCCCTTCAGTCACATCAGGCCATGAGGTGGCATCGATTTAGTCCGAGTTATCAAACTAATGTAACATTGTAGAAAGTTCTTAAGGACACAGGAATAAAACGAATAAAAATCTTTGCCTGCTAAACTACGTGCCTGCCGCTGCCACTGGACATGATTTTGCCCAGTGGACATTTTCCTGAATGTACCTTCCCGTCTCCTCCCTCCCTCCCTCCTTCTCTCCTTTTCTTTTTATGGCTTTCGGAGGCTAGATTTCCAGAAATCGGTGACCATGGCAAGGGGGATAAGTTAAAAAATTTGTAAACGGTTCCCGGCAGCGCCTGTGTGAAGCCCAGCCTTAAACGAGGGGATCCCCATTGGCGGAGGCTGCGTGTGGGAGTCGCCGATCAGAAGCTGGATCTTAGATCGCTCTTCCGAGGCTGATGGGAAATGCCGGGCTCCCAGGCGTCCTTATCGCCGTGGTCATCCGCATCGCGTTATCTGAGGCCCCTTCAGGAAGCGCGAGGGCGGGCGGAGACTTGGCCAGAGTCAGCCTTGCCCCGGGGGGACTTCTCGTGAGAGTCGGAGGCTCCCACGGAGGGCGAGGGTGGACCACACAGAGTGACTGTCCCGAGCGCACGGGCGGGGACGGGGGCTGAGCCCGGGGCCTCTGCTGGCTCAGCTGTGTGGGCGCTGGGCCCCAGGAGCTGCTGACAGGGCCCTGCAACGAGCAGGACACAACCCGGGCAACCTGACGAGGCGGCCCTGGCCGAGCTGGCAACGCACATGGCGAGCAGCAGCAGCTCAGCGTGCGCAGGTGGACGCCTTGTGTGCAAAGTAACACCCGCGGGCCCTTGGTTGCCTTTCTGGTTTCCAACTTTCGATAGAGATGGGGCACCAAGAGCCGTTTCTTCCCCGTAGGAAGAACAGCAGTGTACAGGCCTTTAGGCCTCAGACAGCATCTCAGCTCCGGTGCCGGGGTGACAGCAGCGAGTGGCGGGGACTGCGCACCCGCGGAGGGGGCCGACCCGGAGGTGCTCTCTCGGAGGACGAAGCCGCTGCCCCAGAGAGGCCTCTGCCCCAAAGGGACCTGCGGGGGACCTTTCAGGTGGTCGGCTGTGTCTTCCTGGGCACTTCCTCCTTAAACGGAAGGGGCTCCAGGAAATGGCGGGAGGGACGCCCTCAAAAGCTACAGCATCCTGCTCCTTCGGTTTTCTGAAGGAAAGAAAACACGTGAATATTCTTGACGCACGCTGGACACCCTGTTAGCAGCTTTCATTGACTCGTGAATCCGTATCTCAGAGTCTCACCATGGAGAGCTTCTTTATTCCCTTCCGTTTAAAATCTGAATATATTTTAAAAGGTAACACATTTTGGTGACCTGAGATTCAAATGGCACAGACGGGCACATGGTGAGACCCCTCCTCCCACTGCCTACCCCAGTTGCAGTCCGTAGACACAGCCAGCGTCTTGGCCCCTAGCGAGTTCTAGTCATGGCTTTCCCACATATGAGCGTATGTGTACATAGATCTTCTTTTAAATTGGGATGTAATTGACATGCAATGGTATGTTCATTCCAGGCGTAGGATGTGATGATACCATACACGTGTACATTATAAAATGATTGGGCAGGAGGGCTAGTTAACACCCATCACTACACATAGTTACAACATTTCTTGGGACCTTCTTTTTTTTTAATTTTTTATTATTTTTCGGCCACACCTCACGGCATGTGAGATCTTAGTCCCCCAACCAGGGACTGAACCCATACCCCTTGCAGTGGAAGCGCAGAGTGTCACCCACTGGACCGCCAGGGACGTCCCTCTTGGGAGGATCTTCTTCGAGTTCTACCGTCCGAGCAGCTTTGCAGCACGCAGCGCAGTGTTGTTAAATGGCTCTAGTCACCGGTGGTCTTCTGGGCTTTCCTGTGGCTCAGACGGTAAAGAACCTGCCTGGCATGCAGGAGACCCGGGTTCGACCCCTGCATCAGAAAAATCCCCTGGAGTAGGAAACGGCAACCCACTTCAGTATTCTTGCTTGGAAAATCCCATGGACAGAGGAGGCTGGCGGGCTTCAGTCCATGGCACTGGAGAGAATCGGATGCGACCGAGCGAGTGACGCTTTCAGTCTCGTAATCAGTGGGTCTGTGTTGTGTTCCCAGGGCGCATTTATTTTTATTTCCTTTATAACTGGGAGTTTGTCCCTTTTGACCTCCTTCACCCGCTTTCCCCACCCTCCCACCCCTCGCCTCTGGCAACCACCAGTCTCTGTTTCCATGAGTTCAGGGTTCTTTACTTGTAACGTTTTCCGTGTACGTGAGGTGGTACCGTATTTTTCCTTCTCTCTCTGACTCATCTCACTTAGCGGTTTGCCCTCTGGTTCCATCCGTGTTGCTGCAAATGGTGGGATTTCGTCTCTCTCTCTCTTTTTTTTTTTGGCTGAATTGTATCTCTCTCCCCCTGCTTCTTATACCAAGGTCCTGCATCTTGATTTTTTCTCTTGAACCATGTCTCTTGAAGACCCACCGATAACGAGCTTCTCCCCTTTCCAGCTGTGTCGCGCTCTATCGTGATATGGGCACCATCCCTTATGTCTCTTGTTTGCATCTGTCTACGCTGACCCCTGTGTCTGGTACGTGTCCCAGAGGAGATCAGAGCCTTGAGGGTGGGGTGCTGGGCGACGGCACCAGGGAGGCACTGGGGGCACGCGTGCCCAGAGGTCAGGTGCCTGGAGCGCTGGGGTCTCTGCCCCCTTGTCCTGGGGTTGGGGGGGCATCAGCGTGCTTCCTGCCTGTGACATCTGCAGGTTGGTGACTCAGATGCTCCTAGCGTTTATCTGACTTCCTTTCTGAGCTTCACTTGTTCCAGCTTCTCCTTCTTGCATCCTTCCACCTGGGGATCGGCACCCAACCTGAGAGCCCGTGAGGACCTCCAGGTGCTAACGAGTCGGAAAAGTCGTCCCAGGGCAGACCTGTCAGAGTTCAGGCCCCTTGCTGGGTTTGCTTCTAGGCCTCTGGGGGCTGAGGACACTTGGCTAAGATCTCCGCCTTGAGATCTCGTGATGGGGGCTGGGGGCCGCCCCGTTCCTCCTGGGGCGGTGCAGATAGAGCCGCGGTTCTGCTCTGACAGTTGACAGGCGTGTGCGAAATTGGCAACAGCTCAGGCCCGAAGAGACAGCTGGACTCCAGCCCGGAGTTACGTTTACCTCCTCGATTATTTTTGGCGATGTGGGTTTTGAGAAGGGAAATCAAATGCCAACAATTTCATGGGCGTCCCGAAAGCAGCCTGTTCTGTCTAGTCAGGGAATATTTAAGTGATGGCTCTTCCAGGGGCCCTGGTCCCCGACTCAGGCTTCGGGGAATGGTTTGAATTTGGGTTCTGGTTTACGTCCAGCGTGCAGCGCATGGGGGCAACGTAGTGGACCCTAATCCTTGCACTTGGTTACAGGCCCTTTAGGGTCTGATCCGTGGAAGCACCGGGGGTGATGGCCTTCCATGCAGCCCCAGAGACAGGAGCCGGCTGGCGGGGCACCTGGACGAGGCCCTGAGCAGCTGGAGACGGCCCCCTAGTGGCAGCAGAGGGCGGTGCCTCCAGGCCTGGTTGGCCTGGCCCGCTCCTGGGCCCGCTCCGGGGTCCACTCCAGGGTCCGCTCTGGGGCCCACTCCAGGGCCCAGTCCGGGGTCCTCTCCAGGGTCTTCTCCAGGGTCCAGTCCAGGGTCTTGGCAGAGGAAAGCCCCTGTGGTTCCATCTCCAGGACATCCCAGCCTTGTGGACAAAGGCCTCACATGGACCCTGCGTCCCGCCAGGCCTCCCTGCCTGACCCCCGGGCTGTCCCCAAGGGTCTCCTCATCCCCCACCCTCTGACCACCCCCACATTCAGCCTTTTCCTCCGAGGGAGGAAGCCGGTCCCTCCTGGTGAGGACTAAGCATTCCTTCACAGGGCCCTCCCCAGAGGGGCTGCGGGGTGTGGGGAGGGTGGGGGTCCCACAGATACGGCGTGTGTGGGTCTCAGCTTCAGACCTTCAACATTTTCTGCAGAAGAGGTTAAGCACCAAGAGGATGAGAAGACAAGCTGCAGAAAGAGAAAGTCTTCTCAAAAGACGCATCTGATAAAGGACGGCCGTCTAAACTATACAGAGAAGTCTCAGTGGGAAAGCGAACGACCCGATTGTCCAGACCCAAGAGGCCTGGACAGTCAGCTCACCAAAGAAGATGGACAGAGAGCAGATAAGCCCCCGGGAAGATGCGGCACCTCTGTGTCATCAGGGAAATGCAAATGGCACAAGGAGGCCCCGCTGCACACCTGTCGGAACCCGGACACAGACAACACCCTGGGCTGGCGAGCGGGGCAACCGGCACTCACGCCCACTGCCGGCAGGGAGGCAGGTTGCTGCAGCTTCGTCGAAAGCCAGCTTGGCAGACTCTTACAAAACTGAACTGACTCACCGTACGATCCAGCAGTCATGCTCCCTGGTATGCACCCAAAGCAGTTGCAAGTTTGTGTCCTCAAAAACCCTGCACAGGAAGGTTTATAGCCACTTTATTTATAATTACGGAAGTCACCTAGATGTCCTCAGGGAGTGAAGGAGTAACGTGTACACGTGGATCCCTTTCACTAAACCAGAGTGGAGTGTGTGTTACTGTTGAGGCATTAACACTTCTTCGGTGAAAGAAGCCGATGGGAGAAGGCTCCCCACTGTGTGGTTTCAACTGTTATTTCATTCTGGAAAAGGGAAGACTGTGGAGACAGCGGGAAAGGTGAGGAGTCACCAGGGCGGCGGCGGTGGGGAGTGATGAACAGGTGGAACTGGGGGCATTTCGGGGAGCTTGCACCCTGTGTGATGTGGTGATGGTGAATGCGTGTCCTCCTGCTCTGTCATTTATTAATATCCCAGGATCTGCGTCGCCGAGAGGGAGCCCTCCTGGAGCCTGTGGACTCCGGGTGCCTACGTCGTGTCCTTGTGGCTTCATCACTTGTAACAAAGCCTCCTCATTCGGGCTGGGGGGACACTGATCACGGGTGGGGGATCGGGGCGCTGTGTGTGTGGCAGGGGAAGGAGTGTGTGGAAATGAGTACTTACCACTCGTTTTTGCTGTGAATCTCAAACTGCTTGAAATATAGGGTGGTTTAAAAATTAAAAACAGAAAAAAAAAAAAAGATTGAACACAAGGGCAGAAGCCCCCCCGGATGGGGCTGCAAGGAGATGCTGCTCCTCCCTGGGGCGTGACTTTGTGCCTCTCAGCAGGCCCCTCTCCCCTAGAACCTCTCAAGGCTAATGCATGGCGGTGCGCGTACACCTCAGCATTCAGCCTCTCCAGGCTAATATACTCCTGTGCGCGTACACCTCGGCACTCAGCCTCTCCGGGCTAATACACGCCTGCGCGCGTACACCTCGGCACTCAGCCTCTACGGGCTAATACACGCCTGCGCGCGTACACCTCGGCACTCAGCCTCTACGGGCTAATACACGCCTGCGCGCGTACACCTCGGCACTCAGCCTCTCCGGGATAATACACGCCTGCGCGCGTACACCTCGGAACTCAGCCTCTCCGGGCTGACACGCCTGCGCGCGTACACCTCGGCACTCAGCCTCTCTGGGCTAAGACACGCCTGTGCGGGTACACCTCATTGCTTCCGAGAGTATCCCCCCAGGTAGCATATTTTAGTTGGTCTCCCAACAGCTCTAGCTCTGTTACACTAAAGCACGTCAACTAGACGGCCCCTGCTCAGTCCCTCTCACAGGCCGGTGTGTCGGTGTGTCCGGCCCTTGGGCCCTTCTCCCCCTCCCCCCTCCCCACGGCCAGCCGGCCTGCCCCCGAAACGCCAGCCTGGCGCTGTGTTTGTCCTCTTGGGGGCAGCCACCGCTCAGGGAAGAGACGGCCCAGCCCCGGAGCAGCTGCAGCTGCCCTGGCCCTCTCCTCTTGGTCCAGGGCAGGCTTGGCGCCCTTTGAAGGGACAGTGGCTTGGGGACCAGCGTTTCTCCAAGAGGAGACTCTGGCGTGATTCTGCTTCAACTCGGATCTCCCCAGCCTCTCCGGGGGGCTTTCCGGGGGGGCCCCCCAGGGCCTGGCCTCAGGGACCCGGCCTTCAGGCCCGGTCCCCTGAGTACCGGCGGCGGTGGACGCGTAGCTGTGGCCAATGTGTGTGGGACCCTCTGCTCTGCTGGGGGACACGGAGCACACGGAGCGGGGTCCTTGCTGTGAGGGCTGGGCTGGCTGGACGTGTTGCACCCGAGCCCTGCGGCTGGGGGCAGTCAGAAGGCGGGCGGTTGGCCAGGTGGTCCTCACGCAGGAGGAAGGGCAGGTGGGGGCGGGGGCCCAGGGGTGCGGCGTGAGCAGGAGGGGCGCAGCCTGGCCCCGACCCCTGTCCCCGCGCCAGCAGGACAGAGCTGCCACCGGTTATCTGGCCTCCCAGGGCTGCAGGCTCATCCCCGTGTCACGCTGGTATTTTTCATCCTTTCTCTCTCACTATCATTTTTTTTTTAATAAAAATAACTACGAAGGGTCCAAGATGCCTTTCTTTCTCGACATCCCAGCCCTTAGGCCCCAGCAGCACGTCGGTGGCAAAGAATGTCCCCTGTCACCGCGGCCGCTCGCCTTTATTTGAAGTGTCTGGCTGAGCTATCTCCCCGTGACATGCTTCTTTCAGAGCGAATTATTCATGGGGCCCGGCCCCCGCCGCCCTGCACCCACCCCCACCGGCCGCTCGGTTCTCCCGCAGGTGTGAAGACAGGCCCGGCCTTTGTGCCGAGGAAGCCGCCCCCCCACACTCCCCCCTGGAGTCAGTCCAGGCCTGTCAAGGCTCCCGCGCTGCAGGCTGCCGGGCGTGCGGGGCTGACGGCTCCTGTCATCCCGGGAGGGCTGCACAGGGGGCCCCCCACCCGCCCCAGGCTCCCCTCCACCAGGGGCAGCCCCATCACTCAGGGGGCAGCGGGCACGTGTTGGTGCGGCTACCTCGCCTCGAGTTGAGGGAGGCGGCTGGGCAGGGGCCGGGGACCGTCTGGGGCCCCCAGTCAGGGTGTGGAGCCTCCGGTGAGAAGAGCTGATGGCTGAGTGCAGAGCTGAGCGGGGCAGGGGCCCAGTCCCAGCCAAGCCAGCCGGCAGTCAGTGCGGGCTCCCGGAGACGGTCTCAGGCCATCCCAGCAACGGGAAAATGGCCCCAGGAAACAGGTCAGCGTCCCCAGCCTCCTCTGGACCCCTGAGCACTTCCCCCGCTTCTTGGGGAACACGGAGTAGTCACTTTGATCCGGCGGGACCGCAGCGGGCACACGGGCACAGGCTTGCCCGCCTCTCTGGCCTCCATCTGCTGCTCTGTCCCTTGGAGGGGAGCTTCTGCAGGGGGACGGGGTGCAGAGAGACTGAGGGACCACCGTGCGTGCTGGAGCCGTGCGTTCTTGTCACTAGTCCGGGGCACCGGCCTGCTCTGACCTGCCCGGTGTTCGGTG
The DNA here is from genome assembly GCF_019923935.1 of Bubalus bubalis. Taxonomy (NCBI): domain Eukaryota; kingdom Metazoa; phylum Chordata; class Mammalia; order Artiodactyla; family Bovidae; genus Bubalus; species Bubalus bubalis. The sequence goes on from NC_059177.1 coordinate 59,175,816, forward strand.
CTGCTCACTAAGATGGGAGCACGTGGGGGTCCACACGGAGGTCAGGCCACACGGGCAGCTGCTCCAAGGTCGCCGCAGGCTCTCCTTGCACCCCCCAGCCCCCTTCTCACCCGCAGCCCATGCTGCCCCTCGGGGTGCCCCTTGGGGTGCCTTGCCTGGACCCAGGAGGGATCTGAGTTTGCAGGAGAGCCCTGAGCCCTGGGACAGACTTGTGGTTGAACCCAGCGCTTCTCTTTACCACCTGGGTGGTGGCCTCTCTGAGCCTCGGTTCTTTGCCAAACGGGACCCCCATGCCCTCCCAGTGAGGCGCAGAGGGGCGTGAGAGTGCCCCCCGCTGCGCCTGGCACAGGTGCAGCTCCCCACAGGAGGGACAACGCAGGCCCTGATGTTTGGGAGTCCTTGCTTATTACGGGGCCAGCGTGCCGTGCTGTCAGGCCCGCGAGCTCCCAGCCCCTGCCGCAGCCCAGGGGGGTCCGGGGGCCCATGGGCCTGCGAGACAGAGGGGGGGTCCCCTCCTGAAAGCCCCTGGGTCCGGAAGCAGGCCTCTAGGCAGGAAAACAGACACTGGCACGCTGCCCCCGAGGTCCCGCCGTCAAGGCAGCCACCGGAGCGATCAGGGACGCAGGCTGCAGGAAGCCGTTCCCAGCGCACACACCTGCGCCCTGGTGAGCGCTCGGCGTTGTTCTCCACCTAGAGCTGAACAGGGGGGCCCTTCTCTCAGGAACCTCCAGGTCGACCTGGAACGGAGCTCACGGAGCCTTCCCTCTGCCCGACGCACCATTTCCCGGGGACGGAGACCCTGGATGACACGCGTTGAATAAGCCCCCTTCAGCTCAGGGTCCACGGACACGGGCTCAGAAAGGCCCCCCACTGGGCACAGGACGTGGACCTGAGCCGGCTGGTCACCCACAGGTCTCTCCCACCAACTCTCGTCTACACAGGGCAGGTCATGACTTGTGTGCGCCCCGCCTGGGCACCCCGGTGCAGGCAAGCACCCAGGTGACGTGCCCACAGGCCAATTCAAGCATTGGCACTTAAAGATGGGTACAGGCTACCATCACCCCGCAAGGAAGGGGCTTCTAACCCCAGAGGGAGTCCTTGCTCAAGCAAGACTCAGACCGGCATCGTTTTCGTAGGCCAAGTGAGGTCGGGTAAAGGCCGGCTCCCTTAAGTGAAAGCTGTGCGGTTCCTGTAGACTGGAGCCGTGCCAGGCCCCTCCTGTAACCTCCCAGGCGGACGAGCGGCCTGGAGTTAGCTTTAGGGGTACAGCTATGTACTCCTGCCCCCACCACAGCGCTAACAGCCATTCTGCCCCAGGTAGACGCTGGGTATAGGATCACTGCGTCTTTTCCGGAAAAACAGCACGGTGCCTTCTTAGAGAAGGGGAGGAAGTGGGCCAATGTCTGGTTGGAGGGCCTGGGAGGTCCGTTCCAAAAGGCCTGGGCAGGAATCAGGCCTGAGGGCTGCTTCCATTTTTCCTGCAGGATATCTGAACTGCCCAGGAGGCTGCCCAGAGCTGCAGGACAAGGTGCTGGGTGGACAGGCCTCCTCAGCCGGGCTGGCCCTGCGGCCACTGGCTCCAGGGCGCGCTGGGCTGGAGGACTTCCCTGGGGCCTGGGGCTGCGGAGGAGCGGGGGAACGTACTCCCAGGCCGGGGACGCGGGCCTTCCATTCCCTTCTCCGGGTAGTGTCCCCACGGCCACCTCCTCCCGCGCTCAGCCCGGGCGGGGCGGGGCGGGGCGGTGTCCCAGGCTCAGGGCCGCCCTTCCCGTGCCCCGCCCCCTTCGGGAAGAGCAGCGATGAACCTCTGTGTGTCTCTCTCTCTTTTCTCCGATTGGCCGTCGGAATCAAAGAGCCCTCTGGTGACTCAGGCGTTTCCCATTGCCCTATTGAGCATCCTCTACCCTCAGCACCGAGAGTGTTTCACGTCCTATTTGGAACTGATAGGAAACCCTTTCATTGTTTCACTACATGGATATTAGCGCTGATGAAGGAAGCGCTCCATCAGATAATCGGCGGCTGCAGGGAGCTGCTTTCCAGCGTCCGGGCCCCTGCCTCATCGCGTCCCTGGGCCCCGCGCCCCTGACGCCAGCCCCCGCCCCGGGCACACCCGGCCGGAAGGAGGGGCCCTGCCAGCTGAGACACGCGGGGTCCCGCCCCCCCACGCCCGGTGAAGCGGGGCCTCGTGTCCCCCCCCCATTAGAGAGGGGTGATGGTCCCCCGTCGTCCCCCGTGCCCACCGGGCTGGGACTGCTCGGCCCCCTGCAGACGCTTCCTGCCCTCGCCCTCCACCCGCGCCAGGCTCCCGCTGTGCTCCTCCTAGGCGTGCCGCCCCCCCACCCTCGCCCGAGATCCCTCCCAGCAGCTGCCCTTTGATCTACTTTTCACTTTCTGTGCTGAACGAAGGGATCCTAACAAGTTGTTGGAAGAACGTTTGCCTGACGACAACCTTCTAGCTGGGTGTGTTGTGTGGCTGTGACTGAAGCTTGACCGTCCCCCGAAGCGCCCACCGCGCCCTCCCCCCACCGTCACCGTCTCCCCTGCCCCCGGGTTGAGGGCCCGACCTCACAGATGCTCAGTAAAACCGTGCGTGAATGAATGCCTGTCACCTTCCTCCCCGCAGTTAGAGATGAGGAGCTCAGACTCAGAGAGGGTCAGCGATTTTCCCAAAACACACAGCAGCTGAGCCCCAGCTGAGCCTCCTCTTCCTGGGAGAGGCCGCGTCAGGGGAGAGACTCGGACAGAGCCGGGGGAGAGAGAGGAGACAGTCTCTCCTGGGTCCTCTTCGGTCTCTGAAAAAGGCCCGCTCCTTGACAACCTCCTCTCCATTTCTCAGAGCTACAGTGTGAGCCACGTCCTGGACCTTGGTAGAAGGTGCTCCCCCCCAGGAAACAGGCGAACTCCGGGTGGGCGGAGCCTCTGGGTGAGAGCGGCGGGGAGGGGCTGGGGCGGCGGGGCGGGGCTGGCTGTGCGCTGCTCCGATGGCCTCTTTGCTGTCCCTGGAGTCCCAACCTCAGTACCAGTTGTGGTGTGTGTGTGTGTGTGTGCGCCCGGCATCATCGCAGCCCTCAAAATTAGCTCTGCACTCGCAGGTGCGTCTGTGATCGGAGCAGAGGTGGGACCCTGAGGTCAGGGAGGCTGATGCCCCACAGACCTGCCACCCTCACACCAGGGTTCGCAGGCGCCTGGACCCCCAGCAGCCCGGGGGCCAGGGGAGGCTTGGGCAGTGGGCGATGGATGGTGGCTGCATCTCCATGCAGCACCCTTGAGGTGGTGGGGAGGCCACTCAGGGCCACGGTGGCAGGACACAGGCCCATGCCACGGCCTGCAGGGGCCAGCCTTCGGGCACCGTTCAGGCCCATGCCATGCCCTCCACGGGGTCCAGCCTTCGGGCACTGTTTGGCCATGTTCCTCGGGCTCTCGCTGGTGGAGGGCTGGCTCTGGAACCAATTCCCGGCGTGGACATTCGGCCGTGCTGGTCCGGGCTGGCGCGTCCCCAGGCAGCCGTGGTGAAGATGAACGGACGCCCGTGCTCCCTGCGTGATGACTGCGGCCCGAGCCCCCAGCCCTGGTCTCCATCAGGCCCTGGGGTCCCGCGGGCGTGGTGACCGCCAGGCTTGGGGCCTCCTAGGGCTCCCACAGCCATCTATAACTTGTTTATGTGGGAAAGCAGTTCCACCATCCAAACAACAGCCTTACGAAGGAATTTCAGGAACACAATTAGTTCATAAATTGAGAACTTCCTGTCTTTGTTGGGCTGGGGGTTGGGCACAGTCGCTGGTCTCCAGCCCCGAGCGACACAGTAGATTCAGGGGCCTGGAGCCCGGTGGTGGCACACCAGCCCACCCGTAGCACAGTCGCTGTTCTGTTATTATTATTATTATTATTATTACTGTTATTGCGGTCTCGTGCGGAGGCCAATCTGTGTGGCTCAGGCGGCGGAGCTGGGCCCACGGTGCCGTAGGGGGTGACTTTCTCTTGCAGTAAAGGCTCGCTGGTCCATCAAGGCTTAGCCCCACGTGAAGCCCCATCCCTCGGTGTGTTCAAGCAGAGGCTGCTGAAGAGTCAGACACGGGGAAGCTGGACTCACGGACACATCGGGCCCGAGGCCACGTGGACGGGGCGGGAGGCGGGCAGCAGCGGCCGGGCCCTGCCTCGGTGGCTGCAGCTTTGGGCCAGAGCTCAGGCTCTCAGTGTCCCCTTCTTGCTTTTGTAACGTGAAGGGTCACTGGAGGGCTCCCAGTGGCAGAGCCAACACCAGGCTCCTCTGGCTGTTAGGGCGGGAACTAGACATGATGTTTGTGTCGTTGGGTCAGTTGGCGGCGTCCAGAAGAGACCTTGAGAGAGGCTGAATGGAGGGAAGTGGCTAAAATATTGACCAAGATTTTTCTCGAGACCCTAGAGTGTCAACTGCAAGTAAATTCCCGCTTCGATGAGCACTGAGGACAGGGGGCAGACAGGCTGAGCTGGGCGTGGGATGCTGCCCTGAGTCTCTCTTCTCCACAGTGAGTCTTCTGCATCAGCCCTTCCCTGGCGTTTTGAGGCAGGGGTTTGGCCGTCAACCCCCCTGTGGTGATGTAGTCCTAACCAACGGCTTGATTTTGGACCTCTGGTTTCCTCTGGGTAGGACACGCTGCTATCAAGCTTCCGTGCTGTTTTTGTTTTGCCTGCCGGCTCGGGGTGGAATGGTACCTGAGGTTTGCAGGAGTTCAACACATCGGCTTAGCAATCTGTGTGAGCTTGGAAACAGAAGTCTGCGTTTGGCGTTTTGGCTGCTAGTTGCCAACTCCGCTCTTACTGCTGTCTGCCTCTGAGAGTCCCTGCTGACGGCCCTCCCCTCTCAGACTTTCATCAGTGGAAGGGAACACTCCGTGATGTGAAAGAAGGCGCTCCTTCTCCTGGGGGACCGGAAGCCATGACTTTTTCCTTTGAAAACTCCAGCAAGTTTTGCTGCTTTGTAAAGATGACTGAGTGACAGGTACCCCTCCTTCCCATTGAGGACACTTGGAAAAGCTGGACAACACCACAGCCGAGAGAAACGCCAGCTTGAAGGCACTGGAGAGCCAACAGCAGCAAAAAGCTACTGGACCAGGAGCCTAGCGTGAAGTCAAAATTCCGGAAGCGTGAGTTCAGCGCTTAGAGTCATCTTTTCCTTGAGGCTGATTTCGGGAGCAGGTGCCGCCGGGGGGTGCGGGCTGAAGTGGGGCAGGGCTGCTGCCGCCGGTGGGGGGCCTGAAGTCGGACCCCCTCACCCCACCCCCCGGGGACCGAGGGCTGAACGGCAAGCAGAACTGCGTCACCTGGCAGGAGTGGCTGCTCGGTCTCCTGTGACGTCAGCTCCCAGGACCAGATTTAGGGGTTAGGGTCTAAGGCACTAGAGAGGCTTTTTGGATGTATTTAATATGTGTGAAGATATTTAATATGTGTAAAGACATTTAATACATTTAAATATCTCTCTGAAGGAAGATTTCTGCATTTGAGGCCTCAAATTATTTGTACCAACAACGTTTAAAATTTTAACAGCAAGCACCCAATGAAAGGAACCAGGCCAGACAGAGACAAGGCCATGGAATGGAAACCAAAAGAAGCAACAGACAAGGAGAAATAGCCAGAACCACAGAAAGAGCTCCGAACAAGCAGAAGCAGCTCAGGGAGGATGTAAGAGATTCAAATACCAGGATGGACACACGGCTACTTTAGAAAACACTCTTTTCAAGCACATGTTGGAAGTTTACCAAAAATGTGCTCATAGAAGGAAGCAAGTCTGAAAAAGTTTCATTCAAAGAATTGGAATATTACAGGACGTGTTCTCTGACCACAACATATTGAAGTTAGAAATGTTGATTTAAAAATCACTAAAAATAACTATTTTTTAAAAGATGAAACGTTATGCATTTGTTACACAGATAGTAATATAATTGAAATGTTATTAATGCTTACAGTAGACAAGTTCTGAGGTTTGCACTAATAAAACAGTGTATCCTGAAACAATCTAAAGATTATGGAGATGTATTTGAGTGTGACACTTTAAATCTGACTAAAATTTCCAGATGTTAACTATGCACAAGATTCGAGGAGAAATTCCATCAAAAAGAAAGAAGCTGAAGAAAAATGTGGACGCAAGTAAAAATGAGTCAGCCTGGGGTCAAACCGTGGTTTCTTTGAACACGTCCTCTCTCGGCCTCTCAATTTAAGAAAATTAAGTGACTTTTGCTTTAAAAATTAAGCAAAACAACATCAACAATAAAAACCAAACCCCAAACCATAAGGGCCAGAGGGAAAAAACACTAGGGCCATAAAAGTAGATATTTTGAGAGAATGCGATATAAAATACCAAACATAAAGCTGTGTGGGATGCAGCTACAGTCATACTTAGAGGGAAAATTATAGCCTTCATGCATATATTAGAAAAAAGGGGAAAGATGGAAAATAAGCGAGCTAAGTGGTCCTTTCTCTTCCTTCCTCTGGTTCTTGGAGTTGCACTGGGAGAACATGACGTCACAAACGGGGTGTGGGGTCATGCAGTTTTTGCAACTGTCCTGAACGAAGGCTAACAGTTCTGTGTGACAGAACATGACAGACATCCCCGCAGAAGTCCTCACGCAGTTTGACGCGTCAACAGCATTTAATATGAGGGTCACTCTTCCGCTCTTCTAATTCTTTCCCGGGCTCTTTCTTCACTTGGCTCCCAGGCAGTGCTGAGCAGGAGCCAGCTCATATCAGCTTCCAAGAGTTCACCGTGTGCCAGCAACCTGCTCAGTGACACCACAGTGACACTCGGAACAGACCACGGTCGGAGCGTTTCACCGTCGAAACTGGAAAACTGCAAGTCGGTGCATCTGTCTATGGATAGATCAACCTGTCTATCCGTCCATCCGTCCGCCGTCTGCTGGTCTACTTACTGTCTATCATCTATTTATCGTCCACCTGCAGTGTATTATCTATCTATTATCATCTGTCTGTTGTTGTCCAGTCGCTAAGTCGTGTCCGAGTCTTTGCAATGCCAGGCTTCCTTGTCCTTCACTGTCTCCTGGAGTTTGCCCAAACTCATGTCCATTGAGTCAGTGATGCCATCCAACCATCTCATCCTCTGTCGCCCCCTTCTCCTCCCACCTTCAATCTCTCCCAACATCAGGGTCTTTTCAATGAGTTGGCTCTGCATCAGGTGGGCAAAGTACTGGAGCTTCAGCTTCAACATCAGTCCTTCCAAAGAATATTCAAGGTTGATTTCCTTTCGGAGTGACTGGTTTGGTCTCCTTGCAGTCCAAGGGACTCTCAAGAGTCTTCTCCAACACCGCAGTTCAAAAGCATCCGTTCTTTGCCTCTCAGCCGTCTTTATAGTCCACCCCTCACATCCATGCATGACTCCTGGAGAAACCAGAGCCTAGACTATAGGGACCTGGGTCCACAAAGCGATGCTTCTGCTCTTAGTAGCTGTCTAGGCTTGTCATCGTCCTTCTCTCTACCATCTGTCGTCTGTCTGTCTGCCTCTCTGTCTGCCACCTACTGTCAGTGGGCAGGCTCACCAGCTCTGGAACCCCACTCTCTTTTCACCTTCGCTGGCTGATCAGAATCAGTCCTCCTCCCATGGGAATGCCGAACCTCAGACTCGGTCCCCAGACCTCTCCTGTGTCCCCTCCCTCCCTCGGAGGTCTCACTCAGTCTCGTGTCTTTACACACCACATGCGTGCTGACAACTTCCCGCCAAATGATCCCCAGCCCTGACCTCGCCCCAGATCCAGACTCGTGGACCCCTCTGTGGACTCCACGCCTGGGGACAGGCTGGACTTGCAGGGCCCGGCAGACATCATAGGCGGCATGGGTGACGACGTCCTTGCCCAAGGCGGGGTGGATGGAGCTGCCGCCAGCCTGCAAGGGAGGACCAGGGTGGAAGGCAGGGGAGAGGCAGCTGCCATGTGGAGTCCTTACGGTGCCCTCAGGAGAACTGGGGCTGAAGTCATAGGATGTAGCTCTGCAGGTGTGGGACAGGGGCCTCAAGGCGGGGGAGAGGGTTTAGGTGTGAGACGAAGGACGTGGATGTTTGTCTAAAGGTCTCAGTGCAAGATTTAAGAAGTGACAGTGACATAGAAGCTTTCTTTTAAAATACCATTTTTTTTTTTCCTTTTTTGGCTGTGCCACGTAGCTCGTGAGATCATAGTTCCCCGACCAGAGATCAAAGCTGCACCCCCTGCAGTGGAAGGGCAGAGTCTTCCCACTGGACTGTCAGGGAAGTCCTGACACAGCATTATTTTTAACAGCCGCAAAGTACAAGCTACCCAAACGCCCATCAGTAAGTTAACAAAAGCATAATTAAAGCATGTGGTGGGGCACGCCTGGTGGTCCAGTGGTTGAGATCTTGCCTTCCAATGCCAGGGCTGCGGGTTTGATCCCTGGTCAGTGAGGCTCCAGTATGCCTCATGGCCAAGAAAACCAAAACAGAAAACAGAAACAATATTGCAACAAATTCAACAAAAGACCTCAAAAAAAAAAAAAAAAAAAAAAAAGGAAGTACTCCACATCAAAAACAATCTTTAAAAAACGAAAGGCCACACACACACACACATTATGGTGTGTCCCAGAGTAAGGTAACAGAGCGTGAATCTATGGCTGGAGCTAGAGAAGTCATCCTGTGACCGTGAGGAAAGAGAAACAGGGAATTTATCAGCCCAAGCAGGGTTCAGCCATGCTTTGGATTTCTCATTATGTGAAAAGAATAAATCCCTATCTGCTTAAGTAGCCGAGATATTTTTTGTGTCAGAACACAATCCAGGCTGTACCCCAGGCTGTCGTTGGCTTAGCCCCCATCACGGTCTTCCTAAAACAAGCATGACTATGCCCCTCTTTGGCTGGAGATGCCCACCTGGGAGATGGAGTTTTCCTCTATCACACGAGCAAGGATGAAGAAGACGGAGAAGGTTCCACGTCTGTGGAGAGGTGCGCAGACAGGGCTGAGCGTTTGCCACTGGTGGACCATTCATGGGCACCACGCCTGGGAGAAAGATGGGCAGTGGCTTTGCCAAGTAAAGATGCTCGCCAGCCTCTTGCCAGCACCCTGCAGGGTGGACAGAGCCCAGCTCCCCACACCTGGCCCAGCCAAGGCTGCAGTTCTGTGACTGGAGAGGCCGGGCCCGCGGGCGCTGGGGCCTGGTCCAGCCGAGGCCAGCGCTGCCGTGACCGCTGCTGTGGCTTCCACCCAGCTGGACGGGCTGCCTGACGGTGTGGCAGCTCAGGGCCACCTCGCCCGCCCGCCCGCCGCGCCCGGGGCAGGAAGCATTCCCAGAGCACCTGTTTCCTGAGGACCCCGCCGGGGGCTCCCGGGCACCATCTGGGCGCTGCCCCACATGCTGTTCGCATCAGGAGTTTAGAAAAACAATTCAGCGTGGACTAATCACTCTCTAATTTTTTCAGGCACATCCCAGAGTCTCAGCCCTGCCCCTGCCCTCTTTCCTTGCCAGCTCTTCTCCAGGAGTCCCTGGGCTGCCGCACACACAGCACACTCACACACACCCCCCAACTTCATATCACACTCACTCACACTACCCACCTACACATCCGCTCACAGCACACTCACACACACGCTCACACACTCACTCCAGCTTCATATACACACTCACTCACACTACCCACCTACACATCCACTCACAGCACACACACACACTCACCCCAACTTCATACACACAATCACACACTACCCACCTACACATCCAAACACACGCACACACAATGCACTCACATGCACACGCACATGTGCAATGCACTCATAGTTTACACTCTCACACACACACACACACACACACAGACGCCTCCCCCTTGCACAGTTCTGGAAAACGACTTCTTCTTGAGAGGGGACCCTTAGGGGTGGCAGGGGTGGTCAGCTGAGGGCGCTGGTCCTCAGGACCCGGCGTGCAGAGTGGGTTAGGAGCCTGGCCCTGAGAGGGACGCTGGGTTGAACCCCGGTTCTGCAACCGTCCCCCTCTGGCCAAGCTGTCCACCTGTCCAGGCCCCGGGGCCCGCCTCTGGTGAGCGGAGCAGCGGCTGCGGGCGCCGCTGTGCAGGCCACGTGTGGAGGACAGCGCCCGGAACAAAGCTCCGTGAGTGTTTTGTTTACAAACATTCCCACAAATCAAGTAACATCAAAACTCGTGCTGAAATCTGGACTTTCCTGCAGACTTTTCTGATTGCATAATTCTGAATCAGTCCCTGAAGCCGAATGTTTGTCCCCTCATGGGACCTGAGGCCGTCCATGCCGCAGCGGATGCCGAAGGACCGCAGAGAGGTTAGGTTGTTTTTCTGATGGCGCCTAGCGCTCCGGAGACAGGCAGGCCTGCCGGGTTTGTGCCGTGCCCAGCAGGTTGGCGTGGGGGGCGGTCACGGCCGGGACGGGGTGGGGGACTTTGTGAGGACTTTGTTGCGGGTGGTGGGCCTGGCTGCAGGAAGCGGGGGCCTTGCGGGGCCCACGAGCGCAGCTACACACCTGTCCGGCCGGACGGGGCCCAGGCTCCAGGCGGCTCCAGGCGGCTCCAGGGCTGGGGGCCCAGAAGTGGTGGAGGCGCCTGGGTGTGTGTGGGGGGAGCGTGCCTGGTACTGGGCGGGCGGGCAGCAAGGGGCAGTGCCCAGCCCCCCGCCGGTGGAGGGCTTCCTGGGGCGGAGCTCGGCCGCCTGGGCCTCAGGGCCCTAGCGGGGGCTGCTGTCTGGGAACAAAGTGTCCTGCAGGAATTCCGGCCACGTCCTGGAGCTGGCGCCCTGCGCTGCCCCCACCCACCCCGCCCCTGCCCCCTCCCCACCTCGCAGGCCAGTTTCCAGTTCGGGGGCGTGGAGGTTGCCATCAGCACGTAAGATGGGGCACCTGGGCCGGCGGCTTCCACAGCTGCTCCGATGCGCATTCACCTCTTCCCTTCCGGCCTCAGAAGTGCTGGCCTCGGACCCGGCCGAGGGCGGGGGAGGGGAGCTTCCTGGCCGGGCGGACCGAGACTCCCAGACTGTTGCAGTCAGAAGGTTTCCTTCCTGAAAAAGCACAGCAGCCCCTGCTTTCCGTCCCTCCTGCTTCTCTCCAGAGAGAGCTGCCCCCGCCCCCCGCTCGACCCCCAGCTGCGGGCCTCGCCCCCTGGACGACTGGCCTGTGGCATGGGGGGTGAGTTGGGTTCGCAGTAGCCCACGGGCCAGCATGTGGTCCCGGGGGCAAGCAGCAGGACCCGGTCTCTCGCCAGCAGGCAGCCACCACCTGCAGTTTTTCTGGGGCCGCCGCCGCAGCCAGGCAGGTGCCGAGACTGCAAACAGCCCGCATGGTGACTCAGAGCCCAGAGCTTCCTAAGACCGCCTGGTCCGGGTTTCTCAGCAGCCTGTGCCAATCTCTCTCCCTCCCTCCCCCTCACCAGTCCATCCATCAGCAAATCCTGCTGGCTCACCTTCCCCAAAAGTAGCTTTGTTTGGGGAAAGCCTTCCCTCTCCGCCCCTCCGCTCTGACCTCAGCTCCTGCCCAGGCCGCAGTGGCCCCTCCTGCTCCTCAAACCCACAGCAATGGGTTCAGAGGTAGACATGACCCAAAGTTGACCAGACAGCCCAGTTGCCTGATGAAAGGGCTGGAACTGCGGCAGCCACCTCTCCACCGGGAGGAGAGTGTTGCCGTCACAGGAGGTGAAGCCAGGGGGAAAGTGGGGGGAAGGCCGCCAAGTGGGACAGCAGGAACAGCATCTGCTGGATCTGATCTGCCCGCCTGGATCGCAGGCAGCAGAAAGCAGCGCCCCTGAGCACGTCCGCTGGTAGCCTCGCTCCCAGGGGCTCAGACACCAGCGGAGCCAGGCCTCCCCGTCCCCGATGGGTCCTCTCCGTGCAGCTCTCGGCAGGGGGATGGAGGGCCCTCCCCTCCCCACAGCCTGGGCCCTGTTCTCCCAGTTTCAAAGCCTCCTACAGTGCTGCCCGCCTGGGTCCTCATCTCGCTCATGTGGACCACCTGGGTTGACTGCTGTGTGGGGAGGAGTCAGACCCTGATCCGACAGCAGGCTGGGGCTCCGGAGGCCCTCACTGACCACTGGCCAGATGGACGAGTGGACACGGGGCTGAGCCCCAGGCGTCTGGAGGCCGGACCCTGTGCCTGGGCGGGTGTGCGGGGCCCCGGGCCAGGAGACGAGAGGCCCGAGTCACACTGGGCTGCGGGCAGGCTGGACCATCGTGCTGCTGTTGTGACGAGCCCTGAGAGGCGTCCCTTTGGTGTTCAGAGGAAGAAATTGGCTTATGTGTGGGCTCGCGTGTTGGGGGCACGTGGGGGACATGGCCAGTGGCCCCCACGTCTGCTTTGCTCTTTCTCAGTCGCAGGACCTGCAGAGAAGCAGATGACTACGTGCTAAGGGATGTCTCTTCAGGTGGGCATGGCCCCCGGTAGGTCGGGGCATCCCCTGTCCCCTTCCAATGTCCTGCTATGGGAGGCTGGCCGTGGGGGTGTCCGGCTCAGGCAGAGACAGCCGGGTCTCCGATGTGTGGACCTGCTTTGTGGGCCCCGAGGCTCCTGCCCACACAGCAGTGGGTTCTCTGCCCGAGGGTCCCTGACCCTGGCCCCCTCGCCACATCCTGCCGGGCGAGAGGTGCGGCTCCCAGGACAGGGTGGCTGTGGGCGTTGGGGGCCCAGGTGCACCCGGCACTGCCCACGCACCCGCCCGCCCTCTCCTCCTGTCGGCCTTGCACCCCCCGCACGAGGCCTGCTGAGGAGCAGCCTCCTGCCCTCCTCCCCCACCCCTGCATGTGCCAGGAAGTGCCGCGGATTCCCCAGCTCTGACAGGCAGGGCAGCTGCCCTGCGTGGGGAGGCCCGAGGCTGCTGGCCCGGCCTGTCCAGGCTGCCCTTCCAGAAACTTCCAGCCCCTTCCTGCCTGGCGTCCTGCCCGAGGCCTTCCTGGAAACCGGGCCCACCCCGCCCCCCAGCCCAGGGCGCCAGTCTTTCCACGGCGTGAATCAGCCGATCTCTCCCAGCATCGCTCTTGTCCTACTGGGAACTTCTCACTGATGGGTGCCTAGGCCCAGTCTGGCGGCTGCCCGCGCGAGCCTGGCTCCTCTGTGGAAGGACCTCCATGATGGGGCATGGACGGCAGGCCAAGCAGACACGAAATCACAGAAATAATAGCCATCATCACATGCTGTGGGGTTTACAGCATTTACAGATGTAGCGTGTTTAATAGAAAAGACTCTGGTGCTGGGAAAGATTGAAGGCAAAAGGAGAAGAGGGAGGCAGAAGATGAGATGGCTGGATGGCATCACCGACTCGATGGACATGAATGTGGAAGCCTGGCGTGCTGCGGTCCATGGGACACGACTTAGCATCTGAACAACAGCAACGAGTTTAATATAATATTGTAAAAAGGAAGAGACGGGAGCATTATATAAGAGTAGTGTTTCTATATGTCACAAACTAAATTAGTATAAATATGAAGCTGTTGATAAGCCTTAGAGCAGCTACTAAGCAAATACCTCAAAACGATGTAGTGAAAACCATTAAAGAAATTCAAAGGTTAAGGCTAAGGCTAAGGCTGCTGCTGCTAAGTCGCTTCAGTCGTGTCTGACTCTGTGCGACCCCGTAGACGGCAGCCCACCAGGCTCCTCTGTCCCTGGGATTCTCCAGGCAAGAACGCTGGAGTGGGTTGCCATTTCCTTCTCCAATGCATGAAAGTGAAAAGTGAAAGTGAATTCGCTCAGTCGTGTCCGACTCCTAGCGACCCCATGGACTGCAGCCCACCAGGGTCCTCCGTCCATGGGATTTTCCAGGCAAGAGTACTGGAGTGGGGTGCCATTGCCTTCTCCGAAGTCAAATACTACCTTCACTTAATGCAGACGACAGCAGTAAAGGAAGAGCAGAGGAACAAAAGGACAGGATACACACAGAAAACACAGAATTAGAAAAGCCATAGAGTCAGACAGCAAAGCCAAAAGCTGGTTCTTTAAAAAAAATATTCAAGAAACCTGGTAAACTTTCAGCTCGATTGAGACAAAGTGAGAAAAAATTCAAATGACTAGAATCAGGAAGGAAAGACACATTACTACTGACCTTACAGAAATAAAAAGGATTATAAAGGCACCCTGTAAGCAACAGAATGATAATAAACTAGATAACTCAGATGAAATGAACCAATTCCTAGAAAGACACAGAATATCGAAACTGACTCAAGAATGAATAGACAATTTGACTGGGCCTTTGTAATATGTGAAGAGATTGAAATATAATAATTCTCTAAAAATCACCCACAAAGAGAGGCAGCCCAGGGCCAGATGGTTTCATTGGTGATTTCTACCAAACATTTAAAGAATAATTAGTATTAACACCAATTCCTCACAAAATCTTCCAAAAATAGAAGAGAACGGATCACTCCCCAACTCATTCTGTGAGGCCAGCCGTCACCCTGATGCCAAAAGTGGACAAAGACATCACGTGAAGAGAAAACTACAGACCTGTATCTCATACGAACATGGATGCAGAAATCCTAAGCGAAACGGCAGCAGACCGAATCCAGCAACATATGTAAAAGAGTTATACACACAACCAAGCTGGATTTGCGCGAATTTGGCTTAACATGTGAAAGTCAATCAGTGGAATGCGCCGTATCAATAGAGTGAAGAGCAAAGTACACGTGGCCATCTTAGTAGATGCAGAAAGAGTTTAATGAAACGCAACACCCTTCTGTGGTAAAAAAAAAAAAAAAAAAAAAAGGCAGTAAAAAAGCTGGAATGGAAGGGAACTTCCTCAAGCTGATAAAGGGCATCTTTTAAACCACATCACTAACATTATACTTAATAGTGAAACTCTGGATGCTTTCCCTTCAACTACAGGCACGAGACAAGAATGTTCACCCTGGCTGCTTCGATTCAGCGTTGTTCTTGAGGGTCTATCCAGGGCAGCTGGACAACTGAACGAAAAGATGTGCATCCCCATCGGAAAGGAAGAAATAGAAATTATCTCTACTCAAAGATGAAAAGATGTTGCATATAGAAATCCTAAGGAAACCACGCAAAGGCTATCAGCTCTAATAAACAAATTCTGCAAATTTGCAGGATACAAGATTAATACACAAAAATCAGTTGTACTTCTAAACACTTAGAAAGGATAATCTGAAAATGAAATCAAGCGAACAGTCCAATCAGCAACAGCACCAAAAAGAATAAAAGACTCAGCAACACATTTAACAAGTGCGTGGTGTATACTCTGAAAACTATGATAGATTGATGAAAGAAACTGAAGTCCAAATCAATGGGAAGACACTCCATATTCACGGGTCGGAGACTTAACGTTGCTTTCCTGGTGGCTCAGCTGGTGACGAATCTGCCTGCAATGCAGGAGAGCTGGGTTTGATTCCTGGGTTGGGAAGATCTCCTGGAGGAGGGCATGAGCCACTCCAGAGCTCCTGCCTGGAGAATTCCATGAGCAGAGGAGCCTGGCAGGCTGCGGGCCATGGGGTCACAAAGAGTCGGGCACCATTGAGTGAGCGCAGCAGAGTTTTGTTTAGCTGACGGTACTCTCTAAACTGATCTGCAGATTCAACACAATCCATGTCAGGATTGCAGATGGCGTCTCCATAAAAATCGAAAACCTAATTCTACGTTTCATATGGAATTGCAGGGGACGAAGACGAGCCAAAACAATCCTGAAGGAGAAAATCAAAGTCGGAGGACTCGCACCTTTTTGCTTTCAAAACGTTGAGTGAAAAAAGTCAGGTGCAGAATAATATGCAAAGTATAGTAACATTTACTTACTCTAGTGAGCGTGCATAAATTGAAGTTTCGCACAAATCACAATTTAACTCAGGGCTTCGGTCACAGCCGGCCTTTCTAAGAAGAGGGAAAGGGCACGGGAGAATGTGTCCAGGGGTGTGTTCCCACCTGGACTCAGTTTAAGCGCCTCTCGAAGGTGCTGAGCCTCGGTGTGAGGTGTCAGTCTGGGGGTTTAAGGTGGTCGGCTGGTGGAGGGCTCTGATGGGACGTGCATTGACGGGGGCTGAGATTGGCCTCCCTGTGACGCCCTGCAGGCCCAGCTTTACCACCTGTGCCCCTGAATGCCACTGCTCCCCCCGAGCTGGAACCTCCTCCAGGCCTAGCCCACTTCAGCTCCTTCAGCGCGGGGTGGGGGGTGTCCCCAGCCCCCTCCCCATTCCAGCTGTCCCCTCCAGCCTCCCTAAGGCCAGACCTCCTCTCTGGGGGTCTGAGATGGGAGTCTTGGGGGTCCGTCTCTTGGAGCTTGTGGAGAAGGACAGAGGGACCCTAGACTCTCTCGGGGAGGAGATGCCAGCGTCGAGGGGTCTTGTGGGTCACACGCTCCCACTTCAGGGAAGATCTGTCACGGGTCCTGCCACGCACAGTCTGGGCCGGTCCGGACCCTGAGCCTGTGGCCGGGGTGGCACCACCGGGCTCCTCTCCTCCCAGGAGCGCTGCGAGGTGGTTTCCGTAAGTTGGCGGCGATTGCATAACTCCTTCACCAACTGCCGTGCCGGATATATTTTGCAACCCAGCCCGCCGTGCCACACGTGTCGGCTGGCACTGCCAGGCCCCCCGCAGAGGCTGGAGGAAGTCTGAGAGTGAAGCACGCTGACGGCGCTGCCCGGGACCCGCTCCCGGCCATCCTCAGGGACGCTGCCAGGGCCCCGCCATCCTCCGGCCAGAAAGCAGAGCCGTCGAGCCCACGTGGCAGCCCCAGGAGGTGTGGCTCTCCGAGGAGCCGCTGTCACCTGCCAGGAGCCCTTCTTGGTGTTCATGGCAAGATCGGCCCCAAAGGCGCGCTGGAGGGAGACTGGCACACATCAGCCCACAGGCAGACCCTATGGGTGCTGCTGAGCATCCTTCAGAGGAGGGTGCAGCGGGTGTCTGCTGGTGGCGGAGGAGCAGAGAGAAGGCCACCAGCCTGGAGACGCGGCCGTCTGCCCGAGCTCCTGGGGCGTCGACGCTCCAGGGACTGGCAGGCGAACCCGCCCCCGCTGGGGTGCCCCCACTTCCTGGAGAGGTTCTCGGCAGAGTCAGCAGGCCCAGTGGACACGGTGATGGGCCTTGGAGTCTGCACTCATGCCCCGCCTGCCTGCCGGGAGTCCTGCCATTGGTTTCCCAGCCGCATCCATCAGCTCAGGGGAGCCTGTGTCTCCCAAGGTCAGGCCCCATCTTGGGGGTGGCTGGCCCCCAATACCTACCTAGTGTAGGAGTCTAGAGGCATGGCCCCCACCCCGCTCCCTCTTGGACAGAGGCCACCCCGCCACCAGGGCTCCCCGAGGGCTGGCAGAGCCTCATGGTGACTGCATTGCAGCCCAGCTTCTCCCTGTCCACTCGGGCAAATAATAAACCAAAAGAAAGCAAATCTACAAAACCTTACATACGGAGGTGGGAGGTGAATTAACAAAGTGGAGACACGTAGCGCAGTCATGAACTACAAGTCCTGCAGCGTCCAGACGTCAGTTATCCTCAGACTGCCCGACACGTTCGGTACACGCCAAGTCAAAATCTTATGCACTTGATTAAAAGAAAAACTGACAACTGGATTTTAAATTTTATGTGGAAAGGCAGGGGACCTAGGAGAGCCAAAATAATCTTGAAAAAAACAAAGAGTAGGGCCGGAAGATGCGCGCAGCCTCCTCTCGAGACTTGTAATGCCTCTACAGCGATGAAGCCAGTGTGCTGTTGGTATTAGGAAAAGCCTGTGGGTCAATGCAAAAGAAGAGTCCAGAAATAGACCCCACATGCGTACGGTCCACTGAGTATCTTTAAACAAATTTTTATTGGAGTGTAATCGACTTGCAATGTTGCTTTAGCTTCAGGTGCCCTCGAAGGGAGTCAGTGACATGCACACACACACGTCCGCTCTTTTTGGGTTCTTTTCCCATGTAGGCCATCAGAGAGTATTCAGTAGCCCTCCCTGTGCTACATAGTAGGCTGTTTTTCGTTATCGACTGTATATAGTGGTGTGTATATGTCAACCCCAATCTCCCGATTTATCCCTCCCCTGGTCAGTTGATTTTTTACAGAGGCACCAAAGTAATTCGATGGAGGAAAACACTGTTTTTTAAACATGGTGGCTGAACAATTAAATGTCTTTATAGAAAAAAAAGAATTCCAGCTCTTACCTTGCTCCATACTCAAAAATAACCCAAAGGGATCATAGCTCTAAACCTCAGAGCTTTAGGTCACGTAGTACACATTCTGTGTTAGGGTTTTCAAAGTTCTTACCGGTTTTTGTGTTACAAAAGAGATATGTTTTTTTATTGTAATTCAAGCTATGTCTCTCACAGAGAACCTTGGGGAGCGCACACACAATTATCATATAGGGTTTTAGAATAACCTAGTGGGATTATACCTGTTGCTCTATAACTTGGTTTTCCCAAGTTATTTATTTCCCAAGAAATAAATTGTGGACGGCATTCCCTAGCTGCACATGCATATCTAAACTCATCCATTGAAAAAGCTGCATAGCAAGCCAAATAATATTTGTTGTCGTTGCCCAGTTGCTCAGTTGTGTCCGACTCTGCGACCCCATGGACTGCAGCATGCCAGGCTTCCCTGTCCTTCACCATCTCCTGGAGCTTGCTGAGACTCATGTCCATGTTTATATCAAAATGTATTGAACCAGTGCATATTTATGAATGTTAAAGCTGTTTTCAAGATTCTTTTCTTTGCAAATGAGGTGGGTGCGTTTATCTTCTCCTATGCTGTTAGTGGTATTTCTGTGTCATCTGTTACTTAGAGCATGTGACCTGTTACCCAGCGTATGTACACTTTACACTTAGTGGCTTCCAGCTAATTGGTCGTGATACAGGCTTTACCAATCTATACTCCATCAGCAGTGGAGAGCAGGATTCCCGTTCCTGCGGGTTCAGGCTCGAAGTCAAGGGTGCTATCACTCCTGCTGCCTGTGTGAGTCTCCGTGCGCGTGGCCAGTCTGCTGAACGCCCAGTGCCATCTCGCTGTTCTTTTTCATTTTCGTTTATTTGGTTGCAAAGGAGGGCATGCTTTCTTTTCATATGTTTATTGACCCTGATGTTTCTTCTTGGCAAATGGCCTATTTCTCTGTTACTTGCCTTTCCCTTATTGATTTTTAGGAGCACTTTGCATATTACAGATATGACTAGTACTTTATTATATGCATTGCAAATACTAGTTTTCTCTCAGTCTGTTGTTGACCTTTTAAGTTTGTTTATACACCTTTAACTATACAGAAGTTGGCACTTTTTATGTAGTCCAATGTTTCCATTTTTTAATTTCTTTTTAATTAATTAAAATTTTTTGGTTACACTGGGTCTTCATCGCTGCACACGGGCTTTCTGCAGTTTCGGGGAGCAGGGGCCACTGTCGCCGTGGGCGGGCTTCTCAGTGTGGTGGCTTCAGAGCACAGGCTCCGGGCACGCAGACTTCAGTACTTGCAGCATGTGGGCTCAGTCGTGGTGGTGCAAGGGCCTAGCTGCCCTGTGGCGTGTGGGTCTTTGCAGACCAGGGATCGAACCCGTGTCCTCTGCTCGGGCAGGAAGATCCTTAACCACTGGACCAGCAGGGAAGCTCAATCCTTTTTCTTTGTATTTTCTGCTTTCTGTGTGATGCTTGGAAAACCCCTTGCTACCTCCAAGTTACAAATGAAGTTATAGAATGTAGTGAATTCCCGTGATTCAACTATACTGGTGATGTTTTAATGCTTCAGCCAGCTGTTGGTTATATAGGTATCTTTTACATTCTTCAGGTGCTTCTGTGTACCTGAAATATTTCAGAGTCTGTTTTTATAATGCAATAAAGGGAGGAGATTGAAGGCAGGAGAAGGGGATGACAGAGGATGAGATGGTTGGATGGCATCACCGACTTGCTGGACACGAGTTTGAGCAAGCTCTGGGAGTTGGTGATGGACAGGGAGGCCTGGCGTGCTGCAGTCCATGGGGTCGCAAAGAGTTGGACACGACTGAGCAACTGAACTGAACTGAAAGGGAGGAGAAAACCAAATACATTTTTGATGGGGTTGCACTGCCAGAAAAAACTCCAAGCCTGGCAAAAACAAACTCACAAAAACAAACAAACAGACTACGTGACATTGTCTGAAAGCAATCTTTAATGTCTGAAATCAGCACCGTCAGGAATCGGCTACCACTGAGCAGATGAAAACCCCCAACGCCCACCGCAGACAGACATGGCCATGGAATGGGGGGTGGGCAAGGAGAAGCCACCTGGGAAACTCAGCGAGAAGTTTCAAGCATCTACGACACTGATGGACCTTGACATCATGCTAAGTGGAAGAAGACAACAGAGTGGAGTGCGTGGGTCCGTGCACCTCAAACATCCACAGCAGAGACAGAAAGCACATTATTGGTGGTACGGGCCACTGGGGACAGAGAGAGGAGAGGGACTGCTGATGGATAAAGGGTTTGGAGGTGATGCAAATTTTCTAAACTTACATTGTGGTAACGGCTGCACAACTCTGTCAATATACTGAAAACCACTTAACACTACCTTCTCCATGTTTTAGTGTGTATCAGGGCTTCATTCTTTTTTACGGCCAAGTAATATTCCGCTGTGTGCTGGACCACCGTTTAGCCGTTCATCAGCTGATGGCCCTGTCTCCACTCTGGGGCCATCATGACCACACATGTACAAGCCTGTGTGTGGAAGCATTTTTCTCTGTCTTGGACACACACCTGGGAGTTGTGTTGTTCTGGTGGCATGGAGAACACGGCGATCCTGCCTCACGCTTCCCAGTGTTCTTGCTCCCAAGCCTGGAGACGTGCTGCACTTTGTGCCCCCGGCTATGGTCATGTCCTCTTGCTTCGCCGGGGTTGGAAGGCCCGACTATAAGAAGTAGCAGCTGTGTTCTCCTGCAGCCTTGCCTGGGCATGGGAACTGAAAGCTGGCTGCACCACGGTTAGAGCTCCTGGGGCAGAGTCCTGCCTGCACGGCCATTTCTCACTCCCCTGCCTCTGTCTCTCAGTCTCTATCTCCCTCTCTCCAGAGAGCCTGCAGCACCCATCTGCCCTCTGGCTATTACCCACAGCTGGCCTGGTCGTCACCAGGAGGTGGTCCAGGAAGGCTCTCGGGCTGAGGCCTAGAGGGTGTGACGAAGCCATGTGGCTCTCTGAGCAAAGGCAACAGCAGGTGCAAATGTCCTGGGGTCGCCGTGTGCCAGGTCCGCTTGAAGAACAGCCAGGAATCCCTGCAGGCTGGATGTAAGCAAGCAAACGCATGAGGTCAAAGGGTCAACAGGGGCGAGATCAGATGGCATGGGCCCCTCGGGGCGAGGAGGAGCAGGCTCACATTCTCCCAGGCTCTCTCTGCCGTGGCAGTCTGAGGGGACAGTGGGGCAGCTGGAGGCCTTCCACCCTGCAGGAATCCAGGAGAGATGTCAGCAGCTTGGACCAGGGCTGGAGCTGTGTTGACGCTGGTAAACGTCAGAGTTTGGAATAACCAGGTGCGCGAGGAGGCGGGGCGGATGTTCCCCGTGACCTTGGCTCACGCCTCGCTGTCCTCTGGGGGACCACTGCTCCGAGCCCCCTCCAGTCCCCTCTGCCCACAGAGAGACTTCCCAAATGCCAACTGAGCCTACCCGCCAAAGTCTTCCATCTTGATGGTCAATACAATTATTGCCACGTGCGTCATAAAATACTAGCCCACTGAACCCATTATCTTGTCAGTAATATAAAATTATCTCTTAGTAACAACTTCCTGTATTAAGACACCCATCGATTTAAAGAAAATGAGGAATGCAACGGCACAGGAGGCGAAGCGCTGAGGCAAACGTTCCTGCAGGGGTCCGTGGATGCGACCCGGCCTCGGGGAGGCCCCGGACACACCCGGCCCCCAGCCCCGCGGTGGCTGCCTGCCTGTCCAGGTGCCCCTGAGGCCACCCAGCCTCTGGCCTTGGCATTTCCTCCATCCAGGTTTCCTGTGTCGCCTCCGAGATTTTTTTTTTCAAGATTTATTTTTCGCGTTTACATTTTTAATCCATCTGGAATGTGTTTGGCTGCATCTGAGCGGGGTCCAGTTTTCTTTTCTTCCAGATGGACGTTCGCTCGTGCCAACACCAGTTCTTTCACAACCTGCCCTCTTCCCACCGAGCCGAACACCCACCTTTGTCGTATATTATGTCCTCGTGTGCGTGGGAATCTATTTTTGGATTCTCTGTTGTTTTCCATTGTCTGTTCCTCTGCCAGAGCCACGTTGATTTGATTACAGTGACTCTATACTGTGTTCTTATTTCCGGGAAGGCGAAAACCCCACGTTACTCTTTTTCCAGTTTTCCTTGGTTATTCTGCCACATAAACTTTGAGGTTGTTTTATCCAGTTTTTTTTGTTTTTTTAATCACACTGTTGGTATTCCAGTCTGAATTTTGTTAAATTTGTGCCAAAAATATGGGAGAATTGACATTTTTATGGTATTGAGTTTTCCCATCCAAGAACATGGCCTGGCTTGCTCTCTTCCAGATCTTATTATGATATCTTCCAGAAGATTTAATCCCATTTCTGTCTCTATACTTCTGCTTCATGTCTTTATTTTCACAAACAATATACGGTTCTGTTTTGTGTTTAAAAATTCTGCCCGTTTTCCCTCTGACCAAGCTCTGGGCCGGCCACACAAGATCACCACTGCACGGCATCCACCCAAGGGTGCTGCCACTCTTGGCTGATCCAGCTCCCTGGAGATGGGCCTCTAGCTCATGTCCAAAGTTTCTTTTTAATTTCTCTCTCTCTCTCTCTTTTTTTTTTTTTTACAAATAGTGCGCCATGAATATCCTTGCCTACATCTCTTCTGCTCATGCGTGAGGGTTTCTGAAATGCCTCGACGAGGAAATGCGGAGTCACATGCACTCCTGTCTCCAACTTCACTAGATACAGCCAAGGACTCTGCAGACTACCTGGACCGACTCGCCTTTCAGCCAAGAGGGCCAGAGAATCCTTCTTGCCCTGTGCTGCAGCCAGTGATGGAGTTTCCTCCAACTTCTCTTCTTGGCAGACTTCTGCTCCTCTCTATCTTTATCTTCTAATCAAAATATTTTGGCTTTTAACCTTTACTTTTTTGTATAGGATATGTGTATATCCATCTGGATCTCAATCTCCATCTATCATCTGTGTAATTTTAAACAGTGATCAAAGCTTCCACAGTAAGGTCCTTCTGTTCTGCCTACCCCCAGCCACCCAAACGTATATCCTTTCATAGGTGCAACCACTGTTAGCCGGTTCTTTCGTTTTCCATCCAGAGAAATTCTGTAAATATGTGAGCAAATCTGTACGGATCGTGTCGCCTTGTCCCCGTCTGTAACCACAGCACACTTAGGCTCCTGCTGTGTGCTACTAACTCTCCCTTGGGAGCACTTGATATCCATATAGAGAGCCGCTGCTTTCTTGTTTCTGCTTCCTTTCTTTCCTCCCTCCCTCCTTTCTTTCTCAGCATAACAGTCCACTGTTTGGCTGTGTGACAGTACTTTTAAGAGTCTCTTCCAGGAGAGCATCTTGAGTTTCCAATCGTGCCGTAATGTACAAGGCTGCTGTGGATTCCCTTACAGATTGCACAAGTCTGGGAGCGTATCTCTCAGAAAAGTCCTATAAATGGAACTCTTGGCTCCAAGCATAAATGCATTTGTAAATTCGATAGTGTCACATTTCCCATGCCACCCTGATGGTGCATCAGTGGACACTCCTGCCAGCTCGTCTCCCCACCCGCTGAGGAACTCATATGCAATCGTGTGTTTAGATACTTGCTAACACCGCTAGGTATCAAGTGGTATCTCAAACTGGTTTTTAGCTTATTTTTAAGCATCTTTATCCTGCTATGATTTATGACACATAAAGCTAACTTAGTTGTATGTTTCAGTGAGTTTTAGGAAGTTAATGGAGTTACAGCCATCACCCCAATCTAATTTTAGAACACTTCTCTCATCCCGAATCTCTCACATATTTTAAATTTTCTTTTCTCTGACTGAGATCAAGCATTAAGATCACTTTCTTTTTCATTTTCTTTGAATTTTCTTTTTATACCTTCGCACAGTTTTTAGTTGTACTTTTTTCTTTCTTATTGATTTGCAGACACTCTTTATATATAATGCTCCCAGACTGGGGCAAGTGCCTTTCCTCACGTAAGCACTGGGGATTCCAATTCCCCTAGACTGGGACGAGTGGAATCTGCTGATGTGCCTGTCCCTCCACCACAGAGTGACCATACCTGATCTTATTCCACACCCACCCCCAACCTCTCAGCACAGGCCCTGGCCCAGAGTATGTCTCTGCCAAAAAGCCTCAGCTCGGTATTTGTAAACGTGTGGTGCTTCCCCCTCACGGTTCCTCTCACAGTTTGCGACAGTGTGTTCATCGCTGTCAGTCTGTTTGCACGCCGAGGCAACCCCTAGACGGGTGCCATGGCCATTTTGTTTGACACTGTGCACCCAGGGTGAGGAACGCTGTTGCCGAGCACTTTAAAGCGGCCGCTGGATCTATAAACGGACAAACACTTACGTAGTTTACAGAACCGAGGGAAAAAGACGCTGGAAATACCACCAAAGCGTGCAGAGAAGGAACGCAAAAGCAGCGTGGCCACAGCCCCCTTTATTTCTATGAAGGACACATCCCCGACCCAGGGACCTGCAGTGGAGCCTGGGGCTGGTGAGACCACCTCCACCACGCTGAATGTGGGGCTGGGACAGCCAGGTCTGGAAGCGAAGCTGGAAATGAATCTCTTCACGCAAACTCTTCCACTTCCAAATATCGGTAGTAGTGGGTTGTTGCACCCGACTTGCTGTTTAAATACATGCTCGGGAGGAATTCTCGTAACAATGCCAGGGCCTGACCTGAGGCTCAGAGTAGGAAAGCAGCTTGCCAAAGGCCATCTAGCCGGAAGGGGCTGTGCGTGCTGGGGGCTCCGGCCCCAGAGCCTGAGGTGCTCCAGGAGGAACAGGCACTGCTGAGTAGCCCCCGCCGAGGGAGATGGGCAGGCCGAGCTCCACCTGGAAGCCCACTGGGGCCGTGGCCTCCTGTCGGCCCGCTCACAGCAATTCATCATCGCGGCCTGCTGACAAGGCAGGGCAATTATCTTGTATTATGAGCGAAGGCTCCTGGGGCCCAGGCGCGGGGAGAGGCCAGGCTCCCGTCCCTGCCCTCGCAAGCACACGCCGGGGGTCCTCAAGCCCCCACCCCCAGACTTGAAGGCTGCCGCAGGTCAGTGGAGCCGAGCACCCCGGGGACCAGGGTGCACCACGCGTGGGTGGTGGGCAGGGTGTAACAGTGGAGCGGAGATGCTGGGGCCGGCCCACCTGCCCGCATTCCCTGGACCCCCAAGGATTCCAGGGCTGAGCTGCTGCGGGGAACAAGCCAGCCCTCCACCCGCTGGAGCCAGCAGAATCACTGCAAGAGAAACACTCAGTACAGACGGAGAACAGAGGGGCAGGCAGGGCGGGCAGAGAGCCCGGGATGGGGATGTTCGGCCCCAAAGCGCGGGGAGACGGCTCCTGCGGCCCTGGCAGGAGACGGGGACACAGGGTCTGAGGGTCAGTGAGGCCTGTTAGGTAGGTTCTCAAGGGTCCTTCTGAGAGGTCATCTTGCTGCCAACTAGGCTGCGTGGCGTTGACAGGCGGCCCCGTCTGTAATTTCCTGCCGATCCATCCATCCTTTCGACAGACACTTGTGGGGTATGTCCCGAGGCCCGGCGGGCCTGGGGATGCGTTGGTGGCGGACAGAGACCCCGGCCAGCCGCTCCCGCGCGGGGCCGCCAGGGGGCGCGCCGCGCCCGCGCGCCGGGGGTCGCGGGCCCGGCCGGGGGGGGGGGGCGGGGGAGGGGCGGCGCCGCAGGTGGGGTGACTTTGGGTTTGACCTGCCTGGCGACGAGCTAATCCCGGCGTATAATAGGCTCCTGGGAGACAGGGAAAATGGCTGCGGCACTATCTGCGTCGCCATGGGGACCATCGCGTGTGCGTGTGTGTGTGTGTGTGTGTGTGTCCATGTCGGTGCGCGCGCACGCCTGGAAAGCACGGCCTTTGTGGGCGGCGCGGGTAGCTAGCGGCGCGGGGACCTCTGGCGGCGGGGCTCCGGTCTCTCTCGCCGCAGGTCCTGAGCGAGGGGGCTCTGGGGCCCCGGGCAGGCGCGCCCCGAGGCGGGCGGGGACACCTGGGTGTTTCTGAACTCCTCGTTTGGTACCTAGCACACACCCGCTCTGGCTGGAGGGGGGCAGGCTGGTGTGTGCGGGTTTGGGGGGCGGCCAGCACAGGCAGGCCCAGGGAAGGGCCCCTGCCCCCTCCCCAGGACACACAGCAGATACATAAGGCCGCACCCACCCTCGTGCAGACCTGTGCACAGAGTCACGCGTGGTGGCACGCGCCTAGGAGCATGCGGACCCCAGGACCTGTGGCACACCCACGCCCGGATACACACCGCCTGGCCTGGTGGCAGGCGACACCTCCTCCCGTGTGCACTCCTAGACGGCCTTGCGGAGGGCAGACACGTGGATCACCCCCCAACCACGTCTGCACCCGCAGGCTGGCATGATCGCTCCTTCTCGCACGTGTCTGGTCACTCTGGGGGACACGCATGCCCGCACGCTCACGCAGCACCCCGTCCTCAGGCAGCCTCACCTGGACCACCCCCTCACTCGGCCTGAGCATACCCCACCCCCCGCCCCCGCGCTTCCTCATCTCTTACTTGTTCGACGTGCCCGCAGGTACGCCAACACCCCTGCTCGTTCGGTGCCCACCCACTAGCACACCGCCCCGCGCTCATCTACACACGCCGGGCACACCCGGGGACACACACTTGGGTGCCTTCGGCAGGCAGGCCGGCCGGCGGCCCGCGCACCGGGCGCCCGAATGCCCCTCGCGGACGGCTATCTGCCTGCCCATCAATGCGCGGATCTGTGGTGGTAAATGATGCATTCGATGGCGGGCGCATTTGTTGTGCGCGCTCTGAAAGGGCTCCGATAATCTGGAAGGCAGAGATAAGGAACACCATTTATTCCGCGGCACTTTGGAAACAATTCCCTAACCCTGTACAGCCCCATTCTCGGGCAGCCTCCGGGAGCCGGGCAGATAACGATTGGCTATTCATTATCTTCGCCGGGAACAAAGATTAGCCGGCCGAGATGAAAAATTACCCCCGGACAGCGGCGCAGCCCCGCGCGGACCCCCCTGCCCGCGCCTTGGGGCCCCGCCCTCCCGCCCGCGAGCTCCACGCTCACGCCCTCCCGGCCGGCGGGCCTGGGCACTCGAGGATGCTCCGACGTGCGGGGAGGGGGGCGCGGCTGGCGGTCCGTCTCCTTCTGCCACCCCGCCCAGTCTGTCTTTCACGTCCCTCTCCCGCCTCTTTCCCCGAGGGGCCCTTTCTCCGCTGGCCCTCCCCACCGAGGTCTAGGAGCCCCTGGGGTGCCCTCCTCTCTATCTCTCTCATCTCTCTGACCGCGTCTCTTTCTCTGGTTAACACTTTCACTGCTTCCCTTCCCATCTCTCCAAGCCTTTCTGCCGCTTTTTTCTTTTCTTTCTGCTACTTTTTGGTCCTATCCCTGAGGGTCCCCCAACCCACCACCAGGCCCTCTATTGCTGTTGCTGTTAACAGTCTGTCCTGGGGTCTCCCTGCTTTGTCCCCTTTACCTGTCTCTCTGGACCTTTCTAGCACAGATTCTCCATGTCTCTCCATCCACCCCAGGGAGGCTCCAGCCGCGCAGGGAAGGGAGATGGTAATTGGGGTGAAGATGGGGAGCTCCCCCTCCCAGGGAGCAGGGCAGACTAGGAAAGGCCCTGTAGACACAGCGCCTGCTGGGTTTGTGGGGGTGCACTCCTGTGCCCCCCACCCCATCCCCCCCAAGGAGGCCACCTCATTAGAGCAGTTATTCAGCATGGCGCTGGCTTTGGCAGATAAGCCTTATCAGCTCATCTCCCCCTCCCACAGACAGACAGCAAGTGCCCTCGCAAATGGCACCCTGGTTCCGCTGGCGGCCTGCCCTGCCGGTCAGGGAAGGTGCGCTGGCAGGCAATCTGGGAAGACGCACACAGTGTCACCCAGAGACACACTCCTCCGCAGCCCGCAGACACAGAGTAACACTGGGAAGAGTCGCACGCGGCTCGCAGATAGATCCGAGCACACGGATGCCCACAGCCCAGTTCATAGACACAGGGGACCCAGAGACACCACTGCTACCGCCCCACCCCTGTGTGTGTCCTCAGGGATGTGCAGCAGCGTGTAGACAGGCACTTGGAAATACCCACTTCCTATCGCAAGGTCCACGGTCACACTGGCCTCACAGATACACAGGGGCACATGTCCAATTCCAGAGCTACTCCCTCCCGAGTGCACCCGCGGGGTCGCACTCTGAAACAGCCACACACAACACACAAACTCGCAGGGACCCACAGAGCAGAGACCAAGTACACAAAGCATCCAGGACCCACAAGAGGAAGCAGACAGATTAATAGCCTCAGCTTTGCAGACTTCCCTTCCAGTGTGCTCACAAATGGCCACAGACACACACGGGCACTCAGCCCAGAGGACTCGCACAGGCAGCATAGTCACCTCCAGCTTCCAAGAAAGCCCCCCACGCAGCGGACGCCCGCTGGCCTGGCAGCTGGGACGCACCTCCTCTCCGGGCACCTGGGCAAGCACTTCCCAGTCTTTTGGAGGCAAAGTACTTTGTCTTTGGGCCAAAGGTCCCAAAGGGCACTTTCACTCTCCCTGGGCAGCTGGGATGGGACTCCAGCCACCGTGCTGAATCTCCTGGTAGGAACTTTGGAAGTTCAAGAACTGGCCTTCCTAGCTCCCAATCTCAGGAGTTTCTTGGGGTGAAGACTCCCCGCTCCTCCACTCAGCCTTCCAAGAACAGCTCTCTGCCCCCACGGCTTGCTCACTCCAGGGCTCTCCTGGGAAAGGCCAGGCTGTGCCTCAAACTCCACTTCTGAAATCCCCTGGCTGCTCTGGAGTTGGGGTGGGCTATAGGTGGGCCAGGCTGAGGGCTTTGTTTACACCCAGGCTCATCAGCCTGGGAGTGAGGCAGTCGTGTGAATGCCAGATGGGTGTCAAGCTACATTTGCGTGTGTGCACGTAGGTGTGACCCAGACCTCCTGCCTGAGGATGTCCATCCACGCCGAGTGTGCTAATGCGTGTGCACGGATGTACGTGCGGCCGTGTGACTGGAGGTGGATTGGAGAAGGAGGAGCAGGCATCTGTGTGCGTGCGTGTGTGAGCGCGTGTGACCACGTCTCTGGAGGTCCCGGGGGGAGAGTCTCCGAAGACAGACCGCTGGCCTTTTTGAGTGCATCCCAGCGTGTGCGCCCCTGCCAGGGCGGGAGTGGGCTGGAGTGGAGGCAAGTAGAGAGAGGCGCCCTGAGTGCCCACCGCCCACCAGCCGCCAGTGGCTGGACCAGGGAGGCTGGGCGCGAGCCCCGGGCACACTCCTGCCCTCCCCCCCGCCCCGGGGCGCTCCCGCCTCCACCCGCCCCCCCCACCAAAGTGATGTCGAAATAAAAGCAGACCGCGGCGGCGGCGGGGGGGCAGGGAGGGCCAGCGCCGCCCGGGCTCACCGCTCACGTCTCCTCCTGGCTGCCGTCGCCCCGTCATCCACCCCGCAAACAAAAGCCGCCCGCCGCACACCATGAGGCCGCTCTCCGCGCCGCCCGGGCCCCGCTGGTAACGCGGCCTGCCCGCGCGGCTCCTTGGTCGCCCTGCTCCGCCCCGGCCCCGGCCGCCCGGGGGCGCCGCCCACCGCATCTCGCTTGGTAAGTCGACCCTTCGCCTGGCCAGGGCCCTGCCAGCCCCCAGGCTCGGCCCACCTGGCATCCTAGTCGAGCGGTCCGCCTGGCCGGGTGCCCCCAACATGTGACCTTCGGGGCTCGCTTTAAGAATCCGAGCGCCTGGAACCCCAGGTCATAGGGGCCAAAACCGGAGAGCGCGTTTGGGGAGTTGTGGCCAGCAGGCCCGACTCGGGCGGGAGCCTTCCCATTTCTCGGACGGAGCCGTAGGCCCCGGGTTCCCGGTTGCTCCGGGAGACGCAGAGCACACCCTCCCGCCCCAGCCCCGGGGCCGGGTCCTTTGTGTTGGCCGCCCCCCACCTCCAGGCCGCGGCGGCGATGCGCCCGAGCCGGGCAGCCGATCGCGGGCTGCACCTGCCGGCTGGCCCCGTGCGCCGGCTTTGCGCGGCTTAACCCGGCGCGCTCTTGCGTGCGCCCCCGCGCGCCGCGCCCCGCGGCCCTTTATCTTGTGTGGCTGGGGTGCGGGTGGGGAGAACCTGGGGTCTGGAAGTCTCCCCCCTGCCCCATGCCGGAGTCGGAATCCTTTTAGTGGAATTTCAATAAGAATGGGGCCGCCGCCGGCTCGGGGATCTGCCTCCGGGGAGGCGGGAGGCATAGACGGCGGGGGTCTGGGTTTGTCTACACCCAGGCATTTAGAATCGTTCCGCAGAGGTCAGGCTTGAACTCCAGGTTGCCCCAAGCGCGAGGGGAAAGGTCTGGCATTCAGGGCCCCCGGATGCTGCAGCCACTCCTTTCCCGGAAAACACGGAAGGAAATTCGTTGTTTTGGAAAAAGCCAGGTCTCCAGGGGTCGGGGACATCTGGCCGTGAGCTCTGGTCTATGCAGGCTCTTCGCGCTGGGATTCGTTCATGAGTAGGCAGGATCCAAGAAGCAGGAAGGGCCAGCGGCGGCCCGGGCGTCTGGGGCGCGTTTCCCAGCCGGGTTGACAAATTGCAGACAAATTGCATCTAACGAAACGGATTTACCCGTTGTCCTATCGCCGGGCTGCAGGGCTGCCAGGCCTCCGAGCAAACCGTGGCTGTTCGCGGAGGAGGGGGCACCGCGCTCGACTGTCTGCAGGTCTCAGCAGGGCCCCACACTGTCAGGCTTGGAGGTGGCGGGTAGAACTTCCCAAGATCTCCCGGGAGCCTGGGCCCAGGGTGCAGACACACGTAGAACGTTGGGCTCTGGTGTTTACGATTCAAAAAGGCCCAGAACATGCAGGGAGTGAGAGAAGCAGCAGGGAGGCAGGAGGAGAGGGAGAGTCGGAGTTTAGGGGGCTGGGAGTGAGCCTCAAAGAGCAGGGGCTCCGCACGGGGGTGCCCCTCTGGAGGATGGCTGAGGCCCGATCTCAGGCCTTGCCTTAGAGACTTCTGAACCCCTCTGGCCAGAGCAGTCCCCTACTCCTCCTCAGGACCCCTCAAGTCACACTGCAGGAGTGGAGCTGGGGGGCTGCTGGGTGGCAAATGAAATATCTCTGTGGAAGGCAGCCGCTAAGCAAATGGATTTCTTTGAGCGCCCTGCACTGCTGGCCAATTAGATGCCCACGGGCAAAGGTGAGAAGAGGTTACAAAGAGAGGGCGAACTTACAGTCCCCGAGGGGAGCGAAGTTGAAACAAAGGGCGGGGAGGAGGCTTTCCCAGGATGGAGGACCCCTGGGCAGCTGGGCGCGGGGCTGAGGCTCCAGATGTCTGCACTCCCAGCTCCCTGCGAAAGCACCCAAACACCGCTGAGCCACGCTCCACCGGAGAGTCTCCAGTCATTTGGAAAAGGTTGTTAGAAAACTGTTTTCGCGGCTGCCCTTCCCCAGTCCTTGGTAAAATCTTGTTCCCATGTAAGGAAAGGGACAGCTTCAGTGAGACCAAAGGGCAGCGACCCGCATTCGCAACAATCCTTGCGAGTGAACCAAAAAAAAAAAAAGAGAGACAGAGAGAGAAAGAAAAAAAGAAGAAAAAAAAGGAACATGTGCCTCCAAAGTGGGTGTCTGGAAACCCCCAAAGTCCAAGGCCCTAAGTTGACATAAATCCGCTCTCTGCAGCCCCGGATCCCCACCCCAGCCCAGCCCATCCTAGGAGCTGGGAGCTGCCTTCAGCCTCCCTGGAGGTTTGTTCCCTCAGCAGGGATCCCATGGTCTGACTGCTCAGTCGGGGAGGCCCCTGGTTAGCATCCATCGGTCTGTCCAGCGGACACACTCACGAGGGACCCCCCATTACTGGCCAGCTGGGGGCCGAGCTGCCTGGCTCCCTGCTTTCCTCTCCCCGCGGGTTCGTTCCTGCGGGAGAAGGCAGCAGTCCCGGGTCCAACGCAGGGGCTCAGTTACCGTGGAGGCCGCGGCCGAGCAGGCCGCCTGCCCGCCTGCCTTCTCTGGGAAGGCGACCCCACGTTCCCGGGAGACGGGGCAGGGTCCCTCTTTCCCTTTTTTCTTCTAGGCCGGGATTGCGGGAAGCGGGGCTGGTGCGGCTCTCCGGAGGCCCCCCGCTCGAGCATTGCTTAACTGTGCTGCTAAGCTCCTCTTCGCGGCGATTTTCTGAGCCGCCGAGCGGAGTAATTAAATCCCCCCGTTCGGGCTTCGAGCTGCGCCGGCCCGGCGGGCAGCGCAGGGCTGCGGCTCGAGCAGCGACCCACCGGGCAGGTCACTCCATCCCTGCGGCGGCCGGGACGCTGCCCCGGAGGGGCTTCAGGCTGCCCCGGAGGAGCTTGCAGCCGAGCTCGCGGTTATGAAACTGCAGACCCACCCAGCCCCGGAGATCATTTGAACCGCGCTTTGGGGGGAAAAAGGCGATTACCTGCTCTCCTGAAAGCTCGGAACGACCGTCTCCCCTCGAACCGACGCTGGGATCGCGGCCGGCGATAAGCTTCCGCTCGGCTCCGGCGTTCACCGCCTGGCGGCCGGCCTGCGAGTCCGGGGCCTCCCGCGCTCCGTCCCCGATTTTGAACTCCATGGGGCGGCCTTGCCGGACACCGGGGATGGTCCCCGGTGCCTCGTTGTCTTTGAGAAGCCCCTGCTGGGCTCTGAGGCGGCAAGACAGGCTGGAGGTTTCGCTGCGATTGCGTTTTACGCGTTGATGAGTCGTAAGCTACAGGCAGGGAGCAGAAACAGACGTACGGAGAGACCGTGGGTCCGGGCCAGGCCGCGCGCGTTTCTGGCGCGCGAGCCGGGAGGCTGCGGAGGCCACTCACCTGCCCGGGCCGGCAGCCGAGGCTCGGCGCTCAGGGCCTCGAGCTCTCGCTCCCGGCTCCGGTGCCTCTTACCCGGCAAGCGCCGGCCTCCTCTCCCGCGGAGCGGAGTTCCGAGAAGCCAGGGCCCCGCGCGCCCCGGAGCGGGAGGCGCGGCCAGCGGCCAGGGCAGACGGGTTCCCAAGGGCCAGAGACGCTCGGTTTCCCTCGGCCCAGGTCTCTGCACCACTGTCCCCCCCCCTCTCCTTTACCTGCGCCAGGGCCTCGGACAGAAGGGGCCGGCGGGACGCCGAGGCAGGGGGAGGCTCCCGTGGCGCTGCCAGAGCTGGCCTTGGAGGGGGTGACGGGGGCATGCCGGCGGAGCCCAGCCTGGCCTGGTGCCCCCCGAGCCGAGGGGACCGAGGGCTTTCCTCCCTCCTCAGATTATTAAAAAGTTCATTTCCTGGCGAATCGGGTGACGTCAGGGGCCCGGCGTCGCGGTGGCGGGGCTGCCGGGCCGGAGAAGCCGCCTCCAGTTACCCAATTACCGACTGTCAATCCTGCCGCCCCTCCCCCCGCCTCCCGGGGGTGGCCGGGACCCCGGCCCTCCCCCCTGCCGTGGGCCCACCTAGCATCCCTCTGGGCTTCTACCCCCAAGGGCCGTGGGCCCAGCGAGGGGAGAGGGGCTGGAGGACGTCGGTGACTCCCCGTTACCCCCGCACCTGTTCCAGGCCCCCTCCCCAATTTCCTTTTCCCGACCCACTCCCTAGGCGCCTCGGTCTCCTGTCTGTACAATGGGAGTGAGCAAAGACAGCGGCGCGCGGGGCCGGGTTCACCCGAAGCTGCATCTCCGGACTGGACGTTTGTGGAGAGCAGTTCCAGGTGGCTGAGGTCTCAGTTCTCAGACCACCGTCTCCTTCTGCCCGGGGGACTTCTTAGGGACCCCCCCCCACCCCACCCCCCAGGAAGAAAATGCCTCCTCCCGCCCCGAGGCGTCTCCTTCGAGCCGGCGCCGGCGCCAGTCCGGGTCTGCACGGCCTCGCCCCAGGCAGTTCGGCCCGTCGGTCTGCAAAGGCCACGCCCGGGAAGGGGGCGCCCCCTCCCCCTCCCCGGAGCCCCAGCCAGGCCACCTCCACCGGGTCCAGCGGTCCTAAGCGGCCTCTCGCCCGAGGCCCAGGTGCCCACGGGAGGCCCTGGAGTTCCTGCCCCTCGCTGCTCTTGACCCGCAGCTGTCCTCCGAACCCCTGGCCCCCGGTCTGGCCAGAGTCCCCCTTGGGGGACGGAACGGCCTGGGGAGGTAGGTGGACCACCGTGGCCACGTTCAGTGGTAAAGGAGGCGGGGTCCGAGAGAGTGGACGGACTGGGGTCCCCGGGAGAGGACACCGAACGCCCAGAGGGTGCGCGGCCCAGGCTTCTGGGGAGGGGGCCGGGTTGGAGGTTAGTTACTGGGAGCAGGGCCCGGAGGGTAGGGGGACCACGCGGGCCCGGAGAAAAGGGCGCAGCAGCTCGCCGCGGGGCGCGAGTCCTGGGGCTGGGGGCGTCGGCAGCAGGGGCCGCCGGGAGGGGGCGGGCGGGCGCGGGGGGCGGCCTGCGGGCGCGTCCGGAGTCCGCGGCCCGGGAGCCGCGGGCCGGCCAATGGGGGGCGGAGGCTGGGCGGCGCGCGGCGCTGATTGGCTGGCGCGCGCTTCTTAGGCGCGCGCGGCCCCCGCTTCATGTCTGTGCCGGAGCCGCGAGCTGGCGCCAGCTCGGCCGGACGATGCGGAGCGGCCGGAGCCGGGCGGGCCCGAGGCCGAGGCGCGCGCTGCCCCCTGCTCGCACCCCGTGAGACCCTCCGGCCCTCCGGACGCGCCGTCCCCGACCCCGCGCCGCCCGCGCCGAGGCCGCGCCTCTCCCGCGCCGCTGCGTCTGTAAGTTCGGGCTGCGAGAGCGGGCGGGGGGGTCCTGGGGCGCGCCGGGCTCCGAGAGGTCATTGCGGGGGCCGGGCCGCGGGTGGCCGCTGTGCGGAGCCTCGGTGAGAAGTTCGGCTTGTGTCGCCGGGGAGCGCGCGGGGGGCTGGCGCTTGGCCCGTGGGGCTGCGTGCGCGCGCGCGCGCTCGCGCGCGTGTGTGTGTGTCTGGGGGGGAGAGGTCAGCGCCAAGAGTAGTTCTATGAGTGTCGCCAGCATCGTGCGCCCCGCGGGGGCCCCCCCGGGCGCCGGGCTTTAACTTTTTAGTCTGTTTATGCGTTTGTGCACAGGGATGGTGCGGGGTGGCATGGTGCGGGGCGAGATGGGGGAATGACTAAAGTGCGGCTGTCTACGTGCGTTAGGGTCACTGGTGCCGGGGTTTTGTCCCCGCGTGTGACCCCGTGCTCAGAAGTGTGTGGCTCTGGGTACCCGAGTCACGGTGTGAGCGTGCGTGGCTGAGCCGGCCCCCCGCGCCCCTCCTTTCGTTTTGAGCTCTGGGCTTTCCTCCCACCCGGGTCTGGTCCGCGGCTGAGCTCGGCTGGGGCGCAGCGGCGCGCGGGACGCCTCACGGTGGGGCTTGGAGGTGTCCGGCCGCGGCGGCGCCCCTCATGGCCCCCCTCACGCCCCCTCCGTCGTGCAGGCGCGCCGCCACCGCCTCCGCGCAGACCCCGCGCCTCCGCCGCCAGCCATGGAGGTGGCTCCCGAGCAGCCGCGCTGGATGGCGCACCCCGCCGTGCTGAACGCGCAGCACCCCGACTCGCACCACCCGGGCCTGCCGCACAACTACATGGAGCCGGCGCAGCTGCTGCCGCCCGACGAGGTGGACGTCTTCTTCAACCACCTCGACTCGCAGGGCAACCCCTACTACGCCAACCCGGCCCACGCGCGCGCGCGCGTCTCCTACAGCCCTGCGCACGGTGAGCCCCGGGCCCGAGAGTGACCAGGACCCGGACTCCGAGCGCCCGGCGCTGGACGCGGGGAGGCCCGCTGCCTGCTTCCCGGATGTGGGGTCCGCAGCAATCGGGGCCGCTGAGAAATCGGGGCGGGAAAGGAGGGGGCAGCGGCCTCTTGAGGCTCTGGGACCCCTGGGGCTTCTGCCTGTTTCCAGCTGACCTGCGGGGTAGGGGGGGCCCTCCCGGCTCGTCCAGGGGCTCCTTCTGTGCCACTTGTCCCTCAGTTGGGGACTGACGTTCCTGGTGAATTGTCGGTTGGGGTGTTATGTTTCCAGTTGTCTTTGGGTAGGGGTCGCGGCAGTGGGGCGTCCTGGCTCCCCCTGCGCACCCTGACGCCCCCTCCCCCCTCCCCCGTAGCCCGCCTGACCGGAGGCCAGATGTGCCGGCCGCACTTGCTGCACAGCCCGGGACTGCCCTGGCTGGACGGGGGCAAGGCAGCTCTCTCCGCGGCCGCTGCACACCACCACAACCCCTGGACTGTGAGCCCCTTCTCCAAGACGCCCCTGCACCCCTCGGCCGCCGGAGGCCCCGGGGGGCCCCTGTCCGTGTACCCGGGGGCCGGGGCTGGGGGCGGGGGCGGCAGCGGCTCAGTGGCCTCCTTGACCCCCACCGCAGCCCACTCGGGCACCCACCTCTTCGGCTTCCCGCCCACGCCCCCCAAGGAAGTGTCTCCGGACCCCAGCACCACCGGGGCTGCCTCGCCGGCCTCCTCCTCGGCAGGGGGGAGTGCCGCCCCCAGGGGGGACGACAAGGATGGCATCAAGTACCAGGTGCCGCTGGGCGAGAGCATGAAGATGGAAGGCGGCAGCCCCCTGCGCCCGAGCCTGGCCGCCATGGGCACCCAGCCTGCCACTCACCACCCCATCCCCACCTACCCCTCCTACGTGCCAGCGGCCGCCCACGACTACAGCAGTGGGCTTTTCCACCCCGGAGGCTTCCTGGGTGGCCCGGCCTCCAGCTTCACCCCGAAGCAGCGGAGCAAGGCCCGCTCCTGCTCAGGTGAGGCGAGGGCCCAGGGCCTCCCGGGAGTGGGGAGGGCTTGCAGTTTGGTGGGAGGGGGCTGAGACCCGGGCGAGGGGGCGGCCCGGGTCTCTCTGATCCGGGGTGGCTGATGGCCCCCGACCGATCTTTGAGTCCCCAGAATGGGGGAGCAGGCAGACGTTCTTAGGTGCTCCTGGTGGCCCCAGAGTTTGCTTCCTGTTCCCATTCCTTACCCTCCCCTCCAAGGTGGGCCACTGCCTGCCCGGGGTCCCCTGTCCCTTCCCTGAGCCTGAAGCGAATGTTCTCATGACTGTGTGAGAGAGAACGCCGGGTGTAGGGAGCGTGGCGTGGCAGCTCAGACGTGTGTGTCCGTGTGTCCGTGAACGTTGGTGCTGCGCTGGGGGCCCTCTGCCCTCCTCAGGGCTCTAGACCCTTAAGGAATCTAGATCTGCAACTCGATCAGGGATCTCATGGCTCCCAATCTCCTTGGGAGAGTTCCCCCGAGGCCAAATTCCCAGGACCAGCGCGCTCCCTGCCCCCTGGCGTGTCCTTCCCTCTCCCTCCCTGCTCGGGGGTCAGGGGCTGCCTCTGCCCGGGGCTGCGGGGACTGGCTGGAGCCGGCTAGGGAGCAGACGCGGAGGCTGCTGTGGGGCTCCCGCCGTCCTCACCTCCTTTCAGCCCCTTTGAGAGCACTTTCAGCACGTTCACTCCGGAGTCCAGCAGCCGCACGCTCCTGCCCGTGTGGGCTGCCAATTTAAAGGACGTGGGGAGAAACGTGCAGGGTCAGCTCGCACTGAGGCTGCCGCCCGTGCCCACTTGGGTCCTACGTTGGGGGGCCCTGTCTGACCAGCTCGCTGGCCTTTTAAGTCGTCCTTTCTCTCAAATTGGTTTTACGTTCTATTCGAATTCCAGATGGTCTTCTCACAACAAAACAAACTAGCACCACCAAGAGCCGCCCCGCAAGGTCACTCAGGCTGCTCGGCCTAAAAACGAAAGGGCTGAGTATTTACTTCGTTTGAAACAGCAGCAACTTCCATCCCAGTCCAGGGCCTTGGCGGAAGGCACAGGAGGCTGGGGAGAGAGACGGAAGTGACCGAGGACGGGGGACGGAGAGCAGAATCTGAGGGCCCGGGACAGGGACCCAGGAGAGGCAGGCGCAGCTGGGGAGAGAGGACGGGGCGGAGAGGAGAGGGACTCGAAGGGGCCCAGTCTCCGGCCCGGCTCGAGCTGGTGCCCTGAGCAGAACCTGGGGCCCGCTCCCCTCCCTGCCATTAGCTGCCCTCTGAATCCCACCTCCTGGTCCCTCTCCAGCCCAGCTGGAACTAAGAGTCCGCAGGCCCCTGCAGCAGGCTGGCCCGTGTGACCCTGTGTCCCCCGTCCCCTTGCAGAAGGCCGGGAGTGCGTCAACTGCGGGGCCACAGCCACCCCTCTGTGGCGGCGGGACGGCACCGGGCACTACCTGTGTAACGCCTGCGGCCTCTACCACAAGATGAACGGGCAGAACCGGCCGCTCATCAAGCCCAAGCGGAGGCTGGTAGGAGCAGCGGGGGCCTGGGGGTGGGGGAGCACCGGGCGGAGCGTCGACCTGGGCCGAGCCGCACTTATTTACACACAAAAAACCAAGCCTTTAAATGCAGCTGCTGGAAATCTTTTATCATGAGAATCACTTGCTTGGCAGTTGGGGCAGCCTGGCTTTTTAGGCTAGATTCTTTCCAGGCCATGTTTCCCCTGGGCAGCCCACCTGGTACGTTCAGGGATTCCCCCCAACACAACCACTGGAGCAGAGCATCCAGGGGCCCAGGTCCCATCCCCTGGCCTCTGTTAAACTTTTAAAAATAGGGCCGTGAAGTCATGTTCCCTGTAGCCCGGGGCTGCTCTCCCTGGCTTCCCAACACACAGTCTCCTCGTGCTTATTTAAATAAAACACACACACCAACCACCAAAAAAAAACCTGCCCTTTATTATTTTTCCATGGAGTCACCTATACTGTGTATTTTCATTTGAGTGATTTAAAAAAAATGCCCTTTCGGATCTCCTGCCGGAGTTTCCTATCCGGACATCTGCAGCCCAAAGATAAGGAAACTTCGCGTATCTGTTTCCGGACTCCGCGAGTTTTCAGTCTCTCTCCTCGGCTCAGTCCTGCCTCTCGCTGGGCTGTTTTGAAATTTCTAATACCCTCCACTCTGCAAATAATGCGTAAAATGCTAAGAATAATAAATATATTTTTTCAGGGCGAAGTGATTTACGAGGGAGGCTTAAATCGCTTGCCGATTCGGGGGCCCCTGGTTTTTTTTCCTGGAGCAAGGGCGGGGTGAGGGCCCGGGCAGGCGGAGGATGCGAGGCCAGCCCCTGAGTCAGAATTCCAGCTCCGGCTGCTTACTCACCCTCAGCCCTCCCCGCCCGGGGCTGCAGGCTGGCCCCTCTGGACCAGGCTGGGGCCTGGGGTCACGCCTGCCCCTGCTGGCCTGGGTTCCCCCCCCAGCCCGCCGCCCACCGTTCCCTGGGATGTGCTGCTGTGGGGGCTGGAGAGCGAGGCTGCCTTCTGGGCTGAAGCTCCTCTCAGCCCGCCTCTGGGGCGCCTGCTGCTGCCTTCTCCAGGAGTCCGGTGCTCCGGGTCAGGCCTGTACTCCTCGAGGGGCTGCGGGCAGTCGGGACCCTGGGGACTGGGGGACAGGGCCCTGGACAGGTAGATCGGCGTTGTCCAGTAGGTTGTGACCAATGGATGCCTTCTGGGCATGCACCATCCATTGTGGTAGCTTCCAGCTGTGCTGTGATTAGGGATCCCCTCAAATGTGGCCGTTGCAACTGAAGAAACTGTATTTCTAACTTGCTTAAACTGTAGTTCAGTTGAATTTAAATGGCCACGTGGCCAGTGGCTACTGCGCTGGGCGGTGTGCAGCTTGACTCCTGAGCGTTTGTCCTCCCTGCCCTGGGCAGCTGCGGGGCCCCGTCTTCTGGCCCTGGGGCTTGGACGTGCCCAGGACTGTGGATTTTGTGGGAATTGCAGCCCCAGCTTGAGGCACCCGGGGGGGGGGGGACGGGCCAGCCGTCTAGACGGGCTCCCTCTCCGAGCCTCAGTTTCCGTGTGTGGCATTCATGCTCCGAGGGCTGGGGGAGGTGGCTGCCTCCCCTTGCAGCACTTGCAGCCCCTTTGGCTCTGAGAGCACTTCAGTCTGAACTTCTGTGATGGTTTAGGTTTCTGATTCTGAGATGCAGAGACTCCTGTGCGATTCGCGCTCCTGGGCTCAGTGGGTTGGGGAAGGGAGCCAGGGTGGTGTGAGGGTCAGGAGGGAGGTCGCGGGGGGCCGTGGGAGCCCAGCTTGCCGACCCTGCCCCGTCCCGCCCCCCCAGTCGGCCGCCAGGAGAGCAGGCACCTGTTGCGCAAATTGTCAGACGACGACCACCACCTTGTGGCGCCGGAACGCCAACGGGGA
Organism: Bubalus bubalis; assembly: GCF_019923935.1. Taxonomy (NCBI): domain Eukaryota; kingdom Metazoa; phylum Chordata; class Mammalia; order Artiodactyla; family Bovidae; genus Bubalus; species Bubalus bubalis. Next base: position 59,215,960 of record NC_059177.1, read on the forward strand.
CCCCGTGTGCAACGCCTGCGGCCTCTACTACAAGCTGCACAATGTGAGCGGCCCCGCCCCTCCCTGGGGACCTCGGGCTTTGTGCTGCGGGGAGCGGCCTGGGCCGCCATCCCCGGCGTGGCTTGGCTTGGGAAGCGAGCGCCAGAAGGGCTTCCCACGAGGGGGGCAGCTTGCTGGAGGACGCCCCCCTGGTCGGGCATCTCTGCTCAGAAGCAAAGCCTGCAGTGGGTGGGCTTCTGCAGGGTGGTGGGGGTGGGGGGGCAGTGCCCTACAGGCGCCTTTCTTGGCAGGGAGGGCGGGAAGGCCCTGGAGGCCGATGGGCCTTCGGGAGGGGCCCCCCTGGCCAGGCTGGGGGCGTGGTCTGGCCGGGAGGGGAGCTCCAGCCTCTGAAAGCTCTGCGTGGCCCCCCAGGTGAACAGGCCGCTGACCATGAAGAAGGAAGGCATCCAGACCCGGAACCGGAAGATGTCCAGCAAGTCCAAGAAGAGCAAGAAGGGGTCTGAGTGCTTTGAGGAGCTGTCCAGGTGTGTGCAGGACAAGGCCTCCCCCTTTAGCGCCGCCGCCCTGGCGGGACACATGGCGCCTGTGGGCCACCTGCCGCCCTTCAGCCACTCCGGCCACATGCTGCCCACCCCGACGCCCATCCACCCCTCCTCCAGCCTCTCCTTCGGCCACCCCCACCCGTCCAGCATGGTGACCGCCATGGGCTAGGGACCGCCCCACGGACTGACGGAAGGACGCCAGGGATGGCGCTCCCACGGCGCGGGGGACCCAGTACCCAGCTGGCCGGCCCGCCCCGAGACCGCGGCCCCTGCCCGCCCAGCTGGACACGCACGGCCTCACCTGTGGGCGCCCTGGCCGCCACTGTGAAGCCGCTCCCGGGCAGGCCTGGCTGCACCCAGGCGGGGTTTCCGCTGAGGACTGTAAGCGTAAAGGACAACTCTGAAGAGACACGAGCGGGCGAGGGACACTCGGGGGCCGCGGAGAAGACAGGGGAGCAGGCGGAGGAATTTTTTTGGCTCAGGTTTCTCACGAGGATGGGGAGACTTGGTTCTTGGGGCCGGGTGCCACGTGGCCAGCCTGCCTGCCCGGCTCTGGGGGCAGGTCTCTGGGGGGACCTGGGCCCCCTCTGCAAGCGCCGAACCCAGCTGGGCTGAGCCTCTCCAGGGGGGCTGCGCAGGCCCCGGAGGGCAGAGACAATCAGGGGCGGCCCTGTGCGGATTCCCAGGCCAGGGCTGGGTCACAGGAAGGAAGCGCTTTCTTGAGAGGGGAAACGTCTCCCACATCGCTCTCTGGTCCTGAGGCTGGAGCCAGCCTGGCCTGAGCGCCCTCCATGGCCCGAGCCTGTGCCACCGCCTCGGCCGGAGACGCCCTGTACATACGTCTTTTTTCTGCTAGCCCCTGAACCCCCCTCTTCTCCAACACCGACGCAAAAGAGAAACATATAAAAAAACAAAAGGAGAAAACCTGCATAAGCTTAACTCGCTGACGAGTTGTTTTATTTTTAAACTCTTTGGGTCCAGTCAATTGTACGTGGCCACAAGAGCCCTTGCTGTGGAACAAAGAAAACCTACAAACCAAGGCTGTGGCTGGAGAGGCTCTCAGATCGCACCGTCCTCGGACGGGGGCCGGGGGCCGGGGCTGCTCCAGGCTTCGGGGGCTCGCCCGGCAGGTGGGGCTGCCGGGGCCCCGCTGCGCCGTGCTGTGGTTGTCTGGACCCTTCCCAAGGTACAGCTGTGCATAGCCGTGTCCGGGCGGAGAGTGTGTGCGGCCGCGGCGGCTGGCGGGGGCCGGCCCAGGAAGGGGACTGTGCCGATGCAGGCCAAGTGCAATAGGGCAGCACAGCCGGACTAACTTATTTTGTACTAGTATCCGCATAAGAAGAAGAATCGGCAGTATTTTCTGGTTTTATGTTTTATTTGGCTCGTTTTATTTTGGATTAGTGAACTAAGTTATTGTTAATTATGTACAACATTTATATATTGTCTGTAAAAATTGTATGCGCTCTTCCTATTCCTTCAAAGTGAATACTGTTAAGAATAATAAAATACTTTTGTGAATGCCTCTGGCCTGCCTCATGGGCTCACGGGGCTCCTGAGTCCCGCCTGGGTGTGGAGACTGTTAAGAGCGAACAGGTCCTACAGCCCTGGGATTCAGACGGAAGAGCTCCTGAGCCTCCCCTGAACTGTGCCACCGGAACTTCCTCACCGCCTGGTGGGGGTCCTGGGGTCTCTGTGCGTGTGGGGGAGGAGGCTCAGGGAGGCTGTGGGCTCTGCACCCTTTAGCCACATGCTGGCCCTTTTCCTAAGGGCTCAGCAGGGCTCAGGGAAAGCCCAGGGGGTGGCTCCCCCTGCCACCCTCTCGAGCTCCTGTGTCTGAGTTCCCTGCTCACCACTGTGTCCACCGGCAAACCTGCTTACCGGTGTCTTTGACCACTGACGTCACTGAGTGCTGTTCTCTAATCAATGATTCTGGTTACTGGGGACGGTCATCAGGACTAACACTCCTGATCAATGACACATCTGATCACCAGAGCCTGTGACCGTAGACATCCGCTTACTAACAGCCGATTGCCCAGTCGTGATCGCCGGTGTTTCATCGAGGCCTCTGCTGGGGGCTGTGTCCGGTCACTGGCTGTGCTCAGCAGTGTCTCCAGTGGCAGGCCCTGCTTGCCGGTCACGTCTCCTAACCACCTCTCACCACCCATGCCACACCCACTCCGGCAGTGTCCCCAGCGGGCTGCCCGGCTGCCGACGCCCCTGCGCCCGACCACCACCATGCCGTCACTACTATTCCGGGTCATGCAGGGTGTGGTCACCAGCGTCACCGATCAGGACTTTCCTAGTCAGGGACGGGTCTGATTGCTCATACGTGATCAGCGTCCGCAGGCCCACGCCACCCTAGCACCAGCGTCTCTCAGCAATGTCCTTGGTCACTTGTCTCCAGTGACCTCAGGACCACTGCCCCTGGTTGCGGAGGGGCCTCCTTGCCATCAAATCTTCCGACTGCCCAGTGAGAGGCATTGCGTTCAACACGGGTGACTGCCAAGTCTTCCCTTCCAAGTCCCCGATGACCAGTGTCCCTCATCCCCCATCATCAGTGGCAGCAACCGCCAACCTCACAGGTCCCCGGCAACACCTCAGTCTCTAACCATCAGGGCCTCGATCCCTGGAAGATCACACACCTCTGGGTGGTCGCGGTCACTGACTCGAAGCCTCTTGGTCTCTGATAAAGTGAAAGTGAAGCCCCCATCACCTCCTCACTCCCCACAGCTCTGCTCTGTGACTCGTGGTATCTGCGACCAAGGCTCCCTCTCGCCAGCAGGATCTCTGATCTCCCCGAGGTCACATTCCTCCTCAAGTCTCTCTGCTCACCGTCCATGACCCTGACCCCCACCGTCTCTGCTCCCCGGGTCCCTGGCGACGTGTATCTGACGGCCATCTATCTGCTCCCAGGCCCTCACGTCCACTGCCCAGGAGGCTCACCCTTATCCGCCTCAGCCCATACCGCAGGCTGGAGGGCGCAGGCTCAGGTGCCTGCTGAGGCTCTCAGATGACCACCCCCCCAGTCAGGACAGAGGGAGGGGAGTGCCTGCCTGGGGCCCTGACCCACGCTGCCCCTGCCCCTGCTGTGCCCCCGCTGTGCCCTCTGCCTGCGCCCTCGCTGGAGCAGAAACAGCCTGCTGTGTAGTCGGGGCAGGCTCTCAGCAGCTCCCCTCCTGGCCACAGGGCTTGGCCTCCCCTCCCGGGGTCTTGCTGGCCTGCGCCCCGGCTCCCGACTGCAGGAGAGGATGTCTCACTTGGACAGTGCATCGAGTGCGCACACACACCTGGCCCTGCTGTGGTCTGGGGGTTACACGGCCCACAAGACCAGCAAGACTCTGCTCCCAAGCAGAGGACGTTCCAGACCGTGAGCAGCATGGCGACCCCGCCCGGCCTCTGGCCAACAGGCCCTCCACCCAGAGTCCAGGGCCACCGCCTAGAGCCCGGAGACTAAGCTGCTGCCCGAAGCACAGGGCACAGAGCCTGACCCCCGACCCAGAACTTAGCACCTACCTGCGGGAACTCAGCCTGAGGCCCTGAGCCCGGACCTCAGAATCCGGGCGTCAGAGCAGAGCCCAGAACCCCCGGGGCCCTTCTGTGGGCCCCAAGCCTCAGTCCAGAGCTTGCAGCTCAGAACCAGAGCCCACTCCCGACCCAAGCACAGAATCCACAGCCCAGGACGACCCCTGGAAGAGGCCTCCCTGTCCCCAACGCTTCTCTATTAGACCCCCATCTCCCTCCTTCTTTCTGCCGCTGGAGTCCCTGCAGGGGCCTGGGCCATGGCCGCGGAAGGTGCCGAGAGCCAGCTAGACGCTGGGCTGCTGGCGGGAGCTTCTCAGACACCCATGAACTAGACCAGGTCACTGATCCCGCACACGGGAACTGGCCCTGTTGGTTCTTGGCGTGGGGGTGGGCCCGAGACACGCGAGGCTCCTTGCTGGGGGGGACCTGTTGCCAGGACTATGGGTTTGCAGGGCAGGGGGCTCTGACAGAGCTGGGTGGAGGGTGGCAGTGGGGGCGCGGTGCTGAGGGGGACGGTGGACCCAGCAGTGGGGGGGCGGCTCGTGCTGGCCCTGGAGGCCCAGCTCCCAGGCCAGCAAGTCCCTCCCAAGCAGCAGGCCCAGGCCCAGGGCTCCCATCCGCACCGCTGTTCCCAACCCCCAGTGACGTCTCCCACAGCCCAGGGTCATTGTGCTGGAAACAGTTTCGATTCTGTGGCCGCCGAGCTCCCAGGCAGGGCGGGCGTGCTGCTCCGGGCGCCGGGGCCTTTATGACTGCGGGCGGCGCCGGGCGCCGGGGGTGGGCCGGCCTTTGTTCCATCTGTTTGCACCCAGGGGGACAGGCGGCCTGGGCCCTTCCTCCTGCGGGGCCCCTTCTTCCCATTTATGGGAGGAAGGACCCAACCCCTCCTTGTAATTCTTACAGTCCAGCTCGGTCCCCAAAACCCTCCTCCCCACTCCTGGTGACCCTCCGCCAGGAACAGGGCAGGGAGCCAGCATTCCAGGCCCCAGGGTCCCAGACCAACCCCACCCCAGGGGAACTAGGTGTGGGCGGGATGCCTGGGCCCAGCTCACCTGGGAGGAAGGGAAGGTAAGCCACGGGACTGTCCCGGGGGTGGGGGGGTGGCGCGTCCTGAGCCGCGGCGGCCGGCACATCAGAAGGCGGCCTGGCTTGTTTTGCTTTTAGGCAAAATGATGAAATGATTCCGAACTTTATCTGGAAAAACTAACAAGACCAGCAGAACAAGTCAGAAAATTAGGGAAAAACAGAGCACAGAGTGTGTGTGCGTGCACGGCTTTCCACTATTAAACACGATTCTCTCGGTCGTTCAAACCTTGTGGCTGGGCGGACAGAATAAGCCGATCAACGGCTCAGACTCGTGTAAGTCCGAAAGAGACCCGATTATTTACAAGATAACGGGTGATGAACGAGGTATCCTGCATTGATGCAGGGCGCAGGGCTATTCAGTCCCGGGGCTCGGAACACCTAGCTGGCAGCGCCTCCATGGGTGAAGGCCTGCTCAGGTCTGGGACCAACAGCCTGCGGGCCGGACCAGCCAGCAGACGAGTTTTGTTTGGGCTGCACCATGTTTGACAAAAATATAACTGAGTTGCAAATACTTCTCAGTTAGGACATTCAGGGAGTTCCCTGGCAGTCCAGTGGTTAGGCTACCTACCAGTGGTTGCATTACCTTGGCTTGGGTTCAATCCCTGGTCAGGATACTGGGATCCTGGAAGCCGTTTGGAACAGCCAAGAAAAAAAAAAATTGGGAGATTCACTTAAAAAGAGGCCAAAGAGCTGGCGCTGAGGGGCTGCATGTGTGCAGGGCCATCTCTGCAGTGCTCCCCTCAAGCCCTGCTCTGTCCCCACCAGGCCCTTCCCGCCCAGGCCTGTCTGGGTCTTGGGGACACGGGGCTTGAGTCCCAGCGTCCCATGGAGTCTATGCCGCGTCCTGACTTCTCAAGGAGTTGTTCTCAAAACCATTCAGTGCAACCTAGCCAGCTGGGTCACCCGGGTTGGTTCTCCGAGAGATTGGCCAGGGAACACTGCGAAGCAGCTCTAGGTGAAGTCTGGCCTTTGAACGAATCAGAGAGAAAGAAGGTCCCATTTTAAGGAAATGTGCTAAGACTGCAAACCTTCTGGGGCAGGGAGGGAGTGGGGATGATGCCTGGGGTCTGCGGTGCCTCTGAAATGAGCCCTGAGACCACAGTCCAGCTCCAAGGCTAGAACGCTGAGTAATCTTCCAAAAGAGAGGCTGGGTACAACCCACATGCTCAGAAAGAGGGCATGGTGAGTATTTACTCGCTGAAGAAGTAAAAGCAGGAACTCGAGCAGGCATTATTGGCGCCCATGCTTATAGCAGCTTTGTTCACAGCAGCCCAAAGGCAGAGGCATCTGAGGCGTCCGCTGACGGATGAGTGGATACAGGAAACGGGGCCCATCCACACAGTGGGATATTACTCAGCCTGAGAAGGGAGGGGAACTCTGACACGCGCTGCAGCAGATGATGAACCTGGAGGCCTTCGTGCTCAGTGACATGAGTCAGTGACAGAAACACACATACTGGCTGACCCCACGTATCTGAGGCCCCAGGAGCTCCCAGATTCACAGGGACAGAAAGTAGAGGCCGGTTACCAGGCTGGGGCGCGGGGGCCGACGGGGCGGGGTCCAACGGGGACAGTTTCGGCTCGGCAGACGCAGAGGTCCTGGACGTGACGGTGGTCAGGGCTGCATGTGAACGGGGAAGCCCTTATGGCAGGTGACCGGCCACGTTACAACGGTGACCTTTATGTTATGCGTGTTTTACCACACAATAAACAAAAAGGAGGGAGGCGAGGGAACCACAGGTCACCCGCTAGAAAGCCTTGAAAATGCCTCCTGAAGGTTCTGCTCTGAAGCCGAGCACGGAGCACGGTGACAACCATCGCTGCAACTCTGGGGAAGGAATTGTCCCCAGACGCTAACAGATGGTGACGTCCCTGTGACAGGCGATTTCTCCTTCTTCTCCCCATTTTCCAACTATTCCGTAATGAGGTTTAATAGCTTTAATAATAAACAGAATTATTTAAGATTAACCATTGCAAAATGGGAGATAAAAACTTTGCAATTGGGCTGATACGCAAAAGCTCAAAACAAGAAAACGAAACACGTAATAAAAAGACAGCTCCCTGCCGCCCCGCCCCCGGGAAAAAAAAAAGAAAGAAAACAGGCAAAGGAGAGACCAAGGGGTCCTTCCCAACAGACATTAAGTAAACAGCTGGCAATCATCTGGACGGGAGCTCAACCCCAGAGAGAGTCAAGTCCACGCAGATTTTGCATGGAGGCACCACTTTTAGCCTCTCCTCTCAGGAAGACGGCAAAGGCCAGCAGACTGTAGGAACGGCTGCTGGCACGTGCCATCTGTGGGAATGTTGACTGGATTCCACGTGCTCCCTGGCCCAGCAAGCTCGTCTCAGGAGCGCTTCACAGAAACACTAGAGATAAAAAGTTCAACTGCAAGGGTTTTTTTTCGGGGAGGGGGAAAGGAAAATGCAGAACAATATATAATGCGTGACTTTTTTGTGTTAAAAAATATTTATGTGGGTATATGAAGAAATCTGGGGAGACGTGCCTCATGAGTATAGTTGTTACTTCTGGGAAGTGTGAGAGGCCACGGGTGGGGAGATGGTAGTTTTCACTTTATAAATTTGTGTTATGATTGTAAGCTGCCACTTAACGTTATGCAGAAAATAATCATTATTAGAACTTTCTCTCTTTGCTCTGCCTTGTTTCTGGTCGGTCTCTCTCTCTCAGGGGTTCTCCCCTTCAGATCGGCCTGGAGAACACCTCTTCACCCTTCAAAACCCCAGCCAAAGATCCTAGAGGAAGCCTTACCTGACTTCTCCCTCCCCTCAGCCCCTCAGGGCTCCCTGGTCCCTAACAAAGTCGCTGCCTGGCTGTGGGGAAGACAAAACGGCCTCTCCCTTGCTGTGCGTCCTTGAGCAAGTGACTGTCCCTCTGAATCCTCACTGCTCATCAATAAACGCAGACCACGCCTTGCAGGGCTGGTGAAAGGGTGATGAGGAAGGCCAAGGGTCCTCTGTCCTTGGAAAGCCCACCCAAGCAGGAGACGGCCTTCTGGGGCCATTTCAGCTCAGGGGGCTTCAGATGCAGCCCTGGGGCTTGTCTCCACCCTGGAAGCCCACGTGTTAGGCGGCCTCTTTGTTCTTGTTTCTCCGGGGCACCTAAGGCTGGCATGGACAGGAGTGTTAAGCTGACAGCCCTGGCCGCTCAGTGGGTGCTTCCCACGTTTCCCCCCGGCCTGCCCCCAGCAGGGCGGGGTGCCCCCGATGACCCTCCTGCATGGCTGGGGACGCTGCGGACTGCTCCCCAGGAGGGGCAAGCAGGATGGCTCCCACTGGCATGCAGGCTGGAGCTGGGGCTCCTCCCCAGAGAGGGGACTTGGGGGGCCCAGCCCAGCTGCTTCCTTCCAGCTATCTGGCCCCCTAGCCCCTCACCCCGGCCCTAATGCAGGGCTCCCGGGGGGACCCTGGGGAGATGCTGGCTTCTTTCTTCTCCCCACCCCTCCCTCCACGTGTGGCTGTGCCGATCTAGGGGAGGCCGTGATCCAGGCACAGAGTGGATGCTGGGGGAGGGCCCCGTCCTCAGGAGCAGATGCTGGGGGAGACCCCCCATCCTCAGGAGCAGGCAGGCAGATCTACAGACACACGTTCCCCCACGCTACCACCGCGCACCGCCTGGCTCCGCCCGCACCCAGAGGCAGCACCCTGGCCGCCTCTGTCACTCCCTGCCCGCTGCTCGGGCCCTGCCACCTGTCTCTTCTGCCATGGGGTTCGCATGCGACCTTTTCATTTCAATGGTGAATACCCAGAAAGAGAGCCAACTACACAACACCTCCAACCCACTGCGGGATCCTTGCCTGGAGAATCCAATGCACAGAAGAGCCCGGCAGGCTACCGTCCATGGGGTCGCGAAGGGGCAGACACGACTCAAGTGACGAGCATGCACCCCACCCAGTACTGGTCTTCTATTCTACTTAAGAAACTGCCACCAACTCAGGAGCTCAAAGGTGCACGCGTGTCTGTCCCACCGTCTGTGGATCAGGAGCCCAGGGGCAGGGCGGCTCAGCGCTCCACGTGGCTGCAGACGAGGTGCCACCAGGGCCGGCCTCTCAGCAGAGGCTGGACTGCAAAGATACCCGACCGGCTGCCAGCTCCTCGACTTCCCCGCAGCCGTAGCATCTAGCAGCTCCTCCTTCTAAGTCGGCAACAGACAAGACTCCGCCGGAGGGACCCACTGGGCAGAGCCTATATAAAGCCCCACAGTCCCAGAGCGACACCCCCCGTAAGTTAGAGCCGCCTCTTCTCGGGGGAGTGGGAGGAGCCTAGAACTGCAATTACTGAGTCAAGGGACGCCCCCCCCACCGCCCCCCACCTGTAGGCAAAGGCCAAGGAATTTCCAAACTTGTCCCAGTTACCATTCCCACCACAGGGTCTGGGAGCTTCACGCCCTCACCGCCACTTAGTACGTTCTGCACACTGCATTTATACCAGCTTCTTGGGCATGAAATAGTCTCTCTCTGTGGAGAGGTCTTTCTGGAACCTGCAACTAACCAAGCCCCTCCCCTGCTCCGGATTCAAACCTTCCCCAGGGCCCCCCAGTCCAGGACACACCCATCCCCGGGCCTGGCGCCCGTGCCCTGCGGCCCAGCCCTGCAGCCCTGTGCCCTCAGGCCCTCAATTCCTGGATGTTTCGAGCTTCTGACCTTGTTAATTTATTAGGAAATAAACAGCCTAACAAGTCACCTGTATGGTTTTAAATGTGCATATGACTGAAACGAAAGCCTCTGGTCCATCAGCTCAGCTCAGTCGTGTCTGACTCTCTGTGACCCCATGAATCGCAGCACGCCAGGCCTCCCTGTCCATTACCAGCTCCCAGAGTTCACTCAGACTCATGTCCATTGAGACGGTGATGCCATCCAGCCATCTCATCCTCTGTCGTCCCCTTCTCCTCCTGCCCTCAATCTCTCCCAGCATCAGGGTCTTTTCCAATGAGTCAGCTCTTCGCATCAGGTGGCCAAAGTATTAGAGCTTCAGCTTCAGCATCAGTCCTTCCAATGAACACCCAGGACTGGTCTCCTTTAGGATGGATGGTTGGATCTCCTTGCAGTCCAAGGGACTCTCAGGAGTCTTCTCCAACACCATGGTTCAAAAGCATCAATTCTTCAGTGCTCAACTTTCTTTATAGTCTTAACTCTCATATCCGTACATGATGGCTGGAAAAACCATAGCTTTGACCAAACAAACCTTTGTCGGCAAAGTAATGTCTTTGCTTTTTAATATGCTGTCTAGGTTGGTCATGGCTTTTCTTCCAAGAAGCACCCTTCTTTTAATTTCATGGCTGCAGTCACCATCTGCAGTGATTTTGGAACCCAGGAAAATAAAGTCTGTCACTGTTTCCATTGTTTCCCACCTATTTGCCATGAAGTGATGGGACCATGATCTTCATTTTCTGAATGTTGAGTTTTAAGCCAACTTTTTCACTCTCCTCTTTCACTTTCATCAAGAGGCTCTTTAGTTCTTCACTTTCTGCCATAAGGGTGGTGTCATCTGCATATCTGAGGTTATTGATATTTCTCCCAGCAATCTTGATTCCAGTTTGTGCTTCTTCCAGCCCAGCGTTTCTCATGATGTACTCTGCATAGAAGTTAAATAAGCAGTGTGACAACATACAGCCTTGACGTACTTTCCCGATTTGGAAGCAGTCCAATGTTCCATGCCCAGTTCTGTTGATTCTTGACCTGCACACAAGTCTGTCAGGAGCAGGTCAGGTGGTCTGGTACTCCCATCTCTTTCAGGATTTTCCAGTTTGTTGGTATCACACAAAGGGTTGGCCCCCTTCAAAGCTGGTGGTATCTCTGTCCTCCCCAGAACCTGGGGCAAGCTGTGTAGGGTGGGGAGAGGGAGGTGACCCAGCTGAACCCACGCGTTAGGGGACATCGTGCCCCGACCCCCAGGCACAGCAGCGCGTCCTGCCTTGTGGGGGGCTGTGCATGCTTGCGTGCACGTGTGTGTTCACGTGCACAGGTGTGCCCTAGCACCAGGGGCCTGGCCTGAGCATGCGTGTGCAGGCTGCGCGCCCTGTCGACTACCCCGTCAGGAGGAGCTGTCTTTCTGTTTTTTCTTCACGGCACCTCTCACTACCGGACATTACACGAAACCTTCACTCGCTATCAGTTTCCCGCATCCTCTACACTGGAGTCACCTCCATAAAGGCAAGACCCCATCCAGTGCACTCACTGGCATACACACCTACAGCACCCAGAGAGGGCCTGACACACAGCACAGGTGCGACAGGGGCTCAGCATGTTTGAGATGGATGGTGGGCGGGTGGGTGGATGGATGGGTGGGTAGGTATGTGGGTGGATGGGTGGCTGGCTGGCTGGCTGGATGGGTGGATAGATATGTGGGTGGGTGGATGGATGGTTGGATGAATGGTTGGGTGGATGGATATGTGGATGGTGGGTGGGTGGGTGGATGGGTGGGTGGATGGATGGGTGGGTGGGTGGGTGGGTGGATGGATATGTGGATGGATGGGTGGGTGAATGGATGGGTGGGTGGGTGGATGGATGGGTGGGTGGGTGGATGGATGGATATGTGGATGGATGGGTGGGTGAATGGATGGGTGGGTGGGTGGGTGGATGGATGGGTGGGTGGATGGATGGGTGGCTGGGTGGGTGGATATGTGGGTGGGTGGACGGATATGTGGGTGGGTGGGTGGATGGATGGATGGATGAATGGATGGGTGGGTGGATGGATAGGTGGATGGATGGATGGGTGGGTAGATATGTGGGTGGATGGATGGATGAGTGGGTGATGGGTGGGTGGATGGCTATGTGGGTGGGTGGATGGATGGATGAATGGATGGATGGGTGGGTAGATGAGTGAATGGGAGGATGGACAAGTAGATGGATGGATGGGTGGATGGGTGGATAAGTGGGTGGATAAGTGAATTGGTGGATGGATAAGCAGATGGATGGATGGGTGGATGGACTTGTGGGTGGGAGGATGGGTGGGCAGATTGATGGATGGGAGGATGGATAACTGGGTGGGTGATGGATAGATGGAGGGAAGGATTGATGGATGGATGGATGGGTAAGTGGGTGGGCGGGTGACAGGTAGATGGATGGATGGATGGATTTGTGGGTGGGAGGATGGATAACTGGGTGAGTGATGGATAGATGGAGGGATGAGTGGGAAGATGGGTGGATAGGGACATGGATGGTGGGTGGATGGATGCAGAGGAGGATGGGTAGATAAGTGGGTGGGTAGATGGATGGTGTGAACATGTGCACATGCATACAGGCTTCAGGCTTCTTTGTTCTATGCTTTTCCCAAAAAGACCTAGGAAATCGCACAAGTGGAAGCTGCAGAGGCCCGTGGGTGCTGGGGGAGCTTCTGGGGGTTGGATTCTCCTAGATGCCTGGAACCAGCTGCGGGAACCGGGATCATAGCCCTTCCCAGGGCTGCTGCAGGTGGGGCGGGGCGGGGAGGGCGGCTGCCCTGGAGGCTGGCACACCTTGGAACTTGGGGGGTGGTCCCACATGTGACGCCTTCTCTCAGGCTGTAATCGCCCACTGGAGGCTGGAGCTGAGCCTCCAGAGACCACGTGGCCCACCCCAGGGGTGTAACCTGGGTGGGGATGAGGGTGAGGACGCAGAGACCTGGTGGGCACGTGTCACTGGCGGGATGCTCCCCTGGAGGTCCAGGGGAGGGCAGGCAGGTCCAAGCCTCATCTGTGTGGAGGCCGTCGTGGGGCGTCTGGGGGGACAGGCCGCCCCGCGCCCTCGCCCGCCTGGTGGCCCTGCTCCCAGCCACCACCTGTCCCTCCACCACTTGTCCACGACTCCTCGGACCGCCCGTCCACCCCTCCGCCTTCACTCATCTGTCCACTCCTTCCGCCCGCCCACCCTGACCTCGCCCCCTCCCACACTTCCGTCATTACCCTATGGTGGCCGGGTCCTCCACTGTCCGAAGCTGTCTTCTCAGCAACCCAATGGGGAAGATGCTATTCTGCCCCCATTTGACAGAGGAGACCGAGACCCAGAAAGGAGCAGTGATCTCCTCGAGAACGCACGCGGGCAGACAGTGGCTGTCTGGCCTGACGAGCAGAGTGCGTAGCTTCCCCGCCCGTCCGTGCGTTCACCCGTCACCTTCCGTCGCTCAGTCCCTGCACTCACGGGTCCCCATCCACCCAGCGGCCCACCCGCGGCTGTCGCCCATCCATCCTGGAGGTAATGCACTTAGTGCACCAGGGCCCCGAGGGGAGACAAGGCCTGAACTGCCCATCTGGCCGGGCGGGGGGGCAGGGGGCGCTGGGGGGGCTGCCCCAGGCCGGGCAGGGCTGCACGGGGCTGGGGGGAATTAACCGAGTGACTGCCAGGATCATCTAATTAGGGACGCTAGTGATAAGCAGATAGGATCGGGGGTGATTAGAATCCTTTTAAAAAGCCACTCCATTAATTACAGAGACAGAGAGGGGCCTCTGGCCGCCGAGAATACCAACTGGCTGCCTGGCTGCCCCCCCAGCTCGCCCTGGGGCCGCTGTGTGACCTTGGGTGCGCCCTGCCCTCTCTGGGTGTCCTGGCACGGGGTTGGACTCTGCCGGCCAGTGCCTGGTCACCCAAAGGCCTGTTTCTTGCCCTGGGCCGGGGCTCCGGGTGGGCCTGAGACCGGGGAGACCAGGGGCTCCCCAGGGAGCAGGAAGCCCTGCACGGAGAAGCCTTGCCACCCATGGGCAGTCGAGGCAGAGAGGAGGGTGGGGGCCGGCCGGCCAATGTTGGCTCAGCCCTGAGCCTTGGTGGGTCTGCGGAGGGGCCTGGGCCCGCCGCTCCCGCCATCTCCATGGACACTTCCGGCTCCTGGGCCTCAGAGAACGCCAGTCCAAGCTGGCAGAAGGGGAGCCCTCTGCACAGAAGGGGAGAGCCCCCTGCACAGAAGGGAGCCCCTCTGCGTGCGACCGTCCCCACGGGCGCTGCCGCGGTCCCCGGCCGCCCTCCATCCTCGCCCTGCGGGCTCCTCGCCCAGCCCCCCCGCCCTGCACCTCCTGCACTGTGCCCCGCTCCCCACGGCCTCCAGCCTGTCTCCTTCCCCATGGCCTCCACCCGCCCGCCCACTCTGGGGGCCTCGGGCCAGCCCAGGACCTGGGGGAGAGCAGGGCAGAGAGCCCGCTGAGGGGCTCGGGCAGCATCAGCATCAGAGGAGGTTCCTCCGCGGGAGGCCAGTGGAGCCCCAGGCAGGATGCAGAGAGGGGGCCTGGGCCAGGGTTGCGTCTGCAGGATGCCCCAGGGTTTCAGCACCCTGGGTCCCATGCCCGACCTTGCTGTGACCGCCCCACGCTGTGCCGACTGTTACGGGCCCCGGGCTTCCACCAAGTTCATACCCCTGTTACCATCATCAGGGCAACAGGCCAGCACGCGTGCCTGCTCCTCCCGCCCCACCCGCCCGACGGGCACCACCCTCGCAGCAGGGTCGTCACCCTACACCCCACCAGCGCCTTTGCCGCCGCCGCCTCTGATGTCACTCGCCTCGCCAGCCCCTTGCCCCGTGCCCGCCGGCGGCACCCCCACCTCTGCCACCTGCCGCACCCTGTCTGTCCCCACCACCCCAGCCCGTGTCTGCACTGCCGTGACCATCCGCACGCTTCTCCCCCATCCCTGCGTCGCCACCAGCATCCCGACCTTAGCAAGCGGCGGTTACCGTGGCCACCGTTTCTGCACCGTGACCACGCCCTTCACCCCACCCCACCCGCATCGCCCCCATTTCCACGGCCACCACCGCCTTCACCTGAGCCACTGCCACGGGGTAGACAATTACCGACCATGTAACAGGCATGAAAACATGGCACCCGAGGTCACAGCTGCTGGCCAACACGGGGCATAGAGCCCAGGGAAGCCAGTTGCCGATGACTGCGGTCTGCGGCTCCAAAGCAGCGGCTCTCGAGGGTCATCCGGCAGCTGCTCGAGCCCCGGGACAATCTGGCGAGCGCGCCCTAAGCACCTCAGCCCGCTGCCCCGAAGCACGGCCTCTGGGAGGGTCACCCAAAGCTGCTGCAAGCCTCCGGGCTGCCCTCTGCCTGTTCCTGCCTCCTTCTCCTCCACACCTCAGGCCCCTGCAGACCGCAGCCATAAGGGGCTCTCCAGGGTGCGATGGAGACCACGGAGCAGCGCAGTGGTCCCTGCATGAGCGCCAGCCGGCGGGACTGCGGCCTGCAGGGCTGTCACGGTCGCTCTCGGCGCTCCCACTCCGCGCCGCCCCCCGCGCCCGCACCCCCGCCAGCGCCCCGACTGTTCCCGCCACGAGCCGCCGCCTCCGCTGCTGTCCCCAGCAGGAGCAAGGCCAGCCCCTCCCCCCCCGGACCACGGCCGCCTCATCCACCACAGGGCACTGCCCTCTGCCCTCTGCATGGACCGCGCCGCTCACAGTGCTGCAGGAAATGCGTGGACCCGTCCTGAAGGATCGCCACTCCCTACTCCGTGGAAAACAGCTTTGCCTGCGTGCCGTGGGCAAGACTGACATTCGCGACATCCCAGGAGGGGCTGTGGGAGGGTCCCCAGTGTCTGCCAGCTCTTGCTCTCTCCCCCGGAGACCCTTCAGTCTAGGCTCCAGGAGGAAAGGATGTGTCTTGCAGCCCCAGCAGCTGTCCCGGGGGTGCTGACGTGTAAAGCAGGCAAGAGCCAAGCGTCAGTCCTAAGCCTCTGTGACATGGGGGAGGCTCCGGCCACCGCCTCTGCCACCAGGCACCTCCTGTGGGCACCTTCCCTCAGCCCCAGCGGACAAGCCTGCCGAGAACAGGCTCCCGGTGCAGCGACAGACACCGAGCGTCCCACCTACGGAACTGCCTGTATGTGCGTCCAGTCGGGTTACTCCACTGCCGAGTGCGTGGGTGGGTGGGCTGGGGACAGAGGGTGAGCCGCCCTCTGGGCAAGGAGTGTGACGAGACAGCGCTTGTCACTCCGGGGTCCCCACTGTCTGCTTTCAGCCGCCCCCCCAGCATCTGGGGTTAGTTAGAACATGCTGTCCTCACGAGGTGCTGGGAGCCCAGCACCCGTGAGCTTCAAGGGAAAAGGAGCCATCGAGGGGGGAACAGGAAGGGGTGCAGACCAGACACGGGCGCGGGGAGACGCTGTCCCACTAGCTCTCGGTGGGCCCGCTGACTCCCTGGGGTGGGTGCCTCCATCTCACCTGGAGGGGGCGAGGGGCACGGGAACCGGTGTGTTTAACGCGCTTGTTAATGCTGCTTCTGAATGCGCCCAGCATCAGAACAAGAACCAAAAACACAGGGACGGCCCCCGGGCACCGCGGGTTCCTCACTTCCCGCAAAGTGCCACAGACAGCATGGGCCGGAGGCTGCTTTCCCTCAGGGTGGGCAGGGGCTGCCCCCCCGGCGCCGTCCCAGGGCAGGCCGGTGGGCCCTGCAGTGTTCTCTGCTCCCCCTTGCTCTCAGTGCGTCTCTCTCTTTCCCAAGGACTCCTGTCGTGGATTTCAGACCTGCCCAGGCAATCCAGGGTGAGCTCTAACTGCATACGGAGAAACCCTCTTCCCCAACAGTAATACGAGCACATCCACAGGTTCTGCGGCTGGGACGGGGCCACTGTTCGACCCACCGCGCTCCCTGGCCTGCCCTTCCCACCGGCATTGAGCGGAACGCCCCTTCCAGGGTGCCCTCCACCGCACCCCAGCACCTCCCTCCCTCTCCCACCTGCTGTGTGACCTTGAGTCTGATGCCACAAGTCTCTGAGCCTCATTCATTCAAGGAACCTGTGCTGTCAGCCAAGCGCGGCCCGAGATGCTGACACAACCCTGCCTCCACGGGGCTCGTCTCAGACGACCCAAGAGGCCCACGCAGCACCAGCGGAAGGAGCTCCAGCCCCGACCCCACCCAGCCTCTGGGCTCAGTCCACTTGCACCCCAGGGGTCCTCACGCCCCTCCCTGACCTCCAGCACAGACCCCGGGGCCCACCTCCGGAGGCTGGTCCTGTCTCAGCCCCTGGGGCTCAGCCCTGGCGGCTCCAGCAGCCTGAGGTCCGAGTGTGGACCCCCAGGCATGGCCTCCTGCGCAGGGCTGGCCCGTGTACCAGGCCCCGGACTGCAGGGGCCGGGCTCTGCCCCGCCCAGGCCCGATGTCACAAAGGGCCAGGCAGCTCTGCAGGGGGCCTTGTGGCCGAGGGGGGGCCCCCAGGGGCACTGCCTTCCCTCCCCCCGCCCCTCCAGCGAGGCGCCCACCTGTCCCCCTGCGCTGGTACTATGAAAGGGTAGTCGGCCGGGCAGAGCCGCCCCTGAGCCCCAGAGTCCAGCCAGGCCCCCGCTGAGCGACCCGCACTTGCCACTGGTGCCCCCACCCACCGGCCACCCGGGCCCCGGGCCCGCGTCTCCCCGCCGCCGCGCCCCGGCCCTCGGCATGGCTAACTACTACGAAGTGCTCGGGGTGCAGGCCAACGCCTCCCCGGAGGACATCAAGAAGGCCTACCGCAAGCTGGCCCTGCGCTGGCACCCCGACAAGAACCCTGACAACAAGGAGGAGGCCGAGAAGAAGTTCAAGCAGGTGTCCGAGGCCTACGAGGTCCTGTGCGACTCCAAGAAGCGCTCGCTGTACGACCGCGCGGGCTGCGACGGCTGGCGGCTAGGCGGGACCGGCTCCCCGCACGGCGGCCCCTTCGGCGGCGGCTACACCTTCCGCAACCCGGAGGACATCTTCCGCGAGTTCTTCGGCGGCCTGGACCCCTTCTCCTTCGACTTCTGGGACGCGCCCTTCGGCAGCGAGCGCGGGGCCCGGGGCCATGGGCTGCGCGGGGCCTTCTCTGCCGGCTTCGGCGAGTTCCCCGCCTTCATGGAGGCCTTCTCGGCCTTTGACAGCCTGGGCCGCGGGGGCGCCGGCCGGACCACCTTCTCGTCCACGTCCTTCTGCGGCTCCGGCTCGGGCGGCTCCGGCTTCAAATCGGTGATGTCGTCCACCGAGATCGTCAACGGCCACAAGGTCACCACCAAGCGCATCGTGGAGAACGGGCAGGAGCGCGTGGAGGTGGAGGAGGACGGGCAGCTCACGTCGGTGACCATCAACGGCAAGGAGCAGCTCAAACGCGTGGACAGCAAGTAGGCGCCGCCCGCGCCCGCCGCCCGGCGGTGCTCAATAAACGTGCTAAGTGAGCTTCGGGCGCGGTGGTTCGCTTGGGGAGCCGGCGGGGCAGACGGCAGAGGCCCGGGGATGGGTCCGGCATCCGGCGCAGGCTGGCCTCACCAGGGCGCCACGCGGGCTCCGGGCTGGCACCTCCTGCGCCTGCATGCGTGTCCTTGCGTGTCCGTGCGGGTCCATGCGTGCGTGTCCGTGAGTGCAGGTCTGTGCGTGTGTGTCCGTGCGCACGTCTCCGTGCCCGCGCCCGTGCGTGCGTGCCCGCGCCCGTGCGTGTCCATGCGTGTGTGCGTGTCCGTGCGCGCGTGTCCGTGCCCGCGCCCTTGCATGCGTGCCCGCGTCCGTGCGCGCGCGTTGTCGGGGTCGTGAGGGTCACGACGGCCGCCCACTTGCCCAGCCCACAGCCTGGGGCCCCTAACCACCACGGGCGTCCGCCGCCGGCCGGGGGGGCGGGGTGCACTGCTCGGCTTCAGCATGAAGATATCAGGCCTCGCTCTGAGATCCTGGCGGTCCGGCCCCTGTCCCCTCCCTGTCCCCGCCACAGGGCAGCACCCCAAGATCCCTAGGGGCCCGCGAGTCCCCTCGGGTGCTGCAGGGCCCTGGGCAGGAGCACACAGCAGGTGACCTGCTGCCCCTGCAGGCTCAGGCCTCCTGGGTCCAGCCCCGCAGAGCCCCGGGGCCGGGCCGGCAGCTGGAGGCCCCCTAACCGTGTTAGGCGAGGGGCAGCGGAGCCCCATGGCACACAGAGGGTCGCACCGCGGCTCCCAGCCCTGCAGCAGGGCTGACTTCATCAAAGCCCCCACGACAGCATTAACCACCCGACCTCTGCCCCCGCCGACCTGCTAACTTCACCAATTACCGGCCGAGCGTGGCTGCATCAAGTGGGCCTGCTTAGCCCTGACAGCTGCCCAGCAAATCCAATTACGGGCCAGCAGCCCACCGGCGGGCGCAGGGTCCCGGGGTTGGGTGGTTGCAAGGCACGGGCATTCACAGACATCCCAAGGACCTCGCCTTGGTGTCTCCCCCGACTCCCAGGCCAGTCGGAGTGGTCTCCTGTTCCAGTCCCTCCGAGTGGATGGAGCCTGGTGGCGGCCAGACCCATCTCAGTGGGCTGCACACCCTCAGCCCCTCTTTGATCCTAAGCCCCTCTCTGCGTCCTCTTCTTGGCCTGGAGCCCCATCTGATAGACGGCCGAGCTGAAGGCCAGACAGAGACTCGCGGGAGGCGGGCGGAGAGGGGCCTGGGGGAGGGTTCTGGGCGCGGCGCGGCCCGTGCAAAGGTCCTGAGGCAGGAGATAGTGAGGCCCTCCCACGCTCACCCCTGCACGGGGCCCACGTCTGCTCGTGGCTCACCCAGACACTGCCCCAGCCTCCTCCCTTCATCCCGCTGTCATCTCTGCAGCCGGAAGGGTCTTGTGAAAACCTGAGAGGTTCGTGAGACACTCAAAGGAAAAGTCAGGTCCTCGGGGTGGCCACGGAGGCCCCCATGACCTCCCTGGCTCCCCGGCACACCCTGTGCTCCAGCCCCCGTGGTTTCCTCCCGCTCCTGCACACTCACCAGGGGGACTCCTGCCTCGAGACCTCAGCACGGGCCGTGCCATGCCAGGAACCCTCCTCCCAGGCCTCTGTCTCCCCGCCGCCCCTGGGTCCCCGCTCACCTCCCCACCCTCCCCTCCCTGCAGCCCCCCTTCCTGAAATGGGACTTTTGCACAGACCGACCTGGTTCCTGAAACACCCAGGCCTCTCCTGCCACCACACCCTCGGGGAGACCTTACACCCCCTCTTCCACACGTCTCTCCTGGGTCCCCACATTCCTCTGGGCCCCTGACTGTCCGCTACTGCCGGGTGGACATGACGGGGTCCCAGCATTGCCCCTCGGGCACCAGGTTCAGTGACGCTGGAGCCTTTATGAGCGAGGGCAGCAAAGCCCTGGGGAGGGATGCACCAGGCTCGCAGGGCAGGTCTGCAGCCTCCGACCACGTGTAGTCTGAGGCCACCTGGGACCCTGATGGCCCAGGTTCTCCCCCAGGGCTCTGGCTTCTCCATGGATGGGAACGGGCCATGTTTTCAGCCCTACTGAGCCCCCCAGTGGAGAAGGCGATGGCACCCCACTCCAGTACTCTTGCCTGGAAAATCCCATGGACGGAGGAGCCTGGTGGGCTACAGTCCATGGGGTCACTAAGAGTCGGACACGACTGAGCGACTTCACTTTCACTTTTCACTTTCATGCATTGGAGAAGGAAATGGCAACCCACTCCAGTGTTCTTGCCTGGAAAATCCCAGGGACAGGGGAGCCTGGTGGGCTGCCGTCTGTGGGGTTGCACAGAGTTGGACATGACTGAAGCGACTTAGCAGCAGCAGCAGCAGCAGACCCCCCAGGGCTCCTCCTGTACACTCTCCCCAGAGACTCTCACTGAACCCCCAAAACAGGGACGGCCACTTGCCCCCATTTTACAGATGGGGAAACTGAGGCTCGGAGGCCGAGAGACATGGACGAGGTCGCCCATCTGTACTGGAAGCCCGTCTACCCCACTCCTGCTCCTCTCGCCCTGCACCCAGGCCTGGGGTGGGGTGGGTGCGGCCCGGGCAGCCTCCTGCCTGCCCCCCCTCCCCTGGCCAGTCGATGTTATCGCAGCTGATTTAATTTCAAAGACGGATTGAGCTGTGGCGGGAGGGAGAGCAGCTAATCGCAGCCGCCATCTGCCCCGTTGTCATGGGGATGGGCTCCCAGCAATCGCGCAGGGGCTGGACCCAGATAAGGGCACTGGAGTGGGCGGGAGGGGGCTCCGTCGGCAGGCGGGGCGGGCAGGACGGTGGGGACGAGGAGGGACCCAGAGACCCTCAAGGAGCAGGGCCTTGGAGCCAGGGGAGAAGCTTGAGGGTGCCCAGGCGGGAGAGACGAGGCGGTACCGGGGGCAGCAGCTGGGGGTAGGGCTGGTGGGGCAGAGACCACCCCGTCCAGAGCCCGGCTGAGCCCAGCTCCAGCCCCAGCGTGGCCCCTGCTGCAGCCCGCTCTGCGCTGCCCTGGGAAGAGCTGGGTGTGTTCAGGCCTCCCTGGTCTGCCCCCTCTGCGACAAAAGGGCCACGGACCCTAGGGTCCCTCCCTGGCCAGGCAGGGGCCCAAGCTCGGTGCAGAGCAGCGGCCACCGCCCTTGGTCTGGCCTCTAGGACAGTCGCGTCATCACGACTCCTGTCGTCAGGGATGGCCTCCCTCTGCGGCTGGCGGTCGGGGGCTGCTGAGCACCCACTGCGTGCCCGTCTGCCGCATGGCACCCTGCCTCCCTACTGCCCTGTGCTCTTACAGCCAGGAAGGAGCCCCACGGCAGCTTTGTCAACAGATGCCGGCCTGCCTTCCCTGGGTCCAGGCCTTGGGGGGCGCAGGGACAAGTCGTGGGGCTCTGCTGCCTGCCTCCCACGTGCCGTCCCGGCTGAGACCTGGCCTTGGATGGGCCTGTCCCGGGGCAGCCCGCCCCCCGACCCGCACAGTAAGGCCCGGCCCACCCCCTCCTGGGCCTCTGCCCCTTGGCAGGGGCCCCTCCCCAGGAACCTGCTGTGTGGGGGGAGCCCCGGCACCCTGCTCCCCGCGCGGACCTTCTGCAGACCCTCCCTTGCTGTGCACCTCTGCGTCAGGACTGCAGGTCTGGATGCCCTCAGCGGCCACCAGGGGTGTCCTGAGGACCCGGGGGGCGCCGTGGGGCCCGGGAGCCCGAGCGCCTGCCCGGGGCGGCCCTGCCCGCCAACCACACCGCGCTGTCACCAACCCCCCCAAGCAGGAACCTGCACCACCGGCCACTTGAGCCCCCAGGCGCCGTGGTTATGCCTGCGGTCACCCGAGCCGCCGCTCAGGAAACCCCTGGGGTCGTGGGGTTCCGGGGTGGCAGCAGGGGTATGTACCAGCTACTTTCCGCTGCAGACGCCGGGCCGCCCCGGGCCGCCCCAGACCTGCAGACGCCTGCCCGCCCCAACCCCCACCTCCGGCCAGGCTGCGCCCGCACCCACCGTGTCCTTCCAGCCGTCCTCCCGCACCCCCGGTTTCTCCTTCCTTGGGATCCTGGGAACCAGCCACTCGCAGGTTGCTGAGTCTCTCCCCGTCGACTTTCAAGAGGCCAGCTCCTTGAAGGCAGGGCTGGGTCCTGCTCTGTGTCCAGTGTACCCAGCGTGGCGGTGACTGCAGGGCCGAGCACACTTTCCCTGTGGCTGGAGGAGACAGAGCGGGTGTCCCGGGGCCCCCGTGGCTCCAGGAGGGGACGGGTGGGCCACCTGGGCCCCTGCCCTGCACTGCAGGATCCCGCGTGCCCGCCCTGCCCCCCTGGCCCTGGAGCCCAGGTCTCCCGTCCAGCCCCTTACTGAAAGCAGAGCAAGAGTGTTAATTGCAAGAGACTGATTCCCATACTTGTTTTAAATTGATATTTAATTAAAAAGTTAATTATTAATTAAGCTTATCGATTGCCTGCCAGTTCTGGCTGGCAACATCACCCTGCCTGCGAGCGTCTGTGGGTCTCCGTGAGCCAGGCCAGCATCTCTCAGCTGCGAATCCCGCTGCTGGGTCTCCTCCCGGCGGGCCGGCTGGCTCAGGAGCCTGGGTGCTGCCTGACCCAGGGTTGGCCCTGCCTGCTGTCTAAGTCCGTCCTGGGCTGCAGCCCGGAGCCACGGAAGCTGCTCGCAACTTGTGCTGAACGAGGACTTGACGTCACCCTCCCCAGGCCTGCCCCATGCCGGGCCCCTGCCAAGCGCTGGTCCCTCTGCCCTCCCGGCTGCCCACCCAGACCCCCGAGGGTCACCTGGAGTCCTTGCCTTGCAGACTCCGCTTCCTGCGGGCTCCACGGCTCTAAGCCTTCTGCCCTGGGCTCAGCCTTGCAAGCCTGCTCTTCCTGGCAGAGGCGAGGGAGGTGTGGGTTGAGTGCTCCCTGCAGGGGGCACACGCCCAGGCCCCAAGGCGGCGGCTTCTGCTGAAGGGACAGCAGCTGTGGGAAGGCCTGGGTCACCTCCGAGGGCCCTGTCTGCTCTGAGATGGGACGACGGCGCGGCAGGGGGAACCAGGGGGTCCTGGGGCCTGTTGAGTGTGACACGCGTGACAGGCAGCCATGAGCTTGGCTTCAGGAGAAAGGTCAGGAGTGGGGTGAGCAGTCACCGCCGGTGCCATCCCACCACCACAGACTCGCCGCATTCACTCAGGGAGGACGGGTTTGCACACCCGCTGTGCCACGGGCAGGGCGCCGCGTTATGTTGACTCTGTGACGAGCGGAGTTCATTCCCGCCTGTGAGGGGACTGCCGTCTAGAGGGAGAGAGGTTTTGACCAGTCATCACGGAAACTGAGCCGGCAGGGGGCGGGGGCGCCACGGGGGACAGACAGGACACGGGGAGACCTGGGTTCATTTGCCCCGGACGTGAAAGTGAGAAAAGGCTGCCCCAGGGCAGATGGGGGTGCGGGCGTGTGCATCGGGCAGCGTGCCCGTGTTGCCACGCGCCAGCTGCGGCGCCGTGGAGACCGTCCCGCAGACCCGTCTGATGGCCCGACTCGCCCTTCCTTTCCAAGAGCTGCTCTGACATAGAGTGAGGATGCCTGCAGGACCTGCTGGGCCCCTGTGTGCATGAGCGCTGCAGGCCAACAGACAAGCCTTGCCTGATGGGGTGAGGGCTACAGCCACGCCCCGCTCGTCTCTGGGTGGACGGGCCTCCGCATACCCCTCGAGGTTTCTCAGCTGGCCTCTCCGGGGTCCGTAGCCCACTGACCACGGAGCAGCAGCTCCTCCTCCAGCTCGCTTTCCCCCTTGCCTGGCCTTGTCCCCAACCCCAGGCTGCCCCTGTTCCCCGGGACCACTTTCCACGACTCCGTCCTACAGGCAAAACCCATTTTCCAGGCAGATCTGAGGGCCGCCTTGCCCGAGGCCCGTGCTGGGCTGAGGGAAGCCCTGTCCGGGGGACTGAGGGCTCCTCTGTGGCCGTCCCCATGGGGCTCCGGGCCCTGGAGTGCGGGCACCGCAGCTGTTCCCTGGGCTTCAGGGCCCCAGAGGTCTGCGGGTCAGGGTCCTGGCAGGAGAGGGGTGACACGGGAAGCAGAGGAGAGGATCAAATGAAGGGACTCTCGCAGGCGTGGTGATGTCAGCAGGAGGCCCGAGACGCAGCCAGGCCTGGGCCCTGCTGAGACCGGGGGTCCCGAGCAACCTCACGCCCGGGCACCTCAGTCCGCCGGGCTCTTGGTGCCAGAAGCTTGCCGTGTGCCTGCACAGCCCTCAGCTGTAGCGGGCCTCGCCTGGGCGGCCATGGGCCGGGAGCCCCCTCCCCAGGGTCACTGTTTCATGTGCCACTCTCACGGCAGGCAGGGAAGGGGTTCAGACAGGGCTCCTGTGTGGCCCCCCAAGGCCGGTGCCAGAAGCTGGGACAAAACTGGCTCAGACCCCAAGCCACCCTTGAGTGGGTGGGGTCTGGGCCACCCCCTTCTTAGCCCAGCCGACCTGCACATGCCTTATCTCAGCCATCCATCAGGGCCACGTAGACCAACCAGTCCTGCCAGAAACCGGATCTGGGCATGGAGGCCCCTCCCTGGAGGTGTGTTCAGGAGAGTCCCCCACCTTCCAGGGTCTCTCCGCCAGCCTCAGCAGAGGGTGTGGGCCTGGGGTGGAGGTGTGGACCGCCCGGCCTGGCTTCCCCCACCCTCTCCTGTGACAGGCAAAGGGGAGTCTGGGCTGGGACCTACGCCCCTCTCCCAGCCATCAGAGCTTGGGTGCAGGAGGATGGGGTGGGGCTGCACACACCCGAGGCACCCTGGGAGGGGTCTCATCTCCGTTTGTTGGTCACATCAGGACCCCCGACTTGCAGGGTCTTCGCCCTCCTCAGGGAGCCTTGGAGGGTGGCGTGCCGATGTTGCCGCCTCCAGACAGGACACGGAGGTCCGTGCCCAAGGTCACAGGCGGCAGAGGGCACACACACTTCACCCTTTGAAGATGAAGTCCTAGGAGTGAAATCTCTGGACCAGAGCTCCCTCAGAACTACCCGCGTGATTGGGATTGACAAACTGGGCGCCGTCGGGGTGCCCTCAGGGGCACCCCTGGGAGGGGTCCCTGCCCACTGCCCGGCTGGGCTGCCCAAGAGGACCGACTCCTCTGGTGGAGGGTCCCAGACCCCGAGCACCAGGCCCATGCGTGGTGGTCATTTCTGCAGCTTCTGGCATGAATCCCAGGACAGCATCGGCTGGGGCTACGGGGCGGACGCAGTGACCCCGAGCACCAGGGCGGCTCAGTGCCTGATCCCACCCAGGAATGTTCCTGCTCCCGGCCTGGCCTCGGGCCTGACTCCTGACACCGGGCAGTAAATAACTTTCCATTTGATCACCTCTCTCCTGGTGCCTCTGGCTCCGGGGAAAGTGGGCGTGTCCCCAGGCCAAGCTGGGGGGCTGCGGTCGGAGTCATCAGCCTCCGCGGCCCGAGGCCACGCGCTCATCCTGGTCACCTGGTCACCTACCCTCAAAGCACAGATGGGAAGACTGAGGCGGGGGCGGGGCGGGCCGCAGAGCTCAGAGAAGGCGGAGGAGGGCCGTCCGCGGGAGGGATGGGGGCTGGTCCCCAAATGTGCTCCCACCGCGCAGGGACGACTCGGGTCCTCTGCCGGGAACGCGAGGAGACAGGCCCAGAGACGCCCGCCCCCGGCCCGGGCTGCCCAGCACTAGGCAGATCCGGTTCCGGCGGACGATCAAGCGGGTCTGGGGCCGCCCGGCCGCCCGGGTCAGCTGGGGAGCGGGCGCGCGCCGCCAGCGGGCATCTGCATGACAAAGCGCGGTGCCGGTGGGAGCGGCAGGCCGCCCACCAGCCCGCGGCCGCAGCTGCCCGCTAAGCCGCCGCCCCGCGCCCGCCGCCCGCCCGGAGCTGGGGCCCGCCGAGCCGGGGCGGGGCGGCACGCGAGCCCGGCGCTCAGCTGTGTTTGCTCGGGGGGCGCTGCGCGGGGCGGGACAAAGGCCGGTCGGCCCGACCCCGCAGGTGGCGTGGGGGAGGGGAGGCCCGCAGGCCCCAGCCGCCAAGGCCGTCAGGTCGGGCGTCGCCGCCCCCGCCCCTCCACTGCCGTCTACACTCGCGCCCCCCACCCGTGCGTCCACGTCCATGCCGGCCGGACGTTGGAGGTCATGTCCCAGTGGGCCCCTGCTGCAGCCCCGAAGCCGGGAACCAGCTCTCTCCGCCTCTCCATCCCGGCCTCCAGGGGCCTGGACCAAGCCCAGGCGTCTCTCTGCCCCCTCCCTCTGTCGGGGGACCTTCACCGTCCTCCCAGCCCCAAGGCGGCCGGGTCCGGCCCCTCACCCCTGCCTGGACTGCCTTCCTGGGCCCCCACCTGTGGCCCCAGCAGCAGCCAGGAAGCTCCTGTGGACCCCAGGCAACCTCACCTGTGCCCAGCTCCACACCTCCCCCAGCTCACCTGACTCAGGGGAAAAGCTGAAGCTCCCACAGCCCCCAAAGGGCTCATCTTCCTCCCACCCTGCCCCAAATCCTCCCACTTCAGCCTGGTTATTCCTGGAGCAGCTAGGCCCCAGGACCTTTGCACTGCCCTTTGCCCTGCTGGGTCACTCCACCTGATGCCTGTTTGCCTCTTGGTCCATTCTCTCTCCTCGGCCTTCTGGACACACGGCAGTCCTATGTGGTGGCCACTCACTCATTCATTTCCTGCTCCTTGTGGAGGGTAAGGTACCAGGGTGGACACTCTCTCTCGTCCGCCACTATGACCCCCACTGTACCACTGACTCGGGCACACGGAGGCGTCCAGCAGTCGGCTGCTGAATGTACCTGACGGCACGGGTCCTCCGCGGCGGCCCCTTTCCAGGTGGACGCACTGAGGCACACGGAGAGCGGGCAACCTGCACAGGGCTCACACAGCAGCAAGTCTGGGAGGCAGGACTCGAGCCCAGGCCCCAGCTTCCTAGGGAGGGGGCTTCCCTGGTGGCTCAGATGGTAAAGAATCTGCCTGCAACGCGAGAGACTCAAGTTCGATTCCTGGATCAGGAAGACTCCCCTGGACAGAGGAGCCTGGGGGCTACAGTCCAAACATTTTGCAGTTTCGTTGTTCACTTCCGAGGCAGGGCTTAAACTAGAGGACCACCGGCTGTTTTTGGCGCTCAGAACAGTTTCAGGGAAAGTACAACTGGTTGTGGTTATTTTTTAAAAATCGAGGTTTTGTGTCAAAACCCAGATCGCCAGCTTTTCTTGGCGAATTGGAACCTCTGGCCACACTGGGTGCTCAGACCTCCAGGCTGCTCCCAGGCCGGCCGGCAGACCCCCACCCTGCCCGGGCCCCCCCTCCTGCGAACTTCCCATTCTCTGGGCCCTCGCCCTTGCAGTCCCTCTGCCTGGAATCCTCTCCCAAGAGCCATTCCTGGGCCGCCTCACTCTTGTTGCCAAGGCAGGTTTCGGTCCAAATGACCCCTCCTCAGAGAAGCCCGCCCTGATTATCTGCAATCGCGCTCCATCTCTTTGATGTATGCTGTCCCTTCCCAGTGGAATGGCATTCCTGGGAGGGCAGGGCCCGGGTCAGGCTCGCCACACCTGTCCAGGACAGCGCCTGCCCCGCGGGCACTGGGTGCATACCTAGTGACTGACCGAATGAGTGAGTGAGGGGCTGGCCTGCAGCGCCCCTGGTTCCGGGCACTTCTCGGAGCTTGGGGCTCACACCCGTGCCCCCCAACCCCAGCAGACCAGCAGGAGCTGCGTTGGGCAGCACAAGGGTCAGGCCTCAGAGCGTCTGCTCTGTGACCGCCTCCGGAGGCTGGGGGAGCCTCTTCCACCTCAGCCCCAGCTCCCCGGCTCCCGAGTCTTCCAGGCTAGCACTGGGGGGCCAGTGCCGGGGTCTCCTGCCCGCCTCGCTCCTGGTCTGGCCACGCTGCCTTCAGAAGTAGAGGGGCCGCAGGGGGCTGGCCGCTTATGCAGGCTTGCTTGAGACCCCCTGTGTGACCTTGAGCAGCTCACCTGGCCTCTCTGAACCCAGCTCCACTCCCCCATGTGAACTGGGACCCCCGCCTGCCCTGCCTGAGACCCGTGCTGGTTCCTGGGTCACGCAGGGCCGCCAGCACCCAGTGGGAACTCGGGATGAGGGTGCCCCCGGCCTGTATGCAGCCTCCCCAGGCTGGCGGGCTCCTGGAGCCCAGCCCATGGTGGTCACTGCTCCCTGTGGGCCGTGGGCTAACTGGGCGCCTGTGTGCTCACTTGTGTGTGGTCCTGGGTGACTTGTGACTATGGGTGGGAGTGTGTGTGAGTGTGTGTGTGTGTGTGTGTGAGTGTGAGATGGTGGGGGCGAGGTGCCTAAAGTAGCCAGGCCAGTCCTCCCCAGCCAGGGGCAGGTGGGTAGGAGCGGACTCTCCGGCCTTGCAGGCAGCCCTGGAGGCAGGAGTCTGCTGGGCCCTGCTGACCAGGGCTGGCCAGTCTGCCTCAGCCGGAAGGGACTGGTTGGTGTCAGGGAGGAGAGCTGGACCCCAGGGCAGCCGGTTCCCAGGCAGGGCCCTGTTGGTCACGCTCCAGGTCCCAGGCCTGGTGCCCAGGAGGGAGGCTGGACCCTGGTGTCGGGCACCGCAGCCCCGGGGGCCCCCTCTGACCCTCCCACTGGGGAGGCGCCCACCCACCTCGTCCTCCCCCTTGGCCACGCCTGGCTTCCCGCCAGCAGCAGCACATTCTGACGGGGCCCACTGAGGGCAGGGGCCTCTCACAGCACTGCCCGCTGCGGGCACCACTCAGCTTGCACGCAGCCCTCCACATCTGCTGGCCGGAGGAGAAGCCTGCGCCTGCGGAGATACCCCATTTTCAGATGGGCCCCGAGGGATGGGCCCTTCTCCTACCCACCTAACTCCACGCAGGAGCCATTTCTGACCCCCAGCTCCTGAGCCAATGGGATTTCTGTAGCTCCCCTGCCCAGGAATCCGGGCTTGGGTGGGGGGTGTGTCCGCCGTGCGCCCCTGGAGGTGTCCACCTGGCCGCTTCTGAAGCGCCGAGCCTGGACACACAGAGACCGCATGACACGGAGACCCACGCACACACGGGGAGCCGACTGGCCGGCACCTGTGGCCTTGGACCCAGACCCGGAATGCCAACCAGGAGCCCCTAGCCCCAGCCGGCCTGAGCGTCACCCCAATTGCCCAGCGGGTGGCCAGCCAGCTGTCCCCCTGCGGGGCTGGTGCAGGGCGTGGCCGTGCGGCCTGGCACACTCGTGCAAGGGTGGAAGCCGTGTGCTGCCTCCACGTGTGTGTCTGTGGCCAGGCCCCTCCCTGCGTGTGAATGTGCGTGACACGCGGCCACGCTGCATGGCACTCCGCAGCCGTGACCCTGGCGCTGGGCCCTGAGTCGGGGGCCCGGGCTGCCCACCTCGGGGGCTTTTGTCCGTTTCTGAAGTGACAAGGGACGTACAAAAGGGCTTTTAATTAAATCAAAGGAGGAAACAGGTCGCCCGGACCGCTATTATGTTACCAAATGCGAAAATGAAAACTTATTTTTAAAGCTCTGGTATTAATTTGAGATTATTCAGATAGTTAATTAAAACTGCAGCATGTGTTAAATATTATTTCAACAAAGATTATCATCGGGTCTCCATGTAATGTGATCTGCGGGCTTGGGGAGCGCTATGCAAATGCTGTGTGGCCGGGAGGAAGGGCCTGAGGGGCTGGGTGAAGGCCACTTGCTCCCGCTCCCTGCAGGGGTGGCGTCCCAGACCCACCTGCGGTGGCGGCCAGGCGCCCCTGTCCGGGCCTGGGGTGACCCGGGGACCGCGACCCTCTCGGGCCTGCCGGGCAGCAACAGACCCCCACAGCCGTCAGGTGGGGCTCGGCCTGCCGGGGCCCGGGCGCACAGCTGCGGGCGTGCAGGGTGCACGGGCCTGCAGGGGGCCTGGGTGCACAGCTGCGGGCGTGCGGGGTGTGCACGAGGGTGCTGGCCAGGGCTGTGGGTGCGTCTGGGCCCTGGTCCGTCCATCTCTTGCACACGTGCCCCATGCACAGGACATGCGTGTTTGCACCAGGCAGGGGGCGGCCCTGAGCACGCCTGTCCCCTCTCGGAGCCCCAGCTGTGACTGGGGGTCGTGGTGGGCGCGCCTCGCGGGGAGGATCACAGGGGTCCGGGGCGTGAGGCACACGCCCGTCTGCACACAGCATCGTCAGCCTGCATGGAGCTTGAGCCCCAAACAGCCAAGTTTAAAGAAAGTGAGGCTGACATTCAGGTTTTGTTTAACCTTGTGTGTCCAAAAGAGTGAGTGCTGGTTCAACAGGTGACCAGTGTAAACACTGCTGGCCGAGGCGGCCTGTGTTCGCTTTCCACACTAAGCCTGGAGGTTGGGGGGTGCGGGCCCTGCAGGCACCCCGGCTGGCCGGCCGTGCGTTCAGGTGTCCCCGCCGGCCGCCTCAGCGCCGGCCTCGGAGGCGCGGGCCGCTCCTGCCCTCTGTCGGCGGCCGGCGGCAGCGCGGGGCCCGCGGCTCGCCCCGCCCGCGGGTCTCTCCCCGCCCGCGGGCGCCTCAGTGCCATTTCCCACCAGGGGCTGCGGCACACTCGGGAGGGCAGGGGCTCAGAGAGGGCCTGCCACCCACCCGGGGTTGCACAGCACGAGGCAGGGAGGGCCCCAGCTCTGCCCGCCTGGCCGCGACCCCCACAGGCCCTCGGCTGTGAGCAGGGTGTGTCTCTGAGGTCTCCCGCACGGCCTGGGTACAGGCAGTGCCTAGTAAATCCACCCCAGGCACGGTGCCATGCCAGGACGCGCCACCCCGGGGCCCGGCTCAGTGCCCTAGGCCTCAGGCCAATGGCTCCCCTGGTTTGCGAGGACCTCGCCGACCGTCCCCTCCTCATCACCCTCGGGGCCCAACACGAGCCTGCGTGTTCACGACTCTTGTCTCTCATCTCCCCTCTACTGGGCTGGCAGCGCCTCGCTGGCCACCCCCAGCCTGGGTCAGCGCCTGGCCCCCCGGGGAGGGAGCAAGAGAGCCACGTCAGGAGGGGATGCAGCTTGCCGGTCACCGGGAGCGTCAGAACCTCACACCCCAGCCTTCTACAACCAGCCACTTACTCAAGAGAAGTCACACTCAGGTTCACCTAAAAATTCAGCGGCTTATTCACAGTTGCCCCAAACTGGAAACCACCTGACTACTCCCCAGCTGATGGACACGCACACCGTGCAACCTGCTCAGCGGCAGAGGGAACGACTGTCCACACTACAGACGGTGGATGGACCCGGAGGAGGAAGCACGGGCCACGGGACATTCGAGACGACGCACGACTGTGTGGACAGAAACCTGACCCCGGCAGGAGGGGCCACGGGCGCCTGCGGGATCTGGAGGGCGCGACTCGACCATAATGGACCAAGTGGGTTTCCTCAGACTAACAAGCCGTGTGTGCGAGAGGGGTACTTTTCCTGTATGCAGCTGGCAGTGATTTTCAAAAACACAGCTAGTTACAGACTTTCAGAGTCTTGGAGGCACCCAGGCCCCCCCACCTCTGGTCCTGATGGTGAACTTTGCTCCTGCAGCCTGGGAAAGCGAAGGAGGGGGTGGCTCCCCCACCCTCCACGCAGGCCTGCTCCCCACGACTAGGCGGGCCGGGGGTCCGCAGAGGCGTGACCGTGGAGTCTGGAGGGTCCCAGCTGCGGCCCCCATGACTCCCTGCCCACGTGGCTGTTGGTGGGAGTTCACTGTTTTGTGCTCTGTACATTTTTCACATGTTTGAACCAGTTGCCTAATAAACACGACAAATACTGGAGTGATTTAAAACAAGAACAACACGATTCCCCCTGCATAACCCCGCTGGCCTCTCCTGCAGCCCTGGGAGCCGAGAGCCACCACGGGCTGGCGCAGCGGGCGGCGGGGGCCCGGGCCAGGCCGCGCGCGAGTTTCTGGGTGTCCCCGTCCCCGCCCGCCACCGCCAAGGCTCCGCACGCACTCTGACCCGCAGCCCCCGGGGGTGGGCGCCGGCTTCCCACCAGAGAGGACCGGACGGTGTGGGGCCCCTGCTGAGGGCTGGCTGGGAGGCTGGGAGGACGGCGTTGGCCGACTGGAGCCGGAAGTTACACGCCGGGAAGCTCCCCAGTGAAAGCAGGCCGTCCAGTGGGTTTCACGTGTGGACAACGCGGTGCAACCGTCGCCACGCTTTGTCCCCAGAAGGGAGCCACACCCACGAGCCCCCACTGCCGTCCGGCCAGGTCCCCCGGCCCCCGGCAACCACAGGCTGCTGTCTACAACCATGGGGTTGCCTACTCGGGACCCTTCTGAAAATGCCATGGCCCAGAGGATGCCTTTGCTGTCCGGCTCCTTTCACTGAGCCTGTTTCCAGGCTTCATCCTTGTGCAGCCTGTGGTGCTGCCATTGCTGAGTCCGTCCGGCTCTTGCGACCCCATAGACCGTAGCCCGCCAGGCTCCGCTGTCCATGGAGTCTCCAGGCAAGGATACTGGAGTGGGTTGCCGTTCTCTTCTCCAGGGGATCTTCCCCACCCAGGAAATGAACCTGGGTCTATTGCACTGCAGGTGGATGATTTACCATCTGAGCCGTGAGGGAAGCCCATGTGGAGCCTGTATCCGTATTTAATTCCACGTTTCACTTCTCCACTCGTCAGCTGATGGAATCGGGTCCTCTCCACGCTTCTGCTGTCCTGACTCACACACGCTTTGGATGTTTTCAGCTCTCTCTGGTGCAGGCCTAGGAGTGGAATTGCTGGGTCATATGGTAACTTTATTGCTACTTTTTTTTTTTAAACAGCTTCTCTGTGATATAACACACACCACACAGTTCACTCCGTGTGTGTGAGTCTGTGGCTTCAGAACAGTCACGGAGCTGTATGCCATCCCCACAATCAGCATTAGGTCCTTTTCAGCACCTGGAAGAGAACCCTGTCCCCCATGCTCTCCGCCCTCTTCCTCCCATCCTCTGCTGGCCTGAGGACATGCCCTCTGTCTGCAGGGAGCCGCCTCTGGGCAGCCCACGCGCGGGGAGCCACGGAACCCGGCTCCTCAGCGTCTGGCTGTCCCTCCTCCGTGCAGTGCTTTCCAGGCCCGTCCATGCAGCACCAGCGCTGCCCACCTCCGTGACCACTGCCACCCGAGTAACTCCAGGGCAGCGTGTCTCATGGGGTGGCGTCCCCTGTGGCGTGTGGCTGCGCCCGGCACGTGCTGTTCACTGGCTCATCAGCTGATGAAGGTCAGCGCCTGGTTCATCAGCTGATGAAGCTCAGCGCCGCTCCCGGCGTGCGGCTGCGCCCGGCACGTGCTGTTCGCCGGCTCATCAGCTGATGAAGCTCAGCGCCGCTCCCACTCTGGGGCAGCCACTGTCTCTTTCTAGGAGACCCCCGGCGGCAGCTGCGGAGCAGGCGGTGGGCACCTGCTGCGAGCCCCTCCACCCTCACCACTCCCCAGGAGGGCAGGTCCCGCCCGTCACTCGTCTTGCAGGCGCACCTGTTCCAGGCCTCACTGGGCCCACATCTG
The DNA here is from genome assembly GCF_019923935.1 of Bubalus bubalis. NCBI lineage: Eukaryota > Metazoa > Chordata > Mammalia > Artiodactyla > Bovidae > Bubalus > Bubalus bubalis. Next base: position 59,249,608 of record NC_059177.1, read on the forward strand.
CTTGTGCTGTTGAAAGTGGGGTGCAGGGGGCTGTGGGGTCTGGGAACCGGCCACGTGACCCCGGAGGCAGGCAGCCCGTGGAAGGACCTGGATGCTGACTCTCCCTGGAGAGAGGCTGGACTGGGACTCAGATTTGAGGCTAGGGCGGCAGTCGTCCCCGCCCTCCTGGTGCCCCTCAGAGGGGGCAGGCTGTTCCAAGATGCCCCGAGGACCCAGGCAGCGTGCAGGGAACTCCGGTCCTGTTAGTGGTCAAAGGAATCAATGAGGTGACGAGCCTCAGGCAGTGGCCGACAGCAACCGGGGTGTCTTGGGATGTGGGGTGACGTGGGGGTGGGCTTCTCAGAGGTGCTGGCCGGGGGATGCAGCCCCGCAGGTCAGCCCTGGGGGCAGGGAGCTGCAAATGTAGACTTGGGGCCCCCGGTGTCCCCCTGCGAGGGGAAGCCCATCTCAGCCAGGGTGGGGGGCAGATCGCCCAGTGTCTGGAGGCTTGCAAGCAGAGGCTGCAGCAGTGGGCCCCGCCTGGCCTGGGGGGCCGGGGTGTGCAGGCCAGGTGACATCCTCGCTCTGGAGCACATGGTGTCCGCAGGTGGGCTGGGGAGGGGTGCTCGGGGCTCCGGGGGCAGCCGGGCCCTCCGTCCTGTGGCGATGGGGAGATAGGCGAAGGCCGGCGGGCTGCACCCGGGAGGAATGCGCCCGCCTCCGGCTCGTAAACCTACTCCTCCCACCTCGTGTGCTGGAGGAGGTCATGCAGAGGTCACTGTCAGGAGAGGCTGGCACAAGGTGAGACGTCCAGCTCCAGGCTGCTCACTCCCCGGGCTGCAGGGCCCGCGGTGGGCCAGCTCCAGGCTGCTCACACCCCAGGGTGCGGGGCGCACGGTGGGCCACCAGGCAGCGCAGGATGGGCGGGGTGTGGAGGTGAGCGTGGCGGGTCTCAGGGCTACAGATGGCCAAGAGCCCAAGGTCATATTCTTGGGGCTCCCAAGGGTACTGCCCAGAGGCCACACTGAACACAGGCCCTGAGCCCTTGGGGACGGCAGAGATGCGGGTGAGACCGCTGGCCCCCGGCTGTGCTAGGGCCACTCACAGGGGCCCCTGGGACACAGCGCCGCGGCTGTGGGTGGGCCTCGGCCTGGCCTGGGCAGGCTAGGCTCACTCAGAGGGTGTGAGGACAGGGAGTGGGCCTGGAGAGGGTGGAGGGCGTGCCGTGGCCCCTGTGCCCTGCCTGCCGGGGACAAGCCTGGGATGCCCGGCCCGGGGACCTGGGTGTGGTGCCCCTTGGCGTCTGTGCCTGGGCTGTCATTTTCTGCTCCTGGGCCCCAGTGGAGGGTGCAGAGTTGGAGGCCTATGGGGACCCAGCGTTTCTCTCCAATGGGCCCAGTCTGGGTCCCCGCCTGGGCTTGGCTGGTGGGCCTGGCGTGGCGAGTGGAGACCCGGAGGCGGGGGTGCCGTGAGCCGCGGGCACGGAGCTGGGAGCCCTCGGGGGACAGGCTGCCCCTCGGAGCCATGACGGGTATGTAGGGTGGGGGCACCAGGAGCCCCCGGAGGCCGCTCTCCCCCGGGGAGGCCGCCCCCCGCCTGCCCCCCTCTGCCACCTGCCCGCTTGAGGCCGCCTCCAGCAGAGCCACTCTCCTGTGTGCAGTGAGGAAGGAAATTGCAAATTAATCTTTATTTCCATCTTGGAAGAAAATCTTAATTCTCTGCATGGAAATGATCCCCGTCCTCCCAGGGAATCAATTACGGGCTTCCACTGCAGTTAGCCCCGGCCAATCGGAGCAGGGCCGGCCCCAGGCCCCATGCCCCACCCTGCCCCATCTCTGGGGCCGCCCCCGGGGTGCACTCGGCGCTCAGGGTGCCCCAGCCCCTCTGCGTGTCTCTCAGAGTCCGCCCCGCTGTCTCTCCTGGGGTCTGTCTCTCTCTCTCCTGCTATTTGTCTCTGTCCGTCTCTCTCTGTCTGTGCAGCCCCCCGTTCCCAGCACCCAGGGGGCGTCTGAGCTGCAGCCTCAAGGGTGGGCCCGGGTACCGGCTCAGCCCTGCCCCCAGGGTGGCCTCAGGAGCCGCCAACGTCCACATTTGTGCCTGCGGGTGCCTCAGGCTGGCCGCCCCAGTCCAGGCCTGGCCTCTGGCTCCACTGTAAGGGTTTCCGGCTGGGGGTGGGTGGGGGGCGCCCTGCCGGGCCACAGCCTCAGTGTTTCCACCCGAGATGTGGGCACCCCCGGGGGGGTCCCGTCCCAGCGCCTCCGCCCGCTGAGAGATCTTGTCTCTCTATCAGTGGCGCCCTGTGACTCTGATAACTGTCTCTCCTTATCAGCGGCCCACCCGGCGTCCCCCCGCACACCCAGACCCCGTTCTGTGCCGGGACCTGCCCTGGGGGCAGAGGACCCCCGTCTGCCTCTGATTCCCCGTGAGGAGGGGGCCCAGGAAGCGGGGCGTCTGCTCCCCAGTCCGTCCCCGGCTGGAGCCCCCCCATACCCGGCAGGTACCCGGCACCCCCACCCCAACTCGCCCAAGGCCTGAGAGCTGGATGAGGGTGGGCTGCTTCAGGCCAGTCTCTGCCCCTTGCACAACAATCTGCCCACCCTGTCTGCCCCCTGGGGGGCCCGGCCACCTCTGCCAGATTCTCCTTGGCTGAGCATCTCCAGTTGTGTCCAGACCCCCTCCGCCCGCCCGCCGCCGGCCCTGCAGAGCATGCCCCGATTTTCCTCCTCTCCCGTTTGGCCTTGCCACCCCCCACGCCGCACCCCTGGGTGCCACGTCTCCTGGAAGCCGTGGGGCTGGGCTCACCACGTCCCGGAGTCCCGCACCCCTTCCACTGTGGGGTCCCACCATGGGGCGGATGTCTGCCCCCAGGTGCCAAGGACAGAGGCCATGCGGGCCGCCCACGCTGCCTGGCTGCAGCCCTTCCTTCTGGGCCACCTGCCCATCCACCCGACAGGTCCTGCCCACACAGTCCTGGACGGGACTCGGCTGAGGCGGGCTGGACGGGGCAGGGCCCGCCTGGCACGGGCACCAGGGGTCAGCGTGCTCAGGGCCCGGCTGGAGGCCTTGGGGAAGCTGGGTCCCGAGGGCCTGCCTGGGGCTCCGGGGAAGCCTGGGTCCTGCGTCCACCTGGTCCACCCCCACCTCCCCCGTCCCCAGACGGGGTGGACAGCCCCCCGAGGCTGCAGGGTGCGGCTGTGGCTGGGGGGCAGGTGCCCTGCTGGGTGGTGGCTGTGGGAAGCTGGGCGCCAGGCTGAGTCTTCGGGTGCCCCCAGGGGACGAGGTGGGAGGCTGGGCTCCCGGCCGCCCTTTATCTGCAGCCCAGCTGTGGCCGCAGGAAGCGGCCGTTTCTCTCTGCCGAGCTGTCTCCCCACCAGACCCGGTGATAACGGAGGAGGGAGACGGCGTTGAGCAACATCCCGTGGCCGCACGACCTCTAACCTGCCGGCCTGGGGGGCTGGGGGCGCACAGCAGGTGCTCAGTAAGTGCGCAGTGAGCAGCCCAGGTGTCTTCCCAGCCCTGTCCCCTCCCTCCCCTTCCTCCCTGGGACTCGGCCTCAGCCTGCACGACCCCCACCCCCTGCCCGGCTCCGCCCCACTGGCCCATCACGAGCCCGCCCTGGGGGTCCTCTTCCAACCTCAGAGGCCCCTGCCCACCGGGAGGGCCTGGGGCTTGGTGAGGGGTGCCCAGAGCTGGTGGGAAGTTGGAAGTTGGGGGCTTCTCTTGAATGCTGAGCTGACACTCTTGCGGCCTCTGTGGCTGTGCCCCCGCCTCCCTGCCCTGCCGCAGGCCCAGGGCTGGGGTTGGTTGCCCCAGGGGCATGGTACCCCATGCCTGGCACCCCATTGCCTGGCTGCCTCCCAACCATCGCGCCCTTACCCTGCCTGAGCTGGCTGATGAGTGGCCCTGCTCCGTTATCAGCCAAACGCTAATTACTCTCTTTAATCAGGACTGCTTGTGTGGAGGCTCCCAGGGACCCAGCCAGGGTGAGGGATGTGACCTCACCCCACCTCACGCAGCCAAGGGGGACAGATACGGCTGAGTTTGGAGCTGGGAGGCCGTGACTAGGACTGGCCTGAGCCCCCAGAGGGAGCCTGGAAATTCCAGCCGCTGTGAGGAGGCCTGGGCCCCCTCGGGGAAGCTCGGGTGTGTGCAGTGGGGCGGTGAGTCCCCACGCCCACCCCACCAGGCCCCAGGGACAAGCTGGCCTGAAAAATGGTGTCGCCCTGTGCGCGCCGGACCTGACACCCCACTGTCACCCCACTCCCATGACACGCCAGACCCCCAGCCTGAAGGGCAGGGCCCCCGGACGGGCCACCCCCCGACATGGGCCCGCGCGCACGCGCCGGCCGGGCAGTTGCCGGCAAGGACAGAGCCGCCCCCTTGCCTACCCTGGCCCCCGGGGCTTCCCGTCGACGAGACTTTATCTGTCAAAACTGTATTAACCCAGTAGCCTGTTTCCATCAGAGTCTCGATTCCAGAGACGCTTCCAGATAAGCCTTATCGCCTGGCTGGTGCATTAGCCCCGCCAGCCAGCCAGGGGCCTGTGGATGGCAGCCACCCCTCCTGCCGAGCGAGCCTGTGGCAGGACGCCCGCCCCCGGCCCGTTCCCTGCGGGCAGCTCTTTCTGAGGCTGCAGAGGAGGCGTTGGGGCAGGGTGGGGGCCTCTGGGGGCGTCCAGACCCTGGGTTCAAAGCCCAGCTCCACTGCGTACAGGTGGCCCCCACTTCTAAACTGGACCCAGCTTCCCGGGACACCCGGCGGGCAGGGGTTGCAGATGCCACTGGCTGCCACAGGGCCCTCTCTTCCTGAGACGCAGAAGGTCTGGGGGTGCCCGGAGCAACAGGAAGCGGGGACTGCCCACGAGAGCACAGGGCGCCAGCCCCCACCTGCCCGCCTGCCCTCCAGCCGCGCTCCCCCTCCGAAGGCTGTGCCCGGCCGACGCGGCTGGGGCGCTCAGGTTTCGACCGATGCCAGGCCTGATAGCGTCCCCTCCTGGGCCGCGGGCCATGCAGGCAGGCACGCTGCTCTGGAGCTGCACGCCGTGGCCGGGGGCCCCCGCCCTGTGGCTCAGCGTCCCTGCCCGAGTCCACCTCCCACCCAGGGTCGCAGGGCCTCTCCCTGAAGTCACCCCTTGGGGACCCCGTCCTGGAGAGATGGCAGCAGGCAGGGATGGGGGCTGAATGGGAGCGGGTTCCGGAGTCTGGCCGGTGGTGGGGAGTTGGTGACATTCCACAGGGGCTTCCCGACTGGGATGTGGGGGCTGGGTCTGGACTCTCCCTGCCTGCCCGGCCCTCCGCTACTGTCCTGGACGCGGACCTCCCACCCAGCACGGCCGTGCGCATGGGTCCACAGCACCCTGCCCTCCTAGGGCTGTGGCTCAGGGCTGACCAGGCCCTAGTCACCTGAACACAACCTGTCCCTGGTATTACTTTTAATGCCGTGTTTGCAAATTATAGCATGATGCACAGATTACCAGGGTAAAAGGGAGGCCTCTGCGTCTACCTGCAGGCCAAAGCCAGGGTCACTGGAGCATCTGCCCACCCTGCAAACGTCTGTAAATGCTTCGATGCCCTGTGATGCGTCTGCAGGGACGGCTGGGCTGCAGGGGGCAGAGGAGCCAGGCTGGGGCTCTGTTGGGCTCTGAGGGGCTCCGTTGGTCTCTGAGGGCTCTGTGGGGTTCAGAGGGGGCTCTGTTGGGCTCTGCGGGTCTCTGAGTGGCTCTGCAGGGGATCTGCGGGGCTCTAGGGGGCTCTGTGGGGATCTGAGGGGCTTTGCGGGGTTCTGAGTTCTGAGGGGGCTCTGAGGGCCTCTGCAGGGCCCTGTGGGGCTTTGCGGGGCTCTGTGGAGCATGAGGGGGCTCTGTGGGGCTCTGCGGGGCGTGAGGGGGCTCTGTGGGGTTCTGAGGAATTCTGAGGGGGCTCTGAGGGCCTCTGCGGGGCCCTGAGGGGCTTTGCGGGGCTCTGTGGGGCATGAGGGGGCTCTGTGGGGCTCTGAGGGCCTCTGCGGGTCTCTGAGTGGCTCTGCGGGGCTCAGCGCCCAGCCTGGGAGCTCCTGGTGCCGGTGTGTGGGGGCAGCCCCCAGCCTGCCTCCTGCCCTGTGGCACTGGCCTGGCCCCTGCAGCTCCAATCCCCATGGGTGCTCCTCCGGGAGGTGCCCTCCCAGACGTGGCTGCTCCCTCAAGGTCCAGGGGACCCGGGGCCACCCAGGCTGCCTAAGGGCCTGACGCTCCACGGACACCCTCAGCCCACTGGGTGCTGAGTCTGGGTCCCTCCCGTGGCCCCAGGCCCATCAGGAGCCTCGGCAGTTCCTGACGTTCGCCTTGGGAGGGAGGGGGCACCCGTGAAAGCAGAGGACCAGCACAGCAGGTGGGCACCATAGGCATTTATTTGTGGCTGCCAACTGGGCAACCTGGGACACCTGGAGCCTTTCAAGACGGCTCTTCTGGCGAGAGGCACGGGGGTGCAGGGACAGAGCCCCCCAGGGCCTCTGGGGAGCACCCGGAGGCGGAGGCACGTCTGGCACTGAGGCCTGGCCGGGTCTGGGGGGCCGACGGGCACTCAGGGAGACTGGACCATGCGCTTGTGGGCGTCGAAGACGTAGCGCTTGAAGGACAGGCTGAGGCCCACGGGCTGGGCGGGCTCCGGCTGCTCCGCCTCCTCTGGCTTGGCTGCCTCGCCCCGGCCGGCTCGGCCCCGCTTCTTGAGGGCGGACGTCAGGATCTTCTTGGACTCGGGGCTCAGGCCACCTGCGAGGCACAGAGGAGGAGCCCGTCACTCCATCTGGTCCCCGACTCTGCAGTGACCCCCCAGATGGAGCCCGGACCCCCCAGCATTGGCCTGGCCCGCCGCTCCCCCATAGAGCCAGGACCCCCCCAATTACCGGCCGGGCCCGGCCCTCCTGTGCCCCCGCACCACCCCCAACACTTGTCTGGCCACCAGCCCATCTGGCCTGGGGCTCAGCGAGGCTCCCACCAGCTCCCAGCTCCCTGCCTGTGCCCACCCTGTGCCCAGGCCCCTGGGGCAGCCCCGCGCTTGCTGGCCGTGTCCTCTCCTGCCGCGAACGGCTCGCTGCCCCTGGCACTCAATCTGACTCTCACCCGAGACCCCAGACGCTCTCCGGCCCGGGGTGAGTCTGCGGGCGGCATCACGGTTCTGCCCAGGGACCCCGGAGGGTAGGAGGGTGGAAGGAGGGGCCGGTGAGCTCCGGCTGGTGCCCCCTCCCTGGGTGTTGGCGGACGCTGTCCCCCGACTCCAGGCAGGGTAGGGCGGCCCCACGGATCCCTGGCTCCTTTCAGCACCCAGGCCGGGTGCAGACCCACTGTCTCCGCTGCTGGCTGAGCGACGGCAGAACTCGCTTCCTGCTGGCGCCTGCTGCCCACTGCTCTCTGTTCCCGCGGCCGGTCCTGGGACCTTGCGCGCTCATGATGGCTGATGCTGTTCCTCCGCGCGGATGCCCTGCCCTCCCCAACGCCAGGGCCCCTTTCTGCAGGATTTGTCTTTACAAGGAGCCTGCCTGGGGGCAGCAGGAGGCAGCCTCTTCGTGGGCCTCCAGTGGGGGCCACCCTACCCGGGAGCCCTGGGGGGATGGGCTGAGGCTCAGGCCAGCCCTGCACCAGCGGGCACCCCAGGACCAGCCACTCCCCTTCTGTGAGCTCCGCAACCCTGCCGGGGGTCCTGGTGGAAGTGAGCTGTGCCCTCCCGCTCTGGGCAGCAAGGGTCCCGGCAGGCCGCTGTGCCCCAGGACAGGCACTCACTCCTAACACACACAGAGGGGTCCATCAGCCACAGACCCCCGGCTGGGTGTCAGGAGCCTGCAGGGTGGGGGTGGGCGCCCCCTGCCCCACCTGTGCCGGTGCCTGGGAGGTCCTCCCCTCCCCGCCCGGGCGCTGGCTGGCTCCCCGAGGAGAGGAGCCCTGCGTCACACCAGGAAGACCCCTGTCCCCCCCCACCCCACATGCCCGTGGGGAGCGGGGCCTGAGGGGGCTGGGCTGGGTGGGTGTGTGAACTCTGGGCCACGTCTGGGGCTGAATGCAGGCGGCCGCCCCCAGCCCGTCACCCAGGAGCGGGGTGTCCACCCGAGGCAGACTGTGGGAAACAGCGCAGCAGGGGACCCGTGCGAGGAGCAGCTCTGGGGCATCTGGGACGGGCGTGACCGCAGACTCGGTCGGGGCGGCCCTGCCCCTGGAAAGGGGCTCCATCCGCCTCTCCACCGCCCGGGGGTCCGGGTGCTCAGCCAACGAGACTCCGGGACGGGGTGGCCGAAGGGCCCACTGCCCTGGGGATCCAGGCTCCTGCTGGGCAGTGGGTTGTGGAACCGCAGGCCCTGGGCCAGGGCGCGGGGCGTGGGAAGGGCCCCGGGCCAGCCCTCCCGCAGGCGCCAGGCCGGCAGGTGCCCTCTGCCTCCGGGCTCCTCCTGCAGGGCGGGGGCTGGCACCAAGCCTGGCGGATGGCATGGGTGCCTGGGCCCTCTAGTGCCGCGAGGTCTGACGGCTGCAGAGGCAGGGGGCTCCTGGGATCGGCGTCCGGCGGGGAGACAGGCGTGCCCCAATCTGCCGGTCATCTCGCTGCGAGGGCTCTTGTTACCCACACACCTCGCGTCGCCCGGAGCAGCAGAGCCGGGAGTCTACCAGGCGCTGGCGAGGATGCAGAGTCTCTTGCTGCCCTCTGCTCCGTTACGGGGCGGCCTGGACACGAGCCCAGCACGCCGACCAGCAGAGAGCGTCTGCTGGGGCAGCTGGCTGTTGGGGTTCCTGGCAACGCTACTGGGAGCCGCCTTGTTTCATGGTGGCCTTTCCCCTCGGCTGAGAGGCCAGTGGCGTGGACGGAGGGCAGGTCAGGGCGTTGGTGGTCGCCCGGAAGCCTGCGCACAGTGCTCCTGGCCTGGGAGACGCCGGGGGCACGTTCTCAGAGCTCGGGTCTGAGAAGGGGCAGGCAGGAAGCAGCAGCAAGATGGGCGGGCAGCCTGCAGGCCAGCGGGGGCGGTGCCGTGGGCTGGACCCCCCGGGAAGGACTTGGGGGACCCGGGGGCCTGGTGCCGCGCACCGGCCACGTGGAAGGGCTGAGGGCCGCATCTGAGCATCCGGTCCTGGGGGGAGTGTGACGCCTGGGGACAGCAAGCGTCTGGCCCCATGCTGGTAGGGCTGTGGAGCCAAGGCTCTGGGGGGACCGCGGGCTCCGTGTCCGCAAGGTGCCCCCCGAGTCGGGCTTGCGGGCAGACAGGGAGCGTCTCAGCCGCCAAGGCTGAATTCTGGTGGCCCTTCCCACCGCCTGCCACCCTGGGGCCACTGCCCTGGGCGACTGCTGACCGGGGGCCGCCATGTGGACCTCCGCGTGGGTGACGGCGCCTCTCCCCTCCTTTGCATCTTGGGTCCTGAGTGTGGCCCCGCGGCCACGACACCAAGGGCGCCGCGTCTGGCCACATGCCCTGCCCTCTCTGCTGACTCCTCCTCAGCCACCGTCCCAGCCAGGCTGCTGGGGCCTCCCAGAACCCCCCGGGCAGGAGCTCCCCAGCGGCCGGTCAGGGGCGAGGGCGGGGACGGGGGTCTGGCCTGTGGGTGCAGGAGGGCGTGTCGGATGAAACCAGAGGGTGGGTGAGGTCCCGCCTGGGTGCTCAGGGCAACAGACCGGGGGCCACCCAGCGGGAAACGCCACCTACTGGGCAAGTGGCCCGCCCGTGACCCGGCTGGCAGGGGCAGGAGGGTGGGCCGCCAGGCTCCAGGCGCTTGTAGCGCCTGAACCCAGGCTCAGGCATCTCTGCCCCTTCTCCCTAAACCTGGGGACTCTCGGAGCCCAGCGGCCTGCCCCACCCCCGTCCAGTGGCCTGGGGGCGGTGGGCGTGACCCTGGGGGCGACGCTGCTCCCCGCGGCTCCCCCTGGGGACACTCTCCCAGGGCCGGGCTGGCCTTTCTCACCGAGCGCCAGCCCCACACAAAGGCACAATGGGCTGGAGGCCGCTGGCCAGGCCGGGCTCAGTAATCAGGGAAGAATGTAGCCGTGCTGTTTCCCAAGGCCGGGCGGCGGGTGCCGCCCCGACACGGCCATCAAAGCCGCCAAACTGCCTCCAGCTGCTGGAGTGGCTTTCATGTCAGGGGCCAGCCTGGGCGAGGGGCCTCCACGCGGGTGGGCGGCCCGCACCCTCCAGTGGGAACGGAGCCCTGCAAAAGGCTCGGGTCAACGGCCCCCGCAGTGGCCCCCCTTGGCCGGCCCAAGTCCAGCCATTCCCGGGGCAAGCAGCTCTGGGCAGAGCTGAGACGCTGTGGCAGGCCGGGGGTGGGGGTCGCTTTGTGGAAGTCGCATCGTGGGGTGACGGGGGCTGGGGAGCTCAGAGGGACACGGGGACCGTGAGTTCAGCCAGAGCCCCACTCAGAACGGGGCGGATGTGGCTGAGGCAGCTTAGACTGGGCCCAGGCTGGCCGGGGCCAAGGAGGACGGGCAGCCAGATGGGTGGTGGAGCATGGGAGGAGCGAGCTCGGCGCTGGGCGGGCGGGCAGGGCCGCCTGAGGACTGGCACCCTGACTCCCCTCCTGCAGAACTCGGGGGATGGTGACTTTGGATGGAACGCCTCCTCCAGGAGGCCAGGCTGCTCACATGCTCCCAGCCTCGAGCTTGGCGGGCTGGGCAGAGGGGGCCCAGTTTCCCTCCTTCCCCGTCCTGCTATGGACCCCGTATGTAAACAAAGATGCAATTTGCTTTAAAAAGATAAGGTGATTAGGCTTTTATCAGACGTGTGCTCCGCCGTCCCTACAACAAAGGGAATCTGAGAGGCGGCAGCGGCAACGGGCCCGTCTGAGGCTCCTGCGCTCCATGGGTCCTCACGGCCCTTTAATGGGCGGAGGCGAGGCAGTGGGCGTCTGCACCCCTATTTTGATGTCTTAATGTTGCCTAATTCCTCCTTTAATTTATATTAAGCTTCTTAGCAGCAATGATGAATTCTTCAAAAACAAAAAAGGACCCTTTGCAGAAATCTTCCCCACACTGTGTAAATTGAAATTACAATGTAGCTAAGGCTTTGGCGACCAGGGGTGTGTGGGGAGGGAAAGCAGGGTGCCGTGCGGAAGGAAGGACTTTGTTTTAAGGTGAAAAAGAAAACCATTCTGAAGTAGGAAATGACTTGGCTGCGAGCATCAGACAGAGGGTGGGTCGCGGGGGTGGCCTGGGCAGAGGCACCCGAGGTCGCGTGCAACGGGGGCACAGCCGGTGCGGGGCTGCTGGGCGCCCGGGGACCCCGCAGCACCAGCGTCGGCTCCCGCTGCTCTTGGCCAGGGCAGGCGTGACAGGGCTGTTCCCGGGCTTCGGCCTGGAACCCCCGGCGGGCCTCGACCCTGCAGCGGTGGTGGGTGCCCCAGTGCGGGCAGAGCAGGCCTGGGACCAGCCTCCTGGCAGGAGCCTCCAGGCTCTCGGGCCAGCTCCCTCTCTGATCTGCCCATGGGTCGGCAGCCAAAGATCCTTCCAGAACAAAGACCCACGCGCCCCTCTCAGCAATCCTCAGCCGCTCCTTGGGCCGGCGTCCAAGCTCTCCAGCCCGGCCTTGCCAGCGTCTCCTACACACCTGTGTGCCCGCACCCACGGCTTCACTCCTGCCAGGCCTCCTCCTCGCCCCCCACCCTGCACAGCCCCTCTTACCCCCGCCCAGCACCCCCACCCCGCCGACACACACACAAGTCCTAGAGCAGGCTGGTCTGCAGAGAACACACACGCGCACACGCTGTGCACACACGCCTCCAACAGCAGGCCCCAGAGGCAGGGCCACTGCTGCGGAGGCCTGGGCAGCTCCTGGCGGCCACGCGCTGGCCTCCCCCCGGCTCTGAGTGGGGGGCTCCTGGGTCGGGACGAGCCAGCTAGGGGTACACACCCGCCGGCCCTGCCTCCAGGAGCCCACGCTGGTCACTGACCCTCCTGCGGGGCCTCCTCCACCCACAGCCCCCCGAGGCTGGTGGGTGCGGGCCTGGGACCCGGTGGCCCCACCGACACAGTCCCCATCGGCAAGAAAGCTGAATCTGAATCCTCCAGACACTCACTCCCTCCCTAAATGCATACACTCTCTAACGGCAGTTAATCTTCAATTAAAATACCTAAAGCAGAAACTATGATAACTGGTTTAAAAGGTAGAGCTTATTGACAATAAAAGTCTTCTTCATATTGGTTTTCTTAAAAAAAAAAAAAAATTCCACGTATTAAAACTGTCATTTTTACGAGTCGGGAAAAAGCCTCATCCGGGGTAACGAAGGGGCAACAGAGGCTGGGGCGGTCGGCTCCAGGGCCCAAGGGTGGCGGTCTGATCACGTATCGGCCTCGGCTCCAACGCGGGCAGGTGGGCTGCAGTCCGGACTGCCACAGGGGCTCGGGGGTGACAGCTGGGTCCCTCCACACTCCTGCCCAGACACAGGGGCTCTGGGGTCCACCCTCCGTGGCTGGCTCTCGCAGGCCCAGGGGAGGCAGGTGTTGGGGGCGCCCCAGCGTGCCCTCCAAGGCTGGTGGCACGGTCACTGCGTCCCCACGGCATGGCTCTGACAGCCATCGGCCTTGTGGCCGCGAGGGTCCCTGACCCCGGGCGCCTGGCACGGCGCAGTGACGCCTGGCCCTCAGCGCGTCCTGGCTCCCCCGCCCTCACGTCACCTGCTCAGCCACCGCATCTGGCCTGATCTTTGTCCCTCTCTCCGCCCCCCCAGCCTGGGTCAGCCCTTCCTCCTGGAGCCAGGACCCTCAGTCACCTCCAATCCTGCCCCCAGAAGGTGGCCCACGCCACACCCAGCGTCCCCTCGACCCCCGTATTCTGGGCGCTTCCGCCTGGGACAGCCCTCCCCAGGCCGCCCCCCACCCCCTTCAAGCGAAGCGCGGTGCCACCGCCTCCAAGAAGGCCCCCAGCCTGCGCGGGCGCAGTGGCCCCGTCTGTGCACAGACACAGGCATCTGGGGCTCCTTCCTGGGGCTCGTGTCCTCAGCAGAGACAGGAAGGAAAAATGGCGGCCCGGGAGCACGAGACAGCCTCCACGGCATCTCTGAACTACGAGGCCCACGGGAGCTCACGGGACACAGAGCACTCAGGGCCGCGTCCAGCACAAAGCATGGAGTATGGACGGGCACACCCCATCAGCCCCGCTGGGGCCCACCGGGCACGCGTGACCGCATACGGAGCCGGGCTCTGCCCTTGGCATGCACACAGCGTGTGTGGACCCCTCTAGGGCACACGCCTATCGCCACCGTGGGGAGGACGGAGCTGCCGCACAGCGCTCGGCAGCACTCTGAGCTCTGGGGGGCAATGGGGCACAGCTCGGCCCGCGAGGGGCAGGAAGGAGCCAGGGGCTGTGCAAACCCACACGTGTCAGCCCGGCAGGCGGCTCCACGGGGGCGGCAGGTGCCCAGCGGGACCCCGAGCCCGTCCTCCCGTGGGCCGGACCGCCCGCCCTCCCACAAGGCCGGGGCGGCAGTGGGGACTGGAGTGAGTCTTCCTCTCCCGCTGTCCTCCGCGTCCAGGCTCACCCCGGCACGCCGCGAGGGCACGCAGGGAGAGGGCAAGAGTTGACAGGCAGGAATTCGTGAGCTCAGAGAGCTGCCGCCTTTGCTGGGGTGGGGGCGGGGGCTCCCTTTGCCAAAACAATAATTAATTTTTTTTTAAAGCAGCTACAAAGCCACGATTAAGCTTAGGGCCCTAAAACAAGCCCATAAAATCGAAAAATATTTATCTGGAAGGGTGGCAAGTCCAATAAAAGTTTTATGAATGTTTTACAACTGCCCTGTCAGGAAGCTGGCCTCTCAGTCACCCCCCTTCTATGAAAAAACACCACCACACGAGTGCACTCACGGGCACAGACACACTCACACGGGCAGACTCACACTCACATGGGCAGACTCACACTCACGGGCACAGACACACTCACACGGGCACAGACTCACACTCACGGGCACAGACACACACACACGGGCACAGACTCACACTCACAAGGGCAGACTCACACTCACAGGCACAGACACACTCACACGGGCACAGACTCACACTCACATGGGCAGACTCACACTCACGGGCACAGACACACTCACATGGGCACAGACTCACACTCACAAGGGCAGACTCACACTCACGGGCACAGACACACACAGGAGCGTGGACTCACACGGGCACACACGGGCGACGCACAGGCTCAGACACACCTGGTGCTGCAGCCCGCACCGCTCCTGCCGGCTGGGGCTCCGCTGGGCCTGGGGCTGCGGGGAGGGGCCCTGAGCCAGGGTCTGGGCAGCGGTCAGGCTTGCGCCCTCCTCCAGAGCCGTGGGCTCGCCGGTGGCTGCAGGCTCTGCCCTTGGCAGGCAAGGCCCAGACCCACAGTGGGCTGTGGGGAGGACGGTTCCCTCAAGGTCAGCCCAGGGCCACCAGGAGGCCAAAGGCTGCCAGGCTTGTTCTTCAGGTCCGGGAAGCGGGGGCCAGGAGCCTGGTCAGGGGAAGAGATGGGTGCAGGGCCGGGCCTTAGGGGATGTGGCTAGGGGTGCCCACAGCAGCCGCACCCAGCTCTGGTGGCAGCTCCATCCTGAGCTCTTGGACTGAGGCCCCGCTGACCCCTCTGCTTGGAGCTGACCCCTGAATCACGGGCCGGCTCGCGTGGAGACGGCGCTTCCCCACGAGAGCCCCGCATTCCTCCCACCCCAGGATCCAAGGTGCTCTGAGCCCCGTTATAGACAGGAAGGGGCTGGCGGCAGAGATGGGGCACAGCTAACAGCAGCCCAGTCTCCGCTTGAACGCTGGGGTGTCCCTTTGCCCCTTGCCCTGGTCTTCCCACAGAGCCTGACACTTAGGGCTGAGCTGCGCGGCTCCAGAGCCCACCAACCGCATCCTCCACGAGGTGGGGACCAGGCCAGCTGGCCGCAGGGCCCCCCGGGAAACGCCCACTTGTGCTCAGATGGGTGGCGGGCGGGCGGGTTGGCGAGGACCCCCCGGGGATGCAGCATCATGTGGGTCCCACCCGCGAGGCCCAGGCCGGAGCCACAGAAACCTTGGCAATGCTGCCTGTGCCAGGGGCACGGCCACCGGAGGCGGCACAGGGGCGCATGGCGGGGGGGGGGGGGCTCCCGGTCGGGGCGGGGGCAGGGCTCAAGCATCTCGCTGGTTTCGGGGGAGTCTCTTCTCTTCTCTGTGGCCAAAGTTTTTCCACGGTTAAAAAAAACCTTTTTTTTAAGAACATCAAACATTGGTTAAAGGCGAAAGGGGTGCAGGGCTGCGCTCTGCTGGGGGCCGTCCGCCCGCTGTGGACGAGGAGGGAGCGGGCTGCCGCCCGGGCCTGCGGCTCTGCTGGGGGCTGTCTGTCCACTGTGGACGAGGAGGGAGCGGGCTGCTGCCCGGGCCTGCGGCTCTGCTACCGCACACTGCCTGAGGCACCCAGAGGCCATGGACTCGCCCCCGACCCCAGAGACACAGCTCTGCATCGAGGAAGCATCGGGTGCCGTGGGTACACGGACGGGCTGGCCTTGGCCGGTGGCAGGACCGGGAGAGGACAGCCCTCAGCCCCGGCTCTCGCGCTGCTGGATGGCCTCCCAAGCGGCCCCGGCCTGCTGGGCATAGGCCCCCGGGGCACAGGGAACCCTGGCGCGGCCCGCGGGGATGACCGGGGGCCCGGCCGGGTGAGAGGCCAGCAGATGGTTTCTGTCCGCGGGGCCGTGTTCATGTTACTGCAGATATTTTTACTGTATTGTGTTACTCCATCCATCTCTGTGAACGGTCCGTCTTGTAAAATTCTTTTAATGATGTTATTTTTTCTTGCCTATCTTCATCATCTACAATTATTTATAATATCATTGTCTTTGTTTCAAATACTGGGTATAAACATTGTTGTAACAGTTCTTCGATGGGGTTCATATAATTTTTACAATCGCTTAGAAGTGCTTCACTGGCCAAAGAGGGACGAGGCGGGCCATTCTTCTGGGGGGAAGACGCACCCCAAGGGCTCCCAGCGCTCAGTGACACGTCCCCCCCCGGTCAGGATGCTCCGGAGAGGGCGGCGTGGGGCCGGCTCGGGACCAGGCCTCTGCACGGCCGTCCCCACAGGCCTGTCTGGTGAGACGCCAGGGAGAGACGGACGGTTTGTTTTCACTTTACAGGGATTTTCTGAAGCCTCAGCTCTCGCCCTCACTTCTCTGCAGCCCTCCTTTCTCTCTGCCAAGCTGCTTTATGGAGTGTCCTCGGCCGGCTGGGGACAGGACCCGGTGGGAGGCTGCTGACCGCCCGGGGATCCTCCTGGGGGGTCCCCGCACCTCAGGATTGCTGCCTTGACGCAGCTACTTTGGGCCCAGGTGAGGCTCCCCGAGGAGTGTGCAGGCTCCCTGCAGCACCACCCCCACACACCGCAGACCCTGACCACCTCTGCTCAAACACGCACAGGGGCCCCCCTGGAGTGAGCCCACTTCCCTCCCAAGGCTCTCACCGAGCCCCCAGCCCCCTGCGCCACCCACCGTCCAGGGGCAGCCCGCCTGCCTTCCCTGACAGCGCGGCCCCAGAGCTGGGGCTCGGGGCCCACATGGGCCCTGCCCTCGGGTCCAAGCCGTCTGCAGTCCAGCGAAGGGTGACTCATCCTTCCAGGCAGGAGGAGCCCGTGAACCTCACTGCCTCCCTGGCCTCTAGATGGTGGGGCCTGGGGGCGGCAGGGGCTGCCTCCCGTGACTTTGGGGCCCCCGTGACCCTGGAGCTGTGGCTGAGGACGGCCCAGGTCCAGGCTCAGTGCAGGGGTCTGAGCTGGTCTCCATGTCTTCGGCCCAGAGTCACGGACGCACCCGCCAGGCCCGTTCAGTGAAGACCGCGTGCTGGAGAAAGCTAAAGAGGACAGAAGCCTCGCGCAGCCTGTCAGTGCCACGCTCTCACTCACTTTTTCTTTCTTTTCTCTGCAAGACTTCCCTTTCACGCGGTCGGGAGCATGTGCTACGTGCAACTTCATGTTCCGAGTACTTTCAAAGGTGATGTCAGATGTCAGCCACGCTGCTCCTGCCTGCTCCGGCCACGGCCCCGCGCGGGGCTCCTCCGGGGACGTGACGCTCGGGGCTGGGCCCGGTCCTGCTGGGTCCTCCTCCCCGGAAGGGCCCTTCCAGGTGAGGGTGGCTGTGGGGAGACGCCATCCTCAGGGGTGTGAGCGGGCACGCGGGGGTTGCTGTGCCTCCTCTGCACGGCTCAGCACATGCACAGCAAGCGTGACGCGGTGCCAACAGGTGTGAAATCTGAGGAACATGAGTGTTCAGTACACTTTTCTTTCCGCTTTTCCCTATGGATCAAGTTATTTTAAAAAGTTGGGAAGAAAAAAGCCCTCACAAAAGACCCATCTTACAGATGAGGAAACTGAGGCTCAGGAGGATAAAATTCCAGCCAGGATTTCAGGCGGGTCTGGTAGACTGCAGGCCCTTGCTCTCTGCAGGAGCCCTGTTCCTGCCTCCTGGGCAAGCAGGGCTGCAGAGCCTGCACACGCCTAGCCCACAGTGTCTCAGGAAAGGCTGGCGTGGCCCCGGGGGCGGGCGCCCCTCAGGGGGTGTCCCAAGCACAGCCCACGGTGTCTCAGGAAAGGCTGGCGTGGCCCCGGGGGCGGGCGCCCCTCAGGGGGTGTCCCAAGCACAGCCCATGGCGTCTCAGGGAAGGCTGGCGTGGCCCCGGGGGCGGGCGCCCCTCAGGGGGTGTCCCAAGCACAGGTTCCTGAGGGTGCCCGAGAATCCGTTCCAGGCAGCGTACACGGGTGGGACTCGGTGTCTGGGGTGGTGTGCGTGTGGAGGGCACATCTTACAGGAAAGACAACAGTTTCATTTCGACCTTAGAGGGCCGGCGCAGCCCAAAGGCTGTTGTGTGAAGCCTGGGGGGCCACGACCACACCAAGACCAGGACGCCAGGCCCGCCCCCGACACCAACGTGAGTTTCCACTTCTCCTGTGCGTGCTCATCTGTGCCGCGGCGGCCTCCGCCTTCCCCCGTCCCTCTGCCTTCTCAGACCGTCATCCGTGGGATGCTTAGACCTGTGCATCCAGTCGAGCCCTGCCCCTGACCCTGGGCTGGCCCTGTGGTGCTCCGGGACCCCTGCACCCGTGGCGGCCACCCCCGGGCGCTGCCCCACGGCCAGGCTCCGGGTCCCTTGGAGGCACGACCTGGAATGCGGGGAGGGTTACTGGGTGCCAGCAACACGGAGGTGGACCGGGGGGACCCTCGTCACCACCGGCCATGTCCCCCACCCTCTCCACCCTCCACCCAGCGGGTCCCCAAGCTGTCTCGCAGGGAGGGCCTCGACCTTCTGGGCCTTCTAGACAGAGGCGGCCCTTTGGAAGGGGCAGTTTTGTCAACGCGGGCCATTCAACCTTGAGGCCCCAGACTTTGGGGGAAGCTCCTCGGGTGTCATGGGGAGGGGCCATCCCGCGAGCCTGTCCAGCTTTGAGGTCTCGGAGGGCAGTGTCCACGGCTCCACAAGGCGCTGGTCCCATACTACAGCTCAGTGTGGACGCGTGACCCTGACGCCCCCACGTCCGTCCTGAGGCTCAAGTAGGAGTCACGGGTTGTGATGGACAAACACAGCCCAGGGACAGGCTTCCTGTAGTTCAGACTGTTCTAGGTTTTCATCAGGAAATTCTACATAAAGTGCATCAGATGAAGCCTGACTCCCGGGCCTGAGTTCCCTGGCCACTGCAGTCCCTGCCTCTCGCTCTCACCTGCAGCTCGGCCTCTGATATCCGGCCTGGCCCCGTGGGCCGTGCGGTCCCAGGTGAGAGGGCCAGCACGCCTGGGGTGGGGCGGGACACCCAGAGGACTCCCTGGCCTCCTTCCCGGCCTGCAGAGCCGCGGGAGGCCCATCCTCCGCTGTAGCTGCCGCGACCGTGGCCACCGGCTGGCGAAGCAGGACCCCAGGCAGCAGGCGCACGCTGCAGCCCCACGGGGACCAGGCCCGCCTCAGAGCCAGCGGGAGGCAGGAACGGGGCGGCAACTCCAACCCCAGGCAGCTGCGTGCCCCCCGAGCTGCCAGTCTGAGCGGTTCCATGCCCCGCACGCTCAGCCCAGACGCGGTGCCCACAGCTGCCGTCTCCGGGACCCGCTGGCTCTTGGGCACAGGGCAGTGGGGGCAGAGGCTGGCAGGGGACAGCTCCCGCGAGCAGGAGGAAACCGCTGCACTCACCAGGGACGTAGACCTTGAACTTGCCGCTCTGTCCGAAGGCGCTGTCGATGACCCCCAGCTCGCCGGTGGACAGCTGCACCCTGAGCCCCACGAACAGCTGGATGTTGGTTTCCTTCTTGAACAGCGAGCGGCCAATCACGCTGTGGTCGTCCAGCACCTGTGCCCACCCGCCCGGGGACAGCGTCAGCGCTGGGGGAAGGCTGGCTGCCACACGCACGGGCAGTCAGCCCGCGTCACTGCTGATGACCAGCCCTCCTATCCACCACCCGCAGGGATACACAGAGGTGACGGGAGCCCACAGCCATCCCGCCCGCCGGCCCTGGAGCCGACAGCTCTTCAGGAAGGCCGAGGGGGTGCGTCCACTCCCAAGCCCGCCCCGCCCGCACTTCGGCAACCTCCCACACCCAGGCCCCCTGCCAGCCCCACTCCACGGCCTCTGCAGAGAGCGGGCAAAGGGGCTGTGCACGCGTGTGTGTAAGCACCAGCTCTACCAGGCCTCAGAGTGCCAGGGAGGCCTCCTCCTGCTCTCCGGGCCCTGGGCACTGCCTGGGCAGCATGCGGAGGCAGGCGTGCAGTCAGCGGGGACCTCCTCCTGGGTCCCCGCAAGCCAGGCTCAGGAACATCGCACTTCTGCCCACGAGGCCAAGATGTTTGGCCAAGGACCCGGATGGGTTGCTCTGAAGAGCAGAAACTGCCCCACTTACCCTGAAAACCTTGCAAAAAACACACCCTCCCCGCCTAGATTCATCAGCCAGATACCAGGCACGTGCGCACCCCCTCCCGGTGACGGGCAGACGGGACACAGGCCACGTGGAGAGCCGTCAGCCTCGCCCCCGTGGGAACTGCTCCGTGCCCTCCACACTCGCAGGCATGGCCCTGCCCTCTGCGTGGCAGCCAGCAAGGCTGTGTGAGGGTGCCCCGGGCCTGCTGCATGTGGACTGCATGGAGCAGCTGCTCTGAGCCCCAGAACTGGGGAGTCCAGGTGAGCAGGCGTCACCAGCCTCAGAGGGCGAGGGTGCCTGTCACCTCCACAGGCCCCCAGCTGCACCCCCGCGGAAGCCCTGTCCCAGCCTTGTGGGGGGCCCGGTCAGCCAGCAGGGCCAGGACGACAGCCAAATGGACCCATGGGTCTGGACCAGCCGTGGGCGTCCCCCGCCCTGGGAGCCAGTCCTGAGCTCGGCATCACTGCTGAGGCCGCTGGCCGGAGCAGCGAGGCCCTCAGAGCCCCACGGACCCGCAGGCCCTTGTCTGCAAGGGTTTTCCCGAGCTCAGGGACAGGGTCCGAGTCGCTTGCCAATGTGGGAGCGGGGGGACAGCGGGGACAGACGCCCGCCGGGGAGCCAGGAGGGGCCAGGGCGCCCCCTACACCCAGAACACAGACTCCAGCAGTGACGGGTGCGGCCGTGGGTCCCCGCAAACCTCTGCCGCGGGGCTGGCGTTCAGTGACCCCTGGGGTCAGAGGGCGAGGCCTCCTGCGGGCGGCGCTCAGGCTTGTCTCCACAGGCTCCCAGCCTCAGCAGAGCCCTCGGGGATCAGACACCAGCACGTCCCACGGGGAGGCCGGCTTCCCCATGAGCCCACCCCGGGACGTCGGGCGTGGACCGCGCTGAGCTTGGGCAGTGAGATGGGCCGAGGGGCCGCGGCGTCCACGAAGGACCCACCTGGCCGGCCGGCCCCATGGCCATGGGCCAGTCCTCGAGTGCCGTGAGCCTTGCATGGGGTCCGCCCGGTGCAGCCCCTCCGCCCCGGCCCCCGAGTGGGACTCGGCCGGCGGCGCACCTAGTTACGTCGTCACACATGTGTCTGTCTCCGGCTGGCTCCGCGGCGCGGCTTGGGACTTGCCCAAGTCCTGAGGCGACTGTCCTAACTCCAACCGGAGGACGGGCGCCGGGACAGGGGTGCCACTGGAAGGGGGCCTGGTCCGCCTCCCCCAGCCCTGCAGCCTGTGCCCGAGGCTTTGCTGAGCCTCGGGGGCTTCTTCCAGAAGGGCTACTGTCAGGAGGGAGTACTGGTGTCAGTGAGAAAAAGGGAGACCTAGGAGGAAGACAACCGCCCAGGGGCCAAGACCTCGGCCGGCAGAAGCTGAAGCTGGGGGAAGCGGGGGCTGCGGGCGCGGGCGCCTGGGGCCAGGAGGGCGAGGCGCCCAGCCCGCAGAGAACGTGCACTGGGAGGGCCCCCGGGGGAGACCTCTGCCGCCAGTGGGCCCTCGAAGCCGCCAGGACCGGCAACACCCAGGTCCCCAGACAAAGGCATCCAGGCTCGTCCTTTCTGGCTTAAGGAGCACGCTGCCACAACTGCGCCTCCCCCAGCGCTGGGCGGGGCGGCCTGGCCCCTCCCCAGTCTCAGCACCCCATCCTGGGGGCACAGGACACGCGTGTCACCTGCAAGGTGGTTGTAAGGAAGACACACGGTCTCTGGGGGTGACTGACCCCACATAAGCCCCCTGGGCAAACCCAGGGGTGGAGACTGGCCCGCAAGTCACCTCACTCTGTCGGGCAACTTCCAGAGGCCTCGGGGCTTGGCTCCAGCCCGAACGCCCACTAACAGGGCGCCCAGGCCCACTCCTCAAGACCAAGGCCTGACCAGCACCCAGGGCGCCGACCTGCAGGGACAGGCCCGGTGTCCACGGCCCTGACTCACGGCCCCTGCCTCCCTGACTGTCCCCATCCCTGGGTGCCAACGTGGGCGAAGCTCCTCTGGTGCCAATGAAGGGGCACCAAAGCACCGTGTTCCGGGATGAATGGTGGGTGGGCACTGCGGGCACCTCACACGGGCCAGGCCCTCCCACGCATGGCCTCACCGGCTTTCCACCAGCTCCATTAGAGAGCCCACAGCTTCTGGGCTGGGGGCGGGGGGACTGGTCCACAGCTGGGCCAGGCCAGCACCTGCTCGGGGCATCGGATCCAGACCCAGCACTTTCCACCATGGCCAGCCGCCCTGGCCCTCTGTCTATACAGAAAAAGCCATTTTCAAAGGGGGGCCAACAGGCACGGGCTATCAGATTCCGTGGGGAAGGCAGGAGAGACCTGGGTGCTGGGCGGGGCCAGCACTCGCGGGCGGCCATCTGATCTCCCCAAGGCAGGGTCTGCTCGGCTGCGGCTCCAGAAGAGTCTCGATTTCCCTGAGTGGCCTGAGTCCGGGTGGGGCCCGGGGGACCGCGGGCAGCGCTGCCGGACAGCCAAGAGCCCGCGCTGGCCGGAGGCAGTCTCAGGCCGCCTGCGCCCGGGCTGGCGTGCTCCCCGGGGCCCCGGGCACAATTAGTGACCCATCAGCACTGGAGCGGGGCGAGCCAGGAGCCGCGGCAGAGCCGCCTAGACTTCAAAGCCGGCCAGCGTGCCCGGTGGCGTCTGCGCGTCCACATTTGGTTGGGCCGATGCCACAGGCTCCTCTGCCCAGCCCGCAGGCCCTGCCCGTCCGGCGCCAGTGGGGGCCAGGCCCAGGGGGGCCGGCACACCCAGGCTGACCCCAGCACGGCAGAGAGAGAGGTGCCAGCTGGGGACCCAGGCAACTGCGCCAGGAGGGAAGTCCAGGAGAGCAGATGGGGCCTGGCGCTTGGGGCCGGCCCTGCCCACACGGCGGCCCCCCTGCCTGCGGCCCTGAGGGCTGGGGTGCACAGCCCCTGCTTCTCCAGCAAGGGAACTGAGGGAAAGAGACTCGCCAACTCGTGGGTGTGCCAACTCTCACTGAAACTCATCTGCAGGCGGCCAGGGTGAAGATAACACCACGCCTTCCAGCGTGGAGCACCCAGGGCAGTGTGCGCAGAGGCCCCTGGGGGTCAGGGCAGGGGGCCAGCAGAGGACGAGGCACAGGGGGTCAGAGGCGAGGCCACGCGGCCTGCAGTCATGGGCTCCAGGGCCCTGCATACCCACCCGCAGTCCCTGCACACCCCGCCCGTCACCCACATCTACACACACTCAGAGCTGCACAGGATGGCCAACCCTGCTCCACCGCTTGGGGGTCAGGACCGCGGCGCCTGTGGGGCCTCAGGCAGGCCCCACGGGTGTCCGAGTTCCTGGCGCTGGCTTCTCAGCGGGCGGCTCTGAGCCTGCGGACACCGGTTGGTCCCAGGACCACCACCTCCATCCCTGACCCCCGGACTCGACGCTAGGGAGCCACAGGGACAGGGAGGACCGCACGCACGTCCGCTCAGGGCCCAGCGGGTGGGGGCTCCCAGGTGGGGCTGCGGGGACAGCTGACGGTCGGGGGCCGCCCAAGGAGCCGCCCGCCCGCGCTGACCAGCTGGGCCAGGCAGCTGCAGGGCCCGCTCGTGTGCTGGCCTGGCTCTGACCGGCCGAGCCAGAGGATGTGGACGCAGCTCCCATCTGAGGACTGCAGGCAGGAAGGCATGCTCACCCGCTCCACGACGCCGTGCTTCTGCTTCAGCTTGTACACCCGCAGCGCAGGCAGGGTGCTCTCCGTGTAGTTTCTGTCTTCCAGCCCGTGCAGCAGGACGCCGTGGAAGGCCAGCCGGCACGTGTTGGCATGGATGTCGGCGTCCAGCCTGGAGCCGATCACCAGGCACAGCCGCGGGCAGGTGACGGGCTTCTCAAACTCCACCAGGGCCCACTGTTGCCGGGGGCAGCGGCCTGCCGAGGCCTGGCCCACCTTCTCATCAGCCTCAGCAGCGTCGGCCGCGGCCGGGTCCGGGCCCGGGCACAGGTACTGCTCCTGGAAGAGGTACTCGCGGGAGAAGTCGAAGGAGTCCAGCACGGGCTCGCGGTCGAGGCTGTCGGGGGCGGGGCTGAAGAACTTCACCCGGCCCATGACCGTCTCGTGGCCCACGGTGATGTGGAACTTGGCCTTGGTCTGCAGGGGCCCCCGGAAGTAGGGGATCTTCTCCACGGAGATGAGGGCCGCGTGGACCGTGTGCAGGGACTCGGGGGCGCACACCAGGCCGCGCTCCAGCAGCTTCGGGTCAAACTGCGTGACACAGATGGCAAGCCGGTCCCCCTGCACAGCGGAGCCGACGGGCGTGTGGAACACCTGCATGGACTTCACTTTCCTCACCACCTGGGCGGAACAAGAGAGCGGGCTCAGGGTCTGCACCTGGGGGCGGGGGCCCAGGCGGAGAGGTCTGTGTCCCAGGGCTGCCAGCGGCCACGGGTTCCCGATCAGATGCCCCTGCACAGAGCAGGTCCATGGGGCGCCCGGGCCTGGCTGTGGGCGGTGGTCACTGCAGCCTGACCACTGCACCACGGGCCCCTCTCGGCCCCCTCCCACCCAGGCTCCATCCTGCACTTTCTTCCCCAGCCCTCAGCCTAGCCTTGCTTTCCCATCATGCCCCGCCTGCCTGGCCTTGCCTGGCTGCCTCGAAAGTGCAGGACAAACACGGCTGCCCAGACCCCCGTGGGCAGAGCACTGCCCCAGCGCCTCCCGGCCACGCTGCCTGCTGTGCTGCCCCTGCCCGCTCAGACCCGCCCGCTGCCAGCCTGCGGGCGTCGCCGGGCAGAGCCAGACACACGGGCCCCGGGGCCGCTGCATGCCAGGCGCTGTTCCAGGTGTGGGGACAGGGCCAGCTGTGTCCACAAAGAACGCAGCATCCAGAAACAGCCCTGCAGGCACTTCCGCAGGACGCCCATTAGCATGAGTGGAACAGACGCACGGGGCTGCGTGTGGAGGTACGTGTGACTGACACGCCCACAGTCTGCGCATCGTTCATGCCCTGCTTAGAGGAGACACCTCAGCATGATGCTGGGGCCCCGGCTGGGGGCTGGGGGAGTCTGGCTGTGTTGGGGCAGAGGTCAGGGAAGACCTCTGCGGAGGCTGTGTCTGAGCTGACACCCTGATCACAACAGCCAGCTGTGCGGGGGCCAGGGAAAGTCCACTCACAACCAGGGTGCCTGGAGGTGTGGAGGCGGTGGGGGGCTGCAGCGGTGGTGAGGAGTGGGGCGCAGCTGGAAGCCACCAGGGGAGACAGATCTTATTTGTTCCCAAACCTTCACACGCCCACCCCAGCAGCACACTTCTGTGCCCAAGGCGGCTAAATTAGGAGCAGGCGCAGAAAAGGCCCCACAAACATACACAGCGCGAGCAACACGTGTGCAGAGACCGACATCGGGGTGACAAGACCATCAGAGGACCTCTGCTTAGAGCAACACAGGAGCAGAAACCCGCCACGGACACCCTCGACGGAAGGCAGCGCCGGCCCCCCGCCGACACCCTTGACGGAAGGCAGCGCCGGCTGCTAGGTTGCGGGCGCCCAGTCTACGAGGTCGGGGTGTGGAACCCCCGTTTCCTCCCCGTGGAGGGGGGCTGGGCGGAAGGAGCCTGGTCCTTCCCAGTGGAGCCTGAAACCCCAGTGTTTGTTTAAAGACCATTAACCACCTAACCAGGAGGTCAGGGGGCAGAGAAAGTGAGAGGAGCGGTGTCAAAAGCCACCGTCAAAATCAATCAGAGAGAGGCACCCTGCACGGTCCGCGCGGGCGCCGGGACGCGGCCTTCCAGGAATGTGGCGCGGGGTGACCGAGTGACCGCGGAGCGTCACCTGACACCAGCCCTGCCCGGCGCATGGGGCCCTCACCCCGGCCGCGCTGCGGGCCTGCTCCCCAGCCCTGCATGCTCACCGCCCTCCGCAGGGTCCTGTCCCTGCAGCGTGCCTGCCGCGCCGTGTGTGGGGCACCTGAGCCTCCACGGGGGAAGCGCCCCAACATGCGAAGGACCGGTGTGACGAGTGATGGCCAGAGACGAGACGGGGGCGGCAGGGGCAGGGGAGCTGGCAGGAGGAGGAGAATACCATCACACAAGCCAACGCTTTTCAAACTCAAGCTCACGCCTGCTGAGCAGTGTGGCCCTTTCTGAGTAATAAACAAGCTTTACCATCCTCCGGGTCAGTTACTCTTCATAAAACCCTACGAGGCAGGTCAATATTTTTACATTCAATTTTATGGATGAGAAAACAGAGGTTTTTGATGTCTCCAAGGTCACAAGGCAAACAGGCTGAGACTTGGGCTGATCAGCTCCGGGACCTCGAGGCAGGCCTGGCCCTTGGCCTGTCCCCTGACCACCCGACCAGCCGACCTGGGGTGGCGCCGGGGACCGCAGGGTGGACACCCCCACCATGAATCCAGGAAGAAGGCTCTGAAGCTGGAGGCAGGGCCCAGCCACCTCCCCCGCCCCAGCGGAGGTCAGTGGTGCCTCCTGATGGCCAGCCCAGTAGACTTCAGACCTGGCCCCTCAGAGCCCCTCAGCGCCCCGCTCTGGCCAGCAGGGCCCCAGCGGGACAGGCCCTCGCCCGGTGGGGTCTGGGATGGGCTAGTGGGAGAGCAGACAGATGCCTGTCGGCCTGGCCCCGCGCACTCAGGGGCTCTCTCTGGCTTCTGAGCCTCCGCGCCGTGCTTTCCGGCGTCTGCGGCCCTCGGCGGAAGGCTGGGCTCACAGTGACTGGGGCGCTTTCTAAGGCCACTGAACATCGGCAGGGAAGGGGGCCTAGGCGGGGTCCCGAGGCGTGCGTCTGCCCTGCACAGCACCAGCCTGCAGGATCGGACACCCGGCCAGTGGCGGCGAGGGCAGAGGAGAGACATGGCGTCCACAGGACACTCGTCGATTGACAAGCTGGTCCTCGCTGCTCACCCAACCACACCCAGATGGCTTCGGTGACCGCACTTCACAGATCTGGGATTGAGGCCTGGGGGTGAGGCCTGTGCCCTCTGGAAGCCCCTCTCCCGTCACCCCACACGCGTCAGCCCCACCAGCGTCCACGAGCACCGCAGCCCTTGACCCAGCTCTCTGGGAGTGCTGTTTCTGCAGCGTAGGACACAGAGAAGCCAGAGCCACCACACCACACGCGAGGACAGCCCCCAGGATCACCAGATGCTGAGAGAAGGGGGCTGAGCCGCGCTTCCGACGGGCAGAGGTTGCTGTAATAACGGCACCGGCCGTAATGAGATTGGACCTGTTACCCGTTTCCGTCCACTAATGAGCCTGGAAGCTCCTGGCTGTGCCAAAGGCGAGGGTCAGGGCCCTGAGACTGCATCAGCGCTTAATGAAATGTAAGTCGGGAGAGGAGAAGAGACGCACAAGGTTGACACTAACAAGCTTACAGCAGGATCAGTTACTGCAATCCAGAGAGGCTCAGACCGGAGGGAAAAATGAAATCAGCTTTCAAAGATCCGTCTAGGTTTGGCTCCATCAGACCTGACCAATTTGGTTTAATAAGGTTTCAATTTGGCTGCTCTTATTTCTCCCTCTTCTCTGAGCTGGGCTGGGCACAGATAAGACATCCCCACCCAGTGCATTAACCGCACAACAAGCCAAACTTGGGACGCCGCTGGGCAGAGGGCGGCCTGGGCCGTGGGGACGCCGCTGGGCAGAGGGCAGCCTGGGCTGTGGGGACGCCGCTGGGCAGAGGGCGGCCTGGGCTGTGGGGATGCCGCTGGGCAGAGGGCAGCCTGGGCTGTGGGGACGCCGCTGGGGAGAGGGCGGCCTGGGCTTGGGGGGCAGCGGATGCGTCCCGGGGGTCAGTCCCCACCCACTTGTATTCAGAGGAACGAACCATTCAGAAAGCTGCGGGGTCAAGTGAGGTGCCCACGGCCTGTGCTCCCTCCTGGGACTGGCCCGTCTGAGTTGCCACTCGTCGTTGGCCTCAGTGTGGGGCTGAAGGCCCCGAGGCCTGACCGTGGCCCTGCCGCCCTGCAGAAACCTCCACGGAGTCTTCACGTGTCCCACCACGGGCGTTCACAGCCATGTGAGCACCCCGCGAGGCGCACGCGCCTGTGAGCGTCCAGGGCAGGGCCGTGCCGCTGGTCCACTCGACAACTCGTCCCCTTGCCCTGGGTGGACGTCTGCTCCTGCTGGGCGACGTCTCTGCATGCACACCTGCCTGCAGGCTCACACAGCAGCCGGCCGGGCCGCACGGTCTGTCCAGGTTGCTCCTCCTGACTGCCGCGGTCCCTCCTTCTCTTACCCGTGCCCGCACTCGTGGGCACGCCGCCGCGGGGGCCCTTCCTGTTGCGCCCCTCCCCATGCTCCCCAGCACCGCCATGCTGACCCGTGGTGAGGCGCACGCCTGCCTCAGTGCCCCTGACTGCCCACCGCCACGGCCACTCGCCCCCAGCAGCGCCGGGAAGCGCCTCCATGCGGCACTGCGGGCTGTTGGCTGCCACCCGGCTGGCGCCCACCGGGACGGGGCTCCTCGGGGGTCCCTGCTGCCCCCACTTCACCCCGAGGCAAAGGGGCAAAGCTCCTCCCCACAGCGGATGGCCAGGCCCAGCGGCCTCCCAGGCATGCTCCTGGGGAGGTGACATCACAGGAGGTCAGGCCGGCCCCTCCCTGTCCTGGCTCGGTGCCCCGGCCCCTGCCCCTGGGCACTGGCACCACCAGGAACCGGGCCTGGCAGCGCTGGCCTGGCCCCTCCCACCTGGCCTTGTCCCGAGAGGCTGTGCTGCTGCCCAGCGCTGGGCTCTGCTCCATGCAGACATCCCCGGGGGCCTCAGCCAAAGCCAGCTGCCCCCAGGGAGGAGAGCGAGGAGACGTTCCTCTCAGGGGCCCCTGCTCAGGAACGAGACAAGCCCCTTAAGAGGAGGAGGCTGTCTTCAGAAGCCTGGGGACCCACAAGCACCCCCAGACCCGAGTGCAGGCTCTGATGGGGGGCTCTGCCTGCCAGCGCGTTTGTCTACTCCAGCCACCGCCCCGCCCCCAAGTGCCCGGCCAGGCTGCGTGCCCGGAGCTCGGTCACCCCCGGGCCTGTGTGCACCGCCCCAGCTCAGCCCTGCCCAGAGTCCTGGGGATGCAGCGAGCACCGATGTGCCGTCAGGCCCCACGGCCGGCGCCGCGCCTGCCCACCTGGCTCTGCTCTCTGGGTGCCTGCGCTGGGCGGGTGGCTGTCCATGGCAGGCCGTGCCATCCTGCTGCCTGCTGGCCCCTCCTGCTGCTGTCTCGTGGTGGGCACCAGTGGGGCGGAAGGGGGGGATCAGGTTTCCTACCGCGGGGCCCACCAGAGGCCCCGCCCCTCCACTGCGACCTCACAGACTCACCCAGGTTCTTAGCCACCCAGTCAGGCAACAATGGAAAACCGTAAAAGTGACAAGGGGCCTGCCAGGAAGCTCCATGCTCCTCCTCCCAGCCACCCTGCACGCATTTGTCATCCCATAAAAGTTTAAATTGAATTACAATGATGTCTGATTCTCCTGTTTTCCATACAACTGGGGCTTTAATTGTTTTTAACGACATCCTCGGGCTTTTTGGGGGGTAAGGAATCCTTGGGAGGTGAGCCAAGGAGGCCAGCTCTGACCCGGGGGGCTCAGCCTGGAGAAGCGTCCCAAGCAGGGACACGGCCACACTCAGGCTGTGGAGAACCAACCCGGTGGCCTGGGTCCTGGGCATGCGACGGGGTTTCAAAGGATGAGCCCACTCGGACAAGACCTGGGGAGTCTCAGAAATGAAAGCACAACCTCTCCCTCCCGGGCCCCTCAGGGCAAGCTGCGGGGCTCACAGTGCCGGGGGAGCCTGCCAGCCCATGGGCTCCAGAGCCCAGCAGTCCCAGGAGATGGCAGAGGGGGGCAGGTACAGGATGCCAGCTGCTGGGGGCACAGAACCACTTCTAAGTTTTAAGGTTCATAGAAATTTTTGTGTTCGATGCCATAATAGGTCCATGTTTGGTCCTTATTTTGGTCCATATTTTAAAATAAAAATAAGGTTTGGCTTTAACTGCCCTCTTGGAAACTGCCACTGAGGGAAACTGACCGCTGGCCATGGCCTGCCAGTCCCTGGCCCATGGGGGCAGTCACCCAGAACGCCCGGCCACAGAGAACTACATCCGGCAGCCGTGCAGGCTCCAGGGCCGCAGGTGACAAAGGTCAGGGGCACTCGCCTGCTCCTGACACCAGGCCAAGCTCGGAACTCCAGCCAGAGCCGGCGAACCGGCCGCAGTGTGCGAAGGCGCCCAGGCCCTGCTGAGCCTGGCCTGTGAGAAGCCGTCCGTGGGGAGGACGCCGAGGACCCAGGGAGCCGTGGGCCGAAGAAGAGGCTCAGCTTCGGCCGGCAGAGTCTCTTCCACACCCGAGAGATCTCCCGAGGCACCGGTGAACCCTGGGCTGACTAGGGTCTGCCTGGAAATCTGGAGAGGGCTCTCAGACATGGAAGGTTCCCAGTGCAGACAGCCGACACGCCCACCTGCTGGTGGGGCTGCGAGGGACCCTGTCACGCTATCTGAGGAGCGCAGCGGCTGCAGGTGAGATGGACGAAGATTAAACCCGGAAAGCTAGAACTTGGAGCAGAGAAAGCCAAGCTCGTGAGCGCCCCGGGTGGGGTGGTGAGTCGGGTGGCGTGTCCCATCGAGGGGCCGGCTGGGCGTAGGGGAGCCTGGGACGCACTAGAGGCCCAGCGCAGGTGAGGTGGTGATCAAGGCGGCGGCAGGTGGACCCCAGCCGCCTCCACGCCCGTGGCCTCGGGGGCCCAGCGCGGCTCTCCGTGGCTCCAGACCAACGGCCTAGGTCCACTCCGGCCTCTGGCCCGCAGCTCGTGGTCTGCAGACCCTCTGCTGACGTGCTAACCAACGAGCCGCTCAGACGCCTGGGGACCTCGTCACCTCCCCCGCCACTGCTGCCGTTCAGGGAGCACCTACTGTATACTCTGGGCAGTGTTCCAACAAGCTCACCTACACCAGCCCACTCAGCCCTCACACAGGCCTGAGGAGTCGTCGGTCTCACCACGACCCCCGTGGAGAGGGGGCAGACGGGGCCCAAGGCCTCCCCGACAGCAGTGGTGGGCTGGGATGCAGACCCTGCGGGGAAGCTCTGGGCCAGGCCTCCCGGAGGACACGGGAGCCCGTGTGTCCTGCCCACAGGAGGAGGCTGGCGCGGCACTGGGGGTGAAGCTGCCACATGAACTTGCACTTGAGGGCAAGGGCCCAGCACCGCAGGCTCTGCGGCCAGGCTTCCCGCGGCAGATCCCTCGAGCCGGCGCATGACGCTGCACACGGGGCTTGCCCTCTCCGCTTCCTCAGAGGGAAAATGCACCTGCCTCCCCGGGCAGTGGGGGGATTACCCCAGGTAATCCGTGCGGAGCCATTCACACTGCATCAAAAGCTAGAACGGTCTGGTGAAGGTGGGCCGCGGACACGACAACTGTTAGTACTGTGCCATCAGCAGAAAGGAGACGTGCGGCCCAGCTCCATCGGGGCCGCTGTGACGATGGAGCCGCAAGAGCGCGTGAAGGCCAGGGCTGAGCCCGACACGGGGCTCCAGGGCCCGTGTCCTCCAAAGCTGAAGGACCGGGGGCCGCAAACGTCTCTGCAGAAGGCCAGACGGCCACCACGTCGGGCTCCCAGGCCCCACGGGCTCCGTTGCAGCTGCTCAGCTCTGCCATCGTAGCATGAAAAGCTTTATGTCTGAGAGCAGGCGGTGGGCCGTGGCCGGCTGACCCTGCCTGGCTCTGAGCCGCCTAGGAGAGACCTGCAGCATCCAGACACCTTGCCCAGGCCTGGCTCCGCCCGGTCCCCCGTGGGTGCTCCCGAGCAGCTGCACCAACAGAGCTGGATGCCCCGTGCGGCAGGCCGCCGTCGACTGGCCTCCCTGGGTGGTCACCTGTGAGCACTTCCCCAGCTTGGGGCATGCAGCACAGGCCAGGCCTGGTCCTGCAGCCCGGGGTGGGGGTGGGGGGGCAGCGAGACGGCCGTGGGAACAGAACTCGTCTCCTCGGCTGCAGCCTACACGCGAGAACCGCACCACGCCCTGCGGAGCGGACACAGAAGGATGCGTGGCCGCCCCCGGCTGGGTGCGGGGCGATTATTCCCGCCTGTCTCCTAGGAAGCGGGGAGAGGCTGATCCACTCGAGAGGACTTCCAGGAGCTTAAGGGCGGGAGCTTTGCACAAAGTCTGTTTGGGGTAGACTGGGTAACACACAGGCCAACGGGAGTCATGTTATATCGCAAATAAAGATCGGCCCATGAATATACATAATCCCCAAGGTAATTCTCCCAATCTCACGACGGCCATGGAGCCACCCTCGCTCACTGAGGCATGAATATTTACCGTCCTCTGGCTTTACCGCTCTCGATCTGGGTTCAATTTTGCAAATTAAAATGAGGGCCGTGTGGATAGAGAGATTACAGGAGAGCCTCCTGAAGCCTGCTGTCCCCGGCGACGCAGCCGGCACCGGCAGCGGCCCCTTCCCGCTGGCAGATGCCGCGGCCTCGAGGGTCAGGAGCTGGAGCCATGGGGCAGGGGTCATGGACGGGTTGGGACCGGGCGCCTGGGCAGCGGGCTGATGGGCCCCGAGTGTGGAAACGTGTCACCGAGGCGGGAAAGGTGTGAGTCAGCCCAGGGGACTCGCCTTGAGCAGCGGAGCGAGCAGGGGCTTTGACGCAGGCAGGCCGAGGCTCAGAGCCTGGCAGGACGCGGGGCTGGGGCACATCACGTCCCCGCTGCGGCCTCGGTGTTTTCATCTGTGAAGTGGGGATAAACAACGCCTCTCCCAGGCCAGGCGAGAGTGGGGGCTGTGCAGGCACCGGCAGGGCAGGCTCCGGGGGTCTGTGGCCCACAGGCAGGGGCCAGACAGCCTGGAGCAGCAATGCCAGCCACTCTGCTGTGCGCCGGGCGGTCCCGGGCCCCGTCCAGCCGGGGAGGCAGGGCGGCCCTGGCGCTCCCACTGGGCCTTGCTGAGAGCGGGTGCGTCCTTCTGTGTCCTGGGTGAGAGGGCAAGGGGGGCACGGCTGGAGCAGCAAGGGGTGAAGGGCGCCTGACGGGGGCTCAGGGAACCCGCCGTCTGCCTGTCCCAGACCTGGTTCCCTAGAAACCGAAAGCCAGAGAGCGAGCCACTTAATCTGCCCCCGTGGCTCCGAAAGCCAGCTGGAACAGAATCCGCATGGATCTGGCCCAAAACGCCCCTGCAAGGGCGGCACCTGCACTGCCGGAGCGCCGGCTGTAAACGCGGGCCCGCGAGGCCCCTGGTCACCCCGGCTCACGCGGTCCTGGGCAGCGGGGTCCCCATGCACGCGGACGGCTGGACCAGGCGGCGCACAGGCCAGACCCCCGTGCACAGAGCCCGTTGTATGCCTGGCCCTCTGCGGGGTATGAGGGGGCCAGACGCCAGGATATAAGCCCCTCACCCCAGAGCTTCCGGCATCGACGGTCACTCCCTCCTGGGCACTGTGTGCCAAGGGCTCTCCCGGGCCGGCAAGGAGGCCAGGGCTCGAGGGAGAAGCCACGGTGCCCAGCTGAGGGACTTATTTGCAGGGGCCTGGAGGAGGGGGGCAGCTCATGTAGAAGAGGGGCGCATGCGGGCAGGGGGCAGAGGTCTGTGACCGTGGGGCCTGCAGGGCCCTGGGGGTCGGGCAAGGCTGCAGCCTCACCTGCTGGCGGCAGGAGCTGGTGGGGGGAGAGGTCGGAAGACCCCCGGGCAGCCCATGGGGACAGAACCTGAGCGCAGGACAGATGGGGCTGAGGCCTTGCTCACCCGCGGCCCCCGGAGCACTCGAGGGCACCGCACACCGTGGGCTTTGACACTCAGCCCCCGCGGAGTGAGGGGAAGAGTAGGAGGAGGGTCTGCACGCGGGAGGGGGAGCTGCAGCAAGGCCAGGCCGCCAGGCGCAGAGTGCGGGACCTGACGGGTCTGCGGGGCTCATGCGGCCGCTGGGGCCCGGGACCAAAGGGTTACTGGCTGTGCTCGGGAAACCCGGAGCCCCAGCCTGGCTAGACGTCGTCTATTTTCCTTTCTGCTCTCTTTGAGACCCCAGATGTGCTCCTGCACATCAAAAGAGACCAACTTATAAAGTCAAACTAAATCAAGAGCTTTTGTTCTGAGGCATCGTTGCCGAACTAATTATTCCTGTATGTTGTTTAATGAAACAGCGGTGCCATACATCAAACCAGGGAGCAGGATGAGCACATGAGTTACAGGGAAGGTCGGGGCTGGGCTTATAAATTTAACTTTTCCTTAAGAAGAGATGAAACAAGCTGGCTAACTCCCCGCCGTCGAGTGTCACGCAGGGAGAATGATGGCAGCGTGCGCTGAGGGAGGCCGGCCGGCCGCGGAGGCTGGGGCACTGCCGGCCCCCGCTCCTCTGCACCCAGCTCCGGGCGGCCCGGGCGCGCCTCATCCCCCGCGCGGGGCCTCTGGCCCCTGGGACCACGTGACTCTGCACACAGGCCAATTGGTCCAGAAAGCCGGGACCAGCTCTGAGGAGGCGCTCACGGAGGGCCGTGCGCGGCCAGGGCCCCGGGGCAGCTGGGGAGCCCGTCCTGGGGGCGTGACGATGCCGCGCCTGCCTCCTGTGGACCAGACCCAGCGCGTCACGGGACACGGCCACAGCCAGGGCCACGGGGACCACGGGCCCTTTACTCCCGAGGGCGTGCGCATGGGTGTGCCTCTGTGTGTGCCTCTGTGTGTGCCTGTGTATATGTGCGTCTGTGTGTGTGTGTGCCTGTGAGCGTGCATGTGCATGCATGTGTCTACGTGTACTTGTGTGTGAATGTGTGCATGTGTGCACGCGTGTGTGCCTGTGTGTACCGGTGTGTGCATGTGTGTGTGCTTGTGTATATGTGTCTGTGTGCGTGCCTGTGTGTGCGCCTGTGTGTATGTGTGCAGGTGCACATGTGTGTGTGTGTGTGCCTGTTGTATGTGCATCTGTGTGAGTGTGTGTGTGCCTGTGTGTACGTGCGTCTGTGTGTGTGCGTGTGTGCACACAGACATCAAACAGATGTGCACATGCCCTTACCACTGGTTCTCTCTGGGAGCAGAATCTTAGGGAACTTGGCTTTGAGCTTTAGGGGACAGTGTGTGAAGCTCTCCGCAAGTATACATTTCCACTCTAACTGAAAAAGGCAATACATAATACAGTTCTTCAAAGCACGGATTCACAGACAAGCAGCCTTGGGACCTCCCTGGTGGTCCGGTGGTTAAGAATCCGCCTTTCAATGTAGGGTATGTGAGTTTGATCCCTGGTCGGGGAGCTAAGATCCCATATGCATCGTAACAAGGATTCCACACATCACAGCTGAGACCCAGCACAGCCACATAAATAGTCAGAAAAAGAACACAAGCGGCCAGAGCCTGTGCCAGACACCCCCGCGGAGGGTGCTCTTCCCGGCACGGTGAGGCGCTGTGGAAACGGCGTGCCTCAGGCATCACTGGCATCACACAGAGTGCTTCTGGAAAATTTAAGAAAGAAAATAACGTAAGGATAATAGTAAGAAACAATGAAATAGCATCAAGCTAAGCGCTTTCAAAGATACAGGACATATTTGTGAAACTGGTGCCCCATGCATCAGAAATACTGACATATTAAGTAAAAATTAAACAGAGTGATGTCCATCGTATACAAATACATAGCCTATAACACAGGAAAGTGAATTAAAGGGAGTTCATATAAAAGTGATCGATAGAATTACGGTCAGTTCCCCCGTTACTCTTTTCTGTTTTTCCCACTAGGTATACACACTGCTTTTATAATCAGGAAAAAACATGTGCTCAACAGAAAAGAAAAAGATTTGAAGAAGTGCATGCAAGTCACGGCACCCAGTCCCGTGGCCTGTGCAGGGCAGGAGCGGGCTGG
Organism: Bubalus bubalis; assembly: GCF_019923935.1. Taxonomy (NCBI): domain Eukaryota; kingdom Metazoa; phylum Chordata; class Mammalia; order Artiodactyla; family Bovidae; genus Bubalus; species Bubalus bubalis. Next base: position 59,285,191 of record NC_059177.1, read on the forward strand.
GTGGGCAGAGGCGCTGGCAGGCTGGGTGACCCGTGGCCTGGGCACTGTTTCTTTCCATGCTGCGCTGGCTCTCAGATGTGATGTGTGGAATCTGTCACAGTGCACGGCCTTAGTTGCCCTGCAGCATGTGGGATGTTAGTTCCCCAACCCGGGATCAAATCCACATACCCTGCATTGGAAAGGTGGGGCCTCCAGAGGCGGGCCCTCAGCCTCCCGTGCCAACACTGCGGGGGGCTGCAGGCCTCTGCCCAGCGGGAGCGGCTGCCGCGTGGCCACCCCCGGGTCCCTCCGTCCTCCCAGGCACGTCCTGTCTTCTGAACGCATGAGGCAGAGGCCACAGCAGCTGGCGCTTGGCTGGTAGCCTTGCCCGCCCCCGACAACCTGCCTGCCCTGAGACCTGAGAGCAGCTGCCTCCTGAGCGTGTCTGGACGTGGACCCCCGGGCCTGCAGCCAGTGTGAGCGCGGCCCCGCCGGGAAGGCCCAGCACGGGCGGGGTGGGGACACGCTGACTGTCCGCCCGAGCGCCCAGAGGCACCTGCGTGGCCGCCGTCACCCCAGCCCACAGCGGGGAGGCGGCAGCATCTCACCCAGACCCTGTGGGGCGCCTGGCCCCCGGGCATTAGTGGGTTGCCTGCAGCAGTACCAAGACGGGCACAGGCAGGAGCTGGGCCCCATGAGGCCATGTGACAGGACTGAGCCTGAGTTCAACCAGGACCGCCCGAGTTCCCAGGCCAGGCCGCCTTCCTGGGGAGCTGACTCTCTGCAGGTGTCCCCAAGAGACACGGTGAGCCGAACGCTGCCTCTGACTGCTCTTCACACAATGACACGGCTAAATGGTGATGAGGGAAGAAAAAACCTGACCCCCTGGGCCTGGCACCTGGCCACATCCTGTGAGCAGGAGGCTGGGAGCCGCAGTCTCCCGCCCAGCCGCCGCTGCACCTCGGGGAGCAGCGAGGCCCACCGTGGTGAGCTGTCCTGGGACGGGACCCACCCGTCTCTCAACGGCTCCTCATTAGCCGACGTTCCAGTTTTCAACAAGCAGGGACAGCCCTGTCCTTCCTGGAGGGCGCGGGCCAGCCCTCGGGAATGCTGGCACGCTCCCGGTGGGCGCTCAGCCGAACAAAGGCTCCCCTGTCCCGGGTGCAGGGCACATGTGGGCAGCAGGGTCCGTCTCCCGCCTCTGCACGTGGCTGCGGTGGCAGAGGAACTGGGCATCACAGTGGTGCCCAGGGCTGTGGGGGGGAAGCCAGAAGGGAGGACGAGCAGAAGACGCTCAGCCTGTAGCTGCCAACGAGCAGCCTCCTTCCCGGCGCAGCAAGGCCCCTCGCAGAACCTTCCCGACACAGGCCTCCTGGCCACCACACCCGAGCAGCTGCGGAGGATGCTCTGCATATCCACCACGCAGCCCCCGGGGGCTGATGGCCACGCATGAACCTGACGGTGGCCTGGGCACCATTCGGGGGCTGGGACCCCAAGACGGAGCAGCCTGGGAGCTTCGCACAAGAAGCAGAGCTGAGCAGAACTGACTCCCACGTGAACCTCACCAGGCTCCGGGCCAGTCAGAGTTTGAAGGACTTCCAAGAGCGTCTCCAACAGCTGGGGGAGGGCAGAGCAGCCGACGCAGGGGAGCAGCCGCAGTGGAGGGCAGATCAGCGCCCTCTAAGAACCCTCTCCAGGGGGTACAGGCCAGGAGGGGGCCCTGCCAAGGTCCCCGGGCACGGGCGCTGCACGGGCTGCATCCTCACACCGGAGGCCTTGTGTCCTGGAGGCGGTGGGCACGGCTCTGAGCTAAAGGCTGCCCCTCCCCAAGAAGCCCTGGGTCCCCGCCTTTCCCAAGCTCTCTCCTGGCCGACCACTCCCCCGACTCTTGCTTTGCAGGGAAGTGGCCGCACCAAGGCAGGGGAGGGGCCGGGGGCGACCACAGAGGGAAGCCCCGGGCCTTGCGGAGGCACGACCCGTCACATGCCCCGCGTGCCAAACACTGCCCGCTTCTGCAAATGGCAGGCATCAAATTCCTGCAAAGACAACCGCAGCCTCGGTGCAGGAGGCAGCCGTCAGCGGAGGGAGCTGCACAGCTGCTCCTTTCCCACCACACATCACTGCTGTTTCAGTGACTTTGGTCTGAATCCAGTGTTTAATTCTTCAGATTTTTTCGAGGGCTATCTTCTGTGCTGTAAATAAGCTCTCTTCACTTATTTTCCAGTAGTTCACGTCGCCGTGTAGCTTGTTTCCTTACCAGACGTCTCAAGAAAACCTGAAACCTTTTCTGAGTGGGCTTTTCCCCACGGAGAGTGCTTTCCCATGGCCGCACACACACCAGGGAGAGAAGGGAAAACAGGACACCCCGCGGCCTTCGCCCGGCCTCACTCAGCCAGGGCTCGGGGGCCCTGGTTTGCTACCCTTGCCGAAAGGCTTGTCGGCCGGTCTGAACACAGCATGGCCTGGGCGTCGGAGGGCACGGGTGAGTGCGCTCCTCAAGGCGCAGATGCTGCCTCGGGCCCCTCGCAGCCGCACTGACCTGCTGCTTTTGTTTCCTTCCCTAAACGTGTCTCTTTCCCTGGGCCTAGGCACGTTTCAGTCAGACGAGAGGGCTGGGAGCCAGAGTGCAGGGTGTGTGGCACCCGGCCTCCCAGCAGAGCCGTGCGCTCCCCTCAGGGCGGGCCTCCAGGAGCGGCAGCCCTGCAGGAGGGCACTGGGCTGGCGGGACCACCGCGCCCCCCACCTCAGCCAGTGGGGCCACGAGTGCTCACTGCCTGCTTGGACCTTCGCAGCCCAGTCACAAGGGCTGAGGGCAGGACCCACGGTCTCACAGCTAAAACTCCACGTGTGAATGAATCTCCGAGGTGCTGCCTTGCACCTCCTCCCCGTCTGTAAACTGGGGAAGGGGCCTCACCTGCCAGGCCCCAGTGAGCTCTCAGAAGCGGCAGTCCCCTGCCCAACCCCCCAGGAGGGTCTTGACCCTCGACTTCCTGCCCAGCCTTCCTGGCTGAGCCAGGCTTGGGGCCTCCCTGGGCTCTTCCCCACAAGGACTCGCGTGCAGGCCCCGTGGTGGGCACACCTGGGTCTCTGGCCAGGTTCTCGCCCTTTCCGTACCCACCACTCACAACCACCTGTCCCTGGATGGACGCGGACCCCTGGGAAACATTCACCCAAACCTTGTCTCCCCTGTAAGGCCCTCGCCCCCTCCGGCACGGGGACGGCCACTCTCCGCCGGACCTCCCAGCAGCACATGGCCAGCCGCCCCAGGTCTTCCCGCGGCCCCAGTGCACAGTCCAAGTGGTGAGCGGGTGCATGGGAGGCCCCCGACACTGCCCTTTCCAGCTACAGAGGACAGAGCTGCCACCCAGGGGCACAGCGGGCGCTGGGAGGAGCCGCCCCATGGGCTCTGACGCCAGTGCTGTGAAGCACGTTGGCACTGGCCTCCGTCTGCACGGTGGGGCTCAGAGCAGCAGACCCGGAGGGTCCTTCAGAGGGTCAGCGGGTGGGAAGCTCAGCTGAGCATATGCCAGGAGCTTGGTGGGTGTGCCTGCCCCCTGCTCACGCCTCCCTGCACCCCGGACGCCCAGACAGGGGCTCACACCTCGCCAGGGTGGACCTGGCCCCAGAAGGCCTGAGCTCCCAGTCTGGACAGGCCAGCCGGCCAGGCCCCTGCAGCCTGAGTGAGCAGGGCCCTGGCCATTGGGCGCCCAGAGGCAGAGCCAGGCTGGAAGCTGGCTTGCAGCCCCTTCTCCTGAGGCCAGCTCTGGGCCAAAGGCAAAGGCCTGAGCTTACTGCTGAGGGCTCGGCTCCTCCAGTTATGCTTCTCTGCCTGCGCAGAGACCCTCTGCTCACAGCTGGAAGGCTGGCTCCCTGGCCTGCTCCCCTCACCCACAGCGCAACTGCCAAGAGGGAGTGAGGGACGCCCAGGGCGGTGCTGGGACCAGACTGGGCAGGCGCACCTGCAACCGTCCTCAGCATCCCCCAGACGGAGCAGGGCCAGGCCTGGCCTGCAGGCAGAGGAGGCTGAGCCCCGCCATGGCGTGCCCGCGGCGGCAGGGGCTGAGGCTGGGCCGCTCCCACGCGGGGCGAGCTCAAGCCGCAGGCTCATCTTGGAGCCCAGGGCTGGGTGCACTGACTGTCCCTGAGCAGACAAAGCAGCAAGGTCGTCCAGCTGACTGGACGTGGGCCCCGGAGGAACAGAGCCGGGAGCGCGGACACGGCCGCCCCCCAGGACCACCCTGGGCTGGGGGGTTCCGGCCCTAAGGACCTCCTCCCTCCAGCAGGCCCCCGAGTCCCTCCTCCTCACGGCGGCCTGAGACAGTCCACCCCCGGGAGGGTCTGCAGCGGACCCCGCACCTCCGCGACCCCCATCAAGGAGCCAAGCCCGCCCCACGCTCAGCACCGAGGTCGCGGCCCCAGGAGGTGAGGGCTCGGAACCGGGTGGCCTTTTTCCCCAAGTCTCTGGCTCCATCTGCTGTTTCTGACGGTCACGAGGAGCCGGAAGCAGTGTCCAGAGGGCGGCCCTCGGGTGAGCAGCCCCCACCCCGGCAGGGCGGCCCTCCCGCTCAGAGGACAGGCGGGGGGTGGGGTGGGGGGGGACGCTGCTCAGGAGACTGTCTGCTTGCCCCTGAGCCCGCCGTGGTCTGCTTCCAATTAAGTAAAAAGTGAACCTGGTTACTAGGTTACCCCACTTGCCACAGCTCGTCCAGAAAGCCAGAAATCACTTCACAGAGGCTGACCTGGGCTTCCATCGATGGTGCGATGGCGGCTACAAGCGATGAGCAGAAACAACACGGGGGGTGGAGTGGGGAGCCCTGGGCAGGAGGGGACCACAGCCCACACACGGTTGGTCGGGCAGCTCTGGAAAACTCACCTCCCTGGACCTGCTTGGCTCATCTGTCAAAGTCCGAGGAAGAAATATCTTGAAGAGGATGGCATTGTGCCAGTTAGCGGCATAACGTGTACAGTAAACACCACATAACGTTTCAGTTGAAGAAGACGACCCACTTCACAGACAGGGAAAGTGAGTCCAGAGGGCTCCGTGGGGCTTAAATATTCATTTTGATTTTTCAAGGTCACGGTGTGTTGTACTGCAAGTAAGAATCACCTCTAAAACAAAATGACTCAGAGACGTTAGAAGTGAAAAAAAGATCAAGATTACTGCCCTAACAAAAAAGAGGCCTGAATTGCCAAAATGAAATCCAACAAGCCTGAATTCTGGGCAGAAAAAGCTGAAATGAGCCCAAGGGCCACTGATGATTCAGCAAGGTCTTAATCCACAGGAAGAGGTGAGTCGTGAAGGGTCAGAGACCAGCGGACCGCAAAGTGTCGGGAGCAGAGGAGAAAGGACGAGGAGATGCCAGCACCCGCCCCAGCAAGCCTCCAGCAGAGCGCAGGGCGAGCACGTCAGCGAACGGGGCAGAGGGAGCCGTCAGCTCGCACTGACACCCACACATGTGATGCAAGGGGGGCGTTTATCTCAAGCTTGGTAACAGATAAGTCTTCTTTTTAAGAGCCCCTGGAACATGTACAAAATCATGTATTAGGCCACGAAGAAAAACTCAATAAACTCCAAACAGTCAACATGACACAGGCCACGTTCTCCCCCAACGATGCAATAAAAACTCTAAATGCACAACCAAATGAACAGGAAGAAAAAAAAAACGCAACTGGGAAACAAAGATTTCCTCATTAAACAACTCTCGGGTCAAAGCTGAAAACAGAAGTGGCAGGATGTCTAGAAAGTAACGCGAAACACAGAGAGGAACGCGACCGAAGCTGGGCTCAGAGGGCAGGCACAGCCGCAGACGCAGTGGCTGCCTGGCCGATGCGCCCAGCCGCCACGCAGGAAGCCTGAGGAGGCGAGGACCCACCCAGGCAGAGGGGCGCAGAGCAAAGAGAAAAGCCACGGCGTTCATTCAGAAAAGGAGACAGCAGAGTTGACAGACAAGCGTAAAAGCTGTTTCTTAAAAAGTGGTAAAGCACAAACACAACATATAAGAAGAAAAAACAGGAGTGACAACATATAAAAAAATTAAGAAGAGTCACTTGCAAAACTCAATGCAAATAAATCTGAAGATATAACTGAAATAGAAATTTTTCTAGTAAACTCTTTTACCAAAATTGTCCCTGGAAGAGATGGAAATCAAGAAAACCAACAAAGAAGAAAAAAGTTTACAGTCATCAAAGTGCTAACCCCCCAAAAGCACAAAGTTCAGATGGTTTCAGAGACCTTCAGCCTTCTAAGGAACATACAGCTTATTCAAGCTGTTTAGGAAGAATAAAGAACGAAAGCTTTCAAATTCTTCCCGTGAAGCTGGTATTCTGGTGCTCAAAGCTGAAGTGACCAAAGCTGACACCAGGCCTTGCGATCACGACTGCTAACGCGCACTGTGACGGCTGGAGGGGCAAATGCAGCTCGGTGGGTGGTAAAGAGTAACACGCTGCGGCCGAGCAGGGTGTGCCCGGGGCGGTAACACCGGAAAAACCACTCATATAAAAGAGCGCACGAGCAGGTCAAAGGACAGAAGTCACCAGCCACCCAGTAAGATGCCAAAGAGGGTTTCCATGATGTTTGACGTTAAAACTTAAAGAAATTGGAGGAAAGGAATACCTGCTTCTTAGAGAAGGAAGGTACATGATACTAAAAGCTAGGGCCCCCCTGGATAAAAGATTAGGCGCATTCTGATTACAATTATAAACAAAGGGTGCCTGCAACCTAGCACTGTTCTGGGACACTGAGCAATGTAATGAGACCAAAGAAGGAAAGGGGAGCTCTAAGCGCTGAAAACAAAGAATGGAATTGTCCCTGTTTGCAAAGGATACAATTATATACCTAGAAAACTCAAGAGAATCCACGGGAAAAATAATAAAAACTACAGAGAAGTCTGTTTCAGTAAAGTGGTGCGTTACTCATTAACATTAAAAAATCAACAGTCTTTCTGTACAAAGAGAAATTAAAAATTACAATGAAAGGAAAGATCCAATTGATAAGAGCAACCAAAAAGATGAAATGCTTAGGTAAAAACTGAAGAAATGTGCAGGATCTATTTGAAGAAAACTCAAAATCTCCAGGTGAATGGAAAGACACACAGTGCCAGCAGACAGGAAGCCTAGAGACTATAAAGACGCAAACGCTCTCTGAATGAGTCTACATTCAGCTCTATTTGAATTACAATATCAAAGTTGCTTTTTGGTGATTGAAAAAATGATATTAAAGTTCATCTGAAAATAAGCGTGCAGTCACAGCTACAAGCATCCTGAGAAAAACAGGCGGAAACACGGGGTTGGAGGAGGCAGAAACCAGTCTCAGCTGCTGAAGCCTATTCATACGGAGCTGAGAGAGAAGAGAAACAGTTTGGAGAACAGAGGATAAATCAGGGAAAAGCAACAAAGCTCAGAGAAGCATTTAAGCTGGCGACCAAGGCGGTGCTTCAACTGGCGCCGGTGCCACCGTGCTACCGCATGAAAGCAAAGTCAAAGAGTAACTGCAGACGAAAGAATGAACGAAGAAACAACTTCAGAAGAAAGTGTGCACTTTGGAGGCCGTTCTGAGAAGGGCAGAGCACACAGCAGAGTCCTGAGGGGCTGACATGTCAGACCACGTGTGCAAAGGACCAGAGACGCGTGAGAGGGAGACGTGTGATGCACAGCGCCTGACACGGCTGATTTGCTCACGGCGGAGGGTTACAGTCACTACTAGTCATTACTGTGAAAGAGACAGCTGAGATGGCAGAGACTGCCCGCAGGTAATTTGCCAGCAGCAAAGCACGAGTGGCCAATCAACACACAGAGAGAGCTCCTCCATAGGCTAGGGAAGGGGCAAGGAGAGCGTGGCTGCTGGGGACAGTGGGCTGGGTCAGCGGGCTCACGAACTCACCGGGTCACGAGCAGGGATGCCGGGCAAGGAGAGCGTGGCTGCTGGGGGCAGCGGGCCGGGTTGGCGGGCTCACAGGGTCACGAGCAGGGATGCTGGGCAAGGAGAGCGTGGCTGCTGGGGACAGCAGGCTGGGGTCGGCGGGCTCACGGGGGCCTGCAGCGATGCTGCTTCACACCCCTCTGCTGCAGGCAGGTGAGGCGGTGAGCGTCAGAACTGTACACACAAGATCACACCACGAAGGGCTGACTGTGGCTATTCTCACACAAGCCCATTGGGACATCTGAAGCAGGCCGTCTATGCAGCATCAGCTGTAACTTTTAAGAGGACAACTGTCCATCAACAGGGGTAAGCAGCGGGTGGAGACGACGCAGCACCTTCACACGACACGCTCTATAGCAGGCAGCTAAAGGGAGACAGACGCCAACAAACACCTCCAAAGTTATAGCGATGAACAAAAACAAACATTTTTCTGAGTGAATTAACAGAATTTTACATATATATATATATATGTACGTGTGTGCGGATGCACACACACACATACAGAGTTGTGTGTATGCTAACATTGCCTAAAATTTTTTCTGAGAAAAATTTAGAAAAATCAGCAAGCCTGGCTGGGGTGGGCCTGGGGTGGGGTGGGGGGACTCCCCCTCTTCAGCTGTAACCTTCATGCTGTTCGAGGGCTGTGAGCAGGTATATGACTGACCTTACGGAAACGTCAAGGAGCATCTGAGAAATGAGAGACTGGACCGTTTTCTCTTTTTCTTTTCTGTGCAAGACCCTTTTTTCTTGTAAGCCACACTTTTTTTCCCACAATTATTTTAGGATGTTAATTTTTTTAGCCGCACGGCTGAAATCAGAACCCTGCATCATAGGGCCACCATCTCCTGCCGTCAGCGTCGCTGGGGTGGGGGAGTTGACAGCCCACCACGTCCCTCTCCCTGCCTTGTGAACATGACCACTGGTATCGCCCTGTTTTAGTCCAGGCCTGTGGCTACAGCTACGTGAACGCTATGCTGTAAGTGATAACAGGAGCTAAGCACGATTAAAATAGCATCTTCCTGCCACAGGAGGACCAGGGAGTCGTATCGCTCTGGGGACACCTTCCCGCCTGCCCCGACCCCATCCCCCATTCGGACCAGGATGATAAATGCCGCGCCAAGAAAGTTATCATTATGACCAATCCTCCAGGAAATGGAGGGAAATGATTTAATTTTGACAACTAAATGAGCTTTGACAAATGACTTAACTAACACTCTAACCAACTTGCCCTGATAATAATCGGGCAGTTTTTCCCCTTCGATGAGAAAATTCGTCTTCTTTACGTAGAAGTCAGAAGCCACCCAGGCCCAGGGTCAGCAGCCACTCCACACAGCCCATCTGCCCTGGGCCCTGCCGGCCCTGAGACGACCCAGCCCCTGTACGTCACCCAGGGCCCTGGTCCCCCTGCCCCCAGCTCCTGTCCCTGCAGACTGAGGAGGCTCGAGGTCGGGGCGCAGGGGTGGTCGTCCAAAGTGGACCCTGGGCTTGGGCGACGAGGGGTGGGAGTGGGGAGAGTCGGGGCTGGCATCCGGCCCCGCCCCCTCTAGACGCCCGTCCCGGGCCTGGGCACACGGCCCCCAGGTCCTCGGCCGCTCCAGGTGGGCACAGCGCTGGTCACCGCACGGCCCTGACGGGGCACACCCTTGGCCGGGTCGCGCCTCCTTGGACGCTCCTGCAGCACCCGACACGGAGCAACATAATCACACAGGTCACCTCAGGGCCTCTGTGTCTTTACTGCAGCCTCTCAAGACTCAGAGGTCGACACACACAGGGAGCGTGTGGCCTCTGTGCGGGGCTGACTCCCTGGGGCCTCACACACCGCTCGGGACCTCACACCCGCTCCTGGACCCCCGCGGCCGTGAACACTCAGGAATCGGCAGGCGGCCGGGAGCTCCTGCACCAAGGTCTCCAGGGGAACGGGGACAGCCACCGGCTTTGAGCCCAGCACCTGGGAGAGAGGCCAGGAGACCAGGGTCAGCAGCTTCACGTGCCGCGTGTCTGCTTTGCTGGTGTTTTCAACTCTCCAACCAGGGGGAAGTCCCCAGGACTGAGGCTCGCGGTAGCCCCTCCCCACGCCTGATGCGGGCCCTGGGAAGTGGGGGGTGGGGAGGCAGGAAGCCCTGGGATCTGCGAGGAAAGGTCGCAAAGACTCTAGATCACCCGGGGTCTCGAGGTCTCTGCGCCCAGGGCTGCCGCTCCACTGCAAGGTCGGAAGGCTCTCTGCCTCTTCACACAAGGGAAGCCCTAGAGACAGAGGTGGAGGCCCTGCAAACCCCAACTCCTGGGGAAGTTGTCAAATCTAACCGTAAACAAGGGACTGCGGAGGCCGGAGCGGAGACCCCCACCCCCACGGTGAGTCTCAGCGAGCCTCACGGGCCAGCCCACGTCTCCCTGACCTCCCTGCCCACCTGCTCAAGATGGTGAGCGGGCAGCGCTCCACTGGCCCCCACCACACACTCTGGTCTCCCAGGAGCTCCGCCCAGCCTCGGGGGCCGGAGCAAGGCCCTCCCTGGTACGCAGAGCAGGAGGCCAGCCGGGCAGCAGCAGAGGCCACAGGTCCCCACCGCCCGGGGCCCTAAGGCAACGCATTCCTGCAGGGTGGCCTGGGCCTCTGGCGGTCGCTGCACGAGGCTGCCGCAGGGCAGATGCGGGAAGGAGGGGGCGGCCTCACGAGTGCCCGGGGCTCGGTGCACACGTGCGGGCCTCGGGGGCCAGGCCGGGAGAGGAGACGCGGTCGGCTCCGGGGAGCCCCATGGTGGCGGCCCAGGGTGGTCAGCTCAGACTCTGCCCTGGCCTCTGCTGCGTCGCCTCCCACCAGGGAGGCCGGGAGGCCGGACCCTGTGGGCTATGTCCCCAGGTCCTGTCTATAGGTCCCAGGGTGGGCTTGGGGGCACCCCCAGCAGAGTGACGAGGGAAGCGCTGGCCTGGGAGGGGGCAGCCCCTCTAGCTCTGCCAGGACCCTGCCCCCCGAGGCCCGGGCTAAGTCAGCCCTAGGGACCGGGCCAGCCCACCCCCACTTTCCGTCCTCCCCCTGAGAGACGTGTGCAGGGGCTGGGGACCACACTGGACACACTGCTGTGGGCCCGTTCTCCCCCCACCGGGTCCCACACGTCCTGTGGGCTCTGAGGGCAGGAGGACTGCTGGGCTGAGGAGGGGGTGGAGTCTCCCGGTGTCCACCACCCCCGGGACCCCCACATTGATGGCGGTGGCCCTGCTGCATCGTGGGGCGTCTGCTTAGCGCTGTGACCTGGGAGGAATCAGCCTGGAGCCACGCAACCCCTTCAAGTGTGGGTCCTTCCTTGTCCCCCACCCCAACCCTAGCCCCAAGGAAAAGCCAAGAAAGTCTGAAAAGAGCAGTGACTGTAGGAAGGCCACGCTGTGCAGTTGGGGATTGTTGACTTTGTAAACAAACCAATGGCAATAAATTATGCTGAACTTTTAATAAGACGCACATCATATTCAGCCTGTATTTTTGCCAAAAGAGAAAAAACGACGGGGGAAGTAGAGAGAGAGAGAGAAAAATGCCTTGAAGTAAAGATCACAAAAGGGTTTCCTGTTATGAGATGCGGATGCATTTCCTTGACCAGAAACAGACTGATCAAAATGCCAAATCAGAAATTATGAAAACTACAAACAGGTGACAGGCTTGAACTCGCTTCCTCTGCTGCCTGGCCCTGAGGGCAGCCTGGGGGTCAGTGCGGCTCGGGGAGTGGACAGCGGCCTGCGTCCGGCGGCATCAAGGGCCAGCGCTGGGCAGGACACGTCTCGGGGCGCCCGGACCCCCGAGGAGCGGCTTCTGGAACCGGCCCCCTTTGCTTCACTCCAGTCTGGACGCCCGAATGAAACACCCCTTGACTAGGCACGTCCCCATGCGGGGTCACGGGCGCACACTCCGCGGTCACACGATGCCCCCGCCCGCCCAGCCCACGGGACGTGCCCGCTGGGGGCGCAGCGCAGGCCTGAAGCGCACACAAGAGGCACTCAGTCAACATGGCAACCGCACCTAACGGGGGGCCGTCTGTGTCTCTGCTCTGCAACGGTGACCACGCAGACGGAAGGCCACGCATCGAGCGCAGCCTCGGCCGCTCCCTGCTCCCGCGTGTTCGCACATGCTGCTGTCCGGGAAGCCCTTCCCTCCTCCACTGGGTGACGCCGGAGTGGCCGCTGGTCTTTAAGGGACGGTCCTCAAGCCCCCGGGGTCCTTCCCCGGACAGATCTGAGCTTCAGAGCAGGGCCAGGTCACGCTCGGGTCCGGGTGCGGCTAAGGCCACACCCCCTCTGTGCGGAGGAGACAGCTGACCCGCCATCAGCTTGAGTCCAGGGTGCACACGTGACGGAGCTGACTCGCTTTTCCCTCTACACTCCCCTGATGAGGACGAACTTTTGGGAAGACGTGGCTCTCCCTGCCAGCCCTTCAGATGCCAGGTCCTGGTGGGTCAGCCCCGGGGCACAGCACAGGCTCTGGGGGGAGGACGCCCAGCGGGCACCTGGCTGAGGCCCCCAGCCCGGCCCCGGGGGCTCTCCACCCGAGCAAGCCCGGGGTCACTGGCATAGCCCGCCCACAGGGGCCTGGGTCTGGGCAGGGTGCAGCCGTGGGCATGGAGCAACCTTCTCTTATTTCTTGCTGCTTTGAGGCAGGAAAAAAACTAAGGCAAAAAAGGTAGGAAAGGGCCATATGTGTTTCCAGGAAACATGACTGTTTACAGAGAAAGTTCTAAGGATTCCACAAAACAGGCACTGGATTCAGCGAGTTGACTTTAGCAAGATTGCAGGACACAGGATCAACATACAGAAACCAATTTTATTTCTTCACTCTAACAGCAAACAGAAAATTTTAAAGCACTGTTTAAACAGTGTCAGATAAAACACTTGGTGATAGGTTTACTAAAACTCTGCAAGACTTTGCACTGAACACAACAAGACATTGCTGAGAGAAAATAAAGGCCTGAAGCAATGGAGAGGCATACCATGTTCATGGACTGGAATAGTCGATATTCATGAAACGCCAAGTGTCCCCAAAGTGTTCTATGGAGTCCATACAGATGACAATCAAGATTCCAGTATATATTTTTTAAAAAAAATAAAGTTGATTTGAAATTTTACATGAATGCAAAGAACCTAGAAAGGCCAAAAAAAGAAAAAAAATCTAAAAGGAACAAAAAGACTCACTGATTTCAAAATTCACGACCTGACTTCAAAACTCACTGTTCAGTTCAGTCGCTCAGTCGTGTCCGACTCTTTGCGATCCCATGAACCGCAGCACGCCAGGCCTCCCTGTCCATCACCAACCTCCAGAGTCCACCCAAGCTCACGTCCATCGAGTCGGTGAATGCCATCCGGCCATCTCATCCTCTGTCGTCCCCTTCTCCTCCTGCCCCCAACCCCTCCCAGCATGAGGGTCTTTTCCAATGAGTCAACTCTTTGCATGAGGTGGCCAAAGTACTGGAGTTTCAGCTTCAACATCAGTCCTTCCAATGAACACCCAGGACTGATCTCCTTTAGGATGGACTGGTTGGATCTCCTTGCAGTCCAAGGGACTCTCAAGAGTCTTCTCCAACCTTTTCTTCCAAGGAGTAAGTATCTTTTAATTTCATGGCTGCAATCACTATCTGCAGTGATTTTGGAGCCCCCTAAAATAAAGTCTAACACTGTTTCCACTGTTTCCCCATCTATTTCCCATGAAGTGATGGGACCAGATGCCATGATCTTAGTTTTCTGAATATTGAGCTTTAAGCCAACTTTTTCACTCTCCTCTTTCACTTTCATCAAGAGGCTTTTTAGTTCCTCTTCACTTTCTGCCATAAGGGTGGTGTCATCTGCATATCTGAGGTTATTGATATTTCTCCCGGCAATCTTGATTCCAGCTTGTGCTTCTTCCAGTTCAGCGTTTCTCATGATGTACTCTGCATATAAGTTAATAAGCAGGGTGACAATATACAGCCTTGACGTACTCCTTTTCCTATTTGGAACCAGTCTGTTGTTCCATGTCCAGTTCTAACTGTTGCTTCCTGACCTGCATTTAGGTTTCTCAAGAGGCATGTCAGGTGGTCTGGTATTCCCATCTCTTTCAGGATTTTCCACAGTCTATTGTGATCCACACAGGCAAAGGCTTTGGCATAGTCAATAAAGCAGAAATAGATGTTTTTCTGGAGCTCTCTTGATTTTTCCATGATCCAGCAGATGTTGGCAATTTGATCTCTGGTTCCTCTGCCTTTTCTAAAACCAGCTTGAACATCAGGAAGTTCACGGTTCATGTGTTGCTGAAGCCTGGCTTGGAGAATTTTGAGCATTACTTTACTAGTGTGTGAGATGAGTGCAGTTGTGCAGTAGTTTGAGCATTATTTGGCATTGCCTTTCTTTGGGATTGGAATGAAAAGCTACAGTGATCAAGGCAGACTAGGATTAGAATAAGAGTAGAAGACGGACAGCACAGAACAGGCTCTACACACAGACCCGGATATATTAGCTAATGTTTTTCTACAAAGATCCCACTAAGATTCAATGGGAAAAGCAAATCTTTTCAATAAATGGAAATGAAAAAGAAATATGAAAAAATAATAAACTTCAATCCCTTCTTCATTTCATACAAGGGAATTAATCTGGGATGGAACATAGAACAGAACATGGAATATACAGCTAAAACTATAAAGCTTCCAGAAGAAAAACAGAATGTATTCCTAACTGTGGGGTGAGCACACGCAAAGATTTCTTAGAGACAAAAAAAAAAAAAAAAAAAAAAAAAGACAAGCCATGTACTTGAAAATCGATGAACTGCAGTTCTCAAAATTAAAAACCTTCAAAAGGCATCATCAAGAAAATGAAAAGGCAAGCTAGTGCCTGAGAGGAATCACCTCAATACACATTATCTGACAAAGGACACATGTCTCAATAAACAAGAACCTCAGACCCACAGAAAGATGAACAACCAGGTACAGAGGTGTGTGAAGGGCTGAGCGGTCATTCCAGAAGACGGCCGACCCCGACACGCGTGCAGGAGGACAGCGTCCTGCTTATTCCCTCGCGGGGGCTCCGTGGCCACGCGGCGGGGCGGAGGTGGCTGCAGGGCCGCCCGTGGCGCAGGGGGCGGGGGGTGAGCACAGGCCACGGGCACGCGCGGGTGGCTCTGCGCTATCACCTCGCGCTGGGGAGACAAGAAGGGAGAGCTCGGTCGTCAGTGTGCCTTAGGAGACAGAGCTTCCATGGGAAAAAACCAAGGCACAAAACAACGTGTGTACCAAGGTATCTTAATCTGAAGAAAGAGCAGGGGAAGGGCTTGGGAGCGCACACGCCCCCGGGAAGAAACCGCAGGCGCTGCAAGCGAGGGGCACGTGCCTCGCCGTGGTGGAGCCTGGATTCTCCCATCAGGAGGAAGCCGGCACCTACTTTTCTAACAGTTAGAAACTAAGGTAACGACAGACTGGAGGGGGTGTTTCGCCACCTGATCTGCCAAGCTAGCTCTCAGAGCTCACGCCGTCTGCAAGAATGGCGGCCTTCCTGCAGCCAGGGATGGGGGCTCAGGGCCAGTGGGTGCCCACGGACTGAAACAGCGCCCGGGGCCTGGGCTCACAGTCTAGCAAAAGGAGCTCAGCAGACAGGGAGGTGGACAGAGGGAGGGCGGTGGGGGCTGGGCTGGGCGGGTCGATGTGGGAAGGCGCTCCACTGAGCTCACGTCGGTCTGGATGCACCTGCATGGCCGGGTGGAGACAGAGACGGACAGACACGTGTGTGTCTGTAATTACAGACGTGTGCGCACGGCTTGCATGCACACTCGGTCTCCCAGCTCAGGTGGGTGAGAGGTCCAGGCGCAGGGATGGCCCAGCCCCAGCCCCTGGCCTCTGCGTCCCGCGCTACCCGGGGAAGCAGTGGGCTCCCTGTGGAAACGGCTGACCCTGGGGCTGGGCAGGGGGTCCGCAGCAGCCTGCGGCCCCAGGGATGAAGAAAGGGCTCAGAAAGCACAGCATGGGGCTCGTCCGGCGGACACAGGAGCGTGACAAGTGGCTGAACAGCAGGGTAAGGAGGTACCAGGCTACAGCCCAGCGTACGAGACGTGATACACACTGAACAAGCAAACAGTGGGAAGCGAGAGATGGCCCGTGAAAAAGAATCCAGGCAGTCCATACACACACTCCTGCCAGGAGGGACACCTTCACGGCCCCTCTTGCCCCCACCCAGCTCAGGGAGCTTCCAGAGTGTGGGGGGTGGAGACAGACCCCGGACAGACCCCTCTGGATGGGCAAGAGCCCCCAGAGGGCGACGCGAGCTGCAGGAACTCCAGGAAAAACAGAGTCCTGATGGAGCCGCACATGACTGGTGGGCCCAGGACGGACGCCACCCCCACCGCAAAGGCGCACCAGCGGAGGATGCAGGCGGAGCCGGAGCACAGGCGTGTGAGTGCCACCGGGGCCTGGGGCAGAGCACAGACGCCGCTGCTGAGGGCACACGTCTGTCTGTGTCGTCCCAGACGGGAAACCGCGCGGTGGCTGAGCACACTCTCGGGCTCACAGATGTTACCCAGCTCCCTCTTCAACTCCACGAATGCAAAGGTGTTGGCTAAACTACGAGGAAGTACACAGAGGCACAGGGGAGGCGCCGAAGCTCGACATAGGCTTGGGGATGGTGTGAGAGGGGCCGGAGAAACGGGGCGGTGCCCACAGTGAGGGGGCAAGCATGCAGAGGCACCTCACTCACACATACACACAGCATGCCCCACGGTTCTGCAGAAAGCAAGGCCTCCTCTTTAAACTCCTCAAATGACCTCACTCTGCCCTTGGCTCCAGGGACCTGCCGTCCAGGAGGCCTCTGGACTCCGCTGCTGCTCTGGATGTCAGATCACCATGCTGTCTGCCCAGACGTCTCGGGCACCACGGCCCCCACACTGTGGGCACCTTCTCCCAGCCCCACCTGCCTGCATCCAGGGTGTCGCTTGCTGGGCACGGCCATCCTGTCTCCTGGCACCACCCTGGACCAAACCTCCACCACCCCTCGCTGGGACCAGCCGGCTCGCCACACCCACTCTGGGCCCCACAGTCTGACTTCTCCCCACTCCTCCTCTGATAACACCTCTCAGTGTTCCCTTGCTCTTGGGGTTAAGGCAAATGGGAGGATTCCCCCCTCATGAGGCAACCCCAGGAGTGCCCAGAAGCCCATCTGAACCCTCTCTCACACCTGGCCTCTGCAAGCAGCCCTGTGGCCTGCACAGGGAACCCCCTCCCACTGGACAGGCTACCAGGGCCCCCTTCAGAGAAGCAAACAGTCCACACTTGTCAGCGCCAACCCTGCAAAGTCCACGAGCTCAAGTAAATGGGCTGAGTCATCACGTGCAAAGGAAATTACACGCAGTATTCTAGGAAGAACTGAGACACTCAAGGAACGAGAGGAGTATAAAATACATTCTAGAAAGATTCCCAAACTCAGATAAAGACATAATTACTTTTGTGCTGTACAGTCAGCTTCGTAACTGCACAATCTCCATCTACATATCGAAAAGGACCAGCACACGGGTTGTGCGTGTGGGAGAACACGCGGCCAAACATGTGCATCACACTGTCTGCACACCCTCGAGCTGGCTGAGGGTGCCCACAAAGGGCCCAGGTGGGACTGGAGGTCACCTCCACATCCTTTATAGAAACTTCAAATTTTTACTGATGACCATTTTTTTTTAATCTGAAGAAAACGTTAAGACGTGAGTCTCCCCGCTCCCATCTGGGGAGGAAGGAAGCGGTCTCCAAACTCCCCGGCTGGACCTCCCTCCGCTGGTCCCAGGCTGGGGGAGGATGCGGGTTCCTGCAGGCTGGGGGTTGGGGGTGGCCACATCACACGGCCATCATGTCGGGGACCCCAGCCCTGTCACTGGGCGACTGCAACCATGCCCGGGTCCAGCCTCAGACGGCACCCCAGGCCTGGGGACCATGCAGCGTCACTGGAAATGAGGACTGAGCACAGCTCGAGGGGCTCCCGGGAGCCGGAGTTGGCCCAAGGCCACGCAATGTGGAGTAGAGCGAAGTCCAGACACGGAGGGTCCCCGACAGCCTGAGGGGAGCAGACCTAGTGCCAGGTCAGGCCGCTCCTCCGCGCAGGACCCTGTCTCAGATAAGCCAACCCCAGAGAGCTGAGCCCCCCACCCGTCTGGGCACAGCGCCCCTCGGAGCAGACAGGGCTTTCTGAGCAGCCCCGAGTGCGCACAGTGGGTCCCGATGGCAGGAGACGCGTCTGCGGAAGAAATTCGCCGCAGGCGCCGGGGCACGAAGCAGCTCACCTAGCCTGGAGCCCCACTCGGGCCCAGAGCTCCACCACACTCCCCTGGCTGGGTCTCCCGAGGTCAGCGCCCAGCTTCTCCCACCTACAGCCCTGCCACTGCTAGCTCCTGGACTACGGCGCTCTCCCCGCCGCGGCTCCCAGACCCCCAGTGTGCCATGTATGTTCTAGGGCCCTGCGGGGTGTACACGGACGGAGCCTGTGCGCGCCTGTGCGCATGCACGCATGCACGCGGCCGAGCGTGGCTCAGGCGTGTGTCTGCTTCCAATCGTGCTGGAACAATTCACCTGATAAACAAAAACAGATCCAAAATAACCTTTGGCAAGCGGCATGTTTTTAAAAGAAAAAGAAGGTCCGAACGAACTGGCAAGGGCGATGCTTAAGCAAACAGACATGGTCAAGCCAAACATCCAGGCTGTACTTCAAAAGCGCTCCCGGCTCCCGTGACCCGCGGCTGCG
Source organism: Bubalus bubalis (assembly GCF_019923935.1). Taxonomy (NCBI): domain Eukaryota; kingdom Metazoa; phylum Chordata; class Mammalia; order Artiodactyla; family Bovidae; genus Bubalus; species Bubalus bubalis. Next base: position 59,303,801 of record NC_059177.1, read on the forward strand.
GCCGGGAGGGGGCTGGAACGCAGGCACGCAGGTCCTGACGTGGGCGTGCCTGGCCTGACGTAGGCAGGCCTGACCCGACGCGGGCACGTCTGATTTGACACGGGCGTACTGGTCCTGAGGTGGGCGCGCCTGGCCCGACGCGGGCACGCCTGACCCGACGTGGGCACGCCAGTCCTGACGTGGGCAGGGCTGATCCAATGCAGGCACGCTGGGCCCCATGCGGGCGCACCTGACCTGACGTGAGCACGCTGGTCCCAACGCGGGCACGCCTGACCTGACGTGGGCACAGTGGGCCTGATGCGGGCAGGCCAGCACTTCCGGCCGCTGGTGGCAGCGCTTCATCAGTCAGACCATCTCCCCCAGCGGCCTCCGGGCGGCGGGCAGCACAGAACGCTGTGGGGGCGGCTCCCCCTCCGGGAGACGGTCAGGTTCACGAGGCGGGCCCGCAGGCCAAGTCAGACCCGGGCCGGGCTGCCCGCTCTGCTCGCACAGGAGGCGGCAGGACGCCCGGCACTGGGCCCAGCGTGCGCGGCCGCCTCCCTGGGGCCGCCTGCCCGTCTGCAGGTGAGGGCCCAGGGCTGAGGGAGAGGAGACGGACGCGCACGACAGAAGCCGCTCCGCCGCCGAATCTGGTTTTCCTTCCCTAAAAGCCACACGAGAAACACGAGTACCAGCTTGTTGGACAGGTCTGAACGCGAGCACTGTGACGAGAACACAGAAGCCTCTCCGCGCCCTGATTCCACCCTCCCCCCAGGACGGACCCACGACGCAGGGCCCTGAGCCGCGCGCGTCTCAGGTCTCCTGACCAGTTTACACAAACACGTGTACGCGCACACGCTTTCCCACACGGCTGGAAGCACACGTACATGCGTGGGACTCCTTCACCCACAGAATGTGCTGAGGGCCCAGTGCAGACCGGTGGGCACCCATGCCCTCGCAGGCTTGGCAGTCCCAGCGCGGTCCCTCCACCCACACTGGCGTCACCCTGTCGGGGATGCTCACACGTGGACACCCTGTGCTCCGCGGCTGCTGCCCTGGGAGGCAGGTGAGCGGATGTGGTGGCCGGTCCTCCCAGGAAGCAAGGTCTACAGCCCCCATGGCAACCGGGGGACACTGACCAGGCAGAGGGTCTCAGCCCCGCACAGAGCTGTAGCCAGGCAGAGGGTCCTGGGCCCGCACAGAGCTGTGACTGGGGACGCTGACCAGGCAGAGGGTCCCGGGCCCGCACAGAGCTGTGACTGGGGACACTGACCAGGCAGAGGGTCCCGGGCCCGCACAGAGCTGTACCTGGGGACCAGGTCCCACCCCGCTCCACCTCCTACCAGCCCCGAGATCCTGGGCAAGTCACCCCTCCCTGTAGACCGTGTGGCCACCTTATTCCTGAGCAAACGTCTCCCACGTGCTCGCCCCCGTCAGTGCCCTGAAGGGTGCATCCAGCAGTTGAGTGACCAGAGACGCCCCAGCACCCCGATGGGGGCAGGGGGCTCCCATGACGGGTGGGTGGGGCCCAGGGCTGAGCGTGGTCCGACCGCAGCTCCTGAAGGGTTAAGCGGCCCTGCCGGGCCCTTCCTGCCGCAAGGACTGCATTAGGCGGGAGATGGGCCGCGTCTGGATCGCATTAGTGGAGCTCTGCTTGGCAGTGTTCCCTGGCGGGCGGCCTCCCTCCCTGCCCGACCACTCGCCGCAGCTCAAAGCAAATACCAGGATCCACATATAAACCCGCGCACTCCCTCCTGTCTCTTAGCCCCGTCTCGAATAAAACAAGCTCTTAAACTCCTGACCTTCCGCCCAGTCACCCTGCTTGTTTCTGGCGGCGGCAGCGTCGCGGGGGCTGGGGGTACGGCTGCCCTCCCCGCGGCCGGACGCTTCGCAGACCGGCCCAGGCACCAGGCAGGCCGGGGCAGCTCCATTCGGGGCCGGCCCGGGGGCCTGTCACCCTGGAGAGTGTAAACAGCCCTGGGAGGACCCTCCCTCTTTCCCGAGGTGCCAGCGCAGGGCCTCTCAGACCTCACCTTGCAGAGCTGGACGGCTCCCACGCCAGGGCCAGGAGGAGGGCTGGGGGCCTCCAGGCATCAGGAAGAAAACTTTAGGAGCACAGCTGCCTTTCCTCGCCAGAGGCCCCCAGGCTGCGCTGGACACGCAAACAGTGCATGAATTCGTGCTTTCCCACACATCCGAGCTTCAGCCCCGAGACTGCCCCTCCAACTGGATGCCCCCAAAGAGTCCAAACTTACTAAAATCCAGTGCATGCTCCCCTCCACTTCTGCCCCCACCCCAGACTTCCAGCTCCCCCTCCACAATGGCTGCACCAGCCCACCTGTTCCTCAAGCCAGAGGCCTGGGAGCCGAGCTGGACGCGCCCACCCCTGCACCAGGCCCCATCAGTCCAGCCCCGGGCTTGGGAATGCTGCCTCCCACACCGCTCTGACGCCCACTGCGCTGCCGCCTGCTGGACCCAGGTGCCCCAACCTGCTGGGCCACAGGGCAGCCCCCCGGCCCCTGTGGCCTGCCCCTCTGCACGTACACGCACACGCACACGCTCTCCTCTGCAGCCTCCGGAACCTCCTGCACCTTACAGGGACCACAGTCTTCAACAGGCTGAAACCGCCGCACTCCCCCGGCCTGCTCCCACTACCTCCCTGCCTGTCTGACTCATCCCATCATCGAGAGTCAGCTAAAGTGCCCCTTCCCCAACTCAGGTCGTCACCTTCACTAAGCTGCCTCTCAGCAGGGCCACTGCAGGCGTGTTCCCAGCTCAGCACCCTGGCCCGCCCCCACCACCCTCACGCGGGAACCTGTCACCTGCTCTCCGGGAATCTGCCCTGTCACGAGGACCACAGTTCCACCCCGGTGCACGGGCAGAAGAGGAGAGGGCGCGCAGGTTGGGGGGAGAGGAGAGGAGAGGAGAGGGCACACGGGCAGGAGGAGAGGGCGCGTGGGCGGGAGAGGAGAGGGCACACGGGCAGGAGAGGGCGCGCGGGTGGGAGAGGAGAGGGCACGCGGGTGGGGGAGGGGAGGGCAAGCGGGTGGGAGAGTAGATGGCAGGCGGGAGAGGAGAGGGCGCGCGGGCGGGAGAGGAGAGAAGAGGAGAGAGGGCGCAAGGGCGGGAGGAGAGGGCGCGCGGGCGGGAGAGGAGAGAAGAGGAGAGAGGGCGCAAGGGCGGGAGGAGAGGGCGCGCGGGCGGGAGAGGAGAGAAGAGGAGAGAGGGCGCAAGGGCGGGAGGAGAGGGCGCGCGGGCGGGAGAGGAGAGAAGAGGAGAGAGGGCGCAAGGGCGGGAGGAGAGGGCGCGCGGGCAGGCAGATGCAATAACCTATTGGACATGCCCTAAGCTACAGACCCGCGCCCGAGCCCTCATACACGAGGGTCACTAACAGCAAGCAAGGGACCTAACTGCAGCTGGCACAGTCCCCCAAGGCTGGCTCAACTCTGATTTACCGCTGCCCAGAAGCATCTCATTTAAGTACTTTTGAAAAGACCAAAAAAAAAAAAAAAAAACCTACAATGGCTGGCACTTTTTAAAAAATAGGAACAGGTTATACAATAAAGCATTTGAGCAAAACTTCGAACAAAAACAGGCGAGTGCCTTTACTTTAGGGAGACATCTCACTTGCCGTTTCCCCAGGATTATTACAAGTTGAAGCCTGTGCACGATTAAAGTGATGTTTATGGTGTTTTTATTACTGTTTTATTTCTTGAAAGAATGATAAATATTCAGTGTAAGCGGTACACTGGCTCTACGCACACTCAGGAAACATTCTACTTTCCTTTAATGAGGAAAATAAAACCAAGAGGGTCATGGCAGCGGCCGAGAGGACAGCAGGCAGGAGGGACCACGGCCCAGGGGGCCGCGTCTCCCCATGGGGCCGGCCCGGGCCGGGGCGGCTGGGCTAGGGGCCCTGCCGGCCTGGCACCGTCCCAGACGAGCCTTCTGTACCAGGAAATGGCTGAGGAGGAGGTGGGCACCGAGGCAGAGGCCTCGGCCGGGGCTGCAGCCCTGGGCGCCTGGCTTACCGTCAGCCCTGTGCCTGCTGTCTGGGGGGCGCCAGCACGTGGGCCCACACTGGAGAGGCCGCCACCCGCTCCGGTCCTGCCCCCGGGCCCGGGGAGCAGCGTCCACATGGCCCTCTGAGGTTGTCACCTGCATCAAAAGCCTACTAAGAAACCAGCCGCTTCTTCTCTCTGGCTTTCTCCCGCTGCTTCGTTCACTGAACGGTTTCTGGAGCCTGCTCTGCGCTGGGCCCTGGGTCGGGTGCTGAGAGCGCGGAGCCCGGTGGACGCGGTCTCTGCCCTCGAGGAGGTCCTTGCAGTGGGACCCATAGAAGAAACACACGTGGGGGCGTGCAGCCGGCCGCTCGGGGAGTGGCCAGGAGCTTCCAGGAGAGACCCCTGCGGGCAGGGAGGGCTCAGGTGAGGCCGGCCAGAGGCAGGGGCGGCAGAGGTGGTGGGGGAGGACCAAGTCCTCCCGGAGTCCGGGCCTTGCCTCACCCCGGGGATCAGCTTCCCAGCAGAGGCAAGGACAGGGGAGACGCCGCTGGGTCCTGTCTCAGACGGTGCCTCCTCTGTGGGGTTTGAATGAGAGGTGAGTCCACCTGCATGCAGACCCCATCTGGAGGAGTATGCTATCGAGATCTGAACTTCCTCTAAAGTCTCATCACTGAACAGGTTTCCACACCCCATGGGGACATCCGTTCCTCATCACACCAACGTGGCTCTCAGCGGACCCTCGGGCTCGGACATGCACCCCACTTCAGGGGCCTGCTAGACGTCCTGTCCCCGCACAACCAGGAGAGGACCCACGTGCCCTGTGCGTGGACCCACATGGATCCCCATGACGGCAGTGCCGAATGGCAAGGCGGCCTCTGGGCACGGGGCGCTCTCCACCATCCCCCTGTTCGTGGACGGGGGCCCTCGGGATCTGGGCTGTGACGGCGGTGGAGCAGAGGGCGGAGGGCCCTGCCTGTGGCCCGACCCGGGTCCCTGTTCCCTTCCTCACGGCCGGCACCTCCGACGGGTCCTATGACACAGCCCTGATGGTGGGCTGCCAGTGGACACGTCACCAGCGGAGCCCCCAAGGCCGCGCCTTACTGGAGGGCCCCCGGCTGAGCGTGGTAGGTCCCGGGAGCCTGAGGGGCAGGGCCTGGGGTGTCAGCTGTGTGGTCTCGGTTCTCCTTCACTCCCCCTCAGCTAACGGGCCCAGCTGGGGGCGGACACGGCGGCAGGGCCGGGCTGGGGTCTGGCAGGCTGCGGGCGGCTGGGAGGGGATGTGGCTGTTTATCTGGAGGGGCTGGGCTGTGCCGCCCGGGGAGTTCAGGCGGTCAGAGGCGTCCGAGGCGGTTAGGGAAGTCTGACGGGGATGTTGTGGCCTCGGGGCAGAGCCGTCCAGTTTGGAGCCGACCCTGCAGGGCCACAGAACCCCGGGCACGTGATGCTGAGCGGGGGCTCCCAGGGACGTGGTCACAGTGCCCAGAGCCGAGCTTTGGCGCTAGCCAAGCGGCTTCAACTACTGTCTCCTGGGTCAAGGCCTTCCTCCAGGTCAGACGGGGTCACGGGGAGGACTGGGAGAGCGGGGCTGGCCGTCAGTGAGCGCCGACCCACCCGCAGAGCCCCAAGGCCCGCATCTCCTACCAGCAGCCCGGACAGTGAGCCGTCTGAGATGCTACAGGAAGGGCCAGCCCCAGGCCCCAGTGGGCGGGAAGAGCTTCCTGACCTCAGGCCTGTCGTCTGAAATCCCCACTCACTCCTGGGACCATGGCGGGTCGCCGCAGGTTTGACCGTAGGAACAGTGGGAGCGCGTCCTCTTGCGCCTCTGGAGGCATGCGGCCGAGGCCCAGGTGTCGGCCAGGCTGAGGCCCTGGGGCCTCCGATGGGACGCCCCCCATTCCTCCTGGCTGCGGGCGGCCAGGTGACCAGGCACGCCCCTGGGCTCGGGCTGCAGTGCCACGGTCTCAGCCCCCAGCGTCACACGCCCCCTCCCTACCAGGCGCGCCCCTGGGCTCGGGCTGCAGTGCCCCGGTCTCAGCCCCCAGCGTCACACGCCCCCTCCCTACCAGGCGCGCCCCTGGGCTCGGGCTGCAGTGCCCTGGTCTCAGCCCCCAGAGTCACACGCCCCCTCCCTGAGAGCCCTGTGTCATTCGATGCTTGTCATCGGTGGAGAGCCCGCCCTGCCCAGGGTGAGAGCCTCACCTCTCTCCTGGAGGTTCTTGAGGGCACAGTGCTTGTTGGGGCACAAGCCACCCACGACCGCCCACCCTCTGGCCCCAAATGCCACACCAGCTCGTGTGCAAAATGCCGTCACCCCTCCCGGTATCCAGATCCTCACCCTGTTACAGCCTTAACTCTAATGAGCTCCAAACTCCCCTCTCAACACCAGCTCACGTCTTGCCATCTAAGCCCCCAAACCAGGCCTGAGTGGTCTGGGGTGCTTTGTTCCGGGCAAGACACCTCCCTGTGTGGACAAGCCATTGGCTCTCACACGCAGGCACACGGAGAATGTGGAAGCTCAGAGGTCATGGTCCTGGGCAAGTCTGGGCACACGGAGAATGTGGAAGCTCAGAGGTCATGGTCCCGGGCAAGTCTGAAACCCAGCACAACAAATCCCAGGGGGCGCCCGGGCCTGCCCTGCAGATGAGCCTCCGGGCCCACAGAAGCCCCAAGGGCCGCATCCCTGGCCCCGGACCCAGCCGAGATGCGTTCTCGGACTTGCCACTGCCCTCCCCTCGCCTTCTCTGAGGACTGGAGACCCTCCCTGGGCCCGGAACGCCAGGGGGCCTCGCAGGTTCTCACTAGCCCATGTTCCCCATGGACGAGAGGACAGGTGGCCTACTCGTGTTTCCTTTCCAGGAAACAAAGCCCCCCGAGGGGAGGGATCAGGGCCACTGGACACCGGGCCGGAAGGGACCAGGAGGAGGGGTGGCGGGGACCCCCGCTGCCACCCCAGGTCTCCACGGGGGACGTAGCGCCGGCGCTGACACTAGGAATGCACCATTGTCCCAGTGTCCCCAGACTCTCCTGCCCTGAGCAGCCACGGTTCTGACTGCGTTTAACGTGAAATCCCTGCGGCGAAGCACAAGGGACTCGGGAATGAGTGCCCACACGTCCTTGTCACCCTGACTCGGGGGCTTGCAGAAAGCGGAGGGGCTCTGCCCGGCGCCTCACTCAGGGCCCGTGCTCCCAGGGGCCTCCCGCCTTCACCGAGAACCCCTGCCCGCGAGGCTCCAGTCAGCAGTGCTGCTCTGAGCACGGAGGTGAGCCCTGGTTCCAGGCTGCGGGCGGGACGGACAGAGGGAAGACGGGGTAGCCCGGCCCGGCAGTGGGGGTACACGGGGCCGGCCCCTCCCTGCTGCTCGAGAGGGGCCCAGAGGAAGTGGGGCGAGGCCAGACTGACCTTGAGGGCCGGGATCTCCACGCTGTCGCCGAGGCTGACGGAGCCCGAGAGGATGGTGCCCGTCATCACGGTGCCCTGGCCTCTGATGGAGAAGCAGTGGTCCACAGACATGAGGAACGGCCCCGAGGGGTCCCTCGTTGGGACGGAGATCTGCGACGTCAGCAACTGCAAAGACAGGCTTGTGCCACACGCTGGCAGGCAGGGCGGACACCCCCGCCCTCCTGGAGACCGCCTGGCCCTTTCTGCTTTGCTCCTCCCTGACGCCACTAGAGAAGACGTTGTCAAGAACTGTCTGGCACTGAACGGCACAGAGCCCTGGTCCTGTGGTAACGACGCTTTTCGAAGAAGACCAGAGTGTGTGAGCAGGCCCGGCCCGGAGGCTTCTGACAGGGACACGCGGACACGTCCGCAGCAGAAACCACCACCCCAGCTTCCCCAACCAGTGTGATCTGGAGCTGGCGACGAAAAAGTCACCAAAGCTTCACCCAGAAACAGGTCTGCTGAGTCAGCAGAGTCTGCCCTGCATAGTCACAGAAACAGAGGCCACGCGCGTGGTCACTCCTGATCCAGGTCTGCAGGCCCAGGGCAAGTGGGTCCCGGAGCCAAGCCCGCCGGCCAACCCGGGTCTGCACCCCAGCTCCACCTCCTGCTCAATGTTGAGCCTGCGCAAGTCACTTAAGCCCTCTGAGCCCCAGGCTCTTTTCTGCCAAAATGCGGATCAATACCTGAAGCCTCCCAAGGTTCGTTAATAATCATGTGACTGCGAATGTTCACAATCACGTATGAGAAGAGCTCAGTGCGGCTCCCAGAACATGACAACCAACCTCCTTGCCAGAAGCACTCTAATGGGACGCCGTCCTGGCCCTGCAGGGTGGGGGCCTGTGCTGCGGGTGGAGACCCCGGTTCTGCTCGGGTTTAACCCTGTGAGGAAGGGCAGGGAGGCGGAGCCCCGCATGGATGCAGCTGACGTACCTCGATGAGCTCCGGGATGCCCTGCGGAGCTTCTGTTTCAGGGGCGTCTGGTCCCCCAGGCTTGGCCGCAACAGGTATGACAGGTGCGCCTCGGAACCTGGAACAGAGACAGGGCCGCCGAGGTCATCAAGCATGTCCGGGGCCGCCGGAGGGCCAGGCGTGACGGAGGCCTCCATGCCCGCCCTGCCGGAGGGACCGCGGGGTGGCTGGCCATCATGCTCCCGCCCGGTGACCTCATGCAGAGGCCCGAAGGAGCACCTGGTGCTAAGCCACAGACGTTAGAGGGGCCCTGGGTTTAAGCTGCTCGCTGAGCCCTCCTGAGGAGGCGCAGTTAGGCCAGGCCTGGTCCCTGAGTAAAGACCCCCAGGGAAGACCACCGGACGCTGCCCAGCCTCCTGCAGGGACTCAGGACGCGTCAGGCGCCCACAGGCCGCCCCACAGCCTCCGGCCTCCCGAGCCCAGCCACTTTAAGCAAACACTCCCAGCCTTCTGCAGGGACTCAGGACGCGCCGGGCGCCCACGGGCCACCCCACAGCCTCCGCCTCCCGAACACAGCCACTTTAAGCAGAGACTCCCATGCAGTGGACTCTGACATCGTCCACTGGAAAACAAACACGAAACACAGAAAGGAGACAACACCCAACGTGCATTCCCATCACGTGCTGGGCTCATCACCGTGATCCCATCTTCCAACTTCGGTCTCTCCGTGCATTGCCAAGGAACTACTTTTTCATATTTTGGTTCCATTAGTCACACAATTTCATATCCTTCTAGTTTATTTGCCAGTATATTAGAAAGACTTATCTGTTGAAAAATAACAACAATGGGCTCATTTGACTAAGCCAAGAATACGACACGGACGCGCTCATTGAAACTCCAGAAAATGAGGACGAAAGTGTCAGCATCCTACAGATGTGAAGGAACGGCTCAGAAGGCGAGTTAGTGTGCCCCGAACCCCGCCGTCAGCGGCAGCAGGCTGCAGGTGGCGCCTCCAGAGCTCAGGCTCAACCCGGGCCGCCTCTGCCCTTGAACAGTTGCATCACTGCGGGGCCCGGGATGCACACGCTGTCCCCCCGAGTGGGGCTCATCCAGGACATTTCAGAGTCTTCACTGTTACAAACAACTCTGAGATAAGCATGCTGGCGGATGTGCCTTGATTTGGGCGCATTCACGAGGTGTATGTCAAAGACTCAACAAACCAAAAAACCAGCCGAGTGTGGAGTGAAGACTCTCAAAGAGGCTCCTCATAAAAGCACTGGAAACGCGACCAGAACCAGCCTTCTCAGAGCCCTGAAGATCAACAGAGCCCCGAAGCCACCCACGGAAGGTTCAGTCAGCAGAAACAGCCAGGACTCAGCACGAGCCCCTCAGCAAGGGGACCACTGTGGCGCTGTGACCTGCCTCGTTCCCATGAGCCCTCCTCGCCCCTGCAGGAGCCTCAAGCCCTTGACTCTTGGTCAGAGTGGAAACCAGCAACCTGGCGGCCACTGCAAGCAGCAGCGTGTCTGTGTCCCTCAGAGCCCCTTCCCAGAGAAACGGCATCATTTCTCCTATTTGGCGGCTCCTGGGGAAGCCAGCTCTCAGCCCGAAACGGGGTGCGGGCCCGGCTCTCAGCCTGAAGCGGGGCGTGGGCCCGTCCCACACATACCTCGGCCCGCACTCTGCCAGCCCCGGGCCCAGGGCCGCAGAGGAGGGGAAGGCAGGCGCTGAGAATTCCAGCGATTAACCATAAAGCTTTCGGAAATTCAATTACTGTTTATCCAAACCCTTTTGGGCAATGCACTGGAACAGAACGCAACGGCGTGTTGGGCTGGTGTCTGGCCTTTTCCCAGGCTCCCGAGGACCTGGCCTGCTGGTCTGCTGAGCGCCCCGAGTGTCCTGGTTGCTGGCTCCCGGGGGACAGGTGGCCCCCTTGCCCAGTTCAGAGCTCGGCTGCTGTCTGGGCTCTAGGGGCACAGGGGCGCTGGCCAGACGCGGCAGCAAGAGCCCGGAGCACAGCCCCTCCGCCCAGCAGCGCGGGGTGGGGGTGGGGTGGAGAGGGCGCCTCCTCTTCCCAGGCGCCCCCGCCCCCACCGCTGTGGCTCCCCACCGCGTGAGCCGGGCCCAGAGCTGCCGACTGTGCACGCAGGCGGACCTTCGCCAGCACGCAAGACCCACCTCAGATGAGCTAAGATCACACCCGGGAATATGTGTGTGTGTGTGTGTGTGAGACGCACGTAAAAGGTGTACGCAGAGGGACTCTGAGCCTTAGGTCTGGAAGAGCAAAACGCAAAGTAATGGTAGTAAAAACCACGAGCGACACTTACGATTCCTTACTGTGCTCACAAGTCAAGCCAGACACAAAGCTGGGGGTGACTGCGAGCAGCTGGCTGCGAGGGAAGCCCCAGCCCAGGGCCGAGCGCACAGCAGTGCTCCACACGTCACAGCTCGTCACGAAGCCCCTGGACATCCGGACCCCACGTCCAAGGCTCCCTGACGATAAACACGCCGAGGCCAGGCCTATCAGCTCGCGCTCCACAGAGGAAGAAACACGGAGGCCGGGAGAGGAAGTCAGTGCCGGAGACCACGTCAGCTGCGAGCGGGCGTGCGGCACGCGCCGTGCAGGGGGCCCCAGGCCGAGGGAGGGGCGCTGTAAGCAGACAGCTTGGTTAGAACAGAAACAGGAGGGAACCAGAGCAGGTCTGGGAGAAAGAGTCCCCAGGATGCTGTCAGACGGCAACCTCAGTGGAGAAACAAACAGAGCAGCCTAGAACACAGCACAGCGTCGCTGTGATAACAGCCACGGCAGACTTGTGCGTGTGGGGGAGAAGGACGGGCCCGCAGGAAGAGCACTATGACCTGATGCGTTGGGAAGATACGGCTACATTGTTACCTTCTATTTTTATTTCTGTTAACACTGATAAATGCTTATGCAAGAGTAAATTTAAATGCTTTCAGAGATTAAAGAAATCACAAAGAAAAATAATCAAAGAGCTTGACTACATAAAAATTAGAAACTTCTGCATGTAAAAAAATAATGGAATGGAAAGACAGCAAACGCTAAAGACTTACTTATAGGAAATGTGACAGGCAAAGGGTTAATTAATGACACCCTTATTGATACTAAACACTCCTGAAAATCAAAAAGTAAGCATTAAAATCGCAAGAGGCAAGCAGACAAAACATACAGGCATAAGTTAAACACAAAACCACAACATTTACACACATAAGAAAAGGTGCTCAGTCTTACCAGTAATTAAAGAATCACATATCATTATAACAAGAGTGAAGCAACATTCCATCTTAGAGTTTTCAAATCTATCTTTAAATTAGACACTAGAGTTCGCCTGTGAGAAATGTCAGCGCACCCAGAGATGTGCAAAGGGCTCAGAAGGGCTCCTGCCCTGTGACCCGGTACTCTTCTCAAGAGAAAAAAGAGAGCACAGCTGAATGGTGGTCAAAGATGTTCATCAGGGATTATTTATTTACAGGAAAGAAAACTTAAGCCGTTCCCAAGGGTCGGCAACAGAGTTACGGTCACACGAAGAACTGCTCTATAAAATGTTAAGTAAGAAAAGCACAAGTCAGGAAGGTAAATACCTCAGGACCACAGCTGTGTGCTTACAGGGGGAGAACCGAATTCAGCAAAGTTGCACAGTATGAAGTCAACACACAAAAATCACCTGTGTTTCTATATACTAGCCAAAACAATCTGAAGTGGAAATTAAGACAGCAATTCCATTTATAACAGCATCTAAAGGAATGAACTATTTAGGAATAAAGCTAACCAAGGACATGAAAGGCTTGTATACCAAAAACAACAAAACTTGGATACGAGATCTAAATAAAGAGAAAGACATTTGTGTCAACGAACTGGAAGACTTACTCCTGTTAAGGTGTCCATTCTACCTAAAACCATCTGCAGATCCAATACAGTCCCTGTTACAATTGCAACCACCGTTCTGTGCTGAAATGGAAAAGGAGATCCTCAAATTCAGATGGGAATTGCAAGGAGACCCCAAAGTCAAAACAATCTTGAAACAACAGCAGAAAGTTGGAGGGCTTAGCCTCCTGATGCAAGCTTTCCACACAGGAGCGGGGACTGAGGCGGGGCAGTGCTGGCCGGGACAGACAGGGGCCTCTGGAGCCACACGTGAAAGGAGAAAAGGGAAACACATGCTGCCAGGAACGCTGGACGTCTGCAAAGGCATGGAGGTGAGCCTTTAACGTAGACCATACCTAAAAGATAGCCGACAACTGAGCAAAGACCTGTACTTAAGAACTAATACAATAAAATTCTCAGGCAAAAGAAAACTGGGAAAATCTTCGTGACATCGAATGTGGCAACGATTTCATGGATATGACACCAGAAGCACAGGCAAAAAAGAACAAGCAAGAAAGAAACTGGATTTCATCAAAATTAAAACCTTTTGTGCATCGAGGAATACTATCAAGAAAGTAAAAGACAGCCTACAGAATGGAAGAAACATTTACAAGTCTGACGTGGGCTCAGCCTTCAGAATATGTAAAGAACTCCTCCAGCTCAAGGACCAAACCCCTGATTAAAAAATGGGCAAAGGATCTGACGGCCGTTTCTCCAAAGAAGACGGACAACAGCCAACACACCCGTGAGTCTCCACAGCAGTCACCAGGGAAGGCAAACCAAGACCAGCGAGGCGCCACGTCACACCTCCTGGCATGGCTGCAGAGACTGGAGCCTCGCGCAGCATGTGGGAGATGGCGCAGCGGCCCCCAGAGGGCCGCCGAGAGAATGCACCCGACGCAAGCCGGGCCACGCCAGGCTCACACCCCACGGTCCTAGCAGCCCCACTGCCCACAGCCAAGAGGAGACAACACGCGTCCATCAGGAGAGGAACGGACAGGCAAGCCACGGCCTAAGCCCCGAGAAACAAGGACTGCGAGTCTGACTCACGCCCCAGCGCGGGCGGACTGGGGCCCTGTGCTCACTGAAGCGGGGCAGGCAGAAGGCCACACGCAGCCTGAGTCCACTTCCATGAGGTCCCAGAACAGTCAGGCTCCCAGAGACACAGGCAGAGCAGAGGCCAGCAGGGCCCGGGGGACAGAGGCGAGCAGTGACCAGTCAGTGGGACAGGGTTTACGGGGACCATGAAGCAGGCAGTGGTGATGGGCCCAGCTCAGTGAAGGCGTTCAACGCCGCAACCGCGCGTTTACAGATGGATGAGCGCACAGCGTCGTGCCACGCACACCTTACTGCACATCTTACTGCACCTTCTGAACATGGAAGACGGTGGGTGACGCAGGGCGCGGTTAGTGGACAGGAACGGGGGGAACCACATTAGCAGCCGCTGCTCTGAGAAATCTTCTGGGGGCTTCACTTTCTTTTAACAACTTTCCTCTATTTTCCAAAGTTTCTTTCAGTTACTCTTTGGATAGGAAAAATAAAGCACCATGTTTTTACCACTTTCTAGGTTTTGATACATACATAGGTTGGCTGTCCATATTTTTCCTTTCTAGACAGAAAGCTGCTTCACGTGTGAAACAGCTGTTACAGACGATCTACCTAACAAGGGACCGTAAGGAAAGGAAAAGTGAAAGTGAAAGTCACTCAGCTGTGTCCGACTCTTTGCAACCCCATGGACTGTATAGCCCATGGGATTCTCCAGGCCAGAATACTGGAGTGGGTAGCCGTTCCCTTCTCCAGGGGATCTTCCCAACCCAGGGATCGAACCCAGGTCTCCAGCATCACGGGCGGATTCTTTACCAGCTGAGCCACCAGGGAAGCCCTACGACCCCTGAGAAGGACTGAGGGGAGCTCTCAGCTGAGTGGAGGTAACAGCTCAGTTCTTCCCACGAGATGGTTGCCCTGGGAGGCACACCCGAGCCTCTCCACCCCCAGGCGCTGCGTGAGGAGAGCTGAGGTGTCAGCAGCCCTTCAGAGGCCAGTCTCCTCTGCATGTGCGATAAAGGCTGTGACTGACCTTCACCCAATAAATTAAAATAGGAAGGGTAATTTAAAGGTGTACGTGAGAATTTTCCTTAAATTTACCTAATCTAAATGGTTGCTATTAATTGACCCTTAGCAGCATCCTAAGCACTTCCCAGAACGTCTCGTTTATAACCAACGATGCGGACACTGTACAGGAGCCCCAGGACCTGGTATCCCCTTTCTGACAAGTAAATAAAACGGCAGGGAGATCAAATAACTCACTAGAAAGAAGATACAACTTTTTATCTTCCTTTTTACAGTCTCACGTCCACTTCTGCTGGGAATAACAAAGTCTGAATTCTTATGCACCACTTATCTAAATGTGTCGATTTTATCGGATTGATGAATTTTGCTAACAAAAGGCAGCACTGGGAAATCTTTTATGACATATTTGGCCCATTCTCAGGGCTGAAGCTTTAATTTAACCAACCGGAGAATTCTGAGCGAGAGCTGCAGGTGTTAGAGCCGAGAAAAGCCCCGTAGAGGGGAGAGCATATCCATCTCTGTGACGGGGAGACAAAACCATCCCCACTGTGCGCCCCCAGGCGGGAGGAGCAGCGGCTGAGGCTCAACGGGGTCGGGGGCCGCGGGGCACGCGGCGGCCGCGGTCCATCCTGATCAGAGGGCGCTGGCCGCGAAGCGGCCAAGGACACAGCCGGGCGTGCGGACACCCTCGCTCTGTGGGCGTCTTCTGCTTCCGCCTCCGTGGCCGCCGAGCACCCGGGGGCTTTCTGCCCCACGGTCCCCCACCCCTCCTGCCCCCGGACCCTGAGACCAGCAGCCGGCGCGGGACGAGGCCGTTGGCCCCTGCTCAGGCCGCCCGGCCGCCCTCTCCCAGGGCTCTCCACTGTCTCTGGGACCCTCCCCACCACAGCCTGCCTCTCTCAGGTACTCCCCTGCACAAAAGTCAACGACTCCCCACTTCCCACAGGACAGAATCGTAAACCCCTTGGCATGAAATACTCCAGAGGGCCCTGTGATCCAGCCTTTGTCCATCACCCCTCCATCCACCTGTCCGTCTGTCCATCCAACTCCGTAAGCCTCTGTGATGGTCATGTCCAGCCATCACCCAAACCCGCCCCCCTTCCAATAACCAGGTCTCAGCTGAGCAGGCAGTGAGCAGGCAGGACTGAGTTCTCACCCACAGGGTCTCAGGTTGGTGGGGGGGGGGTGCTTGGGGCCCTTTCAGGCCGTGTGATCCCTGGACTCTCCCTCGTGGGCCGGTGCCCAGCTCTGATCGCTCCCCCAGGACACAGCCGCAGCGGCGGGCCAGCAAGACGCAGGTGGCCTGGGTCCCTGCACGGGGCACTGACGGAGCCACCCGCCGTGCCTGTCAGGAAGCCCCCGCTCTGGCTCCTTGTCCTCTGGCACAAGCACCGTGGCCTCTACCCCGGACGGCAGCCAGCGCCCCGGCGCCCCTCGTCAGCAGACCTACTTGGTGCTCTCCAGGGTCTTCTGCATCTTCTTCGTCATCCTGTCGATCGCCGCCTGTTTCTTCCCTTCGGGCAGGAGGTCGATCTTGTTCAGCACCACGACCAGCTTCTGGCAGGCAATCTGCCCGATCACGAGGCACTCGGCTGACTGGGTCTGCATCCCCTTGGTCACGTCGATGACCAGCATCATCAGATCGATGATCTGGGCCCCTGGGGGAAGAGAGGACGAGGTCAGAGGGGCAGGGGTGGCTGAGGGGGCGAGTGGAGACCGCAGCCCCGAGAGCTGGGTGCGGGGTCACCTGACCGGGAACGCTGGCCCCTCCCGGCTCTATAACCGGGTCCTCATCTCTAAATGGGCAGCCGGGCAGGCTCGCCGGGCACTCCAGGAGCCCGTTTGCATAGCAGCCCGGCAGCTGGAGGACTTGTTCCCGGCCGCCCTATGGCTGTGGTCAGTGTCTCTAAACAGGCAGCTGGGCAGGCTCGCCGGACACTCCTGGAGCCTGTTTGCACAGCGGCCTGGCAGCTGGAGGACTTGCTCCCGGCCGCCCTTTGGCTGTGGGCAGTGTGATTTTGTCAACCCACCGGGTGAAAACCAGAACCTCTGTGCAGCCTCAAGTTGCTTACTCCTGATGCTGGTGTGCAGGGCCTCTACCTCCAACGTGAGCTGCTTGCCTTCCGCGGCTCTGCCCTGCCTACTGTCTGACGGCCTCGCAGCTGGGCCGTGGACCCCCACCACCCTGTGGGGTCTCTGCCCCGGCCCCTGCCCAGCCTCCCCGAGCCCTGGCTCTGAGTCTGCCGTCACTGGGACCCGACTGACAGCCAGACTAGGGCTGCAGCCCGCCTGCCTCCCACACCGTCCCAGCCTTCTTTCCCTGCCTGTTTCCCCGGGACACTCAGCGCCTCTGCTGGGTCTGCACTGGTGCTGCCTGGCCGCCCCCTTGGGGAGGGTGGGACATGGATGGACCCTGTTTCCCCTTCAGATTGGATTGTTACTCTGTTGCCAATTTAAAGACAGTTTAACCCTGCTGAGCGGAGAGGAGGGGCTGGGGGCGCCTGCAAGGGCCCGCCTGACACTGTTTCCTTTTTATTGCTGATTTAGAGAGACGCTGTAACACTGAGAAGCTATCCTGGGTGGGGAAGGCGCATTCCAGGCCTCTCTCCTGAATCACCTTTAGCTTTTATGAATCTTTCCTCTCCATGCAGACATGTTCCCTTTTTATGTGGAAATGGTCAGTCTTTCCTTTTTCCCCTTTTGTTTCTGCGCTTCGTATGTCACCTGGGTATTTTTTACTTTTAAGACTATATGTATTTTTCATGTGTTTTCTTCCAGTCCTTTTACAGCTTTAAATGTCTATGCTTCAGAGACTTGGCTGGCAGTCCAGCAGTTAAGAATCCACCCTGCAGTGCAGGCAACATGGGCTTGGTCCCTAGTCGGGAGACTCAGATCCCACATGCCGCAGAGCCGCTGAGCCCGTGTGCCGCAACCAGAGGGCTGCACGCGCCAACGGAAGGGCCACCAAGACCTCAAAGACACAGCCGAGATCGACGCAGCCAAACGTGCATACACACATGCTTACAAGTGTGCCTCAGACTGACCCAGGAAGTTATCCTGGCCTAATATGAAGGGGGAGACCTAACTTGAGTGTTATCTGGACGGCGACCCATCGTCCCTGAGTCACAGTAACATGCTCTCTCTCCTTTGCAGACCCGGACAGTGAGACTCGGAGAGGAGAGGCACACATGGGGGACCCTGCAGCCGGGACCCGCGCCCCCGGTGGCACCCGCGCCCCGGGCGGCCTGCCCCCAGCCCCGCGGGTGCCGTGTCGCGAGGCCCTGCATCCGCTGGCTCCCGGCGCTCCCTCCTCTTGGCAGGGGTCCAGCACCTCTCTTTGTCTGCTGTCTTGTCCTCAGCTGTTTATTTTTCTCCCATCTCCGACACGGCTGGCTTTGTTGTTCCTCCTGTTCCTCCTCTGCTGACATGGCCCTGTCGTCCTCCCGGGCTCTTCAGGGGGTGGTGAGTGAGTGGCCCCGCGCCCCCAGGGACAGTGCTCAGCCCAGGTCGTCCCGAGGACGCTGGCAGCTTGCCGCTGCTCCCTGTCCTCTCCCGGTCCTCTTGGCTTCCTCGGAGAAGCCTGGCCCACCTGCTCTTCGGGACGCTGCAGGGGCCCAGAGACTCAGGAATGCAGGCCCTGGCCAGCAGGCAGCTGGCGATGGAAAGAGTGGACGTTTGGACTCAGACAGCTGCGAGCTCGAGCCCTGGCTCTGCTTCTCGGTGTCCTATGCCCGGACCTCCGCCTCCTGCCTGTGAGAAGGGGGTCTCCTCCTTGCGGGGACGAGCCGAGGGTCAGAGCTGGCACGCAGCAGGCAGGACTCACAGGCGCACGTGCGGTCAGGAGCCGGGCCGCTAGCACAGACGCCAGGCTGGGGCGACTGGCAGCCATAGGCCCAGCAGTACAGTTCCTCAGCCGCGTCAGAGGTAGGCCCGGGGTGGTCACAACCGCTGACTCCCAAAGATTCTACCCGACCCTCCTCAGGCCGAGTGTGAGCAGTCCGTGTGGGCTGAGCAGCGTCCTTCCCTGGGGGTCTGTGCCTGGGGCCGGCGGCCGCTCCGGGGCTCCTGTGGGTCCGGCGGCACGCTGGGTCTACCGGACGCAGGGTCAGCGCATAACTGACAGGATCTGTTTGGACTGCCGTGGCCCCTCGCTGGGCAAGGTGTGTGTGTCTGTGTGTGTGTGTGCAGGGGGGAGCCCCCTTTGCAGGCCAGGTTCAAACAGTGCGGATCTCCTGCCCACCGGGGCATACAGCGCTCCAGGCCATGGGCTGGCACTTGCCAGGGGCCCTGTGAAGGGCCTCCCAGACGCTGCTCAGAACCATTCCACGTGGCTGGGACTCTTCTCCCTTGCCCGCCATGGAAGAACCGTCCCAGCAGTGCACGCCCTAGGGTTCCCGCGCCTGAGGCGCTCCCCACGGCCCCTCACGAGGCACCTTCTGCAACCTCGCTGCCGTCCAGCGACTCCACCCGAGGCTCCCTGCGCAGAGGCGCTCCCTGCGCTGGGAAACGCTCCTGATGGCGGCAGGACGCTGGCCTCCACTGCAGTTTTACGCCATGGGCTGTCGGGCACCTACACCGTTTCTTGAATGTTTAACATCACCAGTTAAAGTATTTTCTTTGTTTTAAATTCAATATTACTTCTTATATAGGATGCCCATAGCTTTTGATTAAAACTCAAACTTGGGTTAATGATCTGGTTTTGCTAAAATGGTTAACATTTTATATTCAGTTTCTCCCGTTGAAAACTCCCCCCCCCCAAACACATTACGCCCTCTTAGTCCCAGACGGAAAATTTCATTTCACAGAAAACATGTTAAATGCTGATCTTTGTTTTTCTTTACTTTTATTTCCAAAACGATTAAGATATATAATCTATGGAATTGGAAATTGTGATTTTTCAAAGTACTGAGAGACTTCAGCCCTGCTCTAATTGCTCTGCAAACCTTTAAAGGACTCTGCAGTCCGCAGCAGCAGATGGGAAGCGCTGATAGGCCGACTAACATAGAGGGGCACTTGTGAGCGGCTAGGGCGACTGGTGCTTCCCACCCACTCGCTCCTTCTGGCCCCGCAGACTCAAGAGTGATTTCCTACCCTGGGTTCATGGGAATCGGAAAAGACACTGTTTGATTCATTCTGTGGAAATACTGGGGATTTAGAGAAAGACAAGACGGGCCAGTTATGTCACTTCCCGTCCCCGGATCAAAGTGCGGGGAAGAAACAGAGTGACCGGGGGCTGGTGCCAGGCGCGGGTGGCTCCTGGCTTTGACCCGGCTTCCAGCGGGGCCCCTCGAGCCACTGTGACCCCGGGACCCCTCAGAAGGCCCTGGTGTTGGCCGTGCCGAGCGCCTACTGTGGAGGCGGTGTGAGGCGCCGGAGGGAGGCCACGGATGAAGCTGAGCGGCCGGGTCCCATATGCAACAGCCCTTCTGGGCCTGGCAGTCTCCTCTCCCATCCCGAGGATCCCAGGAGGCAGCAGAGGCGGCTGGGCGGGGGTGGACAACGGGAGCCTCCGCTCGCAGCCCCTAGCCATGGCAAGGCACTCAGGCGGCTCTGCAGCCAGCAGGGAGCGGACCCTCACTGTCAGGACCACACTCCTGGTCAACCAAGGGGCGGCTGGGGAGGCCGCCGTCTGCCCACTCAGGCCCACAGACTGACTAAGCTCTGCCCCAGCTCAAGCCTGTGCTGAGGCTGTGAACACAGACGGAAAACCAGGCCCCAGCCTCTGAGCTGCAGTGCAGGGTGGAGGGGCTGGGCGGGGGCAGGAGCCACAGTGCAGGCAGGCGGGGGGAGAGACGCCCGGCCCGCGCGCCTCTGGGGTCCAGTGGGGGCGGGGGGAGAGACGCCCGGGCCCGCGCGCCTCTGGGGTCCAGTGGGGGCGGGGGGAGAGACGCCCGGGCCCGCGCGCCTCTGGGGTCCAGTGGGGGCGGGGGGAGAGACGCCCGGGCCCGCGCGCCTCTGGGGTCCAGTGGGGGCGGGGGGAGAGACGCCCGGGGCCGCCCGACTCTGGGGTCCAGTGGGGGCGGGGAGGGAACCATGGGGCTGCCCCGACTCTGGGGTCTACTGGGGGCGGGGGGGACCATGGGGCCACTCTGACTCTGGGGTCCAGTGGGGGCGGGGGGAGGAAATACGGGCTGCCTCAATTCTGGGGTGCGGTGGGGCGGGGGGAACCATGGGGCCCGCCCTGATTCTGGGGTCCAGTGGGGGTGGGGGGGAACACGGGGCCGCCCTGATTCTGGGGTCCAGTGGGGGTGGGGGGAGAGACACCATGGGGCTGCCCTGACTCTGGGGTCCAGTGGGGGCAGGGGGGACCACGGGGCGGCCCCGACTCTGGGGTCCAGTGGGGGCGGGGGGACCACGGGGCCACCCTGACTCTGGGGTCCAGTGGGGGCAGTGGGGAACCACAGGGCCGCCCCGATTCTGGGGTCCAGTGGTGGGGGGGAACCACGGGGCCGCTCTGATTCTGGGGTCCAGGCAGGAGAGGACTGTGGGGGAGGCAGCTGGACTGGGGCTGGTCCCTGTTCGGAAGGACAGGCCGTGTGGCCGACGGGATCTTAAATGGAAGCATGAAAGCCTCTTTAAGAGAGTCTTTGAGGGTAGACCTTTAAGAGAACTTCTAGAGGCGGGGCTGATAAAGATGGGGCGCGGAGGGAGGTGTGGAGAGCAGGCGAACCTGCGTCGGGGGCGTCTGAGCTGCCCGGTGCCCCGCCCGCGGACACTGCCACCAGTACTGGGACTCCCGTGTTTACAGCAAGTCCTGTTCGGGACTCAAATGCACTTACGTTAAATACAACTATACATGGCTTCCCTGGTGCTTCCCTGGTGGCCAAAGCGTAAAGCGTCTGCCTGGAATGCGGGAAACCCGGGTTCGATCCCTGGGTCAGGAAGATCCCCTGGAGAAGGCAATGGCACCCCACTCCAGTACTCTTGCCTGGAAAATCTCAGGGACGGAGGAGCCTGGTAGGCTACAGTCCATGGGGCCACACAGTCGGACACGACTGAGCGACTTCACTTTCACTTTAAATGACAGTAAATGCATTAAACTCCTGGTAAGTAGAAGTTAACTGGACTTCCCTGGTAGTCCAGTGGTTAAGAATCTGCCCTGCAATGCAAGGGACACATGTTTGATCTCTGGTCTGGGGCTTCCCTGGTGGCTCAGGCGGTAAAGCGTCTGCCTGCAATGTGGGAGACCTGGGTTCGACCCCTGGGTCGGGAAGATCCTCTGGAAAAGGAGATGGCAACCCACTCCAGTATTCTTGCCTGGAGAATCCCATGAACGGAGGAGCCTGGTGGGCTACAGTCCATGGGGTTGCAAAGAGTCGGATGTGGCTGAGCGACTTCACTTTCTGTCCTTCTGGGAAGATCCCACGTGCAGCAGAGCAACTAAGTGCACACGCCATGAGCACTGAAGCCCACGTCCACGACGAGAAGCCGCGCTCCGCAGCTAGAGAGAGCCCGAGCACGCCGACAGAGACCCAGAGCACCACAAGAACAAACAGCTAATGGGGGAGATAAACGACAGAGCAAAACACGGCCCTGCACAGTGGTCTGCTGCGACTCGAGGCGACGCTGTGAGCCCCAGGCCTGCTGTGCACGAGGGATCGGCAAGAGTGCGCGAAGAGCATGCTAGCCCTAACCGGCTGTCTCCTTGCAACAGAACGAGGGCTGATGACAGTTGGGAAAAGCGTGACCTTCAACCTCTCCAGGCAGGGGTGTTAAGCAGGCGCTGGGCTCACAGCTTCTCCCCGCTTCTGTCTTCCCAGCCGCCCTGGACGCCTGGGACAGAGCAACACATGGCCCGTGGTGCCCTCCTCAGAGGGCAGCACAGCAATAGAAGGCGGTCTCTGTTTTCTTGGAGCAGAGGGCCACATTGGGCCGACTGGCACGCCTTCCCAGACGGAGGGGACACAGGGGATGGAGGGGACACAGGGGATGCAGGGGACGGAGGCAACAGAGGGGACGGAGGGACGCAGGGGACGCCGGGGATGGGGGGGTGTGGGGGACAGAGGGATGCAGGGGACTTGGGGGATACAGGGGTTGTGGGGGACAGAGGGACGCAGGGGATGCGGGGGATGGGGGGGACGCGGGGGATGGCAGGGATGTGGGGTATGTGGGGGATGCAGGGGATGTGGTGGACGGAGGGACGTGGGGGACAGAGGGATGCGGGGGATGGAGGGGCGCGGGGGACGTGGGGGACGGAGGGATGTGGGGGATGCAGGGGACGTGGGGGACAGAGGGGTGCAGGGGACGTGGGGGACAGGGGGATGCAGGGGACTGGGGGGATGCAGGGGACTGGGCGGATGCGGGGGACGGAGGGATGTGGGGGACGGAGGGGACGTGGGGGATGGAGGGGCGTGGGGGACACAGGGGACGTGGGGGATGGAGGGGCGCAGGGGACACGGGGGACGTGGAGGACACAGGGACGCGGAGGACAGGGGGACGCAGGGGACTGGGGGGATGCGGGGGATGTGGGGGACTGGGGGGACACGGGAGACAGGGGGATGTGGTGGATGCAGGGGACAGAGGGACGCAGGGGACGTGGGGGACAGAGGGACGCAGGGGATGCAGAGATGTAGGTACGCCGGGCTCCAGGGCCACCACGAGCCGGCAGTCCTGGCCGCGCTTGCTTCCCTCAGCTACTGTGCCATCGCCTACCTGGGGTAATCTTTTTAGCTGACTTTGCACAACAGTACGACTCCTGTTCAAGAGCAGCGAGAAGGAGCAGAAAATGGAATTTGAAATGTAGAAATAAAATAATTGTGGGCCATGAGCTATAATTTGATTTCATGCTTTACAAGGAAATGAAAGAAGGCTTCCTTAAAATGTGGGGTTTCTGCTCCCCCGCCTCCTCCCTGTAACCATTTTAGGATTTCCTCTCGCACCGAAGAGAAAATAGGATTGTGGAGAACGCTCGGCTCTCAGGTGTCACTGCCACTCAGGGGCCAGCTCGGTTTAATGTGAACTTCCCATTCTGGGTAAGAGGAAATTCTTCAATTAATAAACCGGGTGTGCGGAGGCCAGTCTTTAAGGTTTAATCAATTTCATCTGTACTTAGGATAAAAAGACTGACTATACTACTTTTTTTTCCCCTCGTTTTTCCTTCTTTAAAAAAATAATAAAATGAATGTTTTATTTTAAATTCTTTGAGGTTCGTATCTCCTGTTTCAGGAAATATTGTCTATTTCATGCAGTGAGTATGAAAACTCCCCCCTCCTTTTTGACTTTTGCTAAGGCTCTTTTGTCAAAAATAACTAAATTATCCCCTGCCCTCATATACCGTAACAGCTTGGGAGATGACACGAATCATACAGGATTTTGGCAGACACCTCGGAGGGGCGGGGGAGAGACAAATTGCCAAATATGGGTGGGAGAGCTCCGTGTGGACAGACACCGAGGCTGGACGTGGGAACGTGAGCCGGCAGCGCCCTCGCCACCGGGACGTCTGGGCCGGACAGCCTCAGCCAGCAGGCCGGGCCACGTGGTCCGCGGGCACCAGATGGCAGGGTGAGCCAGGCCGGCTCCCTGCAGGACCTGCTGAGCAGCCAGCAATGAAAGGATCCCCGGGACAGACAACTCCTGAGCCTTCACTGCCTGGACCCTGGATGCGCAGGGCCCGCTGGGATCGGGGTGGGGTTGTGGCCAGGCCCCGCGGCAACAAGTCTGCAGCTCGGCTCCGCTCACGAGCCAAACAGCGGGCCTGGTTCTTCATCTCCACGATGGGGGCAGGCTGCTGAGAGCTGCGAGCACGTCGTGAGGTGTGTGCCTCATGGGGCCCTCGGGACGCGGAGCCCCCGACCCAGGTCCTCCCCGCACCCACGCGTGCCTGGGGAAGTGCTACTTTTAAGTCTGTGCTTTTCACTAAAATTCTGCAGATCTGGGACCCATTGTGGGGACAAGCCTGAAAGCCTCAACACTGCACCACGGCTGCACGAACCACAGGTCTGCACACGGCTGGTCAGGCGTGCCAGCAGCCCATCAGCATGAGAGAAACCCGGGGCTCAGTGCACGGCGGGGGCCCCCAGGCAGAGCTGGCCCTGCCTGGCCCAGGGCCCCTCGGCCTGCATCCTCCTCAAGTGGCACCAGGGATAACTACTCCTGAAGATGCAGCCTGGGATCCCAAAGCAGAAACGTCCCCGGGTTTCGGGCCGTGTCTCCCCTCCCCACAGACGGGAGTGAGGGCAAGGCCTGCAGACACAGGTCACCGCACGTAGGGCACACAGGCTCCCCCGGCGCCTCCCTGCCTGCCCACGGAGGCCTGCTCATGGAGCCTCGTTCTCCCACCTGCACACCAGGCTCAGTGTCACCTGAGGGCCACGGGCGGACCTCAGAGCCCTGGGCCTGGCAAAGCAGGTGCTGAACCCGAGGTCCCAGCCTCACCGACCCCAGCCCTGGACGAATGCCTGTCCCGAGGTGGGGGCAGTGGGCAAATTCGAAGGCCCGCTGGGCCCGTGGGGGGCCTCGACCTGGAGCGAGAGGATGCCACGGTCACTCCTGGGGCCGCGCTACAGGGGATGCCCCCCCTCAGCTCCAGCCCACATGGCCAGAGAGGAATGCGGGCCTGGAGTTGCCAGATCTTCTGATTTTTCAAAAGAAGCCAAAAATCTGGACCACTGTATGAACTGTGCCAACTTTTAAATGTTGACAACCAATTCCAGAAACATGTTTAAACTGTATGGCCCAAACAAAACATGTTTATTGGCCAAAGCCGGCCTGCAGCTCCCAGCGGAGGGTCTCCAGAGGGGGCTGGAGGACGCGGAGCAAATGCCCACTTCTTTGGCTGGTGAATCCTGCTGAGCCCTGGGCCCTCCCGCCCTGGGTCTCGGGAGGAGGGCAGGTGCCGAGACGGGGGCGCTCCTCCTGGAGGAGCTGGGCAGGGCCTCCACGGTCCCCAGGCGGGCCCCCCCAGAGGGTACAGTGGGGCTTAAAACCTCAGCTGAGACCCGAACTCTCGTGGGCCCCAGAGTGGGGGCTCCGCAGGCCTCATCTGGAGTTCCGCAGGCCCCCCCCAGCCTGAGGCACCCCCTGCAGCCTCATGGCTGGCCCCTCTCCGGCGGGCATACCCCCAGTGTCAGGCAAGGTTCTCCCACCGGCTCAGCATGCTGGGACACGGGCAGCCCGAGACGACAGTTTTCCCAGGACAGTGAGGTGGAAACCTCGGCGGCCCCAGGCCGGCATGTCCCTGAGGACAGACGCCATCCTTGCCGCTGGCGTCCAACGGGGCCAGGCGCCCCGTCCAGCCCGAGTCCTGCAGGCGGAGGCCCAGAGTGGCTGCAGCGGCGGGCACATAGCCCACAGCCCTGGGTCCACAAGCACGGGGCCCCCCCGAGTGGGCGAGACCATGGGATGGTGCAAGCCCCCCGAGGGGCAGAGAGCAGGGCGCTGGGGCCGGCCCTGCCTCAGCCTCCCCCACGAGCCCCAGCCCGGCTGTTGGCCCCGCGTCCCGGCACCTGGGCACCCGCGCTTGGCCCTTCCCCTGGAGCTGCACGCGGGGACTTCAGCTCAGACGCCTCCGCCCCGTCTGGACCAGGCGGCCCTCCCCCGGGCTCCTGGGGGCCCACGATGCCCAGCACAGCCGTGTCCTGTGACCCCCGGTGCCCCCGCAGCCCCCCGCCACTCGGAGCTGGTGGTGAGCAAGCCCCTCTGCAAGGAACACAGATGACTGGGGGGCAGTGAGGGCCCTGAGCAGCCTGCCGTGAGCCGTGGACGGACTCCTGGCCTGGGGCGTGACGCCCCCTGGCACGCCGAGCGCCCATGTGCCAGAAACAGAAATGCGAGGGGAGGAGGGCGCAGGGTGGGCGGCCGCGTCCAGGCAGGACGGCGTGCAGTGAGGACCAGGGCCAGATCTGCAGAGGCTGCGTTCCTCAGGAGAAGACCCCCGGGACCCCAGTGACGGGGAGGAGTGGCCCTCGTGGGGCCACGTGGGAGACATGCTGAGACTCCAGGTGGGGCAGCAAGCAGCCCAGGCTGCAGGCCCCGCCACCCCCCCCAGGGAAGGGGCCCCCACTCCGAGCACCGAGATGGATGGGCCACGTTCTGAGAGTTCTGAGTGGCGGTGCTTGGTGCTGTGGCCTCAGACACAGGCAGCCCCTTCCAGAAACGCGGCCCCAGCCACGGCGAGCCCTGAGGCAGAGAAGGCACCGCGGGTGCAGGGCTGGGAGGGTGAGGCTGGCCAGGCTGCCCCGGGCAACAAGGTCGGAGCGTGCAGGGTCACAGAGCCTGAGAGCGTGGTCTCAGGAATCTGTTTACTGGGGAAGCAGGAGAAAAAAAAGAAGGAAAGGGGGGGAAATCTACCATAAAAAGTCAGTAAAATCAGCAGAATTCCTTCATGAAAAGGGTGGAATTAGCATATGGCCTCAGCTGCCAAGTGAGGCCACTGAAGCAAGCAACGAAAATGAGTTCAAGACACAATCAGACGTTTTTCTGGACGGAGTCAGAGGGACTGAGCAGCGGCCGTCCCCCCCCGGGGCCTCTCCCCTGACGCCTCCCTCCCAAGCTGCCCCCCAGCCACACTGGGCCCCTCTGTGCTCTGTACGCAGCCCCCAGAGTGGCCCACCCCTGCCCTCAAGGAGCTCTCAGTGCTATGGGCAGACACACAGATCCATAAGGTCAACGCAGTGAAGGACATCAAAGCAAGATGCGAAGTCTGCGCTGAGCAAGCACCGCAGAGGGGAATTCAGCGGCCAGGGCAGGGTGTGGGGGAGGAGGGGGAGGGGGGGCGGGAGGGAGGAGGGGGAGGGGGGAGGGGGGCCAGTCCAGCGAGGATGTGGTGGGGCTGCAGGGATGCATCCCACATTCCCTGGACCCTAGGGATGGGCCAGACCCCTCGGAAGGGCTGGAGGCGCTGACTGCTGGCTCGGGGACCAGACCCCGCTCCTCTGCAACAACTCAGGACGGCTGTTCCCCATCCCCCCGGAGTGCAGGACACACGGCCGCCTGGAATGGAGACACGGGTCTTTGTGGGAGAAGTCCGTCAGCCTCTAGGGCTCAACGGGCTCCACTGTCCTCCTGCAGGGACTCCGGATGGCGGTCAGCAGCACAGAATCCCTGGGCATCTCTCCTTCAAAGACCACCAACCTCCCCTCTGTGATCATGGCACGGGGGCTGGCCCCTGAGCCCCAGACCCGAGCGTCTCCCCTGGGCCCCGGTCCTGAGCGTCTCCCCTGGGCCCCAGTCCTGAGCATCTCCCCACCCCTGGGCCCTGGTCCTGAGTGTCTCCTCACTCTGGGCCCCAGACCTGAGTGTCTCCCCCGGGCCCCGGTCCTGAGTGTCTCCCCGCCCTGGGCCCCGGTCCTGAGTGTCTCCCTGCCCCTGGGCCCCGGTCCTGAGCGTCTCCCCTGGGCCCCGGTCCTGAGCGTCTCCCCTGGGCCCCGGTCCTGAGCGTCTCCCTGCCCCTGGGCCCCGGTCCTGAGCGTCTCCCCTGGGCTCCGGTCCTGAGCGTCTCCCTGCCCCTGGGCCCTGGTCCTGAGCATCTCCCCTGGGCCCCGGTCCTGAGCGTCTCCCTGCCCCTGGGCTCCAGTTCTGAGTGTCTCCTTGCCCCTGGGCCCCGGTCCTGAGTGTCTCCCTGCCCCTGGGCCCCGGTCCTGAGTGTCTCCCCTGGGCCCCGGTCCTGAGCGTCTCCCTGCCCCTGGGCCCCGGTCCTGAGCGTCTCCTCGCCCCTGGGCCTCGGTCCTGAGCATCTCCCTGCCCCTGCGCCCCGGTCCTGAGCATCTCCCCGACCCTGGGCCCTGGTCCTGAGTGTCTCCCCGCACCTGGCCCCTACACCCACGAGTAAGAGCCCACTCTGCAGCCTCTTGCACCCAGGCGGCGAGCCTCTAAGACTCAAGCCAGGAGTGACGGGGCACAGCACCCTGTGCAAAGACCCAGGGAGGGAGATGACGCCCCGCAGCATCCACCAGGGCTCCTCGCGGCCAGGCTGTCTCGGGGTCGGGCCCCGGTCACCCCCGCCCCAGGGTGAAGTCTCTGAGAACAGAACCCAGGACGGGCGGCCGATTACAACGCTACCATGCAGGACACAAACCTGGACAGCTGAGGAAGAGACGCGCAGGCCACACATGCCCCTGCCTCCCCTAGGGCTCAGGGCACCTCGCCCGCCATCAACCTCTGTACCAGCTACAAAGCCCTGCGGAGCCCTGGGCCCAGACTTCTGCTGGGCTCTCACTCCTTGGGCGTGAGTGATTCAGACCCTGGCCACGGGACTGAACTCAGTCCGCTTGCCCCTGACCTCAGGCAGGGGCAGAGGTCAGGCAGTCAGGATGCTGTCTCTGGCCCAGAGCTGGTCCCCAGTCATGCCGCTGGCCTCCATCTCCCCCAGCAAGAGCTCAGACGCAGCCCAGGGGTCCACCACGACCACCGGGCATTCCCAGGTGTCAGGGGCTCTGTCCCGGGATCCCAGGACAAGACCGGATGCCTTGTTGGACTCCAATAAGGCTGTGCAGTCCACACGCCACTGCCTCCACACCCGCTGATGGAGCCGTCCCCTCTGATGACTGCTCTGAAGAGCAGTGGGAAACACAGGCAGAAGCCCCGGGAGCGCTCTGTACCTGGCGGGAGCACTCCTCAGGGTGGGGCAGACAGGGTGGCCGGCAGGATGAGGGGCACGTGGAGCTGCTGCGCGAGCCTCCAGAGCCCATGTGGTTCAGAGACAAGACTCCCGGCCCAGAACTCCAAAAGCACGCCCTGAAAATTCAGATCAGGGTCCTCAGCAGGGAAGACACCATGTCAGATGCTCACAGGTGGGGGCTGCCCGGGGGGCCCAGCAGCTGAGACTCTGAGCTCCCAGTGCGGGGGGCCCGGGCTCAACCCCTGCTCAAGGAGCGAGACCCCACAAGCTGCACCTGAAGAGTCCACACGCCACGACCAAGGACCTCACGGCCACAAGACGTAACAGAACAGACACCCATGCGTGGCGTCCTCAGTGACCAGACTCCCCACTGCCCCCTCGTCCTCTCTTCTATTTTGAGGATCAGATTCTCAAAACGCATAAATGACTGGGGCGGGGAGAGACTTTAAACCCCCTACACGGGTACCGAGGGCCCGAGGCGGCGAGTCAGGCAGGCTCCCGGAGGCCCGTGGAGCAGTAGTGAGTCCAGGGAGTGGCCGGCGTGGCCTGCTGCTCTGCCCACCACCAGCTCCTTCACAGCAGCCTCCCCGCTTCCCTCTGTGAGCCTCTAGGCCCCCTCGGATGACGGGAGGGGAGAGGGTCCCAGCCTCCTTAGGAAGGAGGCCACAGGGAAGGCCCCAAACCAGAAAAAGCACGGCACCCTGATGCAGAGAGCGGCCAGCTGGGTGCCGGGGGAGGGGGCTCTGCCCCAGCACATGCGCTCCAGGCCCATGAGGCCCCCGGCCCAGCACCACGCCCAGAAGAGCTGGGAGGATGGACGGACCGGAACAGATGTGCTAAGCCCGGACGCGGGCCCTGCGCTTGGCCGGGGGCCTGCCAATCTCCCGTCTGAGAGCAAGGAGAGCAGAAACCGTCCTGAGCTACAGCTGGTGTCTGGGCCACTTCATCAGGCGCGTGAGACACGGAGCCGATTATTTTTCTGGTAACAACGAAAACAGAAAGGCTGAGAGCACGGAGTCTGTCCCCAGCTGTTCCCGGGGTGGTTCTCACAGGCGCGCCTGGGTCGGGGCCAGGCGGCACAGAGGTCCACTCGGGCAGCCGCTGCGGAGGGGCTTTGTCTTTCACTCTCCTCTGGATTTCAGGGCCGTGAGTCACGCAAAGCACACCCGTGCAGGGCGTCCTCCTCGGCCCTCAGCGCCTCGTGCAGAGAGCCCCGTAAGAGCGACATGGGATAAGAGAAAGCGCGCGTGCGCTGTGCCCCTGCCGCGGCTCTCTGCCCCTCCCGGGAGGGGACCCTGCCCCTGCTCGCCCCGCTGGCCAAGCTCTGCAGCCGCCCTGAGCCCCAGCGCCTTGGGTGATTTTCTATTTTCCTCTTCCTGTGCCTTTTCCCAAAATTGAGACAAGAAAACGTACTTTACAACAACTGCAAATACTTTATAACGAAAGCGACTACCTACTAAGACGTTAGCGTGAAGATGCTTGGCTACGTTTTACCCGCTCAGAGTCCACTGCAGAGGGCTCCCTCAGCCACGCCAGGGACCTGAGGGCAGTTTTCAGGACGCTGCCAGCGGGGACAGTCTGCCCCTGCCTCTGGAAAAGCTTCCAGCCTCAGTGCCCAGCCCTGCAGCCCGGCAGCAGCCACAGCCAGTGGGAGTACAGGGCCGGCTCTGAGCGTGGCCCAGCCAGCACCTGCCTGTGACCCCGGCTTCTGGAGGCAGCACACAGGGCCCTGGTGAGCGCTCCCGGGAGGTGGGGTGAGCGGGCTGGGTGCCAGGGAACAGAGGTGTAGGGAGACCCCCGTGCAAGCCTGAGGGGGCTGCCTGGTGGGGGGCTCCCTGGGCTCCCCTGGACTGGGGCGGGAGGAAGGCCTGTGAGGACCACCCGCTGCTCCAGCGGGAGCTCAGGACGCCCAGCCCGAGCGCAGCGCTGGATTTGGAGCTGGTTCCCAGCCCCCGGCCTGCGGTGGACACGACACGCCCCAGTGCAAGTGGGGCCTGGTGACCGGCCAACCTTTGATGTCCCTCCAGGCCACAACTGGCCAGGTCCTCAGATTTGTTTATTTTTCCTGTATAACTTTTGCAATGTTTCAACTAAACAGACAGTTTTTATCAACAATTCCCAGAGCAAGAAAAATAGCCGAATGCTTGGTTTGTAACAGAAGCCAGGAGCTCTGCGGGGCTGGCGGCCGTGAGAACAGCTGCCACTCTGAGGGGCTGGAGACCCACCCGGGGCCCCCGCACCCTGGCCGCCACCCGCCCTGGGCGCCTCTATCCGCCGGGACCCTGGTCCCAGCTCAGCCCCCGAACGTGGCAGGAACCCCGGGCCCAGCGCCAGGCACAGGCTGGGCCCGGCTGGCTGCTCGGTCTGTCCTGTATCTTCAGCTGGGGGCGCTGACTGGCAAAAATGAGCCGCGCTGAGCGCCCTGGGCAGCTCCAGAACCACACAGAGGCAGCGGCCAGAGGCGGGCCTGGATCCAGCTGTGCCTGAATCCGGCCCACAAACCACGCTGGTTCCAAGCAGCACTTTGGGCGGAATTTCTGCCCTTCGCAAATGAAGACTACACACCAGCAGGCTTCACCGAATCTCCTCCCCTCAGCATCCTGCCTTTGACCTTTCAGGGCATTTTCCAAGCAACCCCAGTACCAGTTTGTACACTCGCCTCAGCTGACCCACGGGGGCCGCACAGAGCGCCTCCCCGGCCCTGAGCTCACAGACACGGCCACCACCGCCGCCACGCCCTCAGGGCTGCTCAGACATCACACGGAGGGGAGGGCCGCCTCCTCAGAGCCCAAGCCCCCGGGGAGGCCCTGTGGCCTCGCTGTGCCCAGTCCCGTCCTAAATGCCGCGGCCTCAGCCCTCCTCCCTAGGGCCTGAGTCAGCTGGACATCAGACCAGGAGCCCACTGGGTGTTCTGAAGCCCGGCCACAGGGAGCGTCCACTGCGCGTCTGCATGCAGCGGCCGCGGCGTGGGGCTGGAGTTTGTGCAGAGCCTCGCCACCACCGGGCCCTCACGCCCCAACACCCCACCTTCCGCCTCGGTTCTCCACCTGCCCCGACCCCAGCCCACAGCCCCAGGCCTCCGCGACAGGCGCCACCACGCGGCCGCCTCCTCCTCCTCGACTGGGGAGCTGCTCCCTGCTGACCACACGCCTTCCCAAAGGCACCTGACTTGCAGCCCTCAGGAGACCCGGAGCCCGGCAGCCCCCAGGCTCCCCCCAGAAACAAGGGCCCTCGGGAGCGCCACTGCGGACAGCACCCTGCGGACACTCTGGGCCCCGACAGCCGCGGCTCTGTGCTCGGTCACGGCCCGCAGAGAAAACACTCTCGAAGGAGCCGTCACAGGCTGAGGAAGAATTTTGCTTAGACGCCTCATTTGACGTAACTGAGGAAGCAGAAACTTAAATCTCACATCGTATTTCTAACCAACTTATGTCAGTGATCTGTCACTGAATGATTTTTCTTAGGTCGAAATTTTTTCTCGTCAAATCACGGTAAAATTTAAGGATGATCCAGAAATGCCAAGTCAGCAGGGCCCGTGAGGGGCGTGCAGGCGTGCTCCACAGCACACCGCCTCCCCCACGCCGCGCCCTCCAGGCCAGCACACACGTGTTGCACGCACACACCTCCCGCCTCGCCCGCAGCTCCAGCGAGAGTACAGAGGGAGCGGCGTGTCCGCAGCCTCAGCAGTCGGTAAGATGGGGACAGGCTAGGAAGACTCTTCTGCTGTTGTGACGAGTCGCGACACTGACTTGGGGTCTGGAGATGAGCTCAGCCCCTGGCAGAGAGGGGGCCTCCCCTTCAGCCCTTCCTCCGGGGCCTGATGAGGACGCAGACAGCGTTCGAGGCTGGTGGCTGGTCACGCACACAGGGACCTTCTGCCTGCCCTGGGGCCCGAGGGGGCCACTAACATGGGGCTGCAGATTCCGGCCAGAGGAAGGACCCAATGCCACCTGGGTCCCTGGGCAGCCCCCAGAGGGGCGCCCAGAACGCCTCGCATGGCACAGGCCACGGCACTGAGTGCCGGAGCGACTCGTGCTGTGCACGCTCCCGAGGCTGCACGGTGAGCTGCGTGGGATCATCACGTCACCCTGAAGAGGAGGACGCAGGTGCAGTCCAGGTGCTGCCCTCGGGCCCCCGCCCCGGGTGCTGCACGGCCAGGAGGCTCACGAGCAGAGCCATGCTTAGGAGGCATGGGGCTGCCAGAGGGCTGGCGGAGCTCCAGCCCCTGAAGTCATCAGCGCGCCTCCCACTCCAGGCAGGTCCTCCCTACAGACGGTCATCCCAGCCACGCAGGTGAAGCCAGATCTGCGGGGCGAGACTCGGAGAAAATCAGGTCAAAGGGTAACAGAGCCTCAGGAAGAGCGAGAGTTTCAGAAAAGTAGAAGCATGTGCGCGGGCCTCTCTGGCGTTAGTGAGCGTGGGAGAGCTGCCGGCCACTTAATGGTCTAATAAAACGTTTACAGGCCAAGCTTCTCGCAGACAAAGGCCGCCTGTGACCAGAGCACCCTGTGCCGGGGTCTGGGGCCTTTGATCAGGCAGGTTTCACTGCAGTGGCAGGAATGCAGCTCTAACAATAGTAAAAGCTAACACAAAGTCGTGTGCAGAGAAGATGAGGATCGCCAGGGTGCACCGTGAACAGCTTGAGTCTGGGATCACAGCGGTGACCAAATGATCCACAGCAAACCGCCCCACGCCGGGACAGCCTCGAACTCTCGTCCCTGAGCACCTCCATGCCCCCGAGGGTGCCTCATTCACCCAGTGACCGGAAACGTTCTAACGGGACAACCCCGGCCGCACAGGACAAAGGTTCATTCCTCCACAGCTCTGTGGTGGTGGCTGGGCTGAGGCCTGCGTCCCACTCACGTTTGCACAGCGCTGCTGCGGTTTCAACCCACACTCTCCCCCGACCTGCCCAAGGCGTGGCTGGAGAGTGGTAAAAACTCAGCCACCAAGGAGGGCTCACGTTGGCACTCAGAGAGGGTACGTCTTCCTGTGTCCCCCACCACGGGATCGGAGGCTGGCTCACAGTGGGCACGCAGTAAAGCCAGGATGAACAGGGGAGAGGTGACTAAGCTTTTCAATCCCAAGTCTGCAGACGCCGGTATGTGAGCTGGTGTGCCAGGGCAGAGAAAAGGGGGTACATGTGGTCCTGAGAGTTTAGACACAGCCTTCATTTTCTTGATGGTTCAGTTCAGTTCAATCCAGTCATCCACTTGTGTTCAACTCTGTGACCCCGTGGACTGCAGCACGCCAGGCCTCCCTGTCCATCGTCAACTCCTGGAGCTTACTCAAACTCATGTCCATTGAGTCGGTGATGCCATCCAACCATCTCATCCTCTGTCTTCCCCTTCTCTTCCTGCCTTCAATATTTTCCAGTATCAGGGTCTTTTCCAATGAGTCAGTTCTTTGCATCAGGTGGCCAAAGTATTGGGGTTTCAGCTTCAACATCAGTCCTTCCAATGACTATTCAGGACTGATTTCCTTTACAATGGTGTGGTTGGATCTCCTTGCGGTCCAGGGGACTCAGGAGTCTCCTCCACACCACATTACCCGGCGCCCTGATGCCAAGGCAGACGGGGCTCCACCCACTCTGGACGAGGGGAGAGGATGGAGCTGGGCGCCTGCTCCAGAGCTGCGTGGAAGCAACTGTGAGTGAGGCCCTGGGGACGTGCGGGCAAGGACAGCCACTGCCCTCTCAGCCGCAGCCCTGAGCCCGACAAAACCGTGCAGGGCCACGGGCATCGGCGCTGCCGGGGAGCTACCACACGTCCAGAAGGCTTGCAGGCAGGGACACCGGGGCTGGACCCGCAGACACGAGGCGATGGGAAGGGGGGCAGGGGGTAATAAAGGCTTGGAGATGAAAGTCACAGGCAGAGACAGGCGGCTCCGCTTTTTAATAACTGAAAACACAAGTCAGGCCTGAATGTGCTCATTGTTCGGCAGAGGGGCGTCCACGCAGGCGGGACTGGCTGGCGGCAGTGAAGCCCTCCCACCAGAAGGAAGGGTCCCCAGGAGGGGCGGGGCCGGGCCGCTCGGGGAGGGTGGCGTGGCCACGGGGAGGGGCGGGGCACCTGGACTCGGGGCTGGTGACCCAGGGCTTGCCACGAGCCCTGCTTCGGGTTGGGGGGTGCAGGCGGGCTCTGCCTCCTGAGGGAACCCGGCGGTGCGGATCAGAGGCGTGAACACACCTGTGCCCGTGGCCCTGTGGTGCCACGTCTGTGCGTGAGCCCCGGGAGTGACCAGCCCAGCACAGCCCGGCGCTCAGGCTCACCCTGGATGCTGCTGCTCACAGAGCACAAGAACAGAACGAGTCCAGGGCCGGAGGGGGCGGCCGAGCGCGTGCGCACTTCTGCCTTGGTGCCAAGGGGATGCACAGCGGCCCCACACACATGCAGGGCACATGCGGGTGCGAGAGAGGGAAGCACACAGCAGAGGAAAGCTGCGCTTCAACGGTGAGGCTGGGGCTGGGTGGCCGGTGCTTGACGCTCCAGTCCCACGGAGCCCGCCGGGACCGACTGGGTCCCAGGTCACGCGTGGCGAGCCCAGGCTCTGGAGCGAGCAGGACCAGGGAGTCACTGCCGGCTTCTGAGCACACGTCTCTGAGCCGAGGCGCATCCGCTGTCCCCCGAGTTCACACGATGGGACGCCTGCGGGCGTGAAACCACGATGCTTAGAGAACATGATTAATGGTGTGGGGAAAACTGCCTAGAATACAATGGTGAAGTTTTAAAAGCCGCAGAAAAAAACGTACATAAAATTTATAATTTCAACCATGTCAGCTAGATGATGACTTTCTTCCTTATAATTTTGCCTACTATCCAAATTTTCTAAAATAGGTCTGTATTAGTTTCACAGTCAGAAAACAATGGCTTTGTATTTGAGACTGTATAAAGGGCCTCTGTGTTCCCGCATCAGAGCACACATCCCACCCACACATCCCGTGTGCCCAGAAGCTCCCTTCTGCTCCACAGACCTCACACGCGCAGGAGGGCCATAGACCCAGCACAGGGCCATCTGTGTGTGTGTCCATCGCGCAGTCCACCACGAGGGGTCGTTCCATCTGGCTCCGGACTTCCTCTTTACGAGCCATTTGGGCTCACGGAGGTCAGGAGACAATCACTGTGAAGAGGCGGCTTCCTCACCTTTCTGCCTGGGCACCGACCCTCACACAAGCCGGCCAAGCGGCACCCTCCCTGCCGGCTCCAGCACAGAGCCACTCACAGGAAGGGCTGCCCATTCTCCAGCCCCACACAGGCAGCCCGTGGCCCAGGCTGCCTCCGCAGGCCTGGCGTCCCCGGCCCTGCTGGCAGTCCTGCACCTCTTGCTGGGGAGACAGGCCAGAGCTCCCCCCAACCAGCCCAGTTTGGCTCTCTGGCCACTGTGGGGACCCCACCTCACAGCAGTCCTTGCAGCAGACCCCTGGCTCTGCCCTCTGCCCAGCCCCCAGCCCAGCTTCCAGGGCCAGAGTGAGGTTTCGGCCATCTTTGAGACGCGACGGCTTCCTGCAGCTGCAGGTCTGCCTGAGAGGCGCCTTCCGCGGCTGAGGATGGGGCCCCCGCCCCCAGACGGCAGAGCTGCCAGTGACCGCGGCTCCGGGGGCTTCGGCACGCTCCTTCTTCTGCTGTTACCAAACATGGTGCTCGGCAAGACCCAGGCTCGGCTCTCTTTTCTGAGGCAGCAGAGTAACAAGCCCCTGAGCGCACGGCAGCTACTTCTGTGAAATCTGCCCCCTTCATCGCACGGAGTTAACCGTGGGCGAACTTCTAGCCCCGCACCGTGATGGCGAGTCAGCTGTGTTTTGGTTATCTCAGAGAAGGAAAAATAATATTTTAAATGCTTTAGTAGTTAAACAAATATGAGGAAGGCAGATTTCCTTCATGTTTCCTCAACAAAAGCCACAGAACAGCCTGGCCCCGAAACCTTAAAATGCGTTTAAAGGAAGAGCCCCAAACTGCCAACAGACGCAGAGCAAAGACCACGCGAGGCGCCGCCCTGCCAAGCAGGCCCTGTGCGCAGCTCAGCCCAGGTACCTGGATGGGGAGGATGGGCTGACTGATGAGAAGCCCCTCCTTCATCACGGCCAGGTGACCGACGCCCCGCCCCCGGAAGTCGGCCGCTGGACCAATGTCTGACATCTCTTTCCACGTGTGCCTGCGTCTCTGGGAGCCAGGCACTACTGAGCCCGGCAGGAGCGGAATTCCCGGCTCCACGGCTTCACGTAATGTTACATTTAACGGGCGTTTTCCTGCTTTAAATCCCTCTGTCAACACTGTTTCCAGGAAGGGTAGCACAGGGGCCTCGGTTGCCCACCAGGCGGCTGCTGTGGGAGGCGAGGCCGTCTCTGAGCACATGGCTCTGGCTCATGTCGATGTTTCCTAGAAGGTGAATTACGAAATCACAAATAGAATTTATTTAAGGCTCTAGAGAGATTTTCCACAATCAGCCCCCAGAAAGGCTGGGCCAAGCCAACTTTCTAGTAAGTGCTGCTAAGTGGAGCGCAGTCCCCGCCGCCCTGAAGGTGTCTGAGGCTCGGCCCCGAGTGGCCGTGTCCATCCTGCAGGGAGAGGAGATGAGGCCACCAGCTGGCAGAGGGGCTGCCAGGGGGAGGGACTGGGGAGGCACGTGGGCAGCCCTGCAGGGCTGGGAGCGGCTGCCTGCCCCAGCCTGCCCCACCTGGACGGCGCCTGTCCCCTGCCCACCCCCAGCCCCGCCATCCCTGAGGAGAAACCTTCTTCCTTTAGAGAAAGGGCATCCCTGCGACGCCCTCCTTGCAGGGAGGCTGTCCTCCCATGGGAGGAGAGGGGCCCTGCCAACAAGTGGGTGAGGCTGGAGGGGCGGCTCCCAGGCAGCCCCAGCAGAGAGGGGCTGCGGGCAGCCCGCCCTGCTCTACGGGTGAAATGTACAAGGACGCTTGGAAATAGTCAATTAGATGTGATTCTGTGGAATAATAATGCCAAAGGTCGGGGTGGAACGCATTAGCTATGCATTCCAAATACCTGATCCCCGGCCTGGCCTGCAAGGCAGATACTCTCCCATCCAGTACAAAGGGTCAACAACAGCACTGCGCCAAGCTTCCGCCCGGGGCCACGCGGCAGCTCGCCAGGAGCCCAAGGGCCGCACCCGACTGGCATAAACACAGCGATCGGGGCCCCTTTCATCTGCCCCACGACAAAGGGCCGCGAGGTGACCACAGCCTTGCTCTACTGCGCCCCACGCCGCCCTGCTCCGGCACCCCCATTCCTGCCGTCCGTCCCCAGGCAGAGCTGGTGCCCAGTGTCCGCTTCCGACTCCAGGCACCCCCTCCCTGTCTCCCGGCCCCGCCTCAGCCCCGGACCCAGGACGACACAGCACATCACACACTCGAATGGGTGTGATGACAGACCGCGAGTGCTGGCGAGGCTGCGGGGACTCCAGGCCCCCATGTCCCTGGGAAAGCGGGGCAGCCGCTGTGGAGAACACGCTGGGGGGTCCTCAGAAAGCAGGGGTAGAGTCTGACGGCTGGGGGGGGGCCTCAGAAAGCAGGGGCAGAGTCTGACGGCTGGGGGGGGGCCTCAGAAAGCAGGGGCTGAGTCTGACGGCTGAGGGGGACCCTCAGAAAGCAGGGGCAGAGTCTGACGGCTGGGGGGGGCCTCAGAAAGCAGGGGCAGAGCCTGACGGCTGGCGGGGGACCCTCAGAAACCAGGGGCAGAGTCTGACCCAGCCGTGCCTCTCCTAGGTATAAACCCAAGAGAGCGGAAACATACGCCCATACAAACACCTGAACACAAATGTCCACGATGACTTATAAGCATTGAAAACTGAAAACCACTCAGATGCCCTCAGACGATGGACACCAGAGCGCTTCCTACTCAAGCTATGGGACGTTCTCCGGCCACAAAAGGAAAAGAAGCAAGGCTCCTGCCACGAGGTGGACAAGCCCCCAGAGCACTCTGCACAGTGGAACAACCGGACCCAGAGGGCCATGTATCACACAGGATTCCGTTTACACAGGACGTCAGGCAGAGGCACCTCCAGGGACAGAGGACGCTGTACTGAGCAGCTGCCAAAGGCAAGGGGAGCGGGGTGGGCTGACGGTGCGGGGCCGGGGTCTCCTACTGGGGGAGGGACTATCCTGACGGTGGTGGTGCTGACGTGCACACGATTCTGTGAATACCAAACACCCCTGAATTGATACTTTACACGGCTGAATTGTACGGTGTATGAATTAAATCTCAATAAAGCTGTTATAAAACCAGTTTTCAAAAATATATACCTACCATACAAAGGAATGGTCTATTACAAATTAAAGATGTCCACCTTGTATCATTAAGTAAAAAGGAGTTACTTATGAAGTACTTCAATTACAAGATTATGAATACATTTAAAAAAATTACCCATAGAAAGGCAATTCTACACAAATAAAAATATACCATACATCATGTAATGACACAGCAGGGATGCGGCATTACCTATATTCACACTAAATGGGAAAAAATTAAAAGTTTATAAGTAAAGGTTCATAAATAACTTTTACAAAAAGTTATTGATAGCCTCAGTCAGTTCAGATCAGCTTTCATCTAAACTCCCAAAAAGACACTTTGAACTTCTAGAGGCTGTGGAATTTGGGCATCACGTGTCAGAAGTGGTGGATCCGCCTTGCACAGCACACAGCCTCAGCGGCTCAGCCGTGCAACCAAGCGTCTCGGAGGGGAGTGGGACAGCGCAGACCACACGCTCCCCAGTGTCCCCGAGAGACACTGTCAGCTCCAGACACACGCGGCGAGTCCCACACAGCGACTTCTGCGAGAGGCGAGGAAGCAGACAGCTTGTTCTCAGCGCAGCCCAGCACAACGTCGCCACGGACAGCACTGACAAAGGCCAAGCGGTCACGCGGGCAAGAGCACGCCGCGCGCCAGCCGCAGAGACGCTTGGAAACACACGCAGGCTGGTGCGCACGCTGTGTGGTCATGTACTTAATCTATGTGTGGAAAACTGGAAGAACATACAGACAACGGAGCGTTACTCAGCAGTAAAAAGGAAGGAAATTTTGCCCCACACTGCAGCAGGGATGAGCCCGGAGGACAGAGCTCAGTGGCCGAGCCTGTCAGGAAGGCTGTGTCCACAGCTCCTGGAGGACTCTGCTTCCGTGAGGTCCTGAGAGGGGCCGGGGCACAGAGACACCTGACACAGCGCGTCCTCGAGCAGCCTCGGTGCGCGCCCCCCGCCCCGAACCCGCCCAGCCTCCAGCCCGTCCCTGCCACGGGCGACAGAGGGCAGGAAGCGACTCGGGTGGGGTCAGATGCTCAAATTCCCCTCCAGTAGTTTTAGGAATTGGCCAGGTAAGAAGAAAACAGCCAAGAGCTGCGGGGCACCTGCTCGGAGCTGCGCCCCGGGGGTGCTGACGACACGCGGGGCTGCGTGCTGCCTCCCCGGTTACAGACGCGGAAACAGGTGGCGGGAGACGGCGCCTCTGTCCCAGGTCACGCTCCCGGAAGCCAAACTCCGGAGCTTTCCTTGGTCCCTGGAAGGCATGGCCGTCTCCGGATCAAACGTGCGCGCACAGAGCTCCAGCTGCACCAGTGGCAGAAGGCAGGGTGGGCGTCAGACCTGTGGGCAGGCGGGAGGCTGGCACAGCCCAGAGGCCAAGCCCGTGGGCTCTGGGGCGACAGTGTGACATCAGATGCCCACGCCACCGCTATCAGAGGTCGGCCCTCTGCAGGGACCTCACTGAAGTCACTCAGAGGGACGGGGCCTGGGCTTTATCGGGACCAGATAAGACAACAAAGGTCAGGCCAGAGGATTTACGGCAGTGCTAACTGACAGCGGGAGGCGCGGGCTGGAGCGTCTCCCCTTTTCCTTACAGCAGCCTCACGGGGAGAGGTTACGAGCCCCATTTTCGCTTGTGACCCAGCTGAAGCTCAGAAAGCTTCAACAGTAGCCTGAGGTCCCTCAGCAAGTCATAAAGCAGTGCACCCAGAACTTAAGCCTGGGTCGGCGGGATTCCAAAGGTGGAGATGAGAGACCACACACAGGGTGAGTGGAAACAGAGGCCTTCTGCTGCTCCTTCCATCAGCCACTCACCTGAGATGCGGCCCCTGGAGGCGGGCTGGGGCAGCAGCACGACAGGAGGGTGTGGTGGGGTCGCCACCAGGCAGGGCCCAGGACCCACGCGCACAGGGGCAGGGGGCACCCTGATCCACACCCCGGGACCCGTGCATAGAGGCAGAGGACGCACCAATTCCACATGCACAGGGGCAGAGGGCACCCTGATCCACACCCCGGGACCCACGCGCACAGGGGCAGAGGGCACGCCGATCCACACCCCAGGACCCGTGCGCACAGGGGCAGAGGGCACCCCGATTCCACACCCCAGGACCCGCGCACAGAGGCAGAGGGCACCCTGATTCCACACCCCAGGACCCGCGCACAGAGGCAGAGGGCACCCTGATTCCACACCCCGGGACCCTCGCACAGGGGCAGAGGGCACCCTGATTCCACACCCCAGGACTCGCACACAGAGGCAGAGGGCATCCCGATCCACACCCCAGGACACATGCACAGAGGCAGAGGGCACCCCGATACCACACCCTGGGACCCAGGCGCACAGGGGCAGAGGGCACCCTGATTCCACACCCCGGGGCCCATGCGCACAGAGGCAGAGGGCACCCTGATTCCACACCCCGGGACCCGCGCACAGAGGCAGAGGGCACCCCGATTCCACACCCTGGGACCCGTGCACAGAGGCAGAGGGCATCCTGATCCACACCCCAGGACACATGCACAGAGGCAGAGGGCACCCTGATACCACACCCTGGGACCCAGGCGCACAGGGGCAGAGGGCACCCCGATTCCACACTCTGGGCCCCACGTGCATAGGGGTAGAGGCCACCCCGATTCCACGCGAGACAGTGTGCAGCGTCACCCCAGGGCAGCTCCCAGACATGAGGCAGAGGACACCCTGCCCTTGCATCCTCCAGGCCCCGTGTGCTTCCCTCCACGGGTGTGAGGCGCCTAAAGGAAAACAGAGCACTTTTCATAAAACTTCTGGATCAGTCTCTTTCCCACTATATAGTGTGGGACCCTCTGAGTCGTCTCTTCTTCATTTACTAAAAAGCAACAGCAAACACAAACTTTCCTCCCCGAAATCTTGCAGGGATCAGCGGGGACCACGTAGCAGAGCAGGGACTCGGCCGCAGCTTTGTGACCATCAGCCGCCGTCCACAAACTCAACCGACAAACCAGAAAGGAGTCGGCCACGCT
The DNA here is from genome assembly GCF_019923935.1 of Bubalus bubalis. NCBI lineage: Eukaryota > Metazoa > Chordata > Mammalia > Artiodactyla > Bovidae > Bubalus > Bubalus bubalis. Next base: position 59,345,884 of record NC_059177.1, read on the forward strand.
GGCCCTGCAGTGCTCATGGTCACCTCTCACTCCTGGGCCCTTCCTGAGGGTAGGGAGCCGCCGGCCCCCACGCCGGGCCCTTCCTGAGGGTAGGGAGCCGCCGCCCCCCATGCCGGGCCGGGTCGGGGTCCACGGGACAGGCCGTGCCGGGCCAGCACACTCCTCCAGGACAGACGTGTCAGAGGAGACGCTTCCCACCCTGTCGCAGGCTCACTGGCTGCCACCAGGTTCCACTTCCATTTTACATCAAGGCTCTTGTTTTGCTCTGTGCCTGTGTTTTTGCCCCCTTAAATCTGAAATCGGGCTGGAGGCTTGTGGGAGGACCCCTTGAGAACCGAGGACCATGGCTGAAAACACAGCAGAGTGCTCAGAAGGCACACCGTCTGACAAGCACGTGATCTGCTGGGAGGAACGTCGGCTGGAGCGCGAGTCCTGGTGGAGGGCGGCAGACGAGCGGGCAGATGCAGCGTGCGCTCCGCACGGCAAGGGCTGGGGCTGCAACGTGACCGCCATCCTGGCCAGCACTGCACCCTTCATCTGCAGCAGAAAGGGCCCGGAGGGAGCCCTGCGGCCCGGTGCCAGGGAGGGGCCACCACCCACGTGTGCCCGGAACGCGGCCCGTGTCTCCCACGTGAAGGACGTGGCGGGCCAGCCGTGAGTTCTAGGGCTGTGTCCTCAAGTGCCCCCACATGGCCGGGGCTGCATGCTTTGAGGGAAGCTCAGGCCCTGGAAAGGGAAGAATGACCTTCGATCAGGTCCCAATTAGGCAGACGGTCAGGTTGGAGCTTCCAGAAGGAGAGGAGCTCCACGGAAAATGGAAGTGAAGGCCGTCGCCACCCTGGGAACCCTTCTTCTCCTCGTTTTGCTTTAAAGTTGCAGGTGGCTGTGAAAGACTGGAGCGTCCTGCTGTGCCAGGCCTCCTGCCCGCCCTCGAGCATCAGGCTGCAGTGCGGAGCAGTGACCCGCCAGCTCCCTGAGCTGCAGTGGCTGCACCCCCAGCCCCAGCCCTGTCACAGGCCTCCCCTCCCAGCCCAGTTCAGCAGCATCTCAGCAGCAGGGCCGGGGGCGGGGTTGCGGGCCGCCCGCCGTGTCAGCTGCCCGGGCACACGCTCCTCCTCACCCCTCTGCAAGGCCTCACTTTCCCGTTTTAAAGACGGGACTAGGATGAGGGATGCCTGACCCCGGACTGCACAGCCTCGTGTGCAAGGCTCAGTGTCCATGAGAAACACACTTCGTGCTGGCTGGGAGGCGGGTGTGAGGGGCTGCCTTGGACAGGGGCTGGGGCTGATCTGGGAAGCAGCCGGGCCATCAGGCTCAGGAAACCACAGCAGCTGAGGCGCCGGGCCAGGTTAGAGGATGCAGAGGCAGAATCACACTCTGCCTTATAGGACAAAGCAAGTTCAGGTGCTCGGACCACCTCAGTGTTTTTACAACAAAGAAAATGAAGTTTTCTTCCAACCTATATAAGCAAAACCAAAACAACAACCTCCCCCGCAAACCTAGGCTTCCTCTATGCTACATGTCATGCAGATAAGGGAGCTATTTTTTCCCCGTTTAATGCAACTATTCCATCGTGTGCGTTTTACTAGTTAAAACCTGCAATTTGAAGTCGTCATTCTTAGATGGGAACCTCAAACAACAGGTTTTATCTACGTCCTGAAAAGTGTGGATCATGGGGAAGGATTTTTTTTGTCCTGATAAGACAGTCATCCACCTTGCTGACTCAAATTCGCTCGCATATTAATTTGCTTCAGACACCCCCAAACCCTGCTGAACTGGCTAAACTGTGGGCCAAATTCAATAACACAGCAACCTCATTCAATGTCTCATGAAGATAACTCTGCATGTTTAATTTAGAAGTACCGATCGCTTTTCAGTGAAGTGCTAACGCCAGCCAGCCCCTCTGCGTGGCCCAGGGCTGACAGGCACACTGCAGACCCCGGTCTGAACGCTTCGGACGACGAGGTGCACAGCCCACGTCTCCTCCGAGTGGTGTCTGTTCGTCCAAATCACCGAACTCAGAAACATGCCCCGCTAGGTTAATTTCCCTGATGTACAGGCAATGAGATCGAGCTTCAGATACGCAAATATTATCTGGGCCGATTATATCTGATTAGCAAGAAATACTCAGTCCTCCGGCCAACGTGAATGCCCAGCTACTCAGCTGAACTGACCTAAGGCGTTTTTTCCTTTCTCTTCGGCAACTGCGTTCCATGTTTGACCCCTCAAATTTATTTTAAGTAGGTTTGCAAACAGCTTCCTCTCCCGCTCCTCCCCCGCGCCGCCGGCATCTCACATTTCTTGCACACAGAACATGTTTTGTTCACCCTGGGAAGCGGCACTTGGGGAAACGGAGAGACTGCCTCAGTCAAGTCGGAATCAGAAATAGGCCCCATTCATCCCAGAGACTCAAACGGGACCAAGGGCTTCCTTTCCTTTCACTGGAACAAGTCGGTATGCACACTGGCGTCCCCCAGAACTGGGATTCATGGCTGCCCTTCTAGGCTGTGAAAGCAAGTCTCCCTCCCGGCCGCGAGGTGCAAATGCCTGCAAACACAGGCACACTCCCTGCGTGGCTTCCCATGCACTGGGCCAAAACGCACGGCAGCATCTTCTCTTGTGGAGACCCACGCTGGTTCAGCAGGAGTTTTTCCAGGAAAATAACAATTCCAGTAACAACAGCAGGGAGCAGGGGTTGGGAGATTCAGCATTAAGAAGGCAGAGCTATCGGTGAGAAGCGGTTTCTGGGCCTGGTAAAGAAAGGAGGTCTGGGAGCCTCACGGTAGAGGAGCGGGAGGCCAGTCTCGCTCGGCTCGGGTCCTGGGCTTCTGCGATCACAGACGTTCCCCGGGAAAGACTCTGGGAAGCCGCATGGTGAGTGAGCTTCACGGGAAAGCTGGTGTGTCTCTGAACTGGGAGTTTGTGTGCTGCCTCTACCAACACGCTGGCCCGGACGCAGCCCCTCCAGACGGCCACACACGCCGGCCCCGGACGCAGCCCCTCCAGACGGCCACACACGCCAGCCCGGACGCAGCCCCTCCAGACGGCCACACACGCCAGCCCGGACGCAGCCCCTCCAGACGGCCACAGTTTGAGACATCACCGCTGAGCTAGCTCGAGTCTGCATACAGCTGAGGTACCGCAGTTACGGCTCAGAGAACGTTCGCCGCTCGGTCGGTCTGGGTGCTGCTGACTTCCTGTCAAGAGTCGTCTTCAGAAGCTGAATTTTTCGTGCTTCTCAGCCCCCACATATAAGTTACATATGGAGACTGCTTCCAGTTTCACTTCATATGCTGAAAAGATCCTGGGGAAAAAGTGTTTAATAAAAGTTTCACTTGTAGGAAAAGAAGACAGTTTTCATGCTTCTCATTTGCCCAGGAGACTCTCCTTTAAAATAACCCAGAGTCCAGTCACTCTGTAACAGAGCCCTCATGGCCCGAGTCGTGCTGAGTCCCCGGGGACCCCGGCTCAGCACTATGGGCTGGGCACAGCCTGCTCGGCCCGGGGTCTCCAGGCACATGTCGACCCCTCCCGAGCCTGAAATCCGCTCTCGAGGGCCATGCGTCTGTGGGCGGCCCCTCTGGAGACCTGGACACTGACCGTCTACACCGAGAACATCTGTGCCCGGCTCACGGTGTGACACCTACGAACAAGCCCTGGAGCTGCCACGTGCCCTCTCTCTTCTGGGCGCTTCGTCCACCTCCTCGCAAACCAACCTTCCTGTTTATAACACAAACTGGAGCCTGCTTCTCCAAGACACAAACGTCTCCACCGTAACAAGCCCCGTGCCCTCGGCCACCCGCAGCACAGCACAGTGAAAGCGCGCAGGGCTCTGAGTTCTCTGCAGGGAGACCAGCTGCCGCGGGCCTCCCCACTGTCCAAACGCAGGTGTCTGCTTGGCCAGGTCTCTGAGTTCACTGCAGTGAGACTGGCTGCCGTGGGCCTCCCCGCTGTCCCAAACGGAGATGTCTGCTTGGCCAGGCAGACAAAGCTGCCAGAAACTTCACTCATGTGAATCTGGGGGAAACGGAAAATCAGCAAGGCCATTTAAAAACCCTCATAAAGGGTTAATGTTTGTTAGCTCGAAAACTTTAAAATACATCAATATTATGTATTATATTTGATACACTGGGAAACATACATGCCCCCCCAAATAAACAGTAAACTCAGGGGGAAACTGTTTCCCCAACTGAAAGCAGGGTACCCCATCCAGTCTTTGGAAAAACCTGAATTTTCTGAATTTTTCCCCAGGTGTACACACAGGCTGAGCTCAGGTTTCAACCACATCAGTCTCTGAAGAGCCTTCTTCTGTCCTGGTACTAAAATCAGGAGTTAATGAAAGGAGCTTTCCAAGGCTGAGTCACGTGAACTCACCTACGAGCCTCCCTCGACACTGAACTGATGGTCCAGGTGTTCGTTTACAGAAGGAACCAGAGCGTTTCAGGGAAGCCCATGCTCACGGCCACAGAGACGGGGCCTGCTGCCGGGGGAGCAATGCTCCCAAGAACACTGTTTACTGAACGCTCGTCCCGCACCAGCTTCGTTTCTTATCCTTAGGACGATTCTTTCCTATTTTGCTACCCGGAAGTCCAGGCCCCAGGAAGTCGGGGAATCTGTCCAAGGTCACACAGCTAACGGCTCAAATTCAGCTTCTGACTCGAAACCTCAAGCCTTCTCAGCTGCTCCGTGCTCCCGCGTGTGCCGCTGTGTGTTCCGTGTCCTTCTCCTGCCGTGGGGAGACCCAGATCGCTTTAAAGACAGCCTGTTCCTCATCACATGTTTTGGGTCCGCTCGCATTCAGCAGGGGCAGGACGACCGAGGGCCTCTGGCAGCCCAGCCTCTCCTGGCAGAACACACGCTGCTTTCTGACAAATGTCCACGTCTCTCCTGCTTTCCGGGCCTCTTTCATACAGTGGGCCCTTCCTCCTCCCAGTTCCAACCACCTTACAGTTTCACGGCGAGATCCACGGAACGAAGCACTTGTAGTTCAAGTGGGTCAATTCAGCTTCCCCCCAACGACATTACGGCCGATGACAAAGTAGGCCCGACAAGCTGACATTCCCGCCGTGTCAGATGCCATCCACTTGGCCCTTCTCTCCCACAAGGAAACTTTCCTACAAGGAGACTTCTGACAGATGGTTTATTTTTACATGAAATGTCTTTTAAAAATTAAAACATCACATCACACTTAGCTGCGGTCCTAACAGCTAACGCCACTTACTGAGACCTCGTAGGTTGCAGAGAACCCTGTCGGTCTCAGAGTCGTGCGTTGAGATAAGGGAGACAGCCTCTCTGTGGAGTCTCACAGAGCCCGCACCGTGACTCCTCAGTTTGAAGACGAGGAAACTGAGGCTATGAGCAGCCACTGCCCCCAAGGGGTTCCCACTTGGGCCCTGTCCCCCCGCCCAGGCTGTGTGAAGGTGTGACTGGGAGTGGGCGCTGGACTTTACGGTCCCCCGAGACAACCTCCCCCGGCGCCTGCCAGCCTCCTCCTGGCCTGCAACCCCGGCTCTCAGGACCCAGGGGTCAGCCCCCAGCTTTCTGTGCATGTCCACTCCCCGGCCTAGCCCTGGCCACACGCAAGGGACGGCACCCTCCCCAGGGCGGGCGGGGAGCCTCTTTGCGAGACCCGAGATCAGCCCGGGTCCAGCACTGGCTACCCCCCTGCAAACGCACAGGAGGTGCTGACCAGGAGCCCAGAGACCACCGGAGAGCAAACGCACAGGAGGTGCGGACCAGGAGCCCAGAGGCCACCGAAGAGCAAACGCACAGGAGGTGCTGACCAGGAGCCCAGAGGCCACCGGAGAGCAAACGCACAGGAGGTGCTGACCAGGAGCCCAGAGGCCACCGGAGAGCAAACGCACAGGAGGTGCTGACCAGGAGCCCAGAGACCACCGGAGAGAAAAGAGCCCAGCATCAGCACGTCCCCAGTACGGGAGAGGGGGGTTCTGTTGCAGTTTGCGTAGGAAGCGGGGGGAGGGAGAAAGAGAAAGAGAAAGAAAGTCAGCCGATGATGCCATTGCAGGGGGGTGCAGCTTGGTCCTGCATCCTGTGGAACCGCCAAGCAAAACAATGAATCTATTTTCCCTCCCCTTCTCTGCCTGAAAAAAATGCAAGAATTTCGCTTCCTTCTTTGAAACATAGCTCTTGCATAATTTCAGAGCTCGCTCCCACTGTCTGAAGCGCTGAGGGAAGGGGGTGCTCGACTCTCACAAGCCCTTGGAGGGGGATGTCCCACGCGGACCCTCAGAGCTGGTCTGCACGCCCCCGGCAGGAGGGCACCAGGTCGGAGCTGGCCCTATCACAGCTGCCACAGGGGTCCTAATGGCAAGTCCCATAAAAGAGCCACCATTCCTTTCCGCAGCGTGTGAAGAGACGAGGGTTCAGAAAAGTCAAACGGCCAGTCACACAACAGGCCAGCACCAGAGCCAAAGTCGCCTTTCAGTCCTGGCAGCCGCAGGGCCCAGCCCGGCAGTCTCTGCCCCTCGGGAAGGTCGGCCATGGACCTCCCGGAGGACATGCAGAGGACCCGTGGTGACCGTGTCTGCAAACCAGAAAGTCTGACTGGCTGCGAACCTGGGTGTCCTGGGGCTGAGCCATTTGCACTACGGGAGGAGAGAAGGCCCCCGAGCGCACTGGATGCCCGGAGGGGGAGGACGCGCCGGAAACCTGGCCAGGGATGTCCGCTCCGTCCTCTGCCCTCCTGGCCTGTGAGGTCTCAGAGCAGCCGCCCCAGGGCCGCCCCCACGAGTGGGCAGAGGCCACAGCGGGCATCTCCTCCAGGCCGCAGGGAGACTTTCCCAGCCTCCTCTGCGTTCCCGGGTCCACGCAGCCCCTCACCCACCCGAGAGGCACAGGCAGGCCCCGCGCCCTCTCACGCGGGCACACAGCCCTGCCCTGTGCGCCCGGGGCCACGCTTCAGCACGTGCCCTCCCCCGGCGGCTGCCTCCGGGTACTGTGGGGTATTGGCAATCAGCTGCAGAGGCAGAGGCGCGGGAGAAGCCTGTGGTGTGAAGGGCTGATCGTAATGCAGGTTGGAAGCCGACACTCATCAGTTGACGTTCACTTGAAAAGACCAGATAGGCTGTGCGGGAGCATTGCAGCAGGGCGCCGATAGGGAGAGGCAAATAAAAATTACTGGTATTTACTCGGGCTGCAGTGCTCGTGGAAGGACTTCTTTTAAAAGGGAGCACTTCAGAATGGCTATTCAATCTGAATTTTCCAGATAGCACGGGGAACCTGCGCTCACAGAAAGCTCCTATCCGTGCCATCGCACGTCAGCGCCGCTCACGTCTCCACGGCAGGGATTCTCACTCCGTGTTGCTCCGTTATGAGCTGACGGTGACCCGAAGCACACACGGCATTCAAGAATCTGCCTGGAAATTACTGCCAAGTAACGTCTGTACCATTCCCTGCTCGCCACCCCTGCCTTGGGCACCGCAGATGGAAACCAGCTCAGGACCCGAGGCGGAAGCAGCGCTCCGTCCGCTTACAAATCCGGCTCCCTTGGAAGTGGAGGGTTCCGGCATTTTTCACAAACTGTGTTGCTGGAGAAGCATGGCATGAGGCTCTTTTGAAAGCCTGCGCTCAGGCTCCCTGCTAAGAAAAGCCGGAAGAGAGGCTTCACAAGGATACAAGCAAGAAGGCCACCCCAGGCTCCAGCAGGGCGGGCACAGTCAGACTCTGCATCAGACGCCACTGATCTACGGGTGGGCCTGAGGGGACAGCTGTGCTCACACAGCCACTGTGCACGCTGCGTCTGTCCTGTGGACACAGTCACTTGGGAAGACGGACGCTGTGACTACAAAAGGTGAAAAGAGGGGCACTCATACAGGCCAAGCCTGGGAACCCAACTCTCCTCCTGATGGCTCTCGGAGGCTCCGCCTGGACCCCCACACCCGGCCGCAGGCAGGCAGAGGGGCTGGTGATGGAGAAGCGGCAGCCACCTCCGTCTGTGTCTCTGGCCTCGCGTCCGGCACCCCCAGCCCTTGGCTTCCTGTAGCGGGGTGGAGGGGTGACGTCGCCACAGCCTCTCCACCCTCATGCCGGTGTTCCTGCAGCCCGTGCTCTGGAAAACCCGCCGAGCGAGCGGGGCAACCGCCTGTGGCCCAGGTGTGCAGCTGGCGGGAGGGAAGTGGCCTTGCGCTGGGCTGTCCGACAGCGGAGGCCACACCTGGGCTCCACCCACTTCCTCGGGGGCTTGGCTGTCCCCTCCCAGAGGCACCTGCAACCTGCACTTCCAGGCTGAGGGGATCAAGGAGGCTGTGGGACGCCGAATCTGGGGGGCGGGGGATCAGGAGGACTGGGCACCAAGACATGTCTTCCAGCCTTGAAAGCTGCTCGGGGAAACACCACGGAGGAGCTGAAAATGGGCAAATCCTCGTACAAGAGCAGACACGGCCGAGTTCAGCCAGAGCTGTGAACCCAGGGAGGCAGGCAGATCACCTCTTTTCTCTCCTGGAAAGTCCCTGCTTTGGCTAACACCACAAACTTGCAGAAAAAAAGGAAAACCGAGTGACGAGGGCTGGCACCTGAGCCCACATCTTCAAACACTTTAAAAGTTAAGCCCAGTAATCTTTACGCTGACGCGAAAGGGGCGGCATATACATTTGACCCCTTGCTTCAAACAGAAACCCTCCCATATGGCTTTTAATTGGAAGGCGGTTGTTTTGCTTTCGCAACACTTTAACCTCTGCCATTGTACGTACAAGGCTGCAAACCATATTTCCATTGATTAAAAAAAATGAAAAATAAACGTTCAAAGAAACAATATTTTTCTTTTTAAGGAAAAAAAAAAAGACAGCAAGCAGCTACTTTCTGGAGGGGTCAGCGCTTAAAGGCGTACACGGGAAGCCACCCTGGCTGCGGCTTACGGTTTATTTTGTCTCGGAAAAGCCCGAGGTCATTCTAACTCCGCTGACCTGTTACCCCACAGGGATGTGTCCACCCAGGACCGCGAGCAAACACTGCCCTCTTGTGCCCGAAAAGGCCCGAGTCGGCAGGGAGACGGGGACGCCGCCGCCCAGCGCCACCTCTCCACGGCCCGGACGCGGTCAGGAAAGGGTGATACGCATGTGTCACCGGGGAGCTTGCTCCAGCGTCCCCTTCCGGGACAGACGGCGAGGTAAGAGGAAGACGGAGAGACTCGGCTGACAAAACCAGACCCAAAATAACTGCCTCTTATCTTTCCTAGAAGAGAATCATTCCTCGAAGAGAAACTTCATCGGTTTCCATGGCAGGTTTTCTTCCTATCTACTTTTAAGAACTTTTAGAAATGACTAATGAATCTGCAAAACAAGTGTAGAGTACTTCTTTTTATCTAGGCAATATTCTCCAGGAAAATATTCCACTTGATTCCAGGGGGAGAAATAAACAGGTGGGGGGACCCCAGTTGCTGCTTCTCAGAGGAACCCCTAGAGCTTAGTCAGGGTTCTTCTTCCTGATGGGCCCCAACCTGCAGGGTGACCTGCACCCTGGGGTCCAGGCTCCATGCCCAGATGACTACCCCGGCATCTTGAGAGAGCCTCGGGGGTGTAAATCACTGACCCTCAGCTCAGGAACCGACGGGAGCAGAGGCCAAGGCCCAGCCCAGCGGGAGGCCAGCCTGCCGGCGGGAGCCCACGAGGAAAGCCCTGGGCTTCTCGGGCTGTCTGCAGCTCTGCTCTGCACCACAAGCTGCCCATATGCTGTACCCACACGCACCCTTCCGGCCAACCCTCACGCCAAACTCATTTTGGGGGAAAGTGAAAAAGAAAGTGAAAGTCGCTCAGTCGTGTCAGACTCTTTGTGACCCCATGGACTATATACAGTCCATGCAATTTTCCAGGCCAGAATACTGGAGTGGGTAGCCTTTTCCTTCTCCAGCAGATCTTCCCAACCCAGGGACTGAGCCCAGGTCTCCTGCATTGCAGGCGGATTCTTCACCAGCTGAGCCCCCAGGGAGCCCACTTTGGGGGAAGAAAGTGCAAAGTCTGCCCCCAGCGCAGCCCCTTCAGCCCAGCGGGCACCCGGAGGGAAGGACAGGGGTGCCGGCGACTTCAGCTCCTCCAGTCCCTGCCTGCAATGCCCAGCGCTCAGCTCGGCAGTCCAGTGTTAATGGCAGACCGCAGTCCTGGCGTCCCAGTGTCCTGGCTGCTGTCCAGCTCAGGTGAGCCAGGAGTACCTGCCGCTTCCCGTCTCCCCATGGTCCTGCCCTCCTCCCTGGGAAGAAAAGTCCAGGGCCAGACACAGGACTCGGCGCGTGCAGCTGGCGGGGTCCCCCTCCTGGCCTCTGATCGGGACCACAGGACACGCGCTGCCTCGTCCTCTGGCAAACCTGGGAGGGACACAGGCTCCAGACAGTATCATCTGTCCAGACCGGCCAGCCCACAGCAGGTTCCTGTTGTGGACACTGGCTCTGAGAGTCAGCCAGACCAGCCTCTGACACATAGGGCAGCCTCAGGACCCGCCTGCCTACTGCTCCATCTCCACGTGTCCTGCTCGGTCCTCCCCGCACGCTCACAGAGCACAGCACTGCCCCCACAGTGGACACTGAGCTCCACTCTGTCCCGCTCACCCACGCAAACCCTGCTCCGAGCGTGCGTGTATGGCTCAGGGTTTGCAGAATGAATGAATGAGTGAATGCATCAGTTGCCTTTCCTTCCTCAAAGTCTGATCGTAAGGAATCAGGTCAGCTGGCCAGATCTTCAGGGCACTATGAATCCTGGGAGGAGAGAAAGAAAGCTATGGGGGCGGGCCGGGGGCTCCAACAGCCCCCAGGCTCCTGCAAAGAGCAGCTGCCAGGATGCAGGAGGAGCCGTCAGGACAGAGGTGGGCAGAGTCTGCCTCAAATGCCAGGGCCCCCAACGCCATGACTGAGGTGCCACACACTCCTGGGGTCTCGGGGCCCTCCTGTGGGGAGCACGGGGAGAACTCGATGGAGACCTGGCAGGCCCCGCGCCCAGCCCGGCCCCTCTCCCCAGGAGGGTGCAGTCACAGGTGCGCCCAGCCAAGGTGTGGGGTCCCGGCTCACATCCAGCCTCCTGGGTTCCTGAGGACCTGCTGCTCCAGGAAGGTCACAGGGGAGAACTCGGGCCCCAGGCTGGACCTCCAGGAGCAGGAACTGCTTTTGGTCCTGCTGCCGACAAGAGCTGGCCTAGGTGGGTCACCGTGGGAAGCCACCACGCCGGCCTGCCCCGGAGGCCCCCCACCTCCACAGCTACTGCAGGACCCCACGGGGCCCACAGGCTCACATTATGTTCATTTCCCCGTCCCCGAGCTCGGGGGCAAGTTCAGAAGTCCTCGTCCTGTTGCAGATCAGGTCTGAATTAATACCCTTCCTCCAGAGAACTCCAGTAGCAAAGTGGAAACAGACGCGCCAGACAATGGCCTTTGAGAGCCCCAGCAGGGACGGCTGGTGACAATGCAGCCCCAGGCTCTCCAAGAAACCTTAGGGTTAAAGGTTCACAGAGGCAGAAGAATTACCAAAGTACAAGTTTGTTCAAATTTCCTCCGGCAGATTTAAACAACCAGGGTCAAGCTGAAGATCGCCGGCGAAAAACCTATGAGACAACCCAGCCCCTTTGAACTGCGTGGAGAAAGGAAAATATACGGTGTGGGAGGGATCTGTGTTGTAGCTTTTAAAAATGTTCTTGAAAAGGTCACCCTGTTAACTCCAGAGCGCCGTGCTGAAGGATGCCTGAGAGGGCCTCCCTAAGACAACAGGCTGCGGGCCCTCACCGTGTGCGGCGAGCTGCACGGGGTCGCCGCGGCCCCGGCCCCGGCCCCGGCCCCGGCCCCGGCGTGCTGACCCTCTGTGGGCCATGAAATTAACCATCAGCACAGCAGAAATCTGCTCCGAGTTAAACTACTTTGCTACGCAAAGTGGCCTGAAAATGAAATATGAGGATTGAATTTCCACTGAAAGATTAACTCGTCTGACCTCCAGGCAGGTCTGCTCCGCAGTGAACCCTGTGTGGCCGAGGGCTCCCAGCCCCGCGGGAGGCAGGGTGCGGGCCGCCGGCGGAGGGGCCGACCTGCTCACCCGCGCGCCCGCGGCTCTGCTCTGCGCCTGCGCGGAGGCCCTGCCCTTGGTCCTGGAGTCGGATGACATGGGGCGCAGCGAACGCACTGACCACGGAGGGGAGAACACGGGGTCTGGGGCCCAGCGGGTGGGTCAGGCCCTCCCCCCGGCCAGCGTGGGGACGGGGAGGCTTCCCAGAGATGTGGTAGAGCCAGAGAGACCCCGGTCTCTCTGTCCAGAGATGGGCAAGCAGCTTGTTAAGCCTGGGGTCCTGGGAAATGCAGACACACTGGCCCCTCAGGAAGGGCCCTGTCAGCCTATCGCCGAGTCTGGCCTTTATACCAACGGAGAGAAAATGAAAACCTTTTAGGCAGTGAAATAAAGCGTATTAGCCATTCAGAGCGAGTCCTCTGCTCGGGCGAGGAGGCCAGCTTGCAGAGGGGCTGGGACCTGAGACGCTGCAGGCGGTGCTCACCGAGCGTGGGGTGGACGGAGGCCTGTCCAGGAAGCGGCCGTGCTGGGCAGAAGGCAGGGGGCGCGCTGCTGAGGATGCCAGGGGAGGAGCGGGAGGGGGGCGGGGGTCACGGGAGTGCCCCCCGCCCCGCTGTGGAGAATCGGGGCGCTGCTCAGTGTGAAGGGGCCACTGGAGTCTGGCGGACAGGGACTCCGCAGTCACCTATGGCTCCTGGCTGTCACTGCGCTGTGCTGCGAGGGGACACGCTGGCATCCCTGAGCAGCCTGCTGGCAGTGCTGGGCACACCCCGTACTGGCTCTCCAAACACGCCCAGTGCAGCCAACGGGGGCCAGCCCTCCCCGCCCAGCCGACGCCGCTGGGGACTCCAGCATCCTCCCAGCCTCCTGTGCTCTGCCCGCCCGTGGACCCCAGAGGTGCTTGGGGAAAGCAGCCCTACTTACGGAAAGTCTTTTTCCTCTGGGGCAGAAGCTCTGAGGACCACCTCCAAACACATCGCATTTCAGAGAGCAGGGAACACCGGGGTCACACACACAGGAGGGTCTCGGGTGCCCAGGGCAGGGGGCTCTGAAATTCCCCTGGAAGTGACCCCAGCAGAGTAAGCACCGCCCGGCCGCACAGCCGGGAGGCAGACAGCCTTCATCCCGACATCAGGGGACAGAGGCTGAGCCCCCCATTCCAGGAGCTTTACGCCACCGAGTGACCCCAAGTGGCAAAGGATCGGGGCCCGCATCCAGGGGGCCCAGCAGGTCAGCGCTGGTATTTCCCAGTACTAACTCTAAAAGGGAACAGTCGGGTTTATCTGCAGGTAGCACCTGTGCATGCCAGCAAAAAGACGTCCTCGGGAAGTAGGTTAGAGACAAAGGAAGCGATCGCAGTCTCCTTGAAGCCCCGAGACACAGAGGCATCATCCTAGCACGAGAGATACGGCAGAGGGAAACTCAACTTCTCTCTCAACAGCAAAACTTGTTTCTTCTCCTGCCAAGAGAGGATCACCGCGTCAGCTAGGTCCCCCTCCCCAGCAGCCTCGGCCACTTCAAAGCAGCAGGAGCCTAATTACAAGAAAATAAAGACCCAATTAACAACACACAGAACTCCAATAATCCAGGGAGAATGGAGGCACAAGTCTGTGCTTTTGACAAACTGACTTATGTACAAACTGCTGCTCAGGAGCCGGGCTCCCCCCAGAGCAGTGAGGGCTGAGGCCCTACACACGGCCTGGAGCTGCTCCGACCGAGCAGCACGCAGCCTCCTTTCAGGGGCGATGCTCAGTGTGGAGGGAAACCCCCGCCTTGGGGCCAGTTTGCAGGACGCAGTGAGATGATTGGGGCCTGGAAGAGCCCCCGTGTGGATGGGAGATGCTCCCGGGCGCCGTGTGAGCTCTGCCGCACCTCCCCGGGCCTCCCCGACAGGAGGTGCCCCAGGCTCCAGAGCTCTGGCCCGTGGACTCTGCACTCGAGTGCACACTCACTTGCACCTGTTACTTGAAAGCTCCTGGTTTTGACATGCTGGCGATGAATTTTTATGAAAAAAGACTTTAACACAGGGGCCATCAAAACATACCTGCACAAGACCGCGGTGTGGGGCGGGACCCTCCATGGGGAGGACAGACGGAAAGAGCCTCCTCCTGCTGTCGCTGAGGACGAGCGGGCAGGTCCAGGACGGGGACGGGGCGTGGGGGCGCCTAAGGGCCTTCCAGAAACTCGCAAACGGCACTTCCAGACACCCCTCACCCCTCACCGCCTGAATAATGTCGGGCACACATAATCCTCTCAAACTACATCCACTTAATTCAACTCACTTACTTGTTTACCTCAAATATTACTGAGTAAAGACAATCCAGAGAAGGGGAGAAAATATTTGCCAATCAGATACCTAATAAAGGATTGGTATCCACAATACATAAAGACTCTTACAACTCAATAACAAAAGCCAAATGAGCCATCTGAAAAAAGGGGCTCAGGATCTGGATACACAGCTCTCCAGAGAAAAAGGAACCAGCGAACATCCGGGAAACGCAAGTTGAGGTGTCCGTGAGCTCTCAGCGCACACCCACCAGGATGACTACGGTCCAAAAGCCAGGCAGTCACGAGTGTTGGCAGAGCCGTGGAAAAACGAGACGCCCACACGCTGCTGGAGGGAAAGCCCAGCGGAGCAGCGGAAAGCCCCGCCGGAGATGGGCGGCAGCTCGTCGAGAAGCAGACCGAGTTGCCCTCTGACCCAGCAACTCCACTCCTACGTATAAACCCAAGAGAGTGAAAACATACGTCCACACAAACTTCTGAACGCAAATGTCCGCAGTGGAGTTTCTCATCATTGTCCAAAAGTGAAAACAGTCCAAATGTCCTTCACATGATGATTGGGTTTTTAAAAGGCGGTCTATCCATATAATGAGCACTACTCAGCCATGAAAAGGAGGCGGGGCAGGTTTAACAGGCACGGCTTTGCTTTGGTAAGAATAAAGAGCTCTGAAGATGGAGGCTACTGAACTGCAGACTTAAAAATGGTTACGACAGTACATTTTATGTAAAATATATCTTACCACAATTAAAAACAAAAATGCATTTTAAAAAAGGAATGAGGCATCCTGCACACTATAAGACGGATGAACCCTGGAAGCAACACGCTTGGTGGAAGAAGCCAGACACAAAAGGCCATGGCACGTGGGATTCATTTGTACCAAACTCCAGAACGGGCACACAGACAGAGACGCTGAGCAGGCGAGAGGCTTCCAGGCCTGGGTCAGGGACGGGGTGTGGACCGCCGTGGCTCGGCCTGGTCAGGGAGTGGGTGTGGACCGCTGTGGCTCGGCCTGGTCAGGGAGAGGGTAGGGACCGCCGTGGCTCGGCCTGGTCAGGGACGGGGTGTGGACCGCCGTGGCTTGGCCTGGTCAGGGAGGGGGTATGGACCGCCGTGGCTCGGCCTGTCGGGGACGGGATGTGGACCGCGTGGCTCGGCCTGGTCAGGGAGCCGGGTGTGGACCGCCGCGGCTCGGCCTGGGTTAGGGATGGGGTAGGGACCGCCGTGGCTCGGCCTGGGCCAGGGAGGGGGTGTGGACAGCCATGGACTGGCCTGGGTCAGGGAGGGGGTGTGGACAGCCATGGCTTGGCCTGGTCAGGGAGCCGGGTGTGGACAGCCATGGCTTGGCCTGGGTCAGGGAGCCGGGTGTGGACTGCCGTGGCTCGGCCTGGGTCAGAGAAGGGGTGGGGACCCCTATGGCTATGTGGATCTTCTCACACTGATGCAGCTCAGGCTGTGGCACAGACTACACAGCTCTGGGAACAGGCTGAAGATGCTTAAATGTGCATCTGAAACGGGCAGATTTTATGGTATGTGAATTACATCTCAGAACAAATGTTTAAGAAAACAGTCTTGACAGTCGACGCTGCCTGGCCCAAGAGCCACCCAGAGGCCTCCAGGCTCACGGGAACAGCAGGTGGAAGGCCTCCCGGTCCCCTTGGGTCCCCAGAGCTCCAGAGACTGTTCTCCCCATCACCTCCCACAGCATGGCCTCAAAGGCCTGCTGGTCAGAGGGAGCCTCAGGCCCAGCCTGGCCCAGGACCGGCCAACGCAAGGACGAGCGTGCAGGAAACAGGTCTTAGGGCCTGGGACTGGCTGGCTCCTGGGACGCCTGCCCAAATCTTATTCCAACCTGGATGGAGTGAATCTGAGGCTAAGTGAGAAGTTTTAAAGCAATTAATTTTAAATGATCACAGCTTTACTAAAAGCTGTGGCTACGGTTTCCTCCTGACTTTGATTATAACCTTCCAGCAAAACATTCGCCTCGCCAAAGCAAGTCTGCATTATTTTCTATTCTTGGCATGACCAGAAAATATTCTTTGATTTAACATTTGATATGTTTTGTTCTCAAGGGCAAGCCCCATGAGAAGAAAAATGTACCCCAGCAGAATGAGATATGACTACCTGCTTCCATTTTTCTTCCTGGTTGGTTCCTGCTCAAATGTTCTGCATTCATTTAAACTCGAGGCCACGTCTCTGACGTTACACGGCTCCCACACTGTCATCCAAAACCCAGCAAAGTCACCCGCTGGCCAGCGGCTGCAGCTGCAGGCGGAGCTTGACTTGGGTCTACTAGAGACGCCGAGGGCTCTGGGCTTGGAAGAAGGGGTCCTACCCGGCACCGAGGCGCAGGGGACGAAAGCCAACAGATTCTAGGAGCCAAAGGAGTGAGAGCTGAGGAAGCGCCTCCACTCGTATCATCGCCCTTAAACGTGCCTCAGCATTTGAGGACAAGCGTAAGATGCCATAACTCAACACAACGAATTTCTAGACAGATCCATTGAAAGACTAGGGGTGGAGAAAACAAGAAGTGTCTTTTTGGCTTGGTTGGTTTTGCATGAAGAAAATACTTGAATTCCTGGAGTGGCCAGGCCCCCCGTGTGGTACCTCTGCTTGGGCCACGCAGCCTGCTCGGCGCTAAATGCAGACAGCCAATGAGCAGAGTCAAAACCTGGGGGAAAACGCACGGTCATTCACACACGGGCCTTCTCGTGGGACCAAAGAGCATCGCAGACAGACTGCAGGCGTACTCCTGGAGAGAACGGCGGAAGGCACCGTGCTGCTCCATGCTGTCCCGTGAGCTCGGAGACGTGGAAGAACAGAGAACGGAAGAAGCTTAAGTGTCATAAAGAAAGCTCCCCCCACCAGGCTGCAGAGACAGGCTCCCGGGGGCTGCCCACGGCCCTCCGAGGCTAGGAACGACAGCCACACGTGGAAGGTGTGACAGCTCAGTAGCTCTGGCCAGGCAGGCCCAGAGCAGGGCAAGCCTGGCGGAAGCACCGCCGAAGCGGGGGCACAGGGCGCCAGCGATCAGGACGACGGCCGGGCACAGAGTGGCCATTCATTACCCACAAGCACAGGAGACCAGGGCCACACTACGCTGTTAATCCTAGCAGCCACAGACGACTACAGATGGCCGAGCCCAGCCGCCAGCATTTGTCAGACCTCCTCCTTCCTGCCAGGGCAAGAGCGAGGATGGGTCCAAGTCCCTCACCCCCACTCAAGCCCCATCACTGAATCTTGGCAAAGTTCTAACTCTGAAAGATTTATACTGTAAAATGGATCAGAGGAAAATACCGCCCAGAAACACCATCGCAGGGGCTAGGGCGGACAGGCACCCTGTCCACTCACACTGAGAGAGCCAGTGCTCCGGGGGCTGGTCAGCACGGCTCGGAATGAGCGCTGACCCTCTGACCTGTGTTCTGCTCACTCTCTACTCCACTGTCAATCTGCAGGGGGAGGACACCGTGCTGGTGACCTGTCACCACCACCCCTGACAGCCTCGGGGCTGGCACATGGCTTCATTCATTCGGAACTCATCGGGTGCCTCCCACAGGCCTGGCTCTGGTCATGGCACTGAGAACACACTGGTGAGCCAGACGCTATTCCCGCTCGCTCCCACAGAGGACAGAGGCCTCGACAAGCAAGCACATCAAGTGCATCGGCCAGCGCATCAGACGGCACACAGGGCTTGCAGGGAACAACGGGACACGAGAAAGGAGGAGCGCAGAGAGCCAGGGACACCAGGCCAGTAGGTCCGAGGGGGCCTATCTGAGGAGGCGACACTCAAGCTGAGGCTTCAGTGAGGAGGGTTCAGATGGTGCGAGAGGAGGGAACAGCAGATGCAAGACTGGCCCATCCAAAAAGGAGCAGGCCAGTGTGTCGGGAGGCCAGGAGACAGGGACAAGGCTCGCAGTGGGCAGAGGCAGACCGAGGTTCTCACGAGGGCAACGAGCAACCTCAGGACAGTCTTGAGGCTGAGAGTGGACCTGATCTTATGAACATCCATCCCTCATGTGACGCATGAGCCGAGGGAGGAGGAGAGGGCAAGAGGAAGGACAAGGTCCAGGAGGCAGGATTCTGGGGACAGAAGCCAGGACTCAGCCTCCAGAGCCATCTCAAGAAGACCAAGACGTGCGAAGCCTCTGGGTCATGAGGATAACGTGAGGATTCACAGACCCAGGTCACGGGCAGCAGAGCGGCTTCCCAGCCCTGTCCAGGGAGCTGCAGTTTCCTCGGCGGAGGGCTGGGGCTGCACTCCCCACACACCCCGCTTCACTCAGCATCGCTGCACACACCCCGCTTCACTCAGCATCGCTGCACACACCCTGCTTCACTCAGCATCGCTGCACACACACCGCTTCACTCAGCATCGCTGCACACACACCGCTTCACTCAGCATCGCTGCACACACACCGCTTCACTCAGCATCGCTGCACACACACCGCTTCACTCAGCATCGCTGCACACACACCGCTTCACTCAGCATCACTGCACACACACCGGATTGTAGCCACAGGCTGGCAGACCCTCGAACGCCGTTCCCTTCCACTCAAAAGAAAAAGCCACTTTTTCCTCACTTCCCCGAGGGGAAGGCGCGCATCTGATCTATTGAAGGAAAAAGAGCAGCAGCCTGGGGCCCATCGCCTCCATGTGCTCAGGTCTTGCATTAACACCCATAAGAAGTGCCTCCATTTCCTCTCCTGAAAACAGGAAACTCTCAGGCTGCCCGCAGCATGGACCAGTCGGGAGGCAGCAAGGTGGAAATGTCTGACCCTCATCATACAGCCGGGGCCCCCTGCACCCAGTGACGCTGTCCGCCAGCAGGCCAGTGAAGCCATCTGAACCATCTGTGCTCCCACATGTGCCCGTGGGCCCAGGGAGTGCCGTCAGAAGGAACAGGAGGAGAAGACAGGCGGGCGATACCAGGGTCCTGGTCCACAGAGAGGAGAGTCTCTGAGCCACACACCCTTTATGCCATGCGCTTGCGTTAAAGGACCGTCTTTCTACATAAAAGGAACATGTTTTAAAGCCCTGTCTGTGGAGTCCAGTGCACTGAAATGGGTGTGAAAAGGCAATTCCCCAGAGGTGCACTAGCGACTTCCTCTGGAGGGAAGGGAGGGGTGAGTAGGGGCCTTCTACCTGGTCTGTGACGTTCTATTTCTTCAGGAGTAGAATGCATACTCGTGTACTACATGTACTGTTAAAATTAATGAAATGGTACATCACAGGAGGGCATCTGAGAAGTACCCACCAAGACCCTCTGCCCAGGCGTGTCAGTTCTAGGGGCTCTCCTTACAGACACACAAGCACACCCACCAAAGACGTCTGCTCTAGAAAACTCACTGAAGAAGCATCGGGAGCAAAAACGGTAAAGGACAGAAATGTCCATCATTAAGACATTAAGAAATGGTGGTCCCGGTGTACAACGGATTTCCACGTGATGTTGAAAAGCAATGATGTATTGTGGTGTGTGTGTGCTTAGCCGCTCAGTCGTGTCCGACTCTGAGACCCCACCGACTGTAGCCCCCCAGCTTCCTCTGTCCGCGGGATTCTCCAGGCGAGAACTCTGGAGTGGGTGCTGCCTCACTATAGGGGCGGCAGCGTGGCGTATCCAGTGAAACAGTGCATGTGGTGTTACCATCTTGTTTACAAAAAGAAGAAAAGGAAGAACAAGAAGAGGAGGAGTCGACGTATACACAGGCGCCCTGTCTCCACGTTGAGCCCGGAAGCGGCGCGGGAGGGGGCGGCGGCCGACTCCCGGGACGGGCGACGGGGGACCAGGGGACAGCGAGTGGACGCCTTCCGGGCACCGTGCGGGTCTCTGAGCTTCCCCAACTTGTGCTGCGAACGAGTGGCAAGTGTGTCACGCACACGCGCGGTAAGAAGACTAAAGCGCTCGGCGTCGCCGGGGTGGCCCCTCCCGCCCCCGGCCCCCGGCCCCCGGCCCGCGGCCGCGCTCACCGCCGATGATGGTCCGGATGAGGGACGCGTGGCCCGGGCAGTCGACCAGCGTGACCTGCAGTCGCGGCTCGGGCTCGGGCTCGGGCCCCGCCCCCGGCGCCGGCCGCAGGTGCGCGGGCAGCGGCACCGAGAAGCAGGAGAAGCCCAGGTCGAGCGTGATGCCGCGCTCGCGGCTCTGCGGCTGCTTGTCGAAGGCGGCGGTGGAGGCCGTGGTGCTGAGCGCGCGCGCCAGCGCCGTCTTGCCGCTGTCGATGTGGCCCAGGACGCCCACGTTCACGTTCACCCGCCGGCCCGCCATGCCGCCGCCGGTCCTCCCGCTAAGCCAGCCCGGCCGCCGCCCGCGCCCGGCTCGCGCGTTCCGCCGCCGAAGCTTCCGGTCCCGGTCCGCCCGCCGGGGCGTCGGGGAGCCGGGGCCGCCGAAGCGCCAGACTGAAAGCAAAAGGAACGTCCCGCGCCGGGCCCGCGGCCCCCACGCTCTGGCCGTGCCGCCCACAGGAAAGGGGTGGCCCCGGGTCAGCGGCACGGACCACACTTCCAAATGCCTGCCTGGGCCCAGCAGGTGGCTCTCAGGAGAGATCGGCAGGGTTTAAAGTGCCCAGAGGGGTACTGCACGGACGGGCTGCCACTGCTCAGCTTCAGCCAAGCATAGCGGCTGGGACTACCACCCCCGCCTGTCAAGAGTGTTTCTGTATGAAATTCAGGAACATTTGCCTGGTGAACCCCTGATGCTTGGGGATGTGGGCTGCAGCCATGACCTGGCCGGACTTAAATCTAAACGCTCACCGGCGGCAGAGCTGAGGCTTTAGGCCAGGTCTTCCTGTCTCCAGTCCCACCGCAGCCGGCTCACACGCCGCTCCTTCCCCAGCAGTGGGCCTCGGGGTGGGGCCTGAACCCCGTCGGGGAGTCCAGCCCCATCTCCACAAGTGCCAAGGAGATGGAAGCTCTGGGTTGTCTGAAAGTCGTCCAGATTAAGACTGTATCCTGGGGCCGGCGGTGCCTGGGCACGAGCAGGGAAGGACAGAGCTCTGCCTTGGCAGGTGTGCCTGGAGGAGTGTGAGGGACACCCTGCAGGAGCTGGAGTGCCGTTGCCAGCAAGACGCAGGTCCCATCATGCCTGCCTCTCTGTTCTTTGTCTCTCTGCTGGCTTCTACCCCAGGGAAGCCACTTTGCTTTAGACCAGCCTGGTGCTCTGGTGCTCACCTCTGTCCCAGTGGGCTGAGGACCTTTGCGTATCTTTGCTTGCCCCCAGGAGAGCACATGCAAACTGTTTGTTGAGGGGAGCCACCCCCAAACCTCCAGCCCACAGACACCCTCCTCTGCCGCAAACTCCTGAGTCCCAGCCTGGGTTCCAAGGCTGGGCCCAGTCCCTGGAAAATGATTGACAGGGAGCGGCCTGCAGAACTGCGATTATTTGGGATTTCTTCTTAATGTTAATGCAATGCTGGTTCCTTTCTGTTCCTTTAATGCTATTTTGTATTAAGGTAGTTCAAAGTTCTTTACAAACAGCTAGTAATTAATTCAACTTCATTAAGACCAATTAATCCAGGATTAATTATAAATTTGCCCAGAGGAAGTTATTATACTTTGCTCTTCGATTTGAGTTTTGGTTTTAAAGATTCTTTTAGGAGTGAAATGGAAATTTCTGTCTTCTCTGAGGCTATCCACCTTGCCAGTGACTGTGTTAACCATGTACCTTCCTTGGCATGTCCCATACTAACCTCGGATCAGCTTGTCACCAGGCCACCACTGTGCTCCATGGCACTGCCAGCGCTGAGCAGCTCTGCTAGTGCCCCCTTAGCTGCAGGGCGGGAGCTGACGTCCTGGCAAGAACTGGTCCCCACAAGCTGGAATCACGCCCCATGTCCCCCCCCACCGCCCCGCCCCATTTCTTCCACCTGAATATGGATACAAGCTCTTTAAGGTCTGCAGGGGTCAGGGTCCTCTCCCTCCTCAACTGTCCTCAGAGGCACCAGGCTCTTCTCCGGGTCACCACAGGGGCTGACCCAACTCTAGCTGCAGAGAAGGACCTGAGACTCGGGTCCCTGTCACTAGCCATGGCCACTGGTTCGGCAGTGAGTGTGTGACCCAAGTTAGCACAATCAGAGAAAAACCTGAAATCTTTTCCCAGGACAAGCAGTACCAAAGTATGCTCTCTGATACGGACTAAAACCTGTGGAAATCAGTCTGGGCTGTGACGGGACCCCTGCGGGGAAGGCTGGCCGTGCAGAACACTGACCTCCAAAGATGTCCACGTCTTGGAACCTGTGACAGTGTTGGCCTGCACGGTAACAAGACCTGGCAGATGTGACTCAGTTAAAGATCTTTAGATGAAAAAAAAAAAAGATCTTGAGATGAGGTTGAGGGGGGAGGCTTATCCCAGATTATCCCGTGGGCCCTGGGAGAGAGGAGGGAGAAAAGGAACCAGAGATGGTGAAATGAGAAGACGTCGCTGGCCGTTACTGTCTTTAAAGGTGGAAGCAGGACATGAGTCCAGGAGGTGGGCAGGCTGTAGAAGCTGGAAAACCCAGCCTGTGGGAGCTCCCTGGAGCCTCCAGAAAGGAACCCAGCCTGCCCACACCTGGACTGTAGCCCAGTGAGGCCTGTTTTGGACACTGATAGGCAGAACTCTAACAGAATGCATGGGACTTGTCTTATGACACCGTTTGTAGGAATTGGTTACTGCAGACATAGTGAACGAATATAGACGTTTAACTAGACTGTGGAGTCTATTTTCACATTTATTAAGTTAGTGAATGGCTCATAATTCCCTCCCACCTGGTCAGAGGAGCACAGTCTGACAGCTAAGACTTTACACCGGAAACAGCCTGACGGCCTGTCCTCTGGTCAGACCACGCTCCCCTGACCTCTGACCCCACTGCCACATGACATCAGTGGGATGGGGGTGCAGCCAGAGCCCTGGAGACCTGCAGGCTTCAGCTGCTTCCCCAGCATGTTCTGCCAGGTTCCCCCGCTGCAGTGGGGCGTGTCTGCTGGCATGGAGACAGGTCCCAGCAGAGAAGGCTGGCGGACCTGACCCAAGCCCCAGCCCCACTTTCTGCCTCAGGCTCCACAGCAATTCCCAGGAGAGTCCTCAGGGGAAAGCAGGGCAAGATGACTGGAAGGCAGCACACACACAGCAGGCAGAGGGCAAAGGGACGGAGAGCCCGGATGCCACTCTCTGTGCCGCTTCCAGTGCTCAGGCCCGGTGCCAGAGGCCTCACTGAACTCTCCTGATAGCCCTCGGCGGTGCTGCTAGGGCTGTTTCCCCGCAGAGGGAGGAGGGCCGCGAGAGGAGGCTTGCTCAGCCTCCGCTCCCTGCCAGCCAACCCCCGTTTCATGCAGGCCTCTCCAACCCCAATGACATGAGCCGTCTTCATCATTTACGCAAAATCCAGGCAGACACAGTGTTAAGTTCGACTTAAATAAAAGTATTTCCCCATACACGGAAAAACATTTTCACTTGCCATAAATAGCTGGGAACCACAAAAATCTCAATAAAAAGTGAGACTAGCAAGTATTAAAAAGGGAGAGTCATACTTCACCCCCTAAGATTCACTGAATTAGAGTTAAAAAGGCACAGGAATTCCCTGGCCAGCCAATGGTTAGGACGTGGGCTTTTACTGCGGTGAACCGGGATTTAATCCCGGGTCAGGGATCACAGTTCGATCCAAGCTGTGCAGCCAAAAAAATAAAAATGTTAAACAAAAAAACAGGATTAAAAAGGCAGCAATGCTCTCACCTTGTGGATCAACGTCATTTGGTTGGTGTCATTGCAGCACCTCCAGGGTGCCGGCAAAATCATCTGTCCCTTCTGTCCCCAGAAATCAACCTGGAGGTGAAATAACAAGCACACCAGTGCACTTGGCAACAATCGGAAAGGGAGGTCATTCCAGATGCTGGTGAGAACGTGGGAATGTAAGACCAGAGACGAAGCCAGTTAGCTTACAAGGGGGCCTCCTTCAACAGGGCCTTCGGTTGGCTTCGATTGTGATTGCTTTGGATCTTGGAGTCACGGCTCTGAAGTGCACCCCAGACCCTGGGAATGCTATTGCTTACAATCAGCGTCATAATCTTCATCGTGCATTGTATTCTCTCAAAAGCTTTAAATGCGTGTTCGCAGCCACTAGCCACCAAGCAAATGATCTCCCTGAGACTGAAATGTCAGGAAAAGAATGAAGTATGAGTTAAAGAATGTGAACCTGACATCGTGAGCTGTGAGCACCGCACAGAGGCTCAGCAGAAACTGCAAGGGCTCCAGAGCGGTAGCTGAGAGTAGCATTAATGCCTTAAATTTCTATCGCCTCTCTCAGGCTGAGACACTGATCAGAAGGAGGAAATTGTTAAAAAAACAAGACAACAGGCCCCAAATACAGTCACTGCTGCTAAGCCCAAAGTCACCAAAACTTACAGTTTCAGCTCTCCCCTGTGCATGGGCTTGGCCCCCCTGCTCGTATGCTGAGGGCTATTTCTGGATGCTCTATTCTACTCCATAGGTCTGTGTCTGTCCTTATGCCAGTGCTGCACTGTTTGATTACCGCAGGCCATTATTAAATGTTCTGTTAGTTAGGATACGCTCTGAGCGCTCAGCTGAGGCTGGAGCACATGATGGGTGCGTGGCTCCACAGGGTCCCCGAGTGACTGCCTCCCTCTATACTCAGCAGTCTTCTCAAGGTGTGGAGAAGGCAGAGGCAGGCTTGACCTGGACTTGGGGGTTCAAAGGTCAGATGCGAAAGACTTCAAAGCAAGGAAGGAGCAGAAGCGTTGGAAACCAAGAGGCTGAGATGATCAAGCCTGGATGAAGAAATGAGGGATCAAGGGACAGGTGGTGAAACAGCAAGGGTCAGGGGGTTGGAGTGAGAGAGCGGGCGGGCCGGCAGGCAGGCCAGGGCCCACACAGCACAAGCTGGGATGCAGTGTCCGCCCCAGACCTTGTATGTGTCACTGCACAGGCCCACGGATGTTAAGCCCCAGGGTCTGCGCTGCTCACCCTGCAAGTGGGGCAACGCTGGCTGGGTGTGGGGACGTAAAGGGCCGCCTCAGGAGTCTCTGCCAGCTGACCTGTCCCCTTCAGCCTCAGGTGGACACTTCCCATGAAGTGGCAAAGATGACGCGGAGACCCAGGACCAAGGCTCTTTGCTGTTATTTCCCGTAAAGGTCAGGACTAAGTGTCACTGGGCTGTCCACTCACATTTCTGCACCAATCACTATTCTGGGGATGAGGGGACACTTTGATTGGCCAGGCCAGGTTCCCGTGTCCATCCCTGAAACAAAGCTGAGGGAGGGCCAACCCATCTAAGCCATGTGATGCCCAGAGAGGGAAGGGTGATTCTCTACAGAAAATGAGAGTGAGGGAGGTCGGGAGGTAAGAAGGCTGCTGGGCAGGCATAATAATCAAGTCTACTGCTGTGGCCTCACCGACCTTCATGCGCCTTGGAGACTGACCCGCTACATCATCTTCTGCTGAAACAGAAGGAACCCCCGACTCTGCGGCCAGGCCCAGTTTCTTTGCACGCTGGACCTGCGGTCCAGGCCTGGAAAGGCATTTGCTCAATTTGTGATTTTGGACAAACTCCATCCTCCTTTAGGGCCTCCGTTTCCGCACCTGTAAAAAGAGAATGCTGGGTCAGATCAGATTTCTGAACTCGTCTTTAGCAGGAAAAGAAGGCAACAGCTCCGGTGGAAGAGGAGGCGGGGGACAAAAGCTTCCACTCACCGACAGAAACCATTCCCCAGTCTGGTGAGATCCAGTGTGTAAAATACACGCAGCACATCTGCCCGACTCTGCGTGAACGTGGGGGTTCAGAACCGGAAGGAAGCCTGAGCTATGAGCCCGACACTGACGCTAAAACGAGGAACAGCAGCGACGCGGTCTGCGCTTTCACAGTGCCTGCAGTCTAGTGGGAGAGACCAACACTGACCGGCAGTCATGCAAGTAACTGGAAAGCTAGACTCAGCAGTTACGATGGAGAAGTACGAGGAGACACGAGAGTCAGCAACTCTGCGGCAGGATTTGACTTCAGGGCTGCCTCAACCCGGACGCAAAAAAGCTCCCCTGAGCTCTGGGCAAGTCCCTCATTTCTCTGGACCTGAGTCCACTTATCTGTGGCATGGCAAAGTACCATCTGCTTCTAAGGACGTTAGCCTATCATCAGGGTTCCGTGTGGGCATTACCATACCACCTTCTGGTGCCGTCCGCGGCTCTCCAGCTGGTCCAGGTGGCCCGCTCTGGGCTTACACACCAGGCGGGTGTACCTGCTCTGGCACCACACCGTCACAAGCTTCCCAACTAAGGACTGAGCTTGTCATGGCTGCAGACTTTGTATTTAAGTCTGCATCGCAGTGCGCTGGAGTGTCTGGCTCAGAGCAGGTGCAAACCAATGTTTGTTGAACGAATGGGTGGATGGGAAGAGTACGCTGTTCCAGGCAGCGCTGACATTATCATGGAACGGACAGGACGCAGCCGCGGGATGACCGTCTAATCTGAGGGATGGGATCCATGCCTTAAGTCCTCAGCAGAAATTCCAACTGCTGATTACTTGCTGCGCGTTCTTGGGTGAGTTGCGGGGCCTCTTTTCGCCCGCATCTTCATCCGGACTAGGAATTACACGAAACGTCACCCACAGCCAACTTAATCTAAGTAAAGGGAGAGGTGGAGGCGAGGGGAAGCAGAGGAGGACAAGCCCCTGAGGAAGCTGAGCAGGGCCTGCCCGAAGACGGTGAGAGAGTGGCTGTCAGAAAACTGCTCAGCCGGCGCAGGTCGAAGCTTAAGTTCTAAACCTGTCTGTTCATCTCCAACTCCGAGGTCGAGCTTGAGCTCCGCAGAGCGGTATCGGTTCGAACGCGCTCACGGACCGGAAGGCGCGGTGAAGAGCGGGACGCGCAACCCTAGTGAGCTACAGCGCCGCCCCTCTAGTCCCTACCCAGGAAGGAAGCGCCGGCCGCGGGGGAAGCCAACCCCGCGACACCGCCGGAAGCTGGTGGGCGGGCCCTACCGGCAGCCGCGACGGGCGCAGCCAGGGGCCAATGGAGCGCGGAGGCGTTCCCGCCGCGGCCAATGGGACGCCGACCTAGGCGGGACCAACCGCCTGGTAACGGCCTCGTGGTAACAGGGTGCGCGCTGCCTGGGCTCTGCGGGCTCCGGGGCTCCGGTTGTCAGGATGAAGATCGAGGAGGTGAAGAGCACCACCAAGACTCAGCGTATCGCCTCCCACAGCCATGTGAAGGGGCTGGGGCTGGACGAGAGCGGCCTGGCCAAGCAAGCGGCCTCGGGACTCGTGGGCCAGGAGAACGCGCGTGAGGTGTGGCGGCGGGCGGCGGGCCGGGGGCGCTGAGGCGGGCCTGGGCGGGGCGGACCTGGGACCCGGCGGTCGGCGCGGCGCGGGAGTCCGCGGGGAGAAAACGGGCGAAAGCCTGCTCTCCCGCACCGTGCGTTTCGGACACAAACGTTTAAACCGCCAAACAGGAGTGTTAGACTTTGGGGATTGGTTCTGCGGTGTGTGGGGGGGGGGGGGGGGGTCTCTGCGGGCCCCAAATTGGGGTTTCTGGGAGCGCATTGGGAGGCTCTGGGATTTTAAAGCCGGAAAGTGACCAGCCTCGGCAGGTGACGGGTACCGAGTCCTTTTTGACCTTTCCAGTTAAAGCCCACATCTACTAAGTGATGATGGTGCCCAGTCCTCTCACCTACATTGTTGTCTCAGAACTATTCAGGCTCTTTTTTTTTTTTTTTTTTTTTCAACTGTTGTTTTTTTGTAGATGAAAAAATTCAGGGTGAGAGACCTGGCCACTCAGTCCACTGGCCGCTCAGTTTAGTAATAGCAACACTGGAGTTCGTGCCTGTGTGTTTCTGACTCCCGAGACAGTGCTCTCTGTGTAGTACGGTACCCCTCAGCCCATTGCCCGTGGACCTCTGCTGTGGCTCAGCAGCTGTGTAAGTCCCGGTTAAGACTCTTGCCCTCTAAGAAAGGGCCAAAGAGAAGCCTTCGTTTTGAATACCATCCTTCCAGAGGGGAAAATGTGACAGGATAAGGTGACTGAACTTTCTCTTTATCCAGCTTCAGCTGTCTTGAGAGGCTGTCCCTGCAAATAGCTGTTGAGTGATCTCCATGTGCTAAGCAGCCTTGTTTCCATTGTCATATTGCTCCCCTCCATCCTTATACTGTCCCTCCTCTACTTTTTTATGACACTTTTCTGACATACAACAAAATTGGAAGACTTGTGTACCTGTGTGCCCAGTTTCTACAAGTAACATTTTGCACGGTTGCTTTATCTCCTGTCTGCTCATTTATCCATCCAGCCGTCTGCCTTTGCATTTCAAACTCAGCTGCAGACATTAGTATACTTTACGGTAAATATGTTAGCATTTGTACCTCTGTAATGAATTCTGTTTTCGGATGAGAAAATTGTGTTTCACAGAGATTAGGTTATGGGTCTGAGATTACTCAGCTGGTGATTGGTAGAGCTAGGATTTAAAGCCAAGGCAACCTGACTCCAGAATGCATGCTGTTAACTCGGATGCCGTGTGCCTCCATATGAATATGAGCTTCCCAAGGATAGAGACCGGGTGGTGTTAAACCCAGAATCTGGCTTACTATAGGGACTCAGAATTTATGTACTGATTTATTAGTCATCCCACCTCTGCTGCCAGGTCCTTGTTTGAGTGGTCACATCACCAGCCTCCTTGATGTTCAATAGCCTCACCTGAAAAATGAGAGTTACAGTTTTTTAAAGGCCCTTCCAGTTCATACTTTTTAAATTTTGGAATCCACTGGAAGTGTCTCACTGTAGAGAAGGAGCCTAAATGGAAGAATATTAACGGGAGGAGGAAGTGTGTGAATAAGAGTACATAGACAAGGCTTGAAAAGTCTTCTACCTCTTTTGAATTGCCCAAAGAGTTCCAATGCTGAGGATTATGATATCAGAGGTTATTATGGAAAGACCACAGTGGCTCTTTTATCTTTTTAAAAATGCGACCTCTGAAGAATATCTTCTAGGCTGTGTAAGTGTACTGTGCTTTTCCAGCTGAGGCAGAAATGGAATAGAGCACATCCACATGCTTTCCTTGAACGTGTGTTTTTGAGGGGCTGTCTAAGTGTGAGAGCAAGATACATCTCCATAGTCCATGGGGAAAAGAGAGAGAAGAGTTAGATGTGTTCACAAGACGTTGTCAGCAAGGTACTGCCCAGGGAGAAAAGCTGTGACCTGCCTTGAGACAGATAGAATGCACCTTGCCAGAGAGTCATGCTTTAAATCAGTGTAAGAGATCTTGTGTTATGTAGTCTCAAGATACAGGTGTTCAGGGAGTGTGACTTTCTCAGCCTTGCTCCAAAAATATTCTAAAATGCATAAAATCAGTAACCCATTTATAGAATTTCTGTGTATGTACATACATATATGTCAGTATACAGTCGGCCCTTGAACAACATGGGTTTGAACTGCTTGAGTCCACCATATGCAGATTTCTTTGAATATATAAGCATTGGGACACTTGGCTGCTGTCACAGATATGGAGGGCTGACTGTGTAGTTATGTGCTGATTTTCGACTGTGTGGAGACCGTGCATCCCAGCTTCAAGGGTTCATGGGTCAGCTATATCTACATATAGATGTATGTGATTATATAGATATGTATATATATATACACAATGTATATGCTGTACAAAATGGCTTAATACTCAGAATATTTAAGATAAGCTAACAAATAGTTTAGTCTTGAGGATTTGAAAGGCATTTCTTGGCTCTTATGACGCCACAGATTAAAATCACATGCAGCGTTTGCTTGCAGCATTCCGGGGTAGTTAACTGATGGCCAACTAGCAGAACATGTCACTGCTTCTTAGGACTTAGTGGGTTAGTTTGAGAATCTGCTGAAAGCTGTGAACCTCTCCCTGGAAAACGCACACGTGCAGGTAGAAACACAGTTTTATTTCCAATTTCTAGAGGCCCCTGGAGTATATGCCGCAGCTCCCATTTCCATTCTCCATATAGCAGCCATCAAGACTCTTTAAAAACGAATCTTCAGAACATGACATGTAGCCTGAGACTTTTTCACTGGTTTCCCATTACATGCAGAATAAAATCCAAACTTGACTGTGGGCTGGAAGGTCCTCTTCTAAGTTCTGCCCCTCCTGCCTCCACGACCTCATCTTCCTTGCCTGCTTGTTTTCTGAACTCTGGTTCATGCAGCCTTTCTGTCCCTTGGGTGTGCCAGGCTCATTCCTGTATTTTGAGTTGCCGGGAACACTGACTTCTGCCCTGCCTGGAGTTTCATGTATCAAATACAGTGTCGAAGAGGCCTTCCGAGATCGCTCTGTGGAGTAACCTCTGCCCCCAGCCACTCGCCCCTTTGTCGCCCTTTCTTCATAGTGACTTTGTGTTTGTCTCCCCACGAGAACAGGAGCTCCGGGGCCCTCATGGCCTCCAGCACCTAGAGCAGCCCCTGTGGTGTCCTGGCATTCAGTGATGAGTCTGTGAATTGTGTGCACCAGAGACTGACTTTTTCCTCCTGTGAAGCATTTTAATATTGATTTACTGTTTCTTTCCATTGTGGTGTCTAGGCATGTGGTGTGATAGTAGAATTAATCAAAAGCAAGAAAATGGCTGGAAGAGCTGTCCTGTTGGCAGGACCTCCTGGAACTGGCAAGGTACTCATTTTCTCTCATTTTAAAAATCTGCCCAAGAGGTTGATTTTAATGTCTAAACCAAATTGAATTTGTGTCTTAACTAGTCTTTGTTTAGCTGAATTGGTTATATGTATGTTTTTAAAACTGATGTGCAGTAATACAGTTGAGTATCTAAAATCCATGCTTCTAAAATTCAAATTATCCTGGCTGACCTCCAGAGAAGAGAGAATGGAGTCCTCAGAGGGGTCTCATTGTCTGTAATTTGTCTTTTATCTCTTTCAAGTCTCCTTTGCTTTGGAAATATATTTCTGTTGGCCTAGGGCGTCATAAAATCTTGGGAATGACATCTTATTTGGGAGGGAAAGAAAATCGGTCAGCAGGCAATTTTCCAAATGCTGACTTGAAGCAACACTGTCCTAGCTGTGAGAGATGGCAGGAGAGGGGAAACCGAGTTTTGTCTTTTTATCTCCAAGGGCCTCATGGGCTCCCTGGGGCAGAGAGGGAACCATGGCAGCAGGAAGGTCTTCAGCTGAGCTGCAGGGCGTCGCCTGGCCATAGATGCGACTGGCGTTGCAGCAGAAGGTGGTGCTTCGGCTGGTATGGCTGCAGGAGTTGAGGCTTGACATTTGCCCTTGGA
This sequence comes from Bubalus bubalis, assembly GCF_019923935.1. Taxonomy (NCBI): domain Eukaryota; kingdom Metazoa; phylum Chordata; class Mammalia; order Artiodactyla; family Bovidae; genus Bubalus; species Bubalus bubalis. Next base: position 59,377,376 of record NC_059177.1, read on the forward strand.
GCTGGGAGAGGGTTTGGCTTTGCAGGAAATAAAAGGACCTTCTAGGCTGAGATGCCTAACAGCCTGTGGGATCTGTGAGGGGCTTGGCCAGGTGCTTGAAACACACCATCTGGGCCTGTTTGTTCTTTAAGAGGGCCGCTTGATGCTCCCCTCATAGCTCAGTTGGTCAAGAATCCACCTGCAATGCAGGAGACCCTGGTTCGATTCCTGGGTTGGGAAGATCCTCTGGAGAAGGGATAGGCTACCCACTCCAGTATTCTTGGGCTTCTCTTATGGTTCAGCTGGTAAAGAATCTGCCTGCAATGCCGGCGACCTGGATTCAATCCCTGGGTTGGGAAGATCCTCTGGAGAAGGGAAAGGCTACCCACTCCAGTATTCTGGCCTGGAGAATCCATGGACTATCTAGTCCATGAGGTCGCAAAGAGCTGGACACAGCTGAGCAACTCACTCACTTGATGCAGGAGAGGAGAAGCTTGGGAGTGAGTTTGTAAAGAAGGGGGTTCCACCCTGGTGCTGAGACCCCAGGCAGGTCCCTTAGCCTTTCTGAAGCAGTAGCACCGCCGTCCCTGTTGAAGAGTTATTAAACTGTAGTTGTAAGATGATGACTTTATCATTTTGAAGTCGTAAGATTGAATTGCCAGTATATCTTACGTTGAGTGTCTTAAAGTTGAGGAAAAAGTATTGTATTTGTGAACAAGTAAAGGGCTGTAAACGTGAACTTCCGTTTCCTTTCTGGTCATCACCGTGTGTTAGTTGCCCAGTCACGTCCGACTCCACGACCCCATGGACTGTAGCCCGCCAGGCTCCTGTGTCCATGAGATTTCCCAGGCAGGAACACTGGAGTGGTTGCCATTCCTTCTCTAGGTTCGTCACTGTATTTACCATTTATTTGCTTACTGTCCCTTTTCGTATCTTAGATGTTTGCTCTCTTTCCATTTTCTTCTTCCTAAACCGCATCATTAAGAAGTTCCTTCTAGAAGGAACTGGCAAAGTCAGGTTTGTGTTAATTGTATTGCCCTTGTTTTGAAAGATAGTTTTGTTGGATATGTAGTTCAGCTGACAGATGCTTTCTCTCAATGCTGTTTCTCTCATTGGTATTTCCTACCTTTTGGCTACTAGTGTTGCTTTTGAGAAGATTAATTTTGAGGATTTTGTCTTTTTCCTCTGGGTGTTTTTGGGATATTTTGGTTTTGGTGTTTCACTGTGCTATGTCAAAGAGTGGATTTATTTTCATTTATCTTGCTTGATATGGATCTGAGTATGTAACATATCTAATCAGTTCTGGGAACTGGCCAGCCTCTCTTTCTTCAGATGCTGCCTTTCTCTGGTCTCTTTCCTCTCCTGAAGTCCAGTGAGGTGGCACCCCCCTGCAGGGGTCCTCCGCCTGGACCACCTTTGCCCTCTGGGCCCTGTGGCACTGTCCTGAGACATTTCGATTGTTGCACTCGGTGGGGCAGCGGGTGCTGCTGGCCTCTGGTAGGTGGAGGCCGTGGGGCCCGCAGGGCGCCCTGCAGAGTGTGGAGCGGCCCCCACAGTGAGCTCTCCAGCCTGAAGCGCCCGCCCGGAGCCTCTCAGTTTGTCCTCGAGTCTTTAACCTATGTTTTCTGTTTCTTTGGCTCTGCTGCATTCTGGGGAGCTTCTTTAGACCTCTCTTCCAGTCTGCCTTGTAGCCTGTGAGAAAGCTACTCTTCAAGACAGTCCGTTGAATATTTTTCATTTTAAAAAATTTGAAATCTACAAAAGAGTGGAAAGAACAGTTTGATGAACCCCTCTGTACCCTACTCATAGGTAACTAATTTTAAATACTTTGTGACATTTGTGTTTTCTGTATTTTACCTCTAAACCGTTTGAAAGTAAGCGCCAGGACCTTCTTTGCCATGATACTGTTATCCACCCAAGAAGTGTACTGTTGCTAATAGTATTAGCTAATATTTAGTCCATAGTAAAATATCTGTAAGTCGTTTCAGTTTTTGGCTCTCTCGTTTTCTGTGCTGCTTTTTTTTTGTTTCATTTTGTTTTCATTTTTCATATTTCTTATTTGAATTATAATCACATACCTCACATTGCATTCACAATAGTTTCTTTAGTCTCTCTATCTGGAACAGTTATCCTTCCCTGCATTTTTTGGATTCCTTGTACAGTACTGACATTTTTGAAAAGCCCAGGACAGCTGTTTTGTAGAGTGTCCTACAGTGGTTGTCTGACTGTGTCTGAAACACTCAGCACTTTGGCAGAACACCGCATAGATGGTGGTATTGTGTCTGGAACCTGCATCGCAGCGGAAGGCTGACACCACGCCGTGTTCTCCTCCAAGGGGACTGGCTCGCTCTGAAACTCAGGCCTCTGGGAAGTGACACTGAGATGTTGGGAATATCCTTTACCCGATGGCTGTAGCATTCTTCAGTGGTCTTTGCCTTATCCGTTATCACACTGCTGGTTGCAAAATGGTGACTTTGTAAATCTCTTGTATCCTCGGTTAGTACATACGCGCTGTGCTGCGTTTAGTTGCTCACGTGTGTCCAGCTCTTCGCAACCCCATGGACTGTGGCCCGCCAGAGCCCTCTGTCTGTGGGATTCTCCAGGCAAGAGTACTGGAATGGGTTGCCATTAACCTCATTAATACATATATTCGCTTGCTTTTTTTCTTTTTCTTTTTACTTTTTTTTGTAATGAAGAAGCCTCTCCCTCCTCCTCTTATTTTTAAATTTTTTCATTTCTTCAAGATCTGGCTATTTTTGGTAGTCTCTTGTTTCTTGTTCATGAAACAATTTCTTATTCACTTTATATCCTGTGTCTGCTTGTGGAATTGTGTTTGATCAAATCTGAGCTTCCCTGATCTCCTGATTAGGGCCGAGAACTTCCTGAGAGGATTTGTGAGGGGCCCTGCTTGCTCCCACCCCAGGGCACGTGATGGGAATTTTGTGGCTTGGGTTTTCTGGCCGTCAGGCCGTGTAGAGTCCAATCCTGAATCTGTCTGAGAGCCTACTAGGGAGACCTCCTCAGCCAGAGCTGTGCTGAGACTGACGAGTTTGTCCCTGGCCCTTGGAGACTTTCTTTGTGGTCAGCTTGTCTACTGACACGTGTTCTTTGAAGCTTCTTTGTATCCATGGTTTCTGGCATCTATCAAACACAGGCCAGCTCCCCGGGCATGGTGGCTTTCCTCTCTGGATCTGGCTTGACTGTTTACTCACTCTGGATGTTCTGTAACCGGAAGGAGCGGCTGTGGCTTTCTCAGCCAGTTTGCTGGAGCCGTGGGTCCTTGGTGCTCTGGTAACATCGTACCGTTTTCCTTCAGGATTTACCAGAGGCTCTCGGCACCTGTGGGTTGTCCAGTGCCTCTCCACACGTTCAAGGCATGTGGTAACTCCTGCACCACTGTGTGCCCACGGGCCCCGAGGTTTAGGCAGCGTAACTGAGTGGCCGGCAGGAGTGCGGTGCTTGTTCAGAATGTGGCCGCTCCCCTCTTAAGGCTGCACGCTCATAATAATAGGGCTTTGTGTTTGGGTTTTAGAAAAAGGTGTTCATGTGAGATTGAAAATAAAGTTGACTGTTTAATCTTTTGGCAACAGCCTCTTTGTGCCACTTGCTTGGGGCGGTCATCAGCAGTGGTTCCTGGAGACGGGGTTTGCATGCTGGCCCTGATGCTTGCCAGCTGACTGTGAGTGAGTTGGGAATGTCTGACTTTCAGTTTCTAAGTCCATAAAATGTGAACTAGATCATCGAGTTCATAGGCTGGTTGGGAGCATTCAGCGGGATCTCTTGTGCAAGTCAGTCAGTCAGTCAGTTCAGCCACTCAGTTGTGTCTGACTCTCTTGACTCCATGGACTGCAGCATGCCAGGCTTCCCTGCCCATCACCAACTCCTGGACTCAATGGACTCAACATCCATTGAGTCAGTGATGCCATCCGACCATCTCATCCTCTATTGTCCCCTTCTCCTCCTGCCTTCAATCTTTCCCAGCATTAACGTCTTTTCCAGTGAGCCAGTTCTTTGCATCAGGTGGCCAGAGTATTAGAGCTTCAACTTCAGAATCAGTTCTTCCAATGAATAACCAGGACTGTTTTCCTTTAGGATTGACTGTTTTGATCTCCTTGCAGTTCAGGGGACTCTGAAGAGTCTTCTCCAACACCACAGTTCAAAAGCATCAATTCTTCTGCTCTCAGCTTTCTTTATAGTCCAACTCTCATATCCATACATGACTACTGGAAAAACCATAGCTTTGACTATAGAGACCTTTGTTGGGAAAGTAATGTCTCTGCCTTTTAATATGCTGACGATGCTTATCACAGCTTTTCTTCCAAGGAGCAAGTGTCTTTTAATTTCATGGCTGCAGTCACCATCTGCAGTGATTTTGGAGCCCAAGAAAATAAAGGCTCTCACTGTTTCCATTGTTTCCCCATCTATTTGCCATGAAGTGATGGGACAAGATGCCATGATCTTAGTTTTTTGAATGTTTGAATTTTAAGCCAGCTTTTTCACTCTCCTCTTTCATTTTCATCAAGAGGCTCTTCCGTTCCTCTTCACTTTCTGCCATAAGAGTGGTATCATCTGCATATCTGAGGTTATTGATAGGTCTTCTGGCAATCTTGATTCCAGCTTGTGCTTTATCCAGCCCAGCATTTCACATGATGTACCCTTCATAGAAATTAAATAAGCAGGGTGACAGTATACAGCCTTGACGTACTCCTTTCCCGATTTGGAACCAGTCCATTGTTCCATGTTTGGTTCTAACCGTTGCTTCTTGACCTGCACACAGATTTCTCAGGAAGCAGGTAAGGTGGTCTCGTGTTCCCATCTCTTTGAGAATTTTCCAGTTTGTTGTGATCCACACAGTCAAAAGCTTTAGCGTAGTCAATGAAGCAGATGTTTTCCTGGAACTCTCTTGCTTTTCTGCGATCCAGCGGATGTTGGCAGTCTGATCTGTGGTTCCTCTGCTTTTTCTGAATCCAGCTTAAACATCTGGACGTTCGCAGCTCACGTCACGCAGTCTTCGTGCAGGTCCCTCTGTCCTACATGGTAGGTGCAGATGCACAGTAGCTGCATCTCATGCCATCCTTCTGAGAGCCTTTAAACGGAAGCAACTGGACACCCCAAGGAATTTCTTAACCACACAGTTCTCATATGGTACAGGAACATATAGGTCATTTCTTCTGTATTTGGCTGCTGTGGGGTCTGCACTGCATCAGGTGTGGCACTGTCTGAGTTCACAACTGAGGGAGAGGCGTTGGGGCCTGTAGCATTGGGGGAAAAGAGAGAAGAGTGACTGGGAAGGTGAGCAGTTTGGAGAGAAGGTGGGCCTGGCTGGCCTACGGCTCTTCCCACAGAGTCCTGGTTGAGCATGCTGCTACCTTGCTGTCATGCTCTAGAGATGTTCCCTTCATACTCAGAATGCAGGAGAGCACAGCTCTAGAGATATCAGCCTCGGGGGCACAAACTCGGATGCCTGCTCACGTGGGCAGTAGGCTGAGGAAGCGCCCAGGAGCTAGTGCGAGCCTTGCTGGGGGCAGCTGCCTGGGTGTCCACTCTCAGCGCAGCCGTGTGGCCACTGGGGCCCGTTGTGGCCAGAGCTTCTTGCTTCTCAGAAGAAGCTAAATGACTGTATTTTTCTGTGAAATTTCCCTACATCCAAGCATGGACAACAGTTAAGTTGAAAAATACACCTGAGATTCTGCAGGCCAAAGTAGGAGCCGTCTGTGGGCAATCAGCTTGTTACCAGTGACTAACCCAGGAATTTGATTTGACTGATGAGAAAGTCAGGCACGTGGCTGGCCCATGTGCTTGGGGTCACACTGAAGATTAAACCATCAGCAGTGAACAGAAGAGGAATTAAAACTGTCTCAGAGATCCACGTCATTCTTTAGCAGCAAGCTTTTTGTCTTAGCCTGTGCACCTCGGGAGCTGACCTTACTGGGCTTTCGTGTCAGAGTTGAAGCAAGCTGAAAGCAGCATTAAGGCCTGGCTCTCCGTACGTGATGTTTGGTCACGTTCTGTTACGTCTTCGTCTGTTCAGCAGCTGTAGTTATTTTAGCGAAAGTCACTGTGTAGTTTCTATGGGCATGTTCAGGTGTGACTGCACCAACTCGTAGCCTCGGGATCCCAGCCTGGGTGTCATTCTGCCCGATTTGTGGGCCACTCCGCATAAAGTGGGCATTCGATCATTTGTTCCTTGATTACTGATTTCTGATGGGCTGTAGTTGATGGCTTCCTGAGTCTGTAAAGATAGAAAGCAGTATCTCAGAGACCCAGCAGAGCTGTTCTACTGCGACGTGGTCAGCACCGTGTTTCGACATTGAGGGAACAGTTTGGGAAGCCTCTGCTAATTCTGATGGGAACATGATCTCTGGAACCCTGCTGCCAGAGTTTGAGGCCCCACTCTGCCATTTTCTAGATTACGGTACCGGGGACGAGTTATTTAATCTGTGTCTCAGCTTCCTCATTTGTGAAATGGGGAGAGCAGTGGTGTCCAGCTCACAGGGCTAGCGGGAGGGGCGTGTGCAGCCTCGGGAGCTAGACCTGTTCTGGCCGAGTCTCCGTCGTGACGCCATTGTGATGCCAGGGACCGTCGGAGATGCCGCTCACATTAGAAGTTGTCCACAAGAGTCAGCAAATGTTTATTGTGAAACATGCAAACGGTATTACAACTAAAGGGACTAGAATTTCGGTTCCTAGTTAATAATGTCTGTTTGTAGCATATGTTCCTGAATCACTGTATTTCAAGCATGTGAAACAAGCGCATTTCTTTGCTTTCTGTGTAGACGGCTCTAGCTCTAGCTATTGCTCAGGAGCTGGGGAGTAAGGTCCCCTTCTGCCCGATGGTGGGGAGTGAAGTGTACTCCACGGAGATCAAGAAGACGGAAGTGCTGATGGAGAACTTCCGCAGGGCCATTGGTGAGTAGCCGCGCGCGCGCCGAGGCTTGTCCTCAGCTGCTCCTCCTGCGAAGCGCCTGTGGGGCTTGCTGCTGGCGCTGCTCTTTCGCGTTTGGCTCCATTAGTGTCATCTTTGCCAATGAAACACAACCCCAGCTTTTCTAGAACGTGCTTCAGCAACCAGCAGGCGTGGGCCCCAGCCCTGGTCTGGGGTTTCATCTGGCAGTGGATTCTCTTGGCAGCCTTCCTGTGCTTTCGGAGGTGACGGCCGCGGCAAAGGCTCTGGCCCTGAGCCCGCGGCTCTGTGCGCCGGGCTGTGGGGGCGCCGGGCCTGCGTGCCCGGCCGGTCAGTGAGCCGGGGCTGTGGGCTGTGGAGCCTTGAGGCGGTGGTGCCGACCTCGCGGGGCCTGGGGCTCCGGTACTGAAGGCTCGTAGTGTGTCAGGCCCTCTACTGACCGTGGCCTTTTCCTGCCCAGGAGGATGTGCTCTGCATTTTGCATCTGACAAAGCAGAGTCTCATGAAGTTAGATGACTTGCCTGCGGTGATCTACCTAGCAAGTAGCGCAGAACCATAGTCTGAGCCTACACCTGTCTGACCCTGGGGCCCGTGCTCTGACTCCATACAGCGAGCAGAAGGTGACTGCTCTTCCGAAATGTCCCTCATTCCAGCCAGGACTTCGGGGGCATTGTCCTGGCCCCATGCCTGCGGGTCTGGGTCTGGGGAAATCTTAGTCCCCCTCAGACCTGCGTCTCTCTCTACTGTTGGGTAACGGGTGATGAGCACTTGTCAGAGCGCCTGTGTCCTTGTCTAGTCCCTTTGGTTGTCAAAGCAAGGTAAGTATTCTCAAGAGGGACATTTACTAGAAAACGTCAAGGAAGTTTTCTTCAAAGTTTAAGAAAGAATGGGTTTGTCTAAGCCCAGAATTCTTTCCTCAAGAATCTAGCGTCTAGTTTAAGGGTGTGTTAAATAGGGCTTTTGCAAATCATGCTGAGTGAAAGAGAAGCAGCTGAGGAGTGGTTTGGGGTTCACAGGAACCCCTCTGGCTGGGATGGAGAGTGAGAGCAGAAGCAAGGAGCTGGTGAGGGGCCTGAGCGAGAGGAGGTAGGTTGTGGACCAGCCTGGTGGAGGTAGAAAGAAATGGCTGGCTTCTGGGTCCAGCTGGATGGTGGACCGATGAAATTTCCTGAACGATTAGATGTGGGGCTGGAAGAGAGAGGAAGTGCGGGTGCTCGCCGGGTGCTGCCGTTTGCGGTGGAGGGGAAGTGTGGGAAGGAGGGCCTTGAGTGTCGCTGCGGGCGCAGCGGACCCCGTCCCCCAGCGGCGCCCTGGTTCCCAGCCCGTGGCGGGGGCGCTCAGTGCTGCTTCTCCGAATGGGAGGAGGGGCGCTCTTGGAAGCGGGTGGAAGGAAGCAGAGGCTTCTGCTCTCAGTGCCGTGTCTGATTGATAGATGTCGTTTGGTTTACACAGTGTTTTAATAACTCTTGAATGAATTTCCAGTGTTTGGAAATTGGGATATGTCCTGTAAAATGAGAAAAGCTTTCATTCCTGCACAGCCATGGGGGTCCCAGCAAAGCAGGCTAAGTTCTGGATTTTGTCAAACTGCAAAATATTCTGACTGAAAATATTTTTTTACCCTGAAACACTGGATTTTTTATGTACCTATTTTAAATTGAAATATACACATCAGTTCAGTTCAGTTCAGTCACTCAGTCATGTCCAACTCTTCACGACCCCATGAATCGCAGCACACCAGGCCTCCCTGTCCATCACCATCTCCCGGAGTTCACTCAAACTCACGTCCATCGAGTCGGTGATGCCATCCAGCCATCTCATCCTCTGTTGTCCCCTTTTCCTCCTGCCCCCAATCCCTCCCAGCATCAGAGTCTTTTCCAATGAGTCAACTCTTCGCATGAGGTGGCCAAAGTACTGGAGTTTCCCCATGGAAAAGAAATACAAAAAAGCAAAATGGCTGTCTGGGGAGGCCTTACAAATAGCTGTGAAAAGAAGAGAAGCAAAAAGCAAAGGAGAAAAGGAAAGATATAAACATCTGAATGCAGAGTTTCAAAGAATAGCAAGGAGAGATAAGAAAGCCTTCCTCAGCGATCAATGCAAAGAAATACAGGAAAACAACAGAATGGGAAAGACTAGAGATTTCTTCAAGAAAATTAGAGATACCAAGGGAACATTTCATGCAAAGATGGGCTCAATCAAGGACAGAAATGGTATGGACCTAACAGAAGCCGAAGATATTAAGAAGAGGTGGCAAGAATACACAGAAGAACTGTACAAAAAAGATCTTCATGACCAAGATAACATATACATAGGAAAGTGTAAAAACACCTATTTTTAACAGTAATGAAGTAGATGCTCACACAGCCACCGTTCACGCAGGGTACAGAGCATCAGACTCATGCTCATGCTCTCCCAGGTGTAGCCCCTCGCCTCCCGCACGTCCCCACAGAGTGTGAGAGCCGTGGCAGCGGCTTCCGAGCATCGCAGCCCTGTACACCCATGTGTGTTGCGGGCAGTGTGGCTTAGTTTTGCCCCATTTATAAACTTTCTCCGGACAGAATTCACTTTAGGTGCTGTGTCTTGCTTCCTTACAGCTTTTATCTTTGTAAGGTCCAGTTCCTGTTATTACGTGTCATGCTCTCTCTGGAATAACAGTGGAAATGGCTCACAAGACCCTCTTTCTGGTTTAACTTCTTCCTGAGTACTTTTCAAGAATTTGAGGAACATGTGCCAGAGATTTTATTTAACTCAGTAGCCGATGAGATAAAAAGTAAGATGTTACAATCGGTTCCAGTTATCTGAGTACTTTTAAAATATATTTTTATTTATTTAGAAAATGATTTTCTGAAATTGGTAAAAGATGACAAAGCTCATCTTTACACGAATGCGTATGTCTGAATTGCTTTAAGTTAAATGCCTTAAAATTTGAGAAAAATGAAGATAAATTTCCTGAGCATCTGTCATTTTTGAGGTGAGGGGACAATGTGATTCTTTTGATGGCAGCAAGGTGAAGAGGAATTTCTTGATCCTGCCCCAGAATAGAAAGGCAGGCCATTGACTGCCTTCAAAAGGGAGCCCTGTGCGTCTTCCTCTGCCTTTGAGTTCCTGTGAAGTGGCAGAGGGGGTGGGGAGGAAGCAGTAAGCCGACCAGAAATAAAAAGCAAGGAGTCTGTGCTGCTTCCTTGACGTGATGAAGATCCCTGTCAGGGATTCAGAAACCTGAGCCAGCAGATGAAACCTGTGTCGTTCCCGACGTTGTTGCCAGAGAGCGCGCCAGCCCGGCCCCTTTCCTGGCTAACAGCCGGTCTCATTGTCTGTCCACTCGTCCCCTGCCTGCTTGTCAGCACAGAGCAACTTCTAAACAAATGCAGGGCTAGTGAGAGATGGGAATGCCTTTCTTCCCCACTCAGGAATCTCGTGTCACCGTTGTCTGCCAGGAAATAGAAGGAAGCCTTCCATTTGAAGGAGCTTGTCTCTGTGGGCTATAAGTTTTGATTTAAAAAAAAAATCAAAGTTAATTTTTAAAGTACAGAAATTTCCATGTTGTCACAATCTTCTGGTGCATTCATGTCGTTTGGAAAACTTTTGTCTTCATTCTTAGGAACTAGGCATTGGGTGCGGTAGAAAGGAAGTGCAGCCTCTCCTTTGGGGCTACCCTAAGACTTCCATTTGTAGTCGGTCAGGTGGAGTGAAGGAGAGTAAAACTGTTCCTTAACCCTAATATCTGAGTCTTTGTCCTGATTGGGTTTCTGGGCAAAGAAGGAAACCAAGCCAGTGATAATGGCTGGGTTTGAGAGTGGGCAGTGACCGAGAGTCTGCGACACCACAGGCCCGCGGTGTGGACAGAGAAGGTCAGGACAGAGAAGCTGATGGTGAGGCACCCAGCCACCACAGGGCTTCCCGCCTCACCAGCTGATGTCTCCACGCCGTGAGCAGAGCAGAGTCCTCGGTTCATTCTGTAGATGAGCGTCTCAGCTGGGCTTGTATGTCGTGATCATCTGGGGAGCTTTAACCTCACAGTGATGACAGGGCCCGCCCCCCGAAATCCGGAGTGCAGTCAGGGGGGATCAGTGAGTCTGCAGGCTGGGCATGTGACTGGACACAGCAGAGATCTGGAGCTGTCCCCTCAGCTTCAGCTGGCAGTGTTCTTCCTGGGCCTGGTCCTGCTGCTGTTATTTACTTGAAGTGAAGTCAAAGTCGCTCAGTTGTGTACAACTCTTCTCGACTCCATGGACCGTATAGTCCATGGAATTCTCCAGGTCAGAATACTGGAGTGGGGAGCCTCTTCCTTCTCCAGGGAGTCTTCCCGACCCAGGGATCCAACCCAGGCTTCCCGCATTGCAGGGAGGTTCTTTACCAACCGAGTCACAAGGGAAGCCCCAGTGTTTACTTGGACTATTTTTTTAATTTATTTTTAAAGTGACTTGGTAGTCTGGTGCATACATACAGAAGAGTGCACGGAACATTGGTGTGTGTCTTGGTGGGTCATTTTAAGTTGAAAAACCATGAAACCAGCTCCCAGTCAAGAGAGAGATGATCGCCAGTGCCCCAGAGTATCCGCATATGGGCAGCTCTCCTTCCGCTTCTGAGAGTCATCCCTGTTGCTGCGAGTAGCCACGATCGTTTTTCATTGCTGCATGATATTTGTTTGTATGGATACATCACAGTGCAGGCGGCTCTTCTGCGGCGGGCAGACGTGGAGAAGCATTGCCCGTGTTTGGCGAGTAAGAGTGACGTTGCGTGACCACTGCTGGCTGTGTCCCTGCGTGCACACGTGCACCGCAGCCTTGAGAGTATAACCTTGGAGCTGAATTGGAGGGTCACAGATATTCATGTGTCCAACTTGAGGAGGTAATAAACACCACATTACTTCTAAACCAGCTCACACTCCCGCCAGCAGTGTCCTGCATCCTTACCAACTCTTGGTGTTGCCCGTCTTTCTAATTTTAGTGATTCTGGAGGTTGTAAAGTAGTATTTCATTGTTGTTTCTTTTATTAAAATTTTTATTTTGGAAAGTATCAAGTAGCCAAGAAAAGTAGTCAAGTGGTAGGAAGGCTCCCCGTAGCCCCATCTGATTGCAGACCTGCTTTCTGACCTATAATATTTGTGTGAATCTCTGGAAAATAAGGACTTAAAAATGCCATTTTCGCCCCTAGGGGAAATTAACAGTAAGTTCTTAAGTACCAGCACGTGTGTAGTTCATGTTGAAATCCCGGGTTGTCCCGTAAGCGTCATAATGCTCTCTTTTATGGTGGTGCTGTGCGGTCAGGATGCAGGTAAAGGCCTGTATGGTAGATGAGTGGCACGCATCTCCGTTTGAGTCTGTGTTTCCCTTAGGTTTCTGTTTTTACTTTTGGGCAAAGTATAAGCTGGATAGAGATGGGGAGGCCATACTCCAGGGCTGGCAGAACGGGAGTGAGTCTGTAGGCACATGTTGACTGGAAGGGGAAGGACGGGGCAGGTTCCATGGGAAACGCTGTCAGCGAGTCGGCTCTGTAGCGTGGTCGGAGGAGAGGGGTCCCGGAGACTCGGATCCAGTCCTGCGTTCCCTGGAGAGGGACGGGCCCTTCACCTCAGCCCTGGGGCTGCGTCTGTGCAGTGCTTCCCTCCCCCGGACTGTGTGAGCGAGGCTGACTCGTTGGTTCTTATAACGTGGAGGTTTTATGGCTAAAAAGACTGTTGGAAAAGTGGGAGGGTGTCGAGTCTCTCACCAGGGTTTCTTCTGTCATCTCTCTTCAGGGCTTCGGATAAAGGAGACCAAGGAGGTGTACGAAGGAGAGGTCACGGAGCTCACCCCGTGTGAGACGGAGAATCCCATGGGGGGCTACGGCAAGACCATCAGCCACGTGATCATTGGGCTCAAGACGGCCAAGGGGACCAAGCAGCTGAAGGTGAGCACGTGCCTGTGGGCACTGCTCTGCTGAGGCGCCTCCCTGTGTGAGCGCGTCTGTGCAGGGCCGCAGACGGCACCTGTGGGCAGGGCTGGCACGCGGACGACTCAGTGAGGACGGGTCCGGCTTGTTGGCGCCGAGGAGATCGTGTGTGTCAGGACTGAGCTGCCTGGTGCCACCCTGCGTCCCTCCAGGGGACCGCGTGTCTCGGGCCTGGCCGCTGACGGTTGGTTCCATTGCTGGCGCTCACAGGAGAAGCAGCACTGAGCCATCTGGTGAGGGCTGAGGAGCCGTGGCGGCGCCGCCTCGAGGGGCCTGGTGCGGAGTCCCGGCTGCAGGCCCTTTTGTGTGTTGGGACCTTGAAACCGTGATGGCTTCACTGGTCACTTCTGCTTCGGCCCAGGGCTCTGTGGAGGGTGTGGCAGTGGCAGTGGAGAAGGTCCTGGGTGAACCTCCCGCCCCTGTCCTGTAAGCCTTGAGGAGAGTGTAGTATAAGACAATGACTGGGTTTGAAAGTGGGAAGTGACTGAGAGTGTGTGACACCACAGGCCAGTGGGAAGTGGCAGCTGCTGATGTTGTGAAATGGAACAATCTGACTGTGGCTCTGCCTTATTAATAATAAGGAATAGCCTCTTCTTCACGGCACTTATTCACTGTATGTGTCAAGCCCTGGGCTGAGTGCATCAAGAAATCTGTGTGTGTGTGATTTCCCTTATTTTATAGATAAAGAGCTCTGAGGCACACAAGGAGGCTAAGCATTTATCCTAGGATCGCACAGCTAGTCAGTGGTGGGGCAGATTCTCCGAGTCCCACTGACTGCTGTCTGTGCTGTAGCTCGCTGTGGGACCTTTGGGCGTCAGCTGAGCTCTCTGGGGCTCCATCTCCCTATCTGTAGACTGCAGGAGGTTGACCATATAATGTCTCCATCTTTGCCTTCCTCTGCGATTTTATCGTTCTTTGATTTTGTAAGGTGGTGTCTTGGTCACTGCTTTATGGAGATCATAAAAACGTCGCCTCTCCAAAGCACCATTCTTCTTTGTCCTAACAGGGTTTCCATCTCAGGAGCTTGCCTCTGCAAGTATCTCTCTTAAACCTCCCCCTCGTCTCTCCCATTCTGTATTAATTACATTTCTTAGCAGGATCTGCCACCTTTCCAGTAATTACATCTTTAGTCAATTCATTTGGGAAATTAACTGATACAAAAATGCTTGATGCCAAAAAAAGAAAAAAAGAACGTGTACTATCGAATGTAGGATAGATAACATAAGGTATACAGTTTAAATTTCAGTTATCCATAAAGCTGTTTGGCACAATTTCTGTAAGAAAATAACAAGAGGATGAATGTTTTGCTTTCAAAACGAAAACTTCCTGCCACATTGAGCATCTGCGCAGGCTGTTTGGAGACACGATGTTTCAGGGCGAAGGACAGGCCTCTACCTTTGTGGAGTGCCGCCCTTGTCCCAGCCCCACGTTCGGGGCCCGCCACACACCAGCCTCAGCCAGGCAGTGGTCCAGGAGGGTGGAGCCCTGGGCTCCTGTGGTTACTGTTTGTAACAACTTCCTCGAGGTCTCATTTTAAGTAAAATTCACCCCTTTTAAGTGCGCGACTCCCGGGCTTTTAATCGGTTTACAGAGCGGTGTAGCATTCGGCACAATCCAATTTTAGGACATTTTCGTTGCCCCAGAAAGAAACCTCTGCCTATCTGCAGTAACTTCCCATCCCACCCCCAGGCCCTGGCAGCCTCTAGTCCACTTTGTCTATCTTTGCCTTTTCTGAACACTTCATAAAAATAGGATCACACAACATGTGTGCTTTTATGTATGGCTTTTCCTACTGAGTCCTGGTAAGTTTTTATTCTCGTTTTGTTTGAGAGTTGAGAGTAACAGCTCCCCTTGAAGTTTAACAGACAGAAACGTTTCTAAATAACGACTCCTTACAAAGGATGCTCTCCCAGAATATCGATCGCCCAGGTGGCCCGAGTCTGGACGATCTGGAGAAGGCAGCTTTTCCCGGACGTGCTGCTTTGCCTTCTGGAGATAGAAGCAGTTGGGCCCAAGGAGCAGACACTGGGATTTGAGTCCACTGGCTTCAGAGAGATCCTGGTTTTATGTTTCCTTTGAATGAATCGCATCTGTGATGTGATTACGCCTGGGTGCTGTCATGTGGGTGAAGAAAGTGAAGCTCAGAGAGCCTTGTCTAAACCACAGGCCTGCTGAAGGGCAGTCGTGGAGAGGAAGCAGGTTCTGTCCCTGCCTCTGGTGCAGAAACTGCCACCCCTGCCCGAGGTGGGGAGGGCCAGGGATTGCCGCAGGGAGAGCAGTCTCAAAAGGGGGTGTTAGGGCCTTGGGCCCCACCTGTAAGTGGTTAGAGCTGTGTTTGCCAGTTTGCAGCCTTGGAGTAAAAGGAAGGAGGAGCTTGGGTCTCCCTTCGTGCCCCTCTCCCGCCTGCTCTCTGGGGCACGCAGGCTCTAGAGCCGCCTCACACGTCCTCGCACGCACGCTCCTCCTCCGTGCGGTCGCTGCCCGCGTCACACGCCCTCGCACGCACGCACGCTCCTCCGTGCGGTCGCCGCCTTGGCTCGTGCGGGAGGCGCCTGACAGTGTGTCAGAATAGACTTGTCTGTTATAGTTCCCTGGCTTACGTTTTTTCTCTTTTTAAGCTGGACCCCAGCATTTTTGAAAGTTTGCAGAAAGAGCGAGTAGAAGCTGGAGATGTGATTTACATCGAAGCCAACAGTGGGGCCGTGAAGGTAACACTGCAAGGAGACCCGGGGCGGGGCGGGGCCTTCTCTCTTCGTGGGGCCCGGGGTCGCGGGGAGGGGCGCTGGGCCTGCTGCCCCTTAGGTTTAGACAAGTTTGCCTTCCCTGTATCTGCATTCTGTAACCTTCTCGTGATGAAAACAGACAGTCTGTTAGAAAAATACTAAAACCTGTTTGGAAGGGGAGAACAGTGAGGAGGTGAAATAGCGGTAGTCATTTCCAAATTGAAATGTGCAGGGTATTTAATCTTCCTTTTATCTCTTTGGTATTTTCTTCCCAAGATATATGCATGTGGAAAGGAATGCTGCATTAGTATCTGATTTCCAGGGTCCTGTACAGAGTTCCTCACTGTTTAATGGATGAGCATAATACTTCATATCGTGCACTAAATCACCCACCTACAAAAGAGTCTGAGCAGCCCCTCCGTCTCCAGTTAATCTACTGGATTTGCCCTTTATCGGGAATTGCATGCAGTTAAAACAAGGGGGAGATTCTGGGAGAAAGTGTCGGGTGTCCTCAGCTGGGTTTTTGGAGCCCGGCGATGAGCAGATAGCGCCTTCTCGGCAGCAGGGGACCAGGCCACGTTTGGAGTTTGTCAAGGCGGCTGTTGGCCACGGTTGGGACTGGAGACCTTTATCTCGCTGAGTGGCGTGGGGACTTGGCAGTGGACCTCTCCAGGCACTCAGGCTTCTCTCTGTCTCTGTAGAGGCAGGGCAGGTGTGACACGTATGCCACAGAATTTGACCTTGAAGCCGAAGAGTACGTTCCCCTGCCCAAGGGGGATGTGCACAAGAAGAAGGAGATCATCCAGGACGTCACCTTGCATGACTTGGATGTGGCCAACGCGCGCCCCCAGGTACTGCCCACTGGCTCCTGCTGGGCCGCTGGCCGCAGGCCCTGCCAGCACGGGTCCTTTTGTGCGCTGGGTGCTCCTGGATAAGCTGTCAGTCTTGCCGCTTCTGAGGGCAGACAGTCCTTTTCTGTCTGTAATGTTCAGCAATTAACATTGCCAAGAGCGACGAGGGGCTCCTTTGTTGCAGTTCAGATGCTCTAGTCACAGATGGCTTCCTGCACACTGCTCCTCCTCCCGCCAGCCTCCGGCCTGAGCTGCCAGCTTCTCCCCGGCTCCCCCCAGCACTGGCTTGGGCCTGGCATGCTCTGGGTGTGAGTGGTGGGGGCAGGAGTGTTCTTTGCGCCCTTTGCAGGATGTCAGAGAGCCTCACAGAGCGGTCTTCCCCCTGCCTAGCAGAACCCCCAGTTTTATAGCTTTGAGCTGGAGCTGCCCCTGCTCCTCATGTGAGTAAAAGATGGATGCTTGTGTCCTGACTAATAAAACGTGGGGAAGCGCGGGATGACTTTCTGCCATCTCTGGGGAACGTGCGCTTCAGAGGACGACTCTTTCCCCGCTGGTGGTCTTTGGGTCTGGTTTCCTGTTCGTCCTAAAAGAGGCTATTCCCGCTAGCAAGGGAACAGGCTTTCTAACCTGAAATCTGACCCGTGGGTGTTTTGTCCCTTGGAGCCTTGGCCAAGAAATGGCTGAAGAACCTCCGCTCGGTCTGTGCAGTGGCTGTCCCGGACCAGCCTGTGAGAGCCACTCGCCCGAGCCGGCTCAGGGGCCGTGTTCTCCTACACTGATTGGCTCGGCTAATGGTCACTTTGAGTCTTCGGGTTTTCTATGATTTAGGGCTCTCTGATTTTCTCTTTGCTCCTCTGAGAAGAGGGCATTCTATTTCCTACCTGGCGGGGCTGCTCTGGGGCCAGATGTCCTCAGTGGTCAGGAAGCTTCGCCACCTTTCACTGCTGTGCGTTCAGGGACCACCCGTGTGCCTGGTAGGGCCTGGCAGCCCCAGGTGGCCATGGAGAGCTGGCTTCTGGCCGCCTGCACGGAGGCGCTGGCAGCTGGAGAGCCTGCCGGGGGCGGCCTGCTGCACCGTCAGGCTCCAGGCCCAGAGCAGCTCTGGTCGCTAGGCCTGGTGAGAGGACGCAGGCCCAGAGTCGGTGCCGCCCCACGGGGCTGGGGCAGCGGGACGGCCTTGGAGCTTCCTGGGAAGCAGGATGTGATTCCCGGCAGGTGGGCTCGAAGTGAGTCCTGGAGAGTCAGGTGCCCAGGGAAGGGTTGGCAGTCCTGTGGAGTCCGGCAGGCATTCGGGACCGGGAAGAGACATGGCTGGGATGGGGGTTTTGCTAGATTCTGGCAGGATCGGGGAGCCTCTTAAAAGTCCTGTGTTGAGAAGCTCCTCAAGTTCCCAGAGCAGGTGCCAGGGGTCTCTGCTTCTCAGGACCCTTATTGAGTTGATCAGTTGATGAGGGCCCCGGGGGGAGGTGGTGATGAGGTGTTTGCAGCTGCCTTAGGAAGCGAGACTGACTCCTGAGCCTTCTCTTGTGCAGGGGGGACAAGACATCCTGTCTATGATGGGCCAGCTCATGAAGCCCAAGAAGACGGAGATCACAGGTGAGACGAGACGCAGTGCTGGGGGCCGGAGCCTGGCGGTGCGTGGGATCCTGCCCCTCCTGACAGCGGGGGCTGCGCTGGATCCTCATGCGCATCCCGAGAGGGAGACAGGCGGTCACGGGCGCGTCCCGCCAGCAGCATACTGCCTGCTCGCCTTGGTGGCTCCTGCCTGCCTCCCCGGGTGAGGCTGCAGGCTGCCTGCCCCTTTTGGGCCTCTGATTTACTTGCTCCTCTTGCCAACTGTATGCTCCTCTTTTTTCGAATTACCACAGATAGCTTGGTTACTTGAAAACTGTCAACGTTAAAGCTGTTTTCTTGCAAATTTCAGCCAGTGGCACGATGTGAACCCCCAGAGCAGTGTCCTTACTGTAGCATGGTCTCTCCAGCCCCGCCTCTTAGCTGTGGTGGAAGGTGTTGGGTGTGTGGGCTGCTCCCCCCTGCTGATGGTGCAAGTGCTGGTTTGGAGAATGAAAACCATGACCTTGGACAGTTATTCAGCTTTTGAGATGCTCGTCCCTCTTCAAGCTCTGAGATGGGACCTCTCCTCAGACCTTGTCATTCTTCACAGGTTTTCCTCCAGAGAGGATTCTGAACGCACCCTATTCCTTCTAGGCGCTTGATTGAAAGTTAATTAACCGAAGCTTTGTCACACAGGCCACGAGAAAGGGTCATTTACTCAGTGTAGCACAGGGGAATTTGCATATGAAAACTGCCCATCTTCCAGGAGGGTGTGAGATAATAAGGCCCGGTGGGGAGTGTGACAGACCAGACCAGGGGTGTGCGCCCTGGTGAAGACAAGCGTGTACAAACTTAACACACCTTCGGGGGAGCGTGCCAGGGTTCTGGCTTTTAGGCAACGTTAGCGCTATTTTCAGATGAGACTGAAGCCTGGAGTGGGGTTGTAGCCTGATGGTGGGGTCACACAGCTCACACTCAAGCCCAGCTCTAAACTTGGGCTTGGGTGGGATTCGGAGGGAGTGAAGAGAAAGGCGATCGCCTCCCCACGGCACTGACCCTGCCCGTCACCCTCATCCACTCCTAGATAAACTCCGGGGGGAGATCAACAAGGTGGTGAACAAGTACATTGACCAGGGCGTGGCCGAGCTGGTCCCGGGCGTGCTGTTCGTGGACGAGGTCCACATGCTGGACATCGAGTGCTTCACCTACCTGCACCGCGCGCTCGAGTCCTCCATCGCCCCCATCGTCATCTTCGCGTCCAACCGAGGCAACTGCGTCATCAGGTACCTGCCCCCCCGCCCCCAGGCTCCTCGGTGTCTCCAGGGTCACGTCACCCCGTCGCGCCGCCCGTCGAGGTGGGGAGGAGGGCGCCCTGTTCATCCTGAGGGAAACGCTCGGAGTAGCTTGATTTCACTCGAGCAGTCACCCTGTTTCTGCATGTGAGGGCTTCCTCGTGGTAACTGGGGTTCCCATGGGTGTGACTTGGTCATCTGGTTGGAGTGGGCAAAGGAAAGGTCGGGTGGGCCAGCCCTCAGCCACACGGCTGTGTTGACTTCCGTCCCACGTGAGCTCCCCAAGGTGTGTGTTGTGAGTTCACTTTTCAGATGAGGAACCAGAATGACAGCATCGTGTGCCCCTGGCCACAGATAGGACGAGAACCCTGGCCTCTGACAGTGAATCCTGTCCTTTCTTTCTGGCCCAAACCTTTTCTTGGGGCCACAGTGGTACCTCCCTCCCAATCCCCAAGGCCCACCTTCAAGAAGGGAGCCCAGGGGCGTTCCTGGTGGTCCAGTGGTTAAAATCTGCCTTGCAGCGCAAAGGACATGGGCTCTTTCCGTGGTCCAGCAAGATCCCATGTGCTGCAGGACAGCAGAACCTGTGCAGCGTGGCTACTGACGTGCCCAAGGGCACATGCTCTTCAACAGGGGAAGCCACCGCAGTGAGAGCTGGAGAGCAGCCCCCACTCAGCGCAACTAGAGAAAGCCCACACGCAGCAACAAAACCCAGCTCAGCCAAAAACAAGGGAGAGCTTTAGAAAAGGAAGGGCGCCCAGAGGCCTCACCCCTCCAGCGCCCGAGCGAGCGCCGGTGTGCCCAGCCGTTGGCTGCCGTGTTCTGCACGCCCTGCGTGTCGGGCCTGCTCCCGGCAGTGCTGGGGCACCACGGGGTGGGGCAGGGCCTCTGCAAGCCCGCCACACGGTGGTGAGGGCGGCAGGGCCCGGAGACTGCGTGCTCCTGGCCCAGGGGGGGCGGGAATCTGAAGAGAGACCCCAAGACCATCAATGTCTCAGCACAGAGCTGCAGCCAAAGCGAGTGAGGAGCCTAGGCCAATGCGCACCCTAGACCCGCCTCTGCAGAGGAGCTCTGTCTCCGCTGAGCTTGTACGGCGGCCGTGCTGTTGGCTCTGGGGCAGCCCCCGCTCAGGTGGCCATTCTCGCCCAGGATGAGGATCTGTGTGCACGCTGCCCATGCAGCGCCGGCATCGTGCGGCCCCTCTGAATCCCTGTCGTGCTGTCTTGTTAAGAGCACTGCTCACCACCGTCACAGCTGTCTTCTGGTCTTGAAGGGAAGGCAGCTTGGACCAGGTCCAGGCCAGCCAGGGCCTGGCCACCTGGGCAGCACCTGGAAACGACGCCTGGCCTGGTGTCTGGTGTCGGCCACGCAGACCCTGTGTATGTTTTCTGGACTTTGCTCCGGTGGGGCCTGGCTTCAATGTGACTGCGGGCAGACAGGCCCAGCCTGGACAGATGGCGCCCCCGCCGAGGGAGCCCCGCGGCCGGAGCCGACCCGGCCGAGAGCTGGGCCGAGAGCGCTCAGGACCAGAGTCCTCTTCGTCTCATGCCATCTAGGGAAAAAGAGGCACGGGAGGGTGGCCCTGACCTCAGAACCCGCCCAGTGGGGCCTGGGGAGCTTGGCCTCAGCCCCACCCAGAAGCATGTGTGTTCCAGAAACCATTTTCTCTAATACGTTGTCTGAAAGAAACTTTGTACCTAAGAGTCAGAGCTTGAATACATTTCCACAGTCTTTGGTCTTTAATTCCTGAGAAGTGCTTAGTATTTTTTAAGCAGAGGGTTTTTTGTTTTTTTTTTTTTTTCTGTTTAAATTTTTAGTTTTATGGACTCAAAACCAAAAGAAAAAATTTTAACACATATTGATAAATTCTGTTCCTTTGTGGTTTTTTCCCTAATCTTTTTTTCTCTAGAGTTTTTATATTTACTATCTCTGGAATGAAGATAATTTATCATGAGTGTGGTAAAATTGGGGATATTTTAGGATGGCGAATTGAGGTCTTTTAAACTTTTCCCAGGAGAATCTCTAAATAGGTTTTAAAAAGAGAAACATATAGCCTAAACAGAATTAAATAACTGAAAATTAAATGTAGTTTTTAAAGGTTATTTTGTTTAATATGACAATTACAGGTATACCAAGTACTAAGATTTTAATCATGATAGAATTTTATCTTTATAATTCTTTATTATTATTTTTAGAAATATTTGTTGGTGAAAAAGATTTATTTTTTTTCTAATGGTGTCTTAATGTTTTGTATTTGCTACTAGTCTGCTTCCTTTTTTGTTTGAAAAGGTCTTAATTATTTTTATGTATTAGATTTAACAATTTCTTCTTTGTGGTAAAATGCACATAACATAGTGCCGTTCTAGTTATTTTGTTGGGGAGGGAATTGGGGGCCTGCTGCTGTGCCTTCCAGACGTGCAGGCAGGAGCCCCGGCTCGGCCCACTGGGCTTCCAGACGCGGCTGAAGCCTGGCACGTGTGCCACACGTTTCTGCCCGGCACACAGCCCATTGGAAGCTGGTGCTGTTCAACCCGGTGGGGTGGCCATTCACTGGTTTGGCTAAGGATTCGAGAGAGAGACAGGCAAAGGATATGATTGGACAGTTCCCAAAAGAAATAAAATAACTAAGGAACCTAAGGGAAGGCATTCACATGATCCATTAATAGTCAAGGAAAGGCAAATTGAGATGAGGCGTCAGGCCTTCCTTTCCTGGACCTGCAAGCAGCACGCTGTTAGGCTGCTCCGTGCTGGCTGCAGGGTAGCGGGGCCCGATCGCTCCTGCGGCTGCAAAAATGAACGCAGGCCTCCGTTCACCCATTCATGTTTAGGGAGATATTCAGGGCTGTGTCGGCTCTGTGGGAGATGCTGAGGAAATGCTGACGGCAGTGTGCCTGAAACACCGTTAATTACGGCAGCAGCGCCAGGGGCCACCACGCGAGTGCCCAGTGGTGTGGGCCCAGCGAGACTCGCCATGGGCCGTTAATACTGAAACAACAGGGACAGAAGCCACCCAAACGGATTTGCACACTTCGGGTAACATGAGAGGGCGTGGCAGGTGCCGGTACGAACAGTCTCGATGTGATTCCAGTTGGCTTTTCTCCTCCTCCCCCAGTTTCCTGTGGTGTTGATATTTGCAAAAACAATGACGTGGTTTCTAATGGCACCTGAGTTAGTCTGTGTCCTCTGCAGTCCTGCTTCTGACTCTCAGGACGAGAACTAGCTGCTCTGTTATCACCGGGGCCTCAGCCATGTTTCCACTGTCCAGAGAGGCCTGAGTGACGTGGAACTTGTTGGCCTTGCAGGGGCACGGAGGACATCACCTCTCCTCACGGCATCCCTCTCGACCTTCTGGACCGAGTGATGATCATCCGGACCATGCTGTACACCCCACAGGAGATGAAACAGGTGGGCAGCCCCACCCCCTTCTCCCCTTGCTCGCCCTCTGGGTCCCTGACACCGAGCAGGACGGCGCCCGTAAGTGGCCCTGGCCCCCCACTGCCCCCCACAGAGCTGCCGGCCGCGGGCATGTCTCTGTGCTCCCAAGCCTTGGCCCACCTGAATGATGTGCGAGCCAACAGGGCATTGCCTCCAGTGTCCCAGAGGCTCAGCTGCCGGGAGTCCTGGCAGTCCTCTCTTCTACTCCATCCCACCTGGTAACCTTCGGACACGGACAGTGGGAAAACCAACAGGAGGACCGCCAGTAAGGTCCCAGCTCTGAGAGAGGCGGCAGAGCCCACTCAGTGATGGGCCCGCCCAGGCGCCGGCCCACCGGAGCCCACAGCAGCCTGGCTCCCGCAGGCAGAGCCCAGGTCCCAGCAGAGGACGTGTGGGTGTGGGTCGTGGAGTGAGGCTCACAGGAAAGGCGCGCGGGGAGCGCTGAGCTCAGGGCCCGCACGGCGGCTCCGCCTGTGCTGAATCAGGAGAGGTGACGGCCACGGGACTGGCCTCGTCCCCAGGGCGCAGCCCCAGCTCTCCATGCAGAGACGGAGCCGCGGCCACATGCCCGCAGCCTTGGCAGCCCCGTCCCTCTGGCCTTCCGAGCCATCCTCTCCCCCTGTGCTGGCTGAGCCCTGCGTGGCGATTCCAGGACACAAAGCCGGCCGTGCAGTGCGGGGCCCAGCCATCTGCTGTGCCCACCCTGACCCCAGACAGTCTTGCTGGGGCATAGGTCTCTCACTGTGGGTCAGTGTATGGCCACGGCTGGGGACCTGGAGTGGCCCAGGGCCGCACTGACATCCGGGGGACTCTGCCAGACCCTCTCCTCCAGAGCACTCAGATGGGGTACTGAGTCGTTCGATCCCGTCGCTCGAGGTAGGGCGGACAGTTACTACTGGTGTTCTTAAAGAGCGGGTGCTGAGATGTAGACTGGTTAGCTTGCCCAGGTTCACACGGCCCATCTGTGGCAGGACTGGGTCTGGGACCCAGGCTGTCTCATCCTGAAGCCCCTTACCTGAAGTCTGTGCCACCAGCCTCCTCCCCATAAGAAGTGTCCCATCTGGAGGGAGTCTCTGTGGCAGTTGGCCAGCAGGCCGCTCCTTTCGGAGCTCAGAGGGTCTCTCCTGGACCCTGCGCAGCAGCCCCCCCCGCCTGCCTGTGGCCTGTCTGGCCTGGCCCTGCGTGTCTTGTGGACCAGCGCCCAGGAGGCCCGTGATGTGTAGAGCCAGAGCTCTCCCTGTGTGATCACACGGATCGCACCCCGGTGGTTGTGGTTGACGGCAGCAGCTGGGTGGGAGATGGGGTCCACGGCTGGAGGCCTTGTCCCCACATGAGAGTCTCTTGGTCTTGGATGAATGCTGGGTCGAAGCCAAGGCTTTCACTGATCAGGAGCAGAAGCAGAGGAGACACCGGCCCCTTTCTCACCCCAACTGTCGTGGCTGGGGCGGCGCCCTGTGCCCCACGGCGCTCTGTGGCTGCGTGGTGTCCTCTGTGGGCCTCCGCCTCTGCTCACGGGACAAGCGCTCCCTCCTCTTGGGGCCGTTGGGAGGCCCCAGGGAGAGCGCGGGCACTCAGGGAGGAGTGACTGCTGCTCACAGGCTCCTCAGCAGCTTTCAGTGAGCAGGGCTCCAGGCTGGCATCGCAAGATCAGCCAGCCAGCCTCTGTGGCTTCCTTTCCACCCGGAGCATGCTGCCCTACCCACCCCCACCCCACCCCACCCCGCCGCATGTGCGTGCTGCCCCAGGGTCCACAGGCTCAGCGGGGGGCCTCTTCTTGGGCTTTCTCTTGGGCGAGGAGATGACAGACCAGCTCCAGGACAAACCTGACGTTGCTTATGCCATTCAGGGGACAGTCTCAGCATTTCTACTGGAGCTTGGGTGGGTTTTTTAAAACCAAAATGATGTAACTTGTGTACTCTGCCACCAGCGCCGACACCCTCATAAACTATCCCTTGCAGGTTATTAAATGATTAAAGATCTAATTTATGAACTGTCACTGGTGAGCGGTCTGGAGCAGGAGCTCCTGGCATTGCTGTGACCTGCTCCAGAGAGAGCGAGAGCGCAGCATCCCTGACACCCTCCAGTGTCGGCCGCTCGGGCTGGGCTCTCCCCACCAGGCTCCAGGACCCCGTGTCCACATCTCCCTAGAGTTCCTGAGGCCCCGGGGACTTCTTGTGGCAGACCCAGCTGTTGGTGAGCAGCTCTTTTTACGCGAAAGTGCAGAGCTGCTCTGCTCTGACGGGCGTGACCAGAGGGGTGTCCTTTGGCGGGAGCCTTCCACCCCTGCTTTCCCGCCGTCTGCGTGCCCGTCTGGTGACGTCTCTGCTCAGCTGCGCTTCTGCAGCCCAGATGGGCCCCTCGTGCACCCAGGTGCTTGTGACTGAGGTCACACCTGGCAGCCCCCGGCTGAGCCGACGTTTGATGTGGCCAGCGCAGCGTCTGTGAGATATTTGAGTGGACAGCACTCTAGCGCTCAGGACATTTCGTACAGAAGTCTGAGTTGAGACCTTCCTGCCAGCACCTGGCCCTTGGCCCTGGCGGCACCGCTTACTGCAGAGGGGCTGCCTTCCCATCCACTGCGCCCCTGCCCGCTCTCCACTCACGTCTGCAGGCCTGTTTCCGAGCTGGGCCTTCCCTGCGGACAGCTCCTGACCCTCTGGTCCCTCTGCCCTGTGACGCTGTAGCCTGGGCTCAGCCTTTCCCGCCTCCATGGCTGTGTCCCCCTCTGCCCTGGTGACGCTGTAGCCTGGGCTCAGTCTTTCCCGCCTCCATGGCTGTGTCCCGGGTACGTCTTTATGGCTTTAATTTAAACAAGGGCTTCTTGATATCTTGTTTACGAAGCTGCCAGAGTGAAAAATTCCTGTATTATACGAGGCTCAACGTCCCCGAGTTATCTCAGCACACAACACGCAGCATCATTACCCCGCTGCCCCTTATCACTCGGCGCTGCCGCGCGGCCAGGGCCCCAGCGCCGTGCGCGCTGCCGTCCCTGCCCAGCCTGCCTCCCGCCAGCCCCCAGGGTCTTCAGCGCACGTGCGCCAGCCTGCTCTTGACAGACGTGATATCGCCCAGTGATGTTATGAGGGCGGCTGAGTCTTTAAAAGTAACTTTTTAAATGTATTTAACCATCATTTGTCAGGCAGAGAAAGGGTGTCCCTCCCTGCCTTACAAGTGGCGGTGCCCGCCCTGGGGAGGGGGGTTGGCTGCCCTGAGGGAGCCCCTGAGGGGCGAGGCGAGGAGGCACCAGCTGCTTCCTGTGGGCCTGTGGCTGCGTCCCCCAGGGGTGCGACGCCCACAGTGCCCACGGGAGGCTCTGCCCCATCCGCCCGGGTTGGGCCTCTATGGTCTCAGGAGGTGGCACGAGAATGCTGAGGTCGGCCACTGTTGATCACAGTTTTTCTCCCAAAGATCATTAAGATCCGAGCCCAGACAGAGGGGATCAACATCAGTGAGGAGGCGCTGAACCACCTGGGGGAGATTGGAACCAAGACCACCCTGAGGTGAGCTGGCTCCCGGGCCCTGGCTGGATGGGGCCCCGCCCGGCCCAGGGCCAGAACGGCCTGCTGGCAGTGTTGGGAAAGCTGAGCGGCAGCAAGTCCTCCGTCCCGAGGTGGGCCCCCTGCCCGGCAGACCCTGGGGTGCAGGAGGGGGGCAGGACTGGACACGGGGGCGGGGCAGGTGGCCCCCTGCAGCCCCGGCGCCTCTACCTGGTGGGCGGGGAGGAGCGCTGACAGGCGGCTGTCCTGACTGCTCCCAGCGGCCAGAAGTCGGTTGCTGTGGAGGGTGCCCCTCGGTGTCCTGATCCCTTCCTGTGAGTCACAGCTTCTCAGTGCTTAGCCCAGCCTGGTTCCCTTGGCGTCAGCCCCTCACTTCTAAGGGGGACGCAGAGCTGCACGCTGGCTGGGTGGCATGGTCGTGCAGAAGCGCCAGACGTGCTCGCCTCTGGATGGCGCGTGTGCTCTCGGGCCCGTGCCCCTCTGCCCGCCGTGTGCCCCGCCCGTCTGGACCCTGGCGTCGGCGCCCACCACTGCGTGGCCCCAGGCCGCGGCCCTCCCTGCAGTGCGGCTGCCGCCCGCGAGCACTGCAGGCGGTGAGAGGCGGCAGGGCTTACAGCTGTTGGAGACTTCTGGCTCCTCTGGTGGGGTGCTGGGTCCAGCTCTCTGGGAAGTGACCACTGTCCCTGTCTGCTGTGTCTGCAGCAGCTGGCACAAGCTCCCAGGGCTCATGAGCACTCCTGCCGGCATGGGCAAGGGCTCCTGCCCATGGCCCCGACTCACCCCCGCTCTGGCCGCTCTAGGTACGCCGTGCAGCTGCTGACCCCGGCCAACCTGCTGGCCAAGATCAACGGGAAGGACGGCATCGAGAAGGAGCACGTGGAGGAGATCAGCGAGCTCTTCTACGATGCTAAGTCCTCAGCCAAGATCCTGGCCGACCAGCAGGACAAGTACATGAAGTGAGGCGACCGAGGGCCTCTGCATGGGGACTGTGGTCAGCCAGGCCCCGGCCCAGCCGTGGACAGGAGGCTCCAGCCACGCTGGGTGCTGTCCCCACCCGGGTGGACAGTAGCACTGTGAGGTTGGCATGGAAATGTTTCCTTTAAATTATTGTAACTCCTCCCGTGGCTGCTTTGAAGGAACCCTGCCGCTGGTGTGTTTTCTAATAAATCCTGATAGGTTATTTTGATGACATCTGACTCCCTTGATTTTTTTTTTTTTTTAGATTTTATTTTATTTTTAAACTTTACAATATTGTATTGGTTTTGCCAAATATCGAAATGAATCCGCCACAGGTATACATGTGTTCCCCATCCTGAACCCTCCTTCCTCCCTCCCTATACCATTCCTCTGGGTCATCCCAGTGCACCAGCCCCAAGTATCCAGTATCGTGCATCGAACCTGGACTGGCGACTCATTCCATATGTGATATTATACGTATTTCAATGCCATTCTCCCGAATCATCCCACCCTCTCTCTCTCCCACAGAGTTCAAAAGACTGTTCTATACATCAGTGTCTCTCTTGCTGTCTCGTATACAGGGTTATCGTTACCATCTTTTTAAATTCCATATATATGCGTTAGTATACTGTATTGGTGTTTTTCTTTCTGGCTTACTTCACTTTGTATAATAGGCTGTGCTTTGGAACAGCTGGAGAGGTGGAGGGCTGAAGACGGCCCAGCGGTCCCTGGCGGCCAGCTCCTCGCCGCCGAGCACATGTTGTATGCGCTGAGCCCGCGGCGCACACCCTGGGCTCTCTGCACATGTCCTCGGCGGTCAGCTCTCTGCTGTCCACCCCAGGAGCCACCCAGCGCCCATGTCACACCTGTGGCTGCCTCGTCTCCGATGACCCGGACAGTTTTGAAGAGTGCTGGTCAGGTACCCTGTCATAGTGCCCTTAGTGGGGCAGGTTTGGTGTTTTTCTCGTGATTAAACTGGGATTAAGGGTCACTAGGAGAAGAGCGCTGGGCGTTTCCATCAGGCCCCGTCGGGCGTGCCCGCTGGCGGGACTCCTGGCTGCTGTGCTGGCGTGGGCCCTGGCCCGGGCGCGCCGTCGGGTTGCTCTGTCCGCCTTCCTCACCGTCCTTGGAAGGCGTCTCTGAGCCCAGCCCTCCCAGGGGGCGGCACCTTCACTTCACCTCCTGGAGGCTGAGTGTCTTTGCCCCAGAGACCATCTGTTCTCTTTTGTGTCAAGATGGACTTCTGGAGTTTTTTCTTTTATTATTTAATTTCTTTGGCTGCACTGGGTCTTGGTTGTGGCATGGAGTTCCCCAGCCAGGGCTTGAACATGGCCCCCTGTGTTGGGAGCATTGAGATGTAGCCACTGGACCACCAGGGAAGCCCCTGGTTTTTTACTATATGCTTCAGGGTTATAACCCAGTACGACGTTATTTTGTTGCTCAAGTACCTCAGCTTTGACCACTGGGATCCCTTTCAGTTGGACCCTGCCCCTGAGCCATGCCCCCGTCACGGGGATGACGTCTTTCATCAGGCCCTGGGAGGGAGGGCCCACGGCGCGTGGGCAGACGCTGCCTGGGTGCCCTTGCCGGGCAGGAGGACCACGGCGCGCTCTGCCGGGCCGGCCCTTGTCCCTGTGCCCACCGGGGGCAGCGCCCGGCGCAGGAGCAGCGCCTCACGGGCAGGGTCCTGGGTGCTTCCGTGTGCACCAGAGGGGCCCACCGAGACGGGGATCCTCAGCACCACTGTAAGTCAGCCGCACGCACCCCCGTCACCGGAGCTGAGCGGGAATCCAGGCGGGCGGGCGGAGTGCCGGGGTCCTCGAAGCCCCGCTGCCAGCATGGGTCTTGTGTGGGCCCTGCTGCTCCCCAGCATGGGGGTCCTGAGGTGGGGGGTGTGAGGGAAGTGGGCACAGGGAGGGGTGGTGGGGTGCTTCCTGAGGCCAGGGCTGTGCGCGCTGGCCTTACCTGGCTACCCTCTCCCCCGAGTCCGCTCCCATGTCTCTGGTCTCCCAGCTTAAGGCTCGCCGGACCCACAGAAGCGTGAGCCGAAGATGAAGACACAGCGACCGCTCGCCCTGCTGGGCCGCGATGCCGCGCGCCTCCTCCCACATGCTCGCAGCGTGGGCACTGGGCTGGGGGTCCCCTGCCCAGCCAGTGACGATTTGTCAGGTGGTTGGAGGCCATGCTCCTCAGTGTGCCGAGCTGTCGGGGGTGGGCCCTCGAGCCCTGGGGAGGATGGGCGCGTGTTCACTGCCCCCTGTCCACACTCCCCAGGTCTCTTGGCCTTGGTGGTGCCCAGAGAGATGGTCTGCTCGTCCGTCGGCACTCACAGTGAGGGAGACGGGTCTGGACAGGTAGGAAGGCTGGGTTAGTTTAATTTCCCTCCTATTTTTCCCAGCAAAGCTTGTGATTATTACATTAATCTTCCAGGCGAAGTTTTTACGACCAATCCCTCGCCGACTATGAGAAGTTTCTCCATCCATTACCAAGAGGGAAACAGACCCTGGTGGGGAGGGAAATATTTGTTACATCTTATCTGGCTGACACATAATCTACCAACAATTACAGCAGCCCCATTTTTTGCACTATTTCAGCTCCGACGTGAAGAACTGTTGTAATGTTAGCGTGAGGCAGGGAGGGGGCTGTTGGTAGGAAGTGGCTAATCTTCCACGCTCGGGTCCCAGGCTGTCCTGGGTGCCTCCCAGCAAGCCCGATGGGTGAGCTGCCTGTATCCCAGCTCCCTGCTCCTGTGCTAATGGCCAGGAATGCATGTGAGGGCCCGGGGCCTAAGGGCTCTTAAAGGGAGGGCCCTGCTTCCATTTTCTCAGCCCACGTCTTTTCACCACCACACCTGTTAGGTTACACCCCCAAGATTGGTTCTTAGAGAATATTGGTTTTTAGAACTAAACAGATGATGGTGACTTCTTGGCTAGCAGACCTTTCTCAACCCTCTTTCTAATAAAATGGAGCGCCAGAGTGGTGGGGGTGCATTCCCTGTTGGACCACCCCCCACTCAGACCCCAGCAGGCGTTGCCCAGGAGAGCAACAGATACAGGTGCCCCACAGCGTCTGCGCCAGCCTGAGCAGCGCCTGCTCTGGAGGGTCCCGGCAGAGGTGATAGGTGGGCGGGAGCAGGGGTCCGGGGGGGCCCGGCAGGCAGGGGTGCAGCAGCTTGGGTTGTCTTTGACCCTTGCCTTTGATCCCTCTGGTTCTTGAGCTTTGGTTTCCTCCTGTGAAGATGGGTTGGTGTGCAGACTTGGGGGGGTCTGCTGTGGCTGCATCAGGCACTCCATTTACTGAGATTCAGTCAAGAGTCCCGACCCCTGTCCCTCTTGGAGGAGGAGGAGGCCACACACTTCATCCAACAGGAGCCAGAAGTGGCTGGGCGCTGGGCCCTGCCCGTCCTGGTCCTGACAGCTCATCCTGGAAAGGCTGGAGGTCCCCTGCTGCTGGACCCGTCAGGCCCACAGGTTGGAGAGGGGAGAGAGCCGGCAGGGGTCTGGGCCTTTCCCTCAATGTCCACTACTTCCAGGAAGGGTATGCCGGCCCTCGCTGCCCCCTGGCCCCCTCTTCAATGAGGTGCAGGCAGGGCTGGGCAACGGGGATGGGGGCGCTGGTTTCCCGCTCTGTCCCAGCCTAGCCCGGCCCTTTGGCGTCTGGAAACGGGCCCGCTGAGAGTAGACCTGGGTCCACTCATCCCGTCCTTGTCCTGCCTCCGTTTCCTGGGGACAGCAGGCCCCGGGGAAGGGGTGCCAGGGCGGCCGCAGGGCTGGCTGTCGCCGGCTGGCCCCGTCACCCTGGCCGTCACTCGCGGCAGGCGCGGTGATTAATGGCCAGGCTGTGTCGCCCGGGCCGCCGTCAGCGCGCGTCTGCGGCGATGGATGCGCTGTCAGGCGCCGGCCCGCGCTGACCCCGGCCCGGCCGGCGCGATCAATGGGCGGCGCGCGCGGCGGCTGGGCCGGCGCGATAAGATGCGCCGATGGGCGCCCGCCGGCCGCCCGTTCGACATCGCCGTCGCCGTGTGATTAATGGGGACGCGGCGGTGCGGGGACGCACGCGCGCACGGGGCTGGCGGTCCCAGGACACGCGTGCGCCGCCCTGCGCGAGGGCTGGGCGCGGGGACCGCCGTTCGGCCTCCGCCCGCGGGCCGCCAGCCTCTCCCCATGGCCCGGCGTCTGAAAACCTGGGGTCTGGCCCGATCGCCCGCATTCTCCCCTGGCCCCATGCGCGAGGGCGTACAGGCTCCAGACAGCCGACGGCATATGGCCCGGGAGGAGCACGGGCCGGTGCTGCGGGGGCGGTAGGGCGGCTTCCGCGAGGAGGTGACGGGGGCGAGCAGCAGCCGGGCTCGCACCAGGCCCTCCTACCCCTTTCCCGAGTCTGCAGCCGGCCGGCCGCGCGCCCCGCGCCTCTGCGAGGCCACAGCGCCCCCACGCGGCGCCCGCGCACAGCGCCGGGGCGGCCAAGCCCGGCTGGTTCCCCGCGATGGAGACCAAGCCCATGGAGGGGCAGGGAAGGAGCGTGCGTCCCACGGGGCAAAGAGCATCCGGAAACCTTACTGAACCCGGCTTTTAATTTTAAAAGTTTCCCTTGCCTCCTGCCGTCAGCCACCCTCTGCTCTCTAGCATTTTTATTAGGGAGATTTTCCGCCTCCACTCCTTTGCACTTTTTTTATTCGCTCAGGGCAGTGCGATGCCCACCCCCCGTGCCCCGGGTCTGTTTCGGGGCAGGGGAGTTGGGGGCACAGCCCAAGGGGCCCCATGGGACTGTCTGGACCCCAGCACGAGCAGGTGGTGAGGTCGGTGCAGAGCCTTCTGCTGACCCTTGGACAGGACAGGCCCACCCACGTCCCCTGCGCTTCCGGAGGACTCAGCCTGGTGGGGAGCTGGCCCAGTGAAGGCCTTCAGGAGAGCGGGCCGGGGAGGGTGTGGGGCAGGCAGGGGTGGGGGTGGCAGTGGGCCTGGGGCAGGCTGGCTGGGCGCACCCCAGGAGGCTCCTGCGTGGAGGGGTGGCAGCCTTCCCCAGGCCCCTCTCCTTGCCCCACAGAGGCCTCTAGCAGAGGCACCTGCGGGAGCTTCCCGGGGTGTTTCTTCTCAGGTGGGTGGGAGGAGCCCACCCTCCAGGAAAGGCCCCGAGTGGGGAGCGAGGGCAGGGGTCTCCAGGGCTCTGTTCCGCCACAGGCAGAGCACAATCGCCCGGCGGGGAGGGCTGCTGCGCTCCGCCAGTGGGGGGGGCTCCTCTGATGGAGCTCCTGGGGGTCGTGACAGGGCACCCCGCCTCTCATGCTTCAGTGCCAGCTTCTGCAGGCCAGGCCCGAGCACCCATCCCCCCCAGGGTCCAACCTGCCTTGCCGGCACACCCCCTCAGAAATGTTTCCCAGATGAGACCAGGGCCAGGGCTCCATGTGGACAGCTCAGCAGGAAGGCCCTGTCCACGTGTCATGGGGGGCCCCTGAGGCGGCGGGCGTGGAGGGCCTGGGGTGCGGCCTTGTCTGGACAAGAGCAACAGCTCACAACACGGGCTCACACCACTGTGGAAACACCTACTGTTCAGCTCGATGGAAACAGCTGGAAACTCTTCTGCACGGCACATTCCAGGGAGCGGCCACCGCTGCCCCTAGTGCTGGGGGTCCAGGGCAGAGCGGAGACCGCCGAGGCAGGAGTCTGTCAGCAACCAGGTGGGGAAGGACACGTGCCACAGCCAAGGCCTGGACTTGAAGTGCTGGAAGCTGCTACGCTCATAGCAGTTGGTCCACCGTCTATTCCTGGAGGGGCTGGAGTGGCCGGCATGCGCGCAGCACCAGACACCCGGACAACGCAGCTTTCCAGGTTCCCATCAATGGGGAGCCCTGGGCAGCACCCCGTGCAAAACTAGGTACTCATGTCTCACACCAGCCCTGTGCCCCCGAAGGCAGCCAAGGCCATGCCCTCCTCTCTCTGGCTTTGGCAACAGAACTGAAAACCAAGAGACCGCCACAAGGCAGCTTGTAAAAAGTTGGCTTTATTTGTTTCTTATTCACCTTATCTCAGTTATGCCGCTTGGGCGTCCACAGTGACAGTCCCCTGGAAGTCGGGGGCAGCCCGCCTCCATGACCAGTGACTGCGGGTCGGGCGCCCGAGCCGTGCGTGGTCAGAGGCTGCAGCAGGGCTGCGGGGCGTCAGGTCTCCGCGTGGGACTGGGTCGGACAAGGCCGCGTGTGGTGTGGTGGGTGCCCGGCCGAGGGGGACAGCCGGGGCCCATGCTGGCTCTTTTGTCCACTCGCCAGGTGGTCTGGGCGAGCCCGCGCGTCCCTCGGCTGGTCTGTTCCCTGGGCAGCACAGCCAGAGCCTCGGGGCCCCTTGGGCTCAGATGGGCGCCAAACTTGGCACGTCTACTGGCTGTGCTTCAGAGGCCACCGTGTGCCCGCTGCTGGTGGGGTCTGGTCTCCGAGGGGCAGAACGCACCCCTCAGGCTGCGCTACCTAACTCTGCTGGCCCCCAAGAAGGGCTTCCCTAAAGGCCTTTGAGAAGGTGGTAATTCCTAAGATCTAGGTCACCTATTATTGCAATCAGAATTTGTCTCAAACGTAATTGTCTTTTTATATCAAACAGGGGTGAAACTTAGCAAAAACCAATGTCTCTGACCCTGGTGTCACCGTGGATCTAGAGCCTATCTCCTCTCTGCTGGGCGGTTCTGGTGACAGTGGAGATCAGAGGCATCCCGCCATTTACTTCACTTGTGCTTGGTCCTAAGTACAGTGAAAATGTTCTAAAAAAATATAAATGGGAAGTCTTCCACAGCTCCTCCCCTCTTGAGGGGCGGGTGGGACGGACACAGCACGGACAGCAAGTTCGGTGATGGCCAGGGCAACCGGACCGCTGGCAGCCCAGAGTCCTCCGCATAGCGGACCGTGCTCAGCCCGGCGCGGCTGCAGAGCTGTGGATCCCAGCCCGGCTCCACCACCGAGGACACCAGGTCAGCCCACAGAGACACACAGAGGGGCCAGGAGGGTCTTCTGGAAATTCATCCCACTTGTTTGGAAGAGACAGTGTCCTAAAAAACTAACTTCAAAAGGGAAAATGATTGTCTTCCAGAGAAACCGTTTCAAACCAGATGTTCCGGCCGGGCTGTGAAGGGCACGCGCCGGCGAGCTGCCCTCAGGCCCCAGGAAACAGCCTGTTGCGGGGGCCCGCCCTCCTGCCCCGAGACAGAGACGCTGCAACGTTTGTGCTTCTAACCAGCGAGACGCTCCCTTTGAGGGGGCAGCCGAGACTGCTGCGGTCACAGGCAACGCTGAGAAGGTGCAAAGGCTAACACAGAAGTGACGTGGACACCGGGGCCACTGGCAGCCCAGCCCGCCTCCGGCGCTCAGCTAGGCAAGACCCACTTCTACAGCTCCGCCGCCAATGCCAGAGCGAAAAGCAGAATTTTAAACTGGAAAATTTCTAGCACTTTACAAAGTGGAATGAAAAGAATATGAAACTCAAACACACGACTGAACCGAAGTCCTTGCGCCTCAGCAGCGCCTGAGACGAGCTCCTGCAGCGCGGCTCCCCCGTCCCCTCTCGGCCGTGGTGGGGCAGGCCGCCTCTGCCAGGTCCGGGAGCCACAGCTCAGAACAGCAGGGCCCCCATGCTGCCGACCTCGCTCTGCTCCTTCACGAAGATCTCAAAGTACTGGTAGATGATGGTGACCGCCAGCAGGATCCCGGTTCCAGACCCGATGGCACCCAAGAAGTCAGCCAGGACCGAGAGGGCCCCGATGCACAGCCCGCCGAAGGCCGCAGCCGTGGGGATGTACCTGGGGAGGGGCGCGCATCAGCCACAGGCCGCCCGGAGTCCTCGGGCCTGACCCAGGCCGCGGGAGCAGCTGTGCAGCAACCCGCTTACTGTGCCTGAGGACCCCGGCGCCCTCAGGTCACTCCACGACCCCGCACGGTTCCGTCTGCTCAGGCAGCCTAACGGTCTAGACTAGGGCTTGCCGTCTACTGAGCTGGGACACGAGTCACTGGCAGCTACTGAAATAGGACCAGTCCAAACTGAGACGTTGAAAACGTCACAAAAGATTCTGAAGACGGGAACGTAAAATGTCTCCTTATGACTTTTCGTTGTATTTCTTCTGAACGGCACTATAAATCTAGAGGCATCAGAGAATTCTTAAAGGAATGAACGAAACCGCCCACCGCCTCCATTAGGCATCAGAAAATGACCTGGCATTAACCACACTGACTTCCTGGGGTTGAGGCAAGCGAGCTGTGGTCCTCAGGACAGACCTGGGCCTGACTACAGAGCCCGATGCTGGGAACAGCTCTACAGGAAACCAGTCACGTTCGTTCATTCACACACCAAGAGACTGAGCTGAAATAAGCTGGCTTAAGAGTCTAAGGCGCTCACCATGGCCCACCCTGCTGCCCAGGGGCAGCCCCACCGTGAGGGGAGAGGCCTGCAGACCGCCGCAGCCTCCTCACTCTCCCACCTCTGAGTCCAGCCCCCTCGCTCTGCCCGGCGGTCGCGGCCTCCGGCACAGGCCTTCCACACACCGACCCTCCTAGCGGCCTCCACCTGCACTTGGATGCCCCTGAGACGCTCGACCCCCCACGCTCCTCCTGGAGTGCCCCACAGAACCCTGCCAGAGAACCCGGCTCGCAGGAGCACGGCGAGGGCCCTCGGTCAGCACCCTCACCGCACCATCCGCCACAAGCACTGGTCTCCCCGCCTGGCTGCCCCCCACGGGGGAGGGGCTGAGGGCTCCCGGACGCCTGAAGATCGGGGCCCCATCGGCCTCGGGGCCAGCACTCACCGGTTGAGCTCGTGGACCATGGACGTCTCTCGGTGGCCCCGCATCACCATCTGCTGCTCCTTCAGCTGCTTTGCAACCTGTGTGACGCCCACCCAGGGGGACGACGTGAGTCCAGGCCCAGGCAGACACTTGACACGCCACCAGATGCAGGCGCCCCCGGCACCCACACGCACGGTGAAACCGCGCCGAGGAGGAGGAAGGGAAAGCCTAGTTTACTCTGCCTGCTGCTCCCCAGACGAGCACAGGCTCATCTACCTGGGGTCCGGCCACGGTTGCTAATGCTTTGGAACTGGGCCTAGCAAGGACTAACTGCCATGTGTGTTCACAGCCCCATCCCAGGAGAAGGGCCAAGCCGAGCCCCCTCACTCCAGCCGCACGCGAGGATGCTGGTTCTGCATCAACCACCTCCCAGAGACTGCAACTCCTACTCACGTCCTTGGCAGAGGAGCCCGAGACCTCGATCCACGTCTTGGAGAAGAAGGCGCAGGAGCCCAGCATGAACACGATGTACACCACGGCGTGGACGGGGTCTTCCAAAACAGAGCCGAATGACTCGGGCGGGGACAGGTAGTAGCAGAGGCCCCCCACGGGGTAGGCCCGCGCTGGCCCGCCGGAGGAGGTGTCCTGGGGGGATTTAGGGAGTGGTGAGCGCCGCCCGTCACCCTACCTCAGCACAGAGACAGTTCCGAGCAGGGGCCCTCGGGGCAGCTGTCCCACCCAGAGAAACGTCCCTGAACCTGTGCCAAGCCCAACTAGAAAGCGTCATAGGGCGAAACAACGCTGGCCGTGAGCAAGGCCCACGGCGCCAGCACGGCCCAGCCACAGCCTCACCCCGTGTCCGGCCCCTCACGGGCTCCTGGGTCGCCACACTTACAGACCAGGTGCCCAGCAGGCTGACCAGCAGGTTGCCGCTGAAGCGGGCGGACAGCATCTGGGAGATGACGTACAGGTTGGACACGAGGGCGGACTGCAGGATGATGGGGATGTTGGACGTGTAGAAGAGCTTGATGGGGTAGGTGTTGTACTGGCCCCGGTACCGGGCCGACTTGATGGGCAGGTCGACGCGGAAGCCCTGAGGAGCCAAGCAGAAGCCAGGTTCTCACCGCGCTCGAGCCTCCACGCCCCCTCCCCACCCGCCACACTCAAGAGCAAATGGACAGAAGGGTCCAGAAAAGCTGCTTAAGATGCACCCGAGCACAGCAGGGTTTCTGTCAGAAAACAAGGTCCACCGCTCTACAAGGACACCAATGTGGAACACCCTGGAAGTGCCATCAGTGGCTGGCCGTGTCCCCCCTGCTTCCACGGCAGCCCCGGACAGGCCCCACAGGCCCTTCTCGGATGCTCTCACTCACTGCAGAAAAGCTCGGCTTCTCTCCTTTCCTACGAATACAACCTTTCCCTCTGAAACCCTTGGCAAATAAAAAGGGCTTTCTTCATGTACTTGATTTTGTTTTCTTTTTAAACAATCTCCCAGTGCCTAGAACGGAGTTCAGGATATTTAAAATAAAACCTCAACAATCAAACCCCAAGACCCTGAGGAGCTAGCTTGTCATTAACCAGCATCAGCTAACGGAGCAGACGTGCTCAGTCCTCAGCACCTGGTGGCATAAACACCTGTGTGTCAGGACAGAGCGGCTGACCAAAGACGACAGACACGAGTCCAACTACAGAAAGCAACAGGCAGCTGAGTCTCCTGTCCAGAAGCAAGTCGCGCAGACTCACCGCGTGAGAGCCGAGAGCTCCCGCGAGCACAAGGAAGCCGCGGCTACAGGCCCCTCACACCTGCGTGAGCGGCAGGCCCGAGGCTGTGCTTACTCTCACCTCCCCTGAGTTAAGGCCGCGAAACGTTAGAGCTGCCTCAGCTCGTTAGTCCAGGCAGGTTCCCGTAAGCCCACGGAGCTCCCTCCGTCAAAAGCCAGCTGCCCGTGTCACTGCTATGCGTGGTTCACGCCACCCCTGGGGTGTGGGCATGGGAAATGCAGGCCCTCCTGACTCCCCAGGGCCGGTTCTGGACACACCTGGAAATAGATGACCACCGCAAAGACAAAGATGGTGGCGATGAGGTTCATGAGGTTGGGGAGGTTCTGGCGGTAGAATGCCTCCCGCAGGGCTCGGACCTTGTCGGTGCGGGTGGCCAGCAGGTGGAACAGCGCGATGATGGCGCCCTCGAACTCCATTCCTGTTACGGTGGGGAGAGGGGGCAGCTCAGGGCGGCCCCGAGCATGCTGGTGGCCGGAGCGGAGCTCAGGGCGGCCCCGAGCATGCTGGTGGCCGGAGCGGAGCTCAGGGCGGCCCCGAGCATACCGGTGGCCGGAGGAGCTCAGGGCAGCCCCGAGCATACTGGTGGCCGGAGGAGCTTAGGGCGGCCCCGGGCATCCTGAGAAGGGGCAGCTCAGGGTGGCCCCGGGCATCCCGGTGGCCGGAGTGGAGCTCAGGGCGGCCCCGGACATCCCGGTGGCCGGAGCGGAGCTCAGGGCGGCCCCAAGCATCCTGGCAGCCAAGGCTGCGGCCAGGATCTGAGCTCAGCTTGTGAGCGCCCACATCCCTGCCTCTTTTACAAAGCTGCCCCTTGCAGAGGCTGGAAGCAACTGGGTGTCCACCAGGGAAGCCCTGCTGGGAGAGCTGCCCTGCCCATGCAGTGACGGCCAGGCTGTGCTACGTGAGGGGGGGCCAGTGTTTGCAACGCGCTCTCTAGGTGAAATATGCAACTGACACATTGGTGTCAGCAGAAACCTGTATCTTCAAAACCTTTACAGATACACGCACAGAAAAATCAGAAGCGATGTACCTAAAACTGATCTTCTTCCCTGAAATGGGGGCACACGTGCTGCTCACGGAACCCCGCCCATGGGCGCCTCGCTCCTGAAACGGGGGCACGCGTGCTGCTCACGGAACCCCGCCACAGGCGCCTCGCCCCTGAAACGGGGGCACACGTGCTGCTCACGGAACCCCGCCACGGGCGCCTCGCCCCTGAAACAGGGGCTCGCGTGCTGCTCACGGAACCCCGCCACGGGCGCCTCGCCCCTGAAACGGGGGCGCACGTGCTGCTCACGGAACCCCGCCACGGGCGCCTCGCCCCTGAAACGGGGTAGCGCGTGCTGCTCATGGAACCCCGCCACGGGCGCCTCGCCCCTGAAACGGGGTAGCGCGTGCTGCTCATGGAACCCCGCCACGGGTGCCTCGCCCCTGAAACGGGGGCGCGCATGCTGCTCACGGAACCCCGCCACGGGCGCGGGGCCTCACCTCGGCCGGTGTTCACTGTGGTGGGGCTGAACGCCTTCCACACGATGGTCTCGCAGATGTTTGTGGCGATGAACAGGGAGATCCCAGAGCCCAGGCCGTACCCCTTTTGCAGAAGTTCGTCCAGAAGCAGAACAATCAGGCCAGCCACAAAGAGCTGTCAGTATTAAAAAATAAAAAAGTACACAAACATAAAGAGACCGCATGAGTGCTCCCCACAGCATGGCTCTGCCCTTCCTTGGGAGCTGGCTTCTTTGATGGGAACCCCTGAAGGCAGAGAGCACGCCTGCCGTGGGGGGCTCCTCTGTGAACTCAGAAGGGAACACGGGGCCCGGGCCTCTTCTCAGGAAAATTCTCTTGGCCTGCCTCAGCTCTGCTGTCTGGCGGGGGCGGGTGTGAGGGTGCCTCAGCCTCGGTGCCAGCCCAGTGTTACCTGTATGGTGATAAGCAGGCAGACTCCGGCGCCCATCTCGGACGGGTCCCCGTACATCCCCGTCATCACGTACACGATGGACTGCCCGATGGTGATGGTCATGCCGAACACTGCAGACGAAAGGACAGCTGTGTGCTCGGGGCCAGCACGCGGTCCTGGAGGACACGGCGACCCAGACGCCAGCTCCACGCCAGGAGGACAAAGGTGAGGACCACAGACCCTGCCCCCAGGGAGCTCAGCCAGGAAATGCTCGAACCACATCGACAAAGCGCCATCGACGCACGGTAACCCCAACTCGGAACAGAAGCTCGTGGCTCTCATAGTTCCACCTCCTCCTCGACGCATCTCCTTTCAGTGAGGGGCGGGGGAAAGACCTGAAGCGTCACCACCCAGCTCCTCACGACAGACGTGAACACAGCTCAGGGACGACCCCGACCCGCACGCCACACTGAGGCCCTCGGCTGGGGCCCAGGTTCCAGGAGTACTCGCCCAGGCCACCAACAGGCTCACGCTTCGGGGCACAGAACACAAACTCGGCGATCCGCTGAGCCTTCCCAGTTTGTATTTAATGCAGTATTTAAGGGAAAACCTATTATGCCACCGATTCGCTCAGCCCACTCCCCCGCCACACAGCTCTCCCGGAGCTCTCCTAGAGGAGGCTTTCCTTTTCACAGACAGTCTCGTGTCCTGTATCACTACATTCCCCCGGGATGCACGACGGAATCTACGCTTTTTGTTGGATCCCATGGTACGGCGTGGATCTTACAGTATGGGACTGCGATTCAACTCCAGCTTTTCGGCTTAGTTTGCCGCCCCCCACCAAAATATACACATTCTACTCCAAAGTGCCTGTCATATGTAGTCCCTTTTTGACTTTCTAAAAGTGCTCAATAAGACCAAATTCTTAAGGCAGAAAAAAGAGCAGAAAAAAATTTTTTTATAAAGTCCAAGACCAAAGAGAAACAGCTGATCTATAGTTCCAAAAAATAACGCACATATACATTTTAAAATCCTGATTTGTGTCTGAAACTGACAAGTTTAAACTCGATTAGTCTTTTGTACTCTTTAACCTACTAACCTAAGATCTTAAAACATGCTGGAGTGGAAGGAAATACGGCTGGGTAGGAAAGTGTAATTATCATTTCCCGATTAATTCCTGTCAATCCACAGTCAGGCTTAACTTGGTTAATTCTGATGACTGGTCATTGTTATGAGTGCCGCTTAGATTTACTACTTGGAAAATATCATCATCCCCATTTTTACAGGTGAAGAAACTGGGACACGAGCTGCATCTGACCACCCAGCATCACACAACTGGTACATGCAGCTAAGCTGAAAGACCATCATTCCTCTAAAGCGAATCCTCGTAAACTCCCACGAGAGAAAACCCCCCCCCGCCAGGTACCACCACTGG
Source organism: Bubalus bubalis (assembly GCF_019923935.1). Classification (NCBI taxonomy): domain Eukaryota; kingdom Metazoa; phylum Chordata; class Mammalia; order Artiodactyla; family Bovidae; genus Bubalus; species Bubalus bubalis. The sequence goes on from NC_059177.1 coordinate 59,418,364, forward strand.
CGAGGCACTCACCGGTTTTTAACACACAACATTCTACTGAACTCTTAGCACAGCTCTGCTTCTAAGTGGAAGGACAGGGCGATGGTGGAGGGCGGGCCCTCCAGCCTTGGGCAGAGACGCCCTTCCTCTGCCTGCTCCAGCCCATCCCAAGTGCCCTCATGCCAACACAGGCCACACAGGGCTGGAGGGCCGAGGGGATTACAGCGATGCCCCCACTCCTGCCAAAGACAGCCAACCCCGCCTCCCGAAAAACCCCAAGCCAATTGTTGATGACCCAAACTTCATAGCAAATTCAAATTCTCAACTACAGACATCTGAACATCATTTACAATCCCACTTACATTTTTGGGCTCCGTTGAAGAGGGCTCGGTCTTTCGGGGTGTCACCAACCTCAATTATTTTGGCGCCAGCCAAGAGCTGCATGATGAGGCCGGAGGTGACAATGGGCGAGATGCCCAGCTCCATCAGCGTGCCTTAGGAAGGGGGGCAAAACACAGCTGACGTCAGTGTGGAGAAGCAAGATGCTGGTGAGAAAATGACCGCACACCACTGGACTGTGTGCCCCAGCAGAAGCCCAGCGTGCTTCAGTCTGCCAGCACATTTCATTCAGAGAACAGCCCCCAGATTCCAGCAGTTAGAGGGCAAGTCAATCCATTCTGTTCAGTCTGCCAGGTGACATTCCCTTTAGGAAGTCACATGGCGTTTAAACGGATTGCTACATTTAAATTCACGAAAACGGGTTCACGCTGGTTGTACAGAGATAAGGTAGGTTTGACTCTTCATCAGTTAACAAAAAACGGTGACGTTAGAATACTTTCCAGAGCCTGGAGATGAGGGCCATACAACTGTATCTAGTTTCGAGTAGACCTCTACTTCCATTACACTAAAGCAAGCTATGCTTCCAACTGATTTAGAACTTGATGTGAACCATATTTTTAAAACGAGTCCACCAGAAGCAGTATCAGCATAAACATTCAAAATGACCCCTCACCCCAAACAGGCGACTGTTTAGAGTGTACAGCACACTGCTTACGCATTTACTTCTTTGGACACATCACGTAACCTGTAGATGCGGACAAGACACAGCTGAGAAACAAACTGCATGTTCTAAAGAATGTTACCAAACAGGAGAAAGACAGGCTGTCATTCTAGCTGCTTCAAAGGCATTCTAGTCTCCGCACATTACTTAGAAATCTCTACCCTGCAGACTTATCTTCTTGGCACAGGTTTTGCACCACATACACAGCAGTTCTGCACAGGGTGACATGCTGGGTGCGGAACGCGGCACTCGCCAGGCTGCGCTTAGCTCGGCGTGCGAACGCCCCCTCCAGGCCCCCGGGCTCCGGCTGAAGCCCAGCCTGCACCGCAGCTGCAGGCGGCCAGTCGAGCCCACGCAGCACGGGCGCAGGGCGCCAGCCTACCTCTGTTGGAGGCCAGGATCACCCTCATCCAGTAGAACGGGTCAGCTGAGTCTGAAGACATGATTCCAAACAGGGGGATCTGGAAGCAAGCAGAGAGGAGCCAGGCACGTGCTCCCGGCCCCCCACGCCCCACCCGGCCCCCGGCCCCCGGCCCGCGGACCCCAGCCCAGCTCACCTGGCAGCACACCAGGAAGATGAAGAGCGTGATGGCGGTCCAGAGCACCTTCTCCTTGAACTGGATCTGCAGCGGGCAGAGCGGGCCAGGACGCGAGTTACCTTCAGAGCAGAGCGAGCCCAGACGGCAAGGCCGCCCGCCACAAGCAGAGCAACGAAGTGGGCTCCGCTCGATGCCTTGCTCTGCTCACAGGAAAGCAAGGCGCAGACACGCCACACTACGCCCAAATGTGAGTGTGCGTGCTGCATGCCTTCTGTGCACGTGTGTGCGTGTGTGCTCAGTCACATCCAACTCTTTGGGATCCCACGGAATGTAGTCCGCCGGGCTCCTCTGGCCATGGAATCTCCAGGCAAGAACACTGGAGTGGGTTGCCATTTCCTCCTCCAGGGGATCTTCCCGACCCAGGGATCAAACCCACGTCTCCTGCGCTGCAGGCGCACTCTTTACCATGGATCCACCTGGGAAGCCTTTCTGCAGATAAGGCACAGACGCAAAGACCTGCATGTGCATCATCTCGTTTAATCTTCACACGACGTCATGTTATCCTTGCTTTTACAAGAAAACTGAATTTTAGAAAAATGGGCTTCCCTGGTGGCTCAGATGGTAAAGCGTCTGCCTACAATGAGGGAGACCTGGGTTCAGTCCCTGGGTCGGGAAGATCCCCTGGAGAAGGGAATGGCAACCCATGCCAGTACTCTTGCCTGGAAAATCCCATGGACGGAGGAGCCTGATAGACTACAGTCCATGGGGTCACAAAGAGTCGGGCACAACCGAGGGACTTCACTCTCACGTTTGTCTCAGATCCCACAGCTGTTGTGGATTTGAGCTCAAAGCCTGCGCTCTGAACTGTCAGCAATGAACAGTGTAGGATCTGACCCACAATCAAAGAAATGCTGCAACAGAAAGAGATCCCTAAACCGACCCGCCCACAGCATGGGAGCGTCACTCCTCACTTGAAGGGGTTTTGTAATGGACAAAATCCTGCTATGCTGGAGTCAACTAATCTGCAACCGTGTTTCTTTTGAGTATTCTCAAGGAACTAAGGATAAGACGATGTAACACACACTGGAGGAGCAGGGAGAACGGCACATTCAACCGACTCACTAGCTACTGGTAGCGTCTGTTTAACCAGAGTTTCCACGTCTCCTCAGGTGTGTAAGGTGATAGGGGACGGCTCAGAATCATTTTACAGGTGACTGAGAAGCAGCATCGGGGAAGCTGAGACACCTGCCCAAGCCCCCTCTGCTCTGAAACCGAAGCGTCTTCATAGCACCTGCAGGCTGCACAGCAAGAATGAACGGCTTTAAAGGCTTAGAAAACACAGGACTTACTCTGTGGACTAAGATCTTAACACAGAAACACCCTGTGAGTGGAGGTAGTAAGTGAACAAAACCGTGTTCTTTAAAGACACTTTTTAAGCTTTGTTCTAAGTGAGCACAGAGCCAGAGTCACGGCTCTCTGGTTAGCTCAGGGCTACAGCGCCTCTGCGCTGCCCACTGTGGACAGGGCTCAACAGGACAACCGCGCCACGGTGGGGAGATCGGACACTGAGACGCTCCACATGCAGCTGGGGAGCATCCACAGAACTCTTCCTCTTGAGAATGCTCCCTGCGCCCCTTCCCACCGGGAAATCAGGAGGCAGCCAAGGAAAGCAACACCCTGTCAGGCTGACGGGTCACTTAACAAGCTAGAAACGATTCTTTACGGGGAAAGATAGTGGACAAGTTTTACAGGACTCCTCATTCTAAATAACCAAGTCTCCTCTCCTGGAAGCAGCCAAATTCAGCAGCAAAACATCAGAAACTGTTTATCCTACTTTTGCCTCCCCTACCTCTGGAGTTCACTCTCTTGGCAGAATCCTCTCAACCTCGACCCTACCCCAAAGCAATTTTCTCATCTGTCTGGCTCCCTGCCCACCCTTTTTGCTCTATCAATACCGAACACCCTCCCACCGACTGGTCTTCTCTGCCTTAGCAGACTCCATACTCCTGATGCCATTAGAATTCCTTTCCTTTCCTTCAAGGACACTTCTCTTCTTCCTTCAAGGCTGCCATCAGACACAATGTCTTCCAGAGCTCACCCCTTCAGGAGCCGCTGCCGTACCTCGCACAGATTTCTACTGCTCTCCCACCACACTCAGTTACACACAAGGCCAAGGTCACACATGAAGAGGCTGCGTGAGGGTGGATCCCCGGGGAGCCTGCCTCCAAAGCCAGGCCCTTTCGCTGGGAACACACACACACACACACACACATACACACCTTTCCATATCAGGCCCTTTCGCTGGGAACACACACACACACACACACACACACACACACACACACCTTTGCATATCAGCCCCTCAAAGCCAGCACATCCGTGGAGGAGACGCAAAGAATGTGAGGACAAAAACATATTCCTACTAATTCTCCGTAAGAACCCGATGAAGCTGTTCTTCCTTGTTTAACGGCTTCGCTTACACTGGCAACTCTGACTGTTTGGGCCTGAAGCTGTGCACGTGCAAAAAATCTTGATAAAGAGTCAACAGAGCTCCACATTTCTACCTTCCCGTGTTTTCATGGACCTGCTGTAAAGACACGGGTCACAATACGCCCTCCTTCTCAGTTCAGTGAGGGCACACGGAGAAGGGCAGACTCCGTTACACATAGGCAAGTGACTGCTCTCAACTCCTTGCAGCAGCTGGACAAAAAGCGCATCTCCAGGAAAGGGGACAGCCGGCGATCCGCTCCCGCGGGAGCGGGCGGAGAGAGAGGAGCTCAAACCGGAGAGTCTGAGGCTCTCGAGGTCTTTCACTCAGGCCAGGGTCCTCTTCGGGGCAGCGCAAGCCCCGGGTTCGGGCCACCCGAGGGACGTCCACAGAGTACGCTCCAACCGAAGCCCGACGCGGCTCGGGGGAAAAAGCACGCCGCCCGGACCAGACTCTGGGGAAGGGGCGTCCACTCGGCGCGTCGGGGCCGCTTCACCGCCCTCCCCGAGCCTTGCTCCGACTCACCTTCCGCTCCGGCTTCTGGATTTCGGGCAGGATGACACAGAAGGGCTTGATGACTTCCAGAAACTTGACTTTGGGGGGAGAGACAAGAGGAGAGTCAGGGCTGGGGGGCCCCGCGCCGCCCCGGGGAGCAGGGGCGAGGGGCCGCGTGGGCTTCCCTGCCAGGGGAGCGGGGTCCCGCCCGCGCCCGTGCTGCCCCGAGGGACTCACTCCCCATGGCGGCGGCTGCTCGGCTCCAGGTCTCGCTCCGCCTCGGTCGCGCTCCGGCTCCGCTGCCGCCGGGCCTGCTCTGGAGCGCCGCGCCTCGCCGAGAGACACGTCAGTGCTAGCGCCGCGGCGGCCGCTTCCGCTTCCGCTTCCTGCCACGCGCCGCGCCCGCGCGCATCGCCCGAGCCGAGACCACAACTCCCGGCGTGCAGCGGGGCCGCGCGGCCTGTCGGGAGTGAGGCCGGAGGGCGGGGCGAGGCGCGGAGCCCGCCGAGAAGGGGGCGTGCGCCTGCGCAGTTGGACCCGCGTGTTGGGACCCGGAAGACGTGCCCTACGCCGGCTTGTCGCCCCACGCTTCGGGGCAGCTGTAGTTCGTTTCGCGGGTGTAGACCATGAGCTCATTAGTGCAGGCCTGTCCTGGGGCCATCTGGGTCCCTGGCGTCCGGCAGGTGCGCGGCGACGGGACCACGGGCATCCTTTGGTGGGCTCATCGAGCAAAGCCGCGGCTGCTTGGGGCGCGGGCCCCGCCGACTGTGGGGAGGGGTTGAGGCCGGAGGAGGCGCCCCGGGAAAGGCGCCGTTGCGATTGCGGCAGACGCTGCGCCTGCCCGAGGTCTCCGGGGAGAGGAGGCCTGCTTGGCGGAGGGCTGTGTGAGGGTAGCGATAAGGTTCAAGGCTCTTGGGGCCGTTGGGCGGGGCGAGGGGTGCTGGGCGCGGAGTTTGGGGTTTATGTCCGAGCAGCTGTGATCGCCGGTGGCTCGCGACAGGTAATCGGAGGAAGGAGACTCCGTGCCGTCAGCGTCTGGAGCAGGCTGGCGCTGCTGCCTGGGTTTAGGTGGGGTTCCCGGAGCGCAGCCTGGAGCTGGGACGGATGGAGTAGGAGACCCGGGGTGGCGAGGTGTTCCGCAGTATTAGTTTAGGGATTGCTATTTCTCTTTTCCCTTCCCTCCCGTTTCTAGCAGGTAGCCAGGATTTGTACAGCTTTCCCTCAGGGTTTTTTCTAAGACGGGAAGTCCTTTTTTGGAAACCTAACCCGTGGGTGGAAAATACAAATGCCAGCAGAGGTGGGCAGGAATTTCAGTGAAGTGACCGGGTGTGGTAGCACTTGCTATGCATCCCCCAGAGAAAAACGTTAAGTCCGAGCCTCCTCGGCCTGCTTCTGAGAGCAGCCCCATCTTCCCGTGCAGGACCTCTTGGTAATAACTGCTGCAGTTTTGTGTCAGCCCCTGGACACAATTCAGCAGGTAGCTCAGAGCTGATATTAGCACATATGACCATGCACCATCCTAATAGTGAAACTGTTGAAATGCTTTATGGTAAAAATTATCGTAGTAATTGTACTGTTGTTCTTCAGTTGCATATTCAGTGCTTTGTGACCACATGGACTGCAGCACACCAGGCTTCCATGTCCTTCACCATTTCCCAGACCATGCGCAAACTCCCATCCATTGAGTCGGTGATGCCATCCAGCCATCTCATCCTCTGTCATCCCCTTCTCCTCTTCCTTCAGTATTTCCCAGCGTCAGGGTCTTTTCAAATGAGTCGGCTCTTTGCATCAGGTGGCCAAAGTACTGGAGCTTCAGCATCAATCCTTCCAATGAATATTTAGGGTTGATTTCCTTTAGGATTGACTGGTTTGATCGCCTTGCTCTCCAAAGGAGTCTCAAGAATCTTCTCCAACACCACAGCTCAAAAGCATCAGTTTTTCGCGCTCAGCCTTCTTTGTGGTCCAACTCTCACATCCATACACGACGACTGGAAAAACCATATCTTTGAATATCCGGACCTTTGTCAGCAAAGTAATGTCTGCTTTTTAATACTTTGTCTAGGTTTGTCATAGCTTTTCTTCCAAGGAGTAAGCGTGTTTTAATTCCATGGCTGCAATAACTGTCCGCAGTGATTTTGGAGCCCAAGAAAACAAAAGTCTGTCACTGTTTCCATTGTTTCCCTGTCTATTTGCTGTGAAGTGATGTGACTGGATGCTATGATCTTAGTTTTTTTTGAATGTTGAGTTTTAAGCCAGTTTTTGCACTCTCTTTTTTCACTTTCATCAAGAATCTCTTTAATTCCTCTTTGCTTTTTGCCATTAGGGCAATATCATCTGGATATCTGAGGTTATTGGTATTTCTTCTGGCAGTCTTGATTCCAGCTTGGCTTCGTCCAGCCTGGCATTTCACAGGATGTGGTCTGCATAGAAGTTAAATGAGCAGGGTGACAATGTACAGACAATACACTCCTTTCCCCATTTGGAGCCAGTCTGTTGTTGCATGCACAGTTCTAACTGTTGTTCCTGACCTGCATAAAGGTTTCACAGGAGGCAGGTAAGGTGGTCTGGTATTCCCATCTCTTTAAGAATTTTCCACAGTATGTTGTGATCCACACAGTCAAAGGCTTTGGCATAGTCAGTGAAGCAGATGTTTTTCTGGAACTCTCTTTTCTTTTTTCTATCTATGATCCAGCGGATGTTGGCAATTTGATCTCTGTTCCTCTGCCTTTTCTAAACCCAGCTTGAACATCTGGAAGTTCTTGGTTCATGTACTGTTGAAGCCTGGCTTGGAGAATTTTGAGCATTACTTTGCTAGCATGTGAAATGAGTGCAGTTGTGTGGTAGTTTGAGCATTCTTTGGCATTGCCCTTCTTTGAGATTGGAATGAAAACTGACTTTTTCCAGTCCTGTGGCCACTGCTGAGTTTTCCAAATTTGCTAGCATATTAAGTGCAACACTTTTAACAGCATCATCTTTTAGGATTTGAAGTAAATCAGGTGGAATTCCATCACCTCCACTACCTTTGTTCGTAGTGATGCTTCCTAAGGCCCACTTGACTTTGCACTCCAGGATGTCTGGCTCTAGGTGAGTGATCACACCATCATGGTTATGCGGGTCATTAAGATCTTTTCTATATAGTTTTTCTGTGTATCCTTGCCATCTTTTCTTAGTATCTTCTGCTTCTGTTAGGTCCGTACTGTTTCTGTCCTTTATTGTGCCCATCTTTGCCTGAAAAGTTCCCTTGGTATTTTCTAATTTTCTTGAAGAGATCTCTAGTCTTTTCCATTCTATTGTTTTCCTGTTTTTTTGCATTGTTGTTTATCTCTCCGTGCTGTTCTTTGGAACTCTGCATTCAGATGGGTATATCTTTCCTTTTCTCCTTTGCCTTTGGCTTCTCTTCTTTTCTCAGCTATTTGTAAAGCCTTCTCAGACAGTCATTTTGCCTTTTTGCATTTCTTTTTCTTGGGGATGGTTTTGATCACTGCTCCTGTACAATTGTACTGTTACAATTAGCTAATATAAATTTTCATATAAACCCAGTGGTTTGTGCTGACAGTTTTAGGCCGTTAGTACCGTAGAATATGAACCTGCTGTTGTAACCACATCTGAGGAACATTCATGGCACAGTTTGGTCTGTGTCACTGAAGGGACTGTGGCTAAGTTGTTTGTGTTAACAGAATGCAGATTGCTTTAGGAGAATCACTGACTTAAAATTTTGTCTGCCCAGTGTAATTCTTTTAAACTATAGCAGCAAGTATGCAGTTTTTTTGTGCTATACACTTAAGATTGTATCATAAATATTAAGAACAACTATCTAAAGTGAAGAGATGACAAAATCTGGATAATTTTTAATATTTTTAAATATAATAAATCTGAGTCTTGTTAGTCTGCAGAACAAAGAAGGAATTATAATAGTAGTGAGTACCAGCCTGGAACTTGTTTTGATTCTGTGCAATAATCTGCACAGAATAAAACTTGTGTTAAATACATATTGTTGGGTTGGCCAAAATGTTCATTTGAGTTTTTCCATGAGATGTTACAGAAAACCCAAATGAACATTTTGGCCAACTGAATACATAAAATCTGTAGTCCTGGAGTAAAAAATGACTTGATTTTTTTTCAACCAGGAATTTGAGTTAGTGCTAATGACAAGTTTTGGCTACAAATAGTGCTCAGAAGTTATGTGTTAAAAGATCAAAGTGCTAAATATGTACATTTCATCAGGATGCTGTTAAAGCATGTGGTTCAGGTGAAAAAATCTGTGATAGAACTTAATTAATTTTGGATAAAGTGATACAAGATCTAAATTAAGTTAACTCTTGTACTTTTCTCAACAAATTGTATTTCTTACCACGCGTCATGCAAATATCAGAACGAGCTGTGGATTAATTAATAAAATTGAACCTTGCTGGACAGTTTGAAGTGCAAGAGCAGCAGCGGCAGTTTGGAAATAGGTGAGCTGTGTGTTCACTCTGATAGGAGCTGAAGTGCAGAGGTTTTAAGAGTGTTGGCCTTTAATGAGAGATGTTTTAAATGGGAATATCAATATTTTAGTTTTATGAGAAAATAGCTTAAGTATTAGAGCTGCCATCATATAATGACTATGGAATGATTGAACATAATGATATGTAAATTGCTGTAGTCTGTCAGGCTTCTGTTAACAGAACACCATCGGCTGGGTGACTTCTAAATAAAAGACTGGTATTTCTCACAGTTCTGGAGGCTGGGAGTCTGAGATCGGGGCCAGCACCGTGGGGTCCCGTGAGAACACTCTTGTGGGCTGCAGACTGTGACTTCTCTGGGGGACCTCAGAGCAGAGAAAGCGGGTTCTCTCATAGCTCCTGCATATGCATGCTCGGCTGTGCCTGACTCTTTGGGATCCCAGGGACTGCAGTCCACCAGGCTCATCTGTCCTTGGGATTTCCCAGGCAAGAACACTTGACTGGGCTGCCATTTCCTCCTCCAGGGGGTCTTCCTGGCCTAGGGCTTAGACCCATGTCTTGTCATCCTCCTGCATTGGCAGGTGGATTCTTTACCACTGTCCCGCCTGGAAGCCCAAGATTTGTATTTGTTTAAAATCCTTGCAAATGGACAGAATCCATTACTGCCAAGGAGTGAAGAAATGGCAGGAGTTTAATCAGCTGCAGCTCTGTGCCTCAAGCCATGGAGCGCTTGGCAGTCATTCCTCCAATTCTGCTTCCCGAAAGCAGCGCGTTGGGACTGCTCGGCACAGACTGGCCGCAGCGCTGTAGTGGGGAACGGAGGGCAGCTCAGCCACGCAGGGCCCCTGCTCGGGGAGAGGGGGAGACGGCCGGCTGAAGGGCACCTCTCCCTGCAGCTGCCGCTGAGACCTGGCCGCCCTGGTGAGCCACAGCCCCCGCAGCAGGGATGAAGGCTGATGTCTCAGCACGCAGGCTAGAATGCCCTCCCAGGTGCGCGGCGAGAGACTCCTGAGAAAACACACCACACACTGGTCGCTCCTCTGGGGCTGAACACCAGGTAAAAAGTGAGCCACAGAGGAGAAGCGCTGGTGTTCCCTAAGACCTTGGTAGAAATGCAGGTTCCCAGGCCCAAGGTCTGACTCAGAATCAGCGCAGAAGGGGCTGAGGAAGTGGTGTTGCAGCAAGTTCTCAAGATGATTCTTACACTTTGAGAAGAAATGACCCAAAAGAAGGGCTCTGGTCTGTACAATGTCTACCCTTCCCACCTCACCCAGCCCTGATTACCTCCCGAAGGCCCCACCTCCTAAAACCATCACACTGTGGGGGAGGGTTAAGGCTTTAACATGAATTTAGGAGACATTCTGCAACCCCTATGGACTGTAGCCGGCCAGGCTCCTCTTGTCCATGGGATTCCAAGCGTAGGCTTAAGTTTGCGTAACAATCAAAGGAAACTTTGAAACGGATGTAGATAAAAAGTAAGTGCACTGAAACGAAGTATCGATTCCAGGAGAAAACCTATTGGGTTGTCTAATCAGTAATATAAAAAGGGTTTTGGTGGGAAAATGAGTGATGAACTTTTCAGCTGAATCTCGAGATTTGGCTAACTGCTTTGTGAAGCTTCATGGATTGAGGCTGAACACAATAGTAAATTAAGCCTGCTGGTTAAAAGTTACTTCAGAAGCGATTTTTGTGACTTAGTTGTAAAAAAGAAAAAAGAATATTTGAGACTCAGACTGTTTGAGTTGCCTGGAGGTTCTCTGGAAGACCCTACTTGCAAAGCTGTTTTTATTTGAACTTACTTGGAGCTCAGAGTTCATCCAATGCAAAAAGCCTTTTCCCCAGCGGTGGTTTAACATCACGACTGCCCACCCAAGGGAGTGAATAATGCTTAAGCCAGAAGTTTAAAGGAGGAGGGGAATGGGCAACCAGGGTCCAGGGGCCTTTGAGAAGCCCTAAAGCATCGGCTCTTTTGGAAGGCCTTTTCTCGGGGCAGAGCAGGCGCGTGCCCAAGGCTGTAGGAAGACCTGAGAGGCGCTGTGCTTCTCTCATGGACCTCGAGGCCCCACAGCAGGCATGAGGGCTGGGCAGACTTACCCAGGGCTGGGCCCTCAGCACTCTGCGAGCCCTGTCTGATTACTAGGTGTCTCCACAGAGACTTCAGTGCTCACACATTGCTTTCCAGAGTCAGTTCAGGTAAATCAGGACAGCAACAGAAACTGAAGCCAACCTTGGGGAGGGGAGCGAGTCTGACTTCCGGAGTTGCTACTTTATATTGCTTAGAATACCACACTGTCAACAACATATTATGAAACATGCCAAGAAAGAGAAATGAAAAGAAAATACGGTGTACACACAGGAAACGAGCCGTCCATAGAAGCTATCCCTAAGGACACCCAGACGTTGGACTTAGACCAGGACTAAGTCAGCTGTTTTAAATGTGTACAGAGTAAGTCAGGTCTAGAGACTTAAACATTTCCCTGGTGGCTCAGTGGAAAAGAATCTGCCCACCCACGCAGGAGATGAGGGTTTTTGATACATAGGTTGGGAAGATTCCCCTTGAGGGAAATGGCAATCCACTCCAGTATTCTTGCCTGGGAAATCCCACGGACAGAGGAGCGTGGCAAGCTACAGTCCAAAGGGTCACAGGGTCGAACACTACTGAACAGCTACACGTGCGTGCACGTGAGAACATGCTCACCAAATAGAGAGTATCAGTAAAAACCGGAATTAGGGAGTAAAAGATATACTGAAGTGGGAAAATTCACTTGAGGGCTTAACAGACTTCACTAGGCAGGAGGAAGAGTCCAGCCTTATGGACAGATCGTTGGGATGATCTAGAGGCGAAGAAGCGAGCAAACAGCGTACGGTGGTTGCTAGTTTTGACGGCAGCGAGACCAGGAAAGGGCTCCGTCTGGTGCCGCGGTGTCTCCTGAGGGCCGTGTGGTACGTTTGTATAGTCAGGCTCCTGTCGTCCCCAAGCGGCCACTGGTCGTGGGCACCACTGCGCTCCACAGCGTTCTGCTAGGATGTCCGTTACTGGCAGGCGGCGTACTGCAGACAGTCCCTGGCTTGTGCGTAGTTACCGACCGTCTGTGACACCTTCATCCCCTCTCAGAAACCACATTTAAAGTGCAAACAAATTCAGTCTGATTTACATAGAAGCAAATTACACTTGAGTGCAGTCTAGTCACATACGTAAGTTTGTTTTTTAATAACATGACACAAATACCGTTGATCTGGAAATACACTTACTAGGAAATATTCCGTGTCGGGTGAAGGAAGTGTGTGCACAGGGATGCCTCATCCTTCCAAAACTCTTTTGAGGAACTATGGGACCGACTTGTATCTGTCTCCTAGGGGTTCAGCTTGGATGGGCAAAAAAGCCGGAGGCTTGACACTTGTAGCCACGCGCTCCGGGAAGCGACTCACCCAGAAGGACAATGCAGATAGTGCAGTGCGGCTTCTTACGCCTGCGGGCCCAAGCAGAGTCTCCTCTTAGCCAGGGACCCCGACCAGTTTCTGTGAAAACCTTATATGCTCAAACCCACCTCCCCAAATTCCCTGAAACTAGTCTGAACAAAGGAAAAGAAAGATACAATCAAAGTTAACCCATGATTCATAAGCCTTAGGCCTAGGTGGTTAACAGTGGACAATTATCAAGAGGCCTGTGGTCACACCCCAGTAAGCATAATAGAATGCACGATTCTATTCGGTTACACAGATAATTAGGATATTCTTTTAGGCGGAGAGTCCAGGTACAAGCCCTGGGGCTCTTCCTTCCGGGGGCCTGGTTTTCCAGATGGTAGGTCGTTTCCATAGATTCTGGGCATAGAGCTCAGAGTCCACAGTCCGGCCCAAGATGGAGTCTTGCTTTCAAAATAGAGCCTGTTCTGTCTCCTCCTTCAGCATGAACAACAATCAACGAACATCGAATAAGACGGCAGTTAACAGTATCATTGGGAGGGTTTGAGGGTAGCCGGTTAAGGGCAAATTCAGGGTCAGTTCAGTCGCTCAGTCGTGTCCGACTCTTTGCGACCCCATGAATTCAGGGCCGGTACAAGAGACGAAGCTGCCTGTAAGCGCGTGAGATCCGGGATTTGGTCGCAACTGGCCTGCGGGGCGGGTGTTGCCCTTGCTGCAGCTGGGCCCCACGACACCCAAAACCGGTGCCGAGAGCCGCCCTTCTCACCGTTGCGTGTTTCTGCTAAAGCTCATTCTTCCCTGTTGGACTGTTCCTTCATAAAGCAGGAAAAATAAGCGTCCTAACGTATGAGCGTCAAGTCTCACCTGGGCCCACAAGTGCGAGTGAATCCTGGGGCCTTGTAAACGAGGGAAGCGAGCTTGGGTGTGCACTGGGGGTGGTGGGGACTGGGGCAGAGTGAATCAGGATGCAGCCTGACGCACCCCAGCCTGGTGCCAGGGAGGAACGTAAGCCCAGGCTGTCAGGTCTTTCCGAGAGGCCCGGCGTCTCGGGCTGGCCCCACCCAGGAGGGCAGCAGGGCCCCCGAAAGCCTGCCCTGGCTTGTGGTCCTGAGGCGTCTTCTCCCCCGTGGCAGTCACCGCACGGGGTGAGGGGGTCTAGCCAGGCTCTGAGTCCCGGCAGGGAGGAATGGTGACAGGGTGGAGGTGAGCAGAGCAGTGTCTTCTCACTGGTAGGAAGCCGGGGTCTCAGCAAGCACGACGCCCCTGTTCTGATTATAAAGTAACTTGGGGTGTTAAGGGTGTTAGAAGACGCGTAAATGCACAGGCGAGTGACGAAAAGTCCCCCGCCATTCGCCCGTCTGGAAGGAAGGTCGGTTTCTTGTCTCTTTGTTCCGCGCCTATTTGTAACGTAATCGCGACCACATGTCTTTTTCTGTATTGCTTTTGTATCTTAAATAATTTTTGATTTTCAAAAGTTTTAATATTTAGATAAGTATTCTCAATGTTACTGTCTACTATTTCCCTCGTATCACTAACATTTTTTTCCCATAAACCACATTTGAATATTCTACTCATGGGAGGTGCCTCCAGGGATACATGCTATGCTATGCTATGCTAAGTCACTTCAGTCGTGTCCAACTCTGTGCGACCCCATAGACAGCAGCCCACCAGGCTCCCCCGTCCCTGGGATTCTCCAGGCAAGAACACTGGAGTGGGTTGCCATTTCCTTCTCCAATGCATGAAAGTGAAAAATGAAAGTGAAGTCGCTCAGTCGTGTCCGACTCTTAGCGACCCCATGGACTGCAGTCCACCAGGCTCCTCCATCCGTGGGATTTTCCAGGCAAGAGTACTGGAGTGGGGTGCCATTGCCTTCTCCGCCAGGGATACATAGTGGTGTTATATCCATGGTGTGATATATATATATATAGAGAGAGAGAGAGAGAGAGAGAGAGAGAGAGCGCGCGCGCGTGTGCGCGCGCGATTTCCCTGAAGTCAGGGGTTTAGAGTCTTCACTGTTACAAATCACACTGGGATGAATCTCTTCATGACCAAAATGTTGCCTACATACCCTCTTATTATTTCTTTGGAATAGAACTCCGAAGGTGGGAGTTTCTGGGAGGGTCAGCAGCAGCAAACATTTCTCAAGTCCTTGGCGTGTGTTGCGATGTTTCTTGAGGATGAGCCGCACCTGGTTTGACTCTGAAGCAGGTGATAATTTTAAACACGAAAGGCCCGTGTTCTCAGCTGGAATGGAAGAGGGCTGTGTGCGGGCCTCTCGGGATGCAGGCTGACCTGGCCTGCAGGACCGGCCATACCTTCTAGAATATCCTCACCCTGTCCCCACGGCCTCCCCCCGTTCCTGGCGCCTGTGGTTTTCTGCAGGTGGGTGTCCTCCTTACCTGGACAACGTTGCTCCCAAAAGGTTCCAGCCCACCGAAGCCCATCAGTGTTCCCAACACTTTCAAGCTGGTCCCCGGCCAGGGTCCTGCCCTGGGTGGTTGGAGCCCACAGAACGCGCGTGAGTCAGTTCAGAGGCAGAGGAAGCCTTTGCCTTAAGAAGGGAGAGGCGGCTCACGCCCCCAGAGCCCGCACCCCCTGGCCAGCCGTTCTCACGAGAGGGGGTCCGTGCCCCGCGTCTCTCGTGGCCCAAGGTGGTGCGGGGTCCGCGCGGTCGTTACACCAGGACCTCTGAGGTGACGGGTGCGAGGGCCCTGCATGCGGCTTCCTGCGGGCAGGTGAAACTGGGCTAAGCACAAAGGAGAAAAAAAAGTTGGAGCTTTTTAATTACCAGATCCTACTGGTATTTCCTGGGAGTTGGGCGGTTGCAGCGGGCTGAGGCCCAGGGAGTCCCTGACCCTCCGCTGACCCCCGAGCACAGGGGCTGCTTCCAGCACCTTCTGTGGGGACACTGGCCTGGCGTCTCAGGGGAGGGGGCGTCGGGCTCCGCTGGCCTCCCGATGGGGCTGGGGTGCAGGGGAGAGGTGCCCCGAGTGCGGGCTGGCTGAGCCTCCGGTCTGGGCGCTGCCCTGCCCTTGGGCCCCGAGAAGTGGGGCGGCCCTGGCCCTTCTGCACTGGCTTCAAGCAACAGGCACCGGGGGCTTCGGGGCGTATCTGCTGAGGGAGTCGGGCCCCCGGGGGCTGTAGGGCTGGCACTGGGCTCCAGGGGTCGGGTCAGGGGCCATGTCAGCTGCTCTGCCTTGCCCGTCTCTTCCCCGAGGCCAGTTTCCCCCCGGGAGGAGGTGGGGGCCACCGAGGGAAGTGGCTGAAGACCAGAGGGGCTGTGTCTGTTCTTGGGTGCAGGAGGGACTTGGACACAAGGGGGCCTGACGCCAGGCGCCCCGCGGCGTGAAAGGGTCGCCAAGTGCCAGCGGCTCCCAGTGGGTAGATCCAGACCCACGGGGCGGGGGGGTCACCTTCTATCTTCGAGACCTGCCGGGGTCTCAGTGCTCAACCCACTGTGTTGGAAGAGCGCCGTCGTCAGGATTCTGAGCTCAGACTTTGGAGTCAGAAGGCACAGCCTCCCGCCCAGGTCTCTGACGGGCCCTGGAACCAAGGGCGGTAGCCTAGCCCAAGTCGTGCTCACCTGAGCTGTGTCTGGCGCTAAGCACTCAGGGAGGGGAGCGTGTGAGGCACTCAGCACGCCGGGTGCTTCCTCAGGCGTCCATCGGTCAGTACTGCTGGCTCAGGAGTCGATGGAAAGGGGAATCAGGGTCACCCTCTTGCTTCACAAACCTCCTCCGCGTCTTGCTTCCTGCCGTGTTCATACAGAGTCCTTACTTTCCCAATTCCTGGAAATCTGAACCCACCTCACTGCTCTGTTGTGGTCCTCACGTCTGCATCCACTGCGACGTCCAGAGTGCCTTCCGGCCCAGCGTCCACTGCCAGGACGCCCAGTAACTGCCCTCCCACACTCCCAGGCGGCCCCATGCAGCCCACCCGCCACAGGCTTCTAGAGCTCACATGTCCTTCCCGGCATCTGTATCACTTGGGAGTAGGTCTGGCTGCCTGTTACAGAAAACCCCAAATAACAGCAGCTCGCACACTTGGTTTCTCTTGTCAGTTTCCAGGAGTCTGGAGGTAGCTGTCTTAGCGTGGCCGCCAGGCTCCGTGGTCTCAGAGGCCCAGGCCCCTTCTGTTACTGCCCAGTTGCCTGCAACACCTCATTGTCCAGCATAGCTGCTCAAGTGCCAGTCTTGCGTCTACATTCCCGCCAGCCAGCGTGACGGAGGAAGGGAGAGTTGCAGTCCTCCTTTTAAAGACCCTCTCCAGAAACTGCACACACAAACCGTCCAGGTAGCTCTCATAGGCCGGACTCCAGTCCCCCGTCACACAAGGGCGGCTGGGGCCCGCATCGCTGAGCCTAAGTAAGATACACGGCAGGAAAAGCATTCACATGCATTGAGACTCGGGTCACCACGTCCAGGACCAAGGCGGGGACCTCGGTGCCTCCACAGGCTCCTTGCGTGGTCCCAGTTTTGAGACCTCCCCCAGGTACATACTGTTCTAGCCTCTGCTGTCGTTGATGACTTCTGCACGTTCTGGAGCTCTGAGTGCACGGAAGCACTCAGCGTGGCCCCTTGTGTGTCTGGCTCGTTTCATTCACACACGTCTGTGAGAGCCGTCCGCGTCGCTGTGCGTGCAGTGATTTGCTCTTTTTAGAAAATGTATTTATTTTTGGCTGTGCTGGGCCTCTTGCTGTGCGCGCTTCCTCTCGCTGCGGCCGGCGGGGGTTACTATGGTCGCGTGCCGGCCTCATTGCAGTGGCTGTGCTCGTCTCGGGTCCCGGGCCCTGGAGCACAGGCTCCGCAGTCGTGGCCCACGGGCTGAGCTGCCCCGCCGCCTGTGGGATCGTCCCGGACCAGGGGTTGAGCTCGTGCCCGCTGCACTGGCAGGTGGATTCTTTTGCCACTGAGCCACCAGGGGAGCCCCCAAGGCTCACCTTTCTTCCTGGACAGCTGTGCAACGGGCGACGGAAGCATGCAGCCCCTCAGCCCCCACTGTAGTCAAGACACACAAGAGCTAGCTCCACGTGCCCCGTGGGCAGCGCCTCCTGCCCCGTCTCAGCTCCTGCCAACCACGGACGGGTTTTCTGTCCCCGCGGTTTTACCTCCACGGCTCCATATGAACACAGCCGTGCAGTGTGTGGGCTCTGCGACTGGCTCCTCCGGCTCGGCTGATACCCAATTCACCGAGTTGTTGGAGCCTGTCTGCAGAGCTTGCCTCTTCACAGCTTTGCAGACCCACCAGCCGCGTCCGAGAATTCCAGTTGCTCTGCAGCCTCACCAGCAGTTGCTCGTGTCGGGCTTTTAAAAAAATGTCCGTCTTTCTCATGCGGCGTCACCGTGTGTGTCTTACACGGGAGGACGTTGCTGCACGGTGTCGTGCTAGCTTCTGCTGTAGGACAGCGTGACGTGGCTGTACGTATCCACGTGCCCCTGCCTCGTGGGCCTCCCTGCCCGCCCCGCCCAGGTCATCACAGCACCGCAGTGAGCGCCCTGCGCTGCCCAGAGGCCTCCCACCAGCTGTCCGTCCCACGCACAATAGCGTGTACATGTCAGCGCTCCTCTCAGTTCGCCCCCTTCCCTACCCGTGTCCGCAAGTCCACCATCCACGTCTGTGTGTCTGTTCCTGCCCTGTAAGAAGGTGCGTTGGCACCGTTTGTCTAGATCCCACATAGATGTGTTACTATACGGCATTTGCTTTTCTCTCTCTGACGCACTTCACTCTGTACATGTGTGTGCGTTAGTCGCTCAGTCGTGTCCAAATCTTTATGACCCCATGGACTATAGCCCACCAGGCTCCTCTGCCCGCGGGATTCTCCAGGCAAGAGTACTGGAGTGGGTTGCCAGTTGCTTCTCCAGGGGATCTTCCCGACCCAGGGATCAAACCTGGGTCTTCCACGTTGCAGGCAGATTCCTTACCATCTGAGCCCCCAGGGAAGCCCCTCACTGTGTCTAACAGGCTCTAAGTTCTTACTGTGGTTCTAAATTGTATTTTCCTACTGACGCATTCTATTGAGCCTCTCTTCGTGTGCATATTTGCATTTGTAGATCTTTTTTGGGGGGGGGTTACCATCTTTTCAGGCATTTTGCCCGTTAACAAGATGGATTGTTTGGATTTTATTATTGAGTTTTGACAATTCTTTGTAAGTTCTAGCTAAACATCCTCTATTAGAAAAAGCAAGAGAGTTCAGAAAATCATCTACTTTTGCTTTATTCACTACGCCAAAGCCTTTGATGGTGTGGATCAC
The DNA here is from genome assembly GCF_019923935.1 of Bubalus bubalis. NCBI lineage: Eukaryota > Metazoa > Chordata > Mammalia > Artiodactyla > Bovidae > Bubalus > Bubalus bubalis. The sequence goes on from NC_059177.1 coordinate 59,437,040, forward strand.
AACAAATTGGAAAATTCTTCAAGAGATGGGAATATCGGACCACCTGACCTGTCTCCTGAGAAATCTGTATGCAGGTTAGGAAGCAACAGTTAGAACTGGACATGGAACAACAGACTGGTTCCAAATAGGAAAAGGAGTACATCAAGGCTGTATATTGTCACCCTGCTTATTTAACTTCTATGCAGAGTACATCATGAGAAACGCTGGACTGGAAGAAACACAAGCTGGAATCAAGATTGCCGGGAGAAATATCAATAACCTCAGATATGCAGATGACACCACCCTTATGGCAGAAAGTGAAGAGGAACTAAAGAGCCTCTTGATGAAGCGAAAGAGGAGAGTGAAAAAGTTGCTGTAAAACTCAACATTCAGAAAACTAAGATCATGGCATCTGGGCCCATTGCTTCATGGCAAATAGATGAGGAAACAATGGAAACAGTGGCAGATTATTTTGGGGGCTCCAAAGTCGCTGTAGATGGTGACTGCAGCCATGAAATTAAACGATGCTTGCTCCTTGGAAGGAGAGCTGTGAGCAACCACTCAGTGCCCTGTCCAGGCCTCCTGGTCGTTTCCCCAGATGTAGGGCTGCCTACAGGCAGCTCCTGGTTGAAATGTAAGACACTGTCGATACTTAGGAAAACACGTCTGGCTGTTCATCAGTGACCAGATGACTAGCGATTAAATGTCAAAATTAAAGGAATGACTTAGGGCTTAACCGTCAAATGTTCTTCATGTGACCTGTCCTGCATGCTTAATCACTCAGTCAAGTCCGACTCTTTGCGACCCCGTGGACTGTATCCCTCCAGGTTCCTCTGTCCATGGGATTCTTCAGACAGGAATACTGGACTGGGTTGCCGTGCCCTCCTCCAGGGGAACCTTGCTGACCCAGGAATTGAACCCGCATCTCCTGTGTCTTCTGCAATGCAGGCACATTCTTTATCCTCTGACCCAGGAATTCCATGCTTAAATATAAGCCTCAAAGAATTAAAAACAGACGTTCAAACAAAAGCTTGCACAGGAGTGTTCGTAGCAGCACTATTCACCATAGTCAAAAAGTGGCGGTAGCCCAGCGAGTAAGGAGGAGGTCAATAAAAATAGACAAATAGGAAGCTCCCTGGTGGTCCAGTGGCCCAGGTTCTGGGCTTCCACTCCAGAGGGCTTGGGTTTGACCCCTGGGCAGGGAGGTTCCACATGCGCTGGTGTGACTGAAAAAGATGAAGATAAAAGGTGGCCCGTTCTTTTGGCTGCAGCAGAAAGAAGTGAAGTGCTGACTTCCTCAGCGCAGCTGGGCCCTGGAAGCATGGTGCTCGGCGAAAGGAGCCAGTGCCCGGGGCGTGCTGTGCGAAGCGTCCAGAACAGGCCGCCCGTGGAGGCAGAGGTCAGGTCAGTGTTTGCCAGGGGCGGGGTGGGGATGCAGGAAGTGAAGGGCACCGGGAGGGTGTGGGGGTCTCTTTTTTCTAACGAGCCCAAGTAGGCTGGTTTCAGCTGCTGTCTGTGTGAGAGCACACAGGCGGAGCAGAGAGCTGTGGTCGGCATGAGGTCTGCCCACCCCAGCCTCGCAGTCCCAAGTGTCTTCTCCCCATTATTTCCTTCTCTCCTTGGGATTTCGTTTCAGGGTGATAAAAAAATGCCCCGCGCTTGGTGGTTGTGATGGTCGCACAGCTCTGAACACTGAATCACTGTGCATTTTCAGTAGGCGAGCGTTGCGATGTGTGAATTTAATCTCAATAAAACCGCTACAAAGCTGCACTGGCCTGTTTCTCTCTTCTGCTGATGATCCGCTCGACTCCTTCGCAGAGGCTTGTTTTTTTTCTTTCTTTGCTGGAAATTCAGCCTTTATGCCCACCAGCCTGGGCTCAGTGGAAGATGTTTCTGGAAGCCGGGGGTACAGTTTCCGGGCTGCCGCAGCCTAGCCGCGTCTTCCGTCTCTGGACCCTGAACAACTCCGACTCCTCCATCCCGCCCCTGCTCAGCTGTGCCCCCTGCTGGCCATCCCGGGAGCCGTTTGCATGTCCCTGCGGCCTCCCTCCCCAAGCTGAAGGGTGATGGAAAGACACGGAGCAGACTGATCGAGGTCTTGGCCCTCTGCTTGCTTGGCTGAGATGTAGGAATGGAATAAAACCTGCAGGGTGAGGGTGGAAGGAGGAAAGGGAACCGCAGGCGGGTGGTGGAGAGCTGAGTGGGGAGGCCCATTGCCCGTCTTGGGCAGGGCTGGGCTTTGGCCAGCAGAGCCACGGTCACACAACCCGTCCGGCTGCCGGCTGTAGGCCATGCCAGGTCTGCAGGGGACGCCAGGCCTGTATCCGGGTGGCTCAGGCCTGGTGGGCCTTCCTGGGGTCCCAGGGGATGGACAGGAGGGGCCAGGGGGACCCCCTCTCCCCGCAGGAGGGTCTGGGTAGGGGTGGGGTGAGCTGGAGGGCAGAGGCTGGGGTAGAGGGAGGCAGCTGCTCTGGAAAACGTGGTCTCGGGCCTTCTGGACTTCCCGACACAGAGCGTCTCGGCTGGGGTCACTAGCCTAGGTCCCTAGGTCCCTAGGGTGCATACCCCAAGTGATCTCTGTAACCCTACAGGCCTCAGTGCAAGAATTGCACTTTTAAAGGATGTGGAAAACACCTCCCCCCCCCTCAACAGAAACCAGCAAAGACTGTGTAACTCAGACCATCTAGCCCACAAAGCCTGAAATATTTGCCATTCAGCTCTTGACGCAGAAAGTTTGCTCATTACTGCTGTAAACCCTGAAGTGTGGGGACCATCCCGCCCACTGAGTGCTTCCTTAGGTTCCCGCCTCCTCTGCCCGATTGTCCTAGAAAGGCTGGTCTTCCAGGTGTAAAGGGAAGTGAGCTCAGGTTGGAGAGAAGGAAAGACGCGTGTGCCCCGTGGGGACCTGTCCTGGACACAGACAGGAGGTTGTAAGTTCGCTGAAAAGGAGCCTCTGTGTCGGGACGCGCCTGTCGTTGCTGGCTGCCCTTGGAGGTGGCCCACGTGGTGGGGGCGTGGGTCAGCTACCGCACTCGCCCCCCCCCGCCCCCAGCCTCGAAGCCTCTGTGTCCACCTTGCCCCCTGCCTGGCTCATCGCAGGCCCCGTACGACTCCCTGGAGGACCGACTCCCTCACTTCTCTCGATAGGGTCAGTCGGAGCGTCTCCCTGACACCAACATGAACAAGTGCAACAAGTTGAGTGACCAGGCCACACGCTGACCAGTGGGCGCCAGGCCAGGTTAGTCCAAGGAGCTCTCGCTGTGTGGGTCTCACTCCAAACAACGTTCGAGAAATGCTGTAACCAAACGATTACAAAATGTATCATAAGAGTAGAAGTATAGAGAACAGGGTAAGAGATGCCATGGAAACCCTGATGCTGGGGAAGACTGAAGGCGGGAGGAGATGGGGATGACAGAGGGTGAGACGGCTGGATGGCATCACCAACTTGACGGACAGGAGTTTGGGTAAACTCCGGGAGTTGGTGATGGACAGGGAGGCCTGGCATGCTGCAGTCCATGGGTCTCAAAGAGTCAGACATGACTGAGCGAATGAACTGACCTGAAACACCCAACACAGATATTACCCCGAGTCGTGTGGCGTGGATCAGAGCCACTGAGGCCCGGGAACGCTCGGAAGGCCCTGAGCCTGCAGAGCCGCCCCTGCGTCATGTACCCCTCCCTCCGGGCCGCCAGCCAGGTCCCAGAGTCCCCCCACCAGACTGTTTCTCTTCCACTTCACGCTGCCTGTGTCTGAGTCGCGCAGGGCGCCCCTGTGTGTTTCCAGCCCGACCACGTGGTGTTGCGCGGCTTCTGGTTTGCTGCCTGTCTGCCCTCGGCGCTGTATTTCCGAGGTTCGCCCCTGCAGACGCGTGCCTGCTCTCATCTGTTTCACTTCTGTGGGGTTTGCAAGCAGGACTGTGCCTGGACGCTCGTGCATTCTCCTGTTCTGGGTGCTGGGTCACCTCCTGACCCCACATCCCAGAAACCCTGCTGTCAGCGTGAGCTCAGGCCACGGCGGCTGCCCGGCCCGCCTGCACGTCCACCACGAGGGGCCAGCCTGGCGCCCCCGGGGGCTGCCTCGCTGCGGCCCGCACGGGCGTGAAGCGGCCCCTCCTCCCGGGTGGACTTGCTGTTCCTTTGGAGCATCCTTGAATCCTCCTTGGATTCATCCGCTGAATCCAAGCGAATGAGCTCCTTTTCCTGGTTTCCTGGCCCATCCAGGCTCCCTTTCTGTGAAGCCTGCTCATCCCTTTCCCTGTTCTCCCAGGTTTGTTTTTTTTTTTTGCTCATCCCCCGTGCGGGCTGTCTCCCCGGGGGCCCGAGCTGCTCCTGAGCGCAGCCGTCCAGGCGGTGTCCTCAGAGGTGGCCCCCCGGCCCTCCGAGATGGGGCGCGTCCCAGCGTCCCCGCTCCGGCTGCGGCCTCGCTGTGGGAACGCCGCCAGGGGGAGCAGCTGCTCCACTGACCGCGCGTCCCCGCCGCGCAGGGCTCCAGGACCCGCCGGCCCAGCCCGGGAGGGCGCAGCGCGGGCGGGCGCCCCAGGAGCGGCCGCCAGGAGAGCACGCGGAGCCGGCCCGCCCAGCCCGGCCACGCCCTTCCCGAGCGGGGCCTGGGCACAGGCTGCCCTTTCTGTCCACCTGCCCATGGGAGGAGCCCCCCAGGACCCCCTACCATGGGCTGCACCCCCCAGCCTGGGCTGCACACCCCACTCCCCCCCTTAGTTAGGGTCATTTTGCTCCAGGAAGCGAGTCACTCACACGACGGCTCAGGGGTAGTGCCAACCTCCTTCTTTGAGTCCCGAGGCCCTTGTTAGAGCCAACTGGAGGTCGCCCCGCAGGCGAGGGGGTCTGTCCCTCACTGTCCCGGAGACCTCATTCCTAGACTCCGAGGGTCAAGGCTGCGCCCCCGCCCCCCTCTGGGCACTGGCCGCAGCAGCCGCTCATCTCAGGGACGCGCAGTCTCTGCGGCTCCTGTCTCTCCCTCTGCTCCTTGGGGTCTTCTGTGATTGGTTCCATCTCCTCTGGGGCTTTGACTGCCCTGGGGACGGGACCACATCCTGTCCTTGGCCACCCACCCATGTCCTGGGCTCTGGGCCTGTCTCCTGATGTCCCTGAAGATGGTCCTCCCTGACTCTGATTCCCGCCCGGGGAGTGCTGAGCACCCCTCTTCAAATGAAAGCTACCCTAAATTGCAGTAGGAGAAACAAAATGAGCGCAACGTTTTATCCATGAGATCTTATTTAATGACTCATTTTACAGCACTTGCTCACCATAAAGTCAGTCAGTGAGAACCATGATGCTTCAGCGCCTGGATCACTACCCCCAGCCCCACCCTGTGCCCCCTGCTCAGCCCCAAACCATCCTGTCTCACACGGAAGAGAACCAGCAACGGTCCCGGTTTTATGAACACCCCCACCCCCACCCCAGCACGCAATGGGACAGCCTTCAACTCGGGTGAGAACGGGGCAGACAGGGAAACACTTGAGGCTGGGTTGCTAACTCTATCAGCAAGGGGAGGTTGTCGCTGCTGTTCAGCCTCTAGGTCGGGTCTTGCTCTCTGCGGCCCCAGGGACTGCAGAGCTCCAGGCTCCTCCATCCTCCACTGTCTCCCAGAGTTCACAGTCACGTCTAGATCCCACCACTCCATCCTAAAGGAAATTGACTGTGAATATTCCTTGGAAGGACTGATGCTGAAGCTGAAGCTCCAATCCTTTGGCCACCTGATGTGAAGAACCGACTCATTGGAAAAGACCCTGATGCTGGGAAAGATGGAAGGTGGGAGGGCAAGGGGACGACAGAGGATGAGATGGTTGGATGGCATCACCGGCTCGATGGACATGAGCCTGAGCAAACTCCGGGAGTTGGTGATGGACAGGGAGGCCTGGCGTGCTGCAGGCCACGGGCTCGCAAAGAGTCGGACACGGCTGAGCAACTGAACACCAACGCCACAGGCACAGAGCTCTGCACCAAAGCTGCCTCTGTCTACGCTGGTCTCCCCTGGGGAAGTTAGAGGGGATCCACTGGCTGTTCCTGCTTAAGTAAGAGTGTTGTGCACGTGAAACTCTTGGGAAATTGGTGAAGGATAGCGACCAGAATGCACTCTTTGCATGCAGTGGGCTTCCAGAAGCAGAGATGACGAGTGAAATAGACGGGTGTCCAAGGGCTGCTCAAACAACATTCCTAAATTATATTTTGAGAGAAGGCTGTTTTCCAATGCTGCTCAACTGTGACTCAAGTGGGCAGCTCCGTCCTTACCCTCCAACCTTGGGGAAGACATTGCAAAGGCTGGGTCCCCTCTGTCTGCATAACCCACATCCCCTGCAGCGCCCAGCACCCGCTGCTCTGCTTGGGGGCCACTATGCATGCACACGCACGTCCCAGGTGACGGATGCACATGTGGACCCCCCATGCCCAGTGCCTCCTCCGCAGACAGCACGGGAGGCCCCCCCGGGTGACGCTGACCTCAGCGCCCCCCGCCCTCCTCCACCAGATCCGATGGCGGGGGGATGAGGTCGCGGGGGTTCATCCTGGCCACCAGGCAGACGTCGTAGCTGTCGTGCATGAGGACGTCGACGGCCACGACGTTCCACTGGTTCTCCCAGGGGTCCAGCTCCAGGATCTCCTTGCAGATAACCTCGTGGCGATCTGAAAAGCAACAGAAGGGCGGCACTGAACCCAGAGGCCATCGTCGCCGTTTCGCAGCTTCCGCTAGAAGGCGCCGCGCTCCAGAAGTCGGCTAACATCGTGAACATCGCACCGCGGAAGACACGGTGCTTCTGACATTTCAGGAATGAAGAAAGGCCGCGTGACACCTCACATTCAGGCGTTCCTCAGACAGGCGATGACTGAGTTGTACACGCACTGTGGAATGGTCCCCACAGTCAAGCTTTTCACACACGCCTCACCCCACATGGTCCCTCTGTGTGTTGAGAACACTTAGCAAATCTCAGGTACACAATGCAGTCTTGTTTTCTGGTTGTTGTTTTCTGCCAAACAGCTTCTAGGATCTTAGTTCCCTGACCAGAGATTGAACCTGGGCCGCAGCTGGGATAGCCCAAGTCCTGACCACTGGACAGCCAGGGGGCTCCCAGTACCGTCAGCTGCAGTCCCCCGCCAGGCCTAAGATCCCAGAATGCCCTCAGCTTGGAGCTGAGGTCTGGACCTTCCGACCAGCATCTCCTCGTCTGCCCTGCCCACCCTCCCCGAGTCCCCGGCACTCCCGTCTCCACTGTCTGCTTCTGTGAGTTTGGTTATTCTGGAGTCCGCGTCTCACTGAGACCACATGGGGATGGCGTTTCGGTCTGGATTGTCCCGCTTAGCACCATGTCCCCCAGGTTCACCCTTGCGTGGAGTCACGAACGGCTCTTTGTGACCCAGTGACTATAGCCACCAGGCTCCTCTGTCCACGGGATTCTCCAGGCAAGAGTACTGGCTGCTGTTTCCTCCTTCAGGGGATCTTCCTGAGCCACTGAACTCATATTTCTGATCTGCTCTGTCTCCTTATTTTTGGATTATTTGAATTTCTCTCTCTCTCCTTTGCTTCCCTGGGTCTCTCTTGCGCTGCGCAGGCTTGCCTCTTTTGGAGCTTAGACTCCAGACCAGCGGGCTCAGCAGCTGCAGCTCATGGGCTTAGTTGCTCTGAGGCATATGGGATCTCAGTTCCCCGATCAGGGATCAAACCGGCGTCCCATGAACTGCAAGGCAGTTTCTCAGCCACTGGACCACCAGGGAAGTCCCTGGATTGCTTGAATATTTTAAATATCCCATTTTAATTTATCTTGAGATTTTAAGCCTCCTTATTTTTCTTTGTTAAAAAATTTTTTTTTATTAAGCATGTTCTTTCTACAGCTATTTTTTTAGTAGTTGTTCTAAGGATTGCAGTACCTTTGAACGGACTGTTTGCATTTATACCTCATCACGTAAGTGGAGCAGCAGGGAGCTCCCCTCACCGCATCTAGACTCTCAGCCTCTCCACCCCTTTCCACTTAATTGTCACGACAGGGAGATGGCCCTCTCTGTGTAACAGTAACCACACTGAGAACACGACCAGACAATGCTAAGTTTTCCAGTCAGCTGCCATTCTCGTGCGCAAGAACTGAAGAGGAGGACGCGTCGCCCATTGCGTTTAGCCCGGCCTCCCCCAGGCTCCTCTGTGTCTCTCTCCTCCAGGACGTCTTCTCAGCTACCGCGCTGCCCTTCGCTCAGAGGATTCTCCTCCTCTCTCTGTCTCTCTCTCTCTCTCTCTCTTTAAAGCAGGCTTGCTGGCAATGCATTGCCGGGAGCCGGCATATTGCATATTGAGTGCATATTGCATATTGAGTGCAGCACTTTCCACAGCATCATCTTTCAGGATCTGGAATAGCTCAACTGGAATTCTATCACTGCTGGGAGCCAGCGTGAGGAACTCCGCCCATGACAAAGGTCATGAGGAAGGAGGCTCGGCATACGCAAAGGCGGGATCGAGCCTCAGGAGTCCCCCTGGAAATTCTCGAGCATCTACCCCCAAAACCAGAGTCTGCCTACTTTCTGCTTTGTGCTTTCACCTACACCTCTGACTTTACGGGGGGCTGTCTCCCACTACCTCTCTCTGAAAAAAGAGTTAGCTTACAGCTCCAGTTAATAATTCTTGGATGTGACAGTGTTTCAACCTACAAACTCCTTTGGAAATCCTCTAGCCTGCCTGAATGGGTTTTTCCGGCCACATGTGATTGTTCAGAGCCTCCCAACTGTAAGAGGCAGGAGATGTTCTAAACTGCCTAAACACAGATTCCTTTGAGTAGTTAAAAGATTGATTAGAAATTGTATTGGTGAAGGGTTTTTCACTTGTTGGGCCAATGTTTGCTGCTAAGTCTCCATACTCCTTACCTACTGTGTCCTTGGCAGTGTATTGATTGATATAATGGGTGTATAGAAATGTAAAATGCAGCTTTGTCCAATGCTTTTTTGGTGCCTGACTTTGGAATAATCACCTTTAGAGAAAAATAAGTTCCTTAAAATGTTAACAGGCCTCCGGGCCAGAAGATGATGTCAATCACCTGAACTTTTGCATATGATAAGTTTGCAGGAAGAAAGCCTGGCTTGCTGCACGACTCTACCCCTTCCCCCATTATCCTCTATGCATAACTTAAGGTATAAAAACTACTTTGGAAAATAAAGTACGGGCCTTGTTCACTGAAACTTGGTCTCCCCATGTCGCTCTCTCTTTCAACTTCCGGCTGAGTCTCCATCTGGAGCGCGGAACCCGCCATGCTTGCTAATTATGCCTGGGCTTCTAAGATCCGACCGGGGAGGCCTCAGTGTCTCCTCTCCTTCGGGAGAACGGAAGGACGCCTGCGGCCTACGTAAGTGGTGCAAACTTCTTGTCTTGAAGTTTTATTGGTCTCCCGCGTAAACCAAGCTACTCAGCCTCTTTTCTCCACTGAATTTTCCTACTGAGCTATCCTTATTTCAGCCGCTTTTCTCCACTGAATTTCCTCACTGAGCTATCCTTATTCTATTACTCTTTGTATCCTTAATTAAAGTGTAATTAAGCAGTTGTTTCCTGACCCTCGCCTATGCCGTCTCTCCTTCGAATACCCTGGATTCTCTTACCTTACCTCCTCCTGAGACAGTTTGATCGTCATTTTGCCCTCAGTTCTGGAGGATGTTTGTGCTGGATTTGTAATTCCAGAGAGCTGGCAGTGTGTGTGTGTGTGTGTGTGTGTGTTTTCTCTGCTTAGATTTTGCTCCATTGGCTTCTGGTCTCTTTGGTTGGAGAAACCTACAGTCATTCTAATAATTTTTCCTTATATGTTCTCTTATTTTTCTCTGGCTCTTAAACATTCAGTTCAGTTCAGTCGCTCAGTCGTGTCCAACTATTTGCGACCCCGTGGACCGCAGCACGCCAGGCCTCCCTGTCCATCACCAACTCCCGGAGCTCACTCAAACTCATGTCCATCAAGTCGGTGATGCCATCCAGCCATCTCATCCTCTGTCGTCCCCTTCTCCTCCTGCCTTCAATCTTTCCCAGCATCAGGGTCTTTTCAAATGAGTCAGCTCTTCCCATCAGGTGGCCAAAGGATTGGAGTTTCAGCCTCAGCATCAGTCCTTCCAATGAATATTCAGGACTGATCTCCTTTAGGATGGACTGGTTGGATCTCCTTATAGTCCAAGGGACTCTCAGGAGTCTTCTCCGACACCACAGTCCAAAAGCATCCGTTCTTCGGCGCTCAGCCTTCTTCACAGTCCAGCTCTCACACTGTTATTGTCTCTTTTAAGGGAGTGGCTCAGCGGTTGCAGCGTGCTCACAGCACTGTCTCACCAGCACCACCATCTGGTTGGAGAGCGTTTCATCACCCCCAGAAGGCAACCCTGTCCCACTAGCTGTAGGTTCCTGTTCACGCCGTCCCCAGCCCCTGACATCCGATCTCCACCCGCTTGCCTTTTCTGGACATTTCGTATGAATGGACTCATCTGGGGTCTTCTGTGACTGCCATCCTTCCCCGAGCACAACGTTTTCAGGGTTCATTTACGCTGTAACCTGTGTCAGCCTCCATTCCTTTATCGCAAGGAACACTGGATGGATGGACCATGTTTTATTTGTCCATTTGCTAGTTTGTTAGTTGATAGACACTCAGGTTGGTCGGGTTTTGCTTGCTACAAACCCTGCAGCTCTGAACACTGGTGCCCGTTTTTGTGTGGACAGATGTGTTCATTTCTCCGGTGTATGTGCTTTGGAGGGGAATTGCTGCTGTCCATGGTGCTACAAAGAGTAACACACACACACACACACACACACACACACACACACACACACACACGATGTGACTCCAAAAACCTCAGGTTTCAAATTCCACAGAAGCTGCTCCATTTTACATTCCCACCAGCCATGTAGGAGGCTCCAATGTCTCCAATCCTTGTCAACACTTGTTATTATTTGTTTCTTTTCCTTACAATCACTCTAGTGGGTGTAAAGGATGATCTCACTGTGGTTTTCATTTGCATTTCCCTAGTGGCTGGTCATGTGACTCCTTGGCCATTCTTTATTTTCATTGGATACATTCAGGTCCTTTGTCAGTTTTTTTTAAAGAGTGTTACTAATAGTTTTCTTTGTATTATTAAGTTGTAAGACTTTTAACAGATTCACAATACAAGTTCCTTATTAGATATGTGATATTTTCTCCCATCCTGTGGGTTGCACTCTCTCTCTTGACATGGCCCTTTGGAGCACAGAAGTTAAAATTTGATGCACAATGCATCTATTTTTTCTTAGTCGTGCTTTAAGTTTATATAAGAAACCATTGCCTAATTCAGGAGGATCACAAAGATTTATGCCTATGTTTTCTTCTGAAAGTGTATAGTTTTTTCCTCTTGGGATTAGGTTTTTGATCCATTTTGAGTTCATTTCTGTGTCTGTGTGAGGTCCAAACTTCATTCATTTGCACATGAATGAATATCCAGTTATTGCATGTGGATAGCCAATTATTCCTGCACCATTTGCTGAAAAGGGGATCGTTTCCCCATTGAATTGTCTAGCACTGTTATTGGAAATAAATTGGCCATTAAAATAAGGGATCGTTTCTGGACTCTCAGATATATCCCCTCGATCTCCATGTCTATCATGGTGCCCGTCGTTGATTATTATATGCGTGAAGGAAGTTTTGAGATTAGGAAGTATGAATCTTCTTTGTTCTTTTACAAGATTGTTTTGAGTATTCTGAGTCTCTTGCATTTCCATGCAAATTTTAGGATCAGTTTGTCAATTTTTGTGTGTGGTGTCTTACCATTTATTTGGGTTTTCAATGTCTGTAATGATGTGCAGTTTTCATTGTATAAGTGCTGAGGTTTTTGGAGTCACATTGTATGTGTGTGTGTGTGTGTGTGTGTTACTTTTTGCAACCCTGTGTACTGAGGCCCGCCAGGCTCATCTGTCCTTGGAATTTTCCAGGCAAGAATACTGCAGTGGGTTGCCCTTCACTTCTCCGGGGTATCATCCCAACCCAGGGGTCAAACCCTTGTCTCCTACACTGCAGGCAGATTCGCTACTGTCTGAGCCACTAGAGAAGCCTCTTATTATTTCTGATACTATTATAAATGGAATTTTTTCTTTTTTAGTAATTTTTGGCTGTGCTTGGTTACAGCACTCGGGACCTTTAGTTGCGGCATGTGGGATCGAGTTCCCTGACCAGGGATCGAACCCAGGCCTCCTGCGCGTGGGAGCAGAGTCTGAGCCACCCGACCACCAGCAGTCCTGGAGTTGCTCTCTCGATGTTATTTTTGAGTAGTCGCTGTGAGCGTATGGAGATTGTGTTGATTTGTGTACATTCGTCTCCTGTCCTACAACCTTGATGAACTCGTGTTAGCTCGGGTGGCTTTTTTCTTTTGTGGATATTTACCTGTTTTCCTGCGTCTGTTCTCAGTTGCAGCACGTGGATCCTCTCTGCAGCAGGCTGGCTTCTCTGTGGTTGGCATGTGGGCTTAGTGGCCCCGTTGCTTGTGGGATCTTGGTTCCCCAACGATCAGGGATCGAACCCACCTCTCCTGCAGCACAAGGTGAGTCCCCAGGCGATAGAGCACTGGCCAGGTCCCTCTCAGAGCTTTTCTGGTGGGTCCCTTCAGGTTTTCCAAATAAAATACCATGTCCTAGGCAGTTACCTATTCCTCTCCAATCTGGATGCCTTTTATTTTTTTTCTTTCCTAACTGCCCTGATTAGTACAATGTTAACTAGAAGTGACGGGGGTGGGGGGACGTCTGTCTTGTTACTGATCTTGAGGGAGAGCTTTCAGTCTGGCCGTATGTCTGGTGCTTCCTGTGGAGTTTCATTGGGTTGTGCAAGTCCCCTTCTGTCCCCGTGTTTTGGGTGTTTATACCATGGAAGGTGTTGGATTTTGTCAAATTCTTTTTCTGACTCTCTGGAGATGATCAACCTGATTTTGTCCTTTCTTCTACAGATGCACTGATGGAATGTCACGTTGACTAATCTCTGTGAGCCGACTTCGGGCCTGGGGTAACTCCTGCTCGCTCACAGTGCGTGACTCTCTCTCCACATTGCTGCGTCCAGTCTGCCAGTCTTCATTGAGAACTTTGGCCTCCGTATTCACTCAAGGATAGTGGCCTGCAGTTTTCTTGCAATGTCTATGCAGTTTTGTTGTCAGGGAAATACTGGACTCATCAGAAGAGCTGGAAATGCTCCCTCCTCTCCTGTGTCCTGTGAGTCTGTGACGCACTGGTGCCATGAGCGCGGATCTTTCTGAATTGTAACCTTGGCCTCCTCAGCCTGTGCTGGAGGTGGACAACAGAGGCTGTGAGTCTGTCTGTTACCCGGGTGAGTCCCAGGACTCCAGGCAAGACCTGTGAAGAGTCTGAGACTCTGCTAGCGAGCTTGCTGCAGCTCCATGGATACCGGCAGACGGCCCGCAACTCCCGGGTCTGGAGGAAGGATCCAGTGCACCTGCATTTTAAAGCTGCCAGTAACTTGAGCCCCAAGCCCCACGGCAGCGCGCAGAGTGCCACCCGAACAGTCAGTGGGCTGCACTGTAGGAGGGGAGCCCCAAGCGCAGCCACTGGGAGCTTTTATAATGGCCCGTAAGCGTGACTGACTGCCCTTGCTGTGTTTAACTCTGTCTCCTGGCCCCCAGCTACGCTTTTTTTTTTTTAAGTATTTTATTTCTATGTGTTTGCCTGCCCTGGGCCTTAGCTGTATGTGGCACGTAGCATCATCAGTCTCCATTGCAGCCTGCAGGGTCTAGTTCCCTGACAAGGGATCGAACCTGGGCCCCCTGTACTGGGTGCTCAGAGTCTTAGCCACCCAGGGAAGCCCCCACTTCCTAGTCTTACTTGACTTGGACGCTTGTTTTTGGTGAAGGAAAACCTAATGAAAGGGAATGGGGGAGACAGATTTTGGGAGACACAGCGTGTCTCACGTCTGAAAACGTGCCCCCACTGGGCGGTTCGGCAGGTATGGCGGTGCGGGGAGAAGGTGACTCCCGGAGGCGTTTGAAGGCATTGGCCTCCCTTTCTTTTGGCCCCGGAGCCCTGCTTCCTAAGGGCGGCTCCTCTGATTCCCGACCCTTTCTACAAGACAAGCCCTTTCTCTCCGGGACTCTCGGGACCCTCCTGTGTCCCCGGCGTCCCGCGCTTGACTTCACGTCCGTTTCCTCCCGCTCCGCTGGGATGGCTGTTTCCTTTCATCGGGGGACTTCAGTTCCAGGAAACTCTCCTCATTTACTGCAGGGGTGTTTCATCCAACCATGGTCTCTATTTCTTTTCTCTCTCTTTTTTTTTTTTTACTAAAACGCCTATTATTCAAATATTGGACATCGCAGACATACTCTGCCTTCCCCTCATTTCCTCTCCAGGTGCTGAGATGTCCCTTCCACCCTGCACCCCAGGTTCTCTGCCGTAGATTTCTCTCCTATCGTGTTCGTAACCTCCAGGAGCCCTCTGGCACCGATGCACGCTCTCTGTCTTCTCTCCAAGGACGCGTCTCCTCCTGGTATAGCCTGTTTGCTCCAGCCTGTTTCTTCGTTTCTGTGTTTTGATTTCTCTCTGTTGTGTACACGCTTTCCGCAGAGGTCTGATGATTCCCAGCTGTTTGCTATCTGTAACAGAGGGACACCACAGAAGCCTTTTCTGTGCGGTTCTTTAGGGGGTGAGTTGCTTTCCCTTTCCGGGGGGGGGGGTGGTGGTGGTTGATCCCCAGGGGAGAATCGTCCATTCTCCTGACTAGAAGGTACAGCACACGTCTGGGAGCCAGAGAAGGAAGAAAGCTGATGTTCTTGAGGTTCGGGATGTAGCTGTTCTCTTAAGTTCCCTGTTTTTATCACTGATCACCTCTCCCACCCCGCCCCATCCTCGGCTTCTGTCTTTGTTGGGGTGTGGGAGGGCATGACTGGGGTCTCCTTCCTGCCTTCTGTCCCCATGTGATCAGCGTCAGCCCACTCCCTTTCCTGTAGTCACGTGTCCGCTCCCGGGGGTCTGAGGTTTGTGCTTCCTTTTCCTGTTGCCAGGTGAGCACTGAGCTCCTGTGTCTGGGCGGCTACTCATCCACCCACTTAAGTGCTTCCAACTCTGTATTGCCGTTGTCCCCTGTCCCCTTCTCTCTGTCTGACTGTGCTCATCCCACGTACTGTCCTTTTCAGGGAGTGTGGGAGAAAACAGAGGTGTCCCACCCACCATTTTAACCAAAACCCTATCACCGTATTTATTATACGCTCTGGTGTCCATCGAGCTGAGCTCAGTTGCTCAGGCACGTCCGCCCCTTGCGACCCCGTAGACTGCGGCCGCCACACTTCTCTGTCCGTGTCTCCTGCAATGGCAGGCGGGTTGTGTACCATGGAGCCACCAAAGAAGCCATAGAAATTTCTTGACTGTGGTTTTCTGAGTAAATACGTGGGACACGCGGGCTTGTGCTGAGTAAGAAGAGAAAATTCAGTGCCTGTGTTCAGGTCTGACCCTGAGATCCCTATTTCATCATGCGCATGCTATTGTATGAATACTTGTTCTGTTTTCCATAAACCCGTGACAACTCACTCATCCAGTCCCGGGCGGTCTACTGTCTTCAAAGCAAATAATTAAAATGGACTTTGAGAGCTTGCCTGGTAAATCCATTTCCCTCTGGCTAGAAGCATTATTAGTCCATTACTGTTCCAGGAGAAGAGGTTGGCTCAGACAGTCTTGAAAAACAGGATATCAATTCTCTAACTCAATATGATACAAAGGAAGATAAGACAAGGAACAAGATGAAGCAGTATATCTTCTGGATCCTTAGACACTGATTACCGGCCACTGCTCCGGAGGTCCCGAGCCTGCCCTGCGTCTTGCCTTCTGCTCCAGAGAAAGCCTGCAGCCAGAGGACAGAGGGCAGGGGTTCTGTGGTTTGTTCTTCCTTTTCCTGTTGCCCGGTTGGCGCTGAGCTCCGTCACTGCTGGAGGGGAGCCCTAGAGGTGGGGGTGGGGGGAGGTCGGGCACGTGGGCTCTCTCCTGCCCCTCCCAGGCCTCCCCACACTCGTGGCTCCAACGAGGACCCTGACAAGATCTCCTTGCCCTGCCAGGGTTCTCGCTACTGTGACAGGAACCGCCTTTATGTGAGTGTCTGATGGTTAATATAAAAGATATTTTGTTGTTCAGCCGGTGAGTCTTGTCTGACTCTGCGACCCCATGGAGTGCAGCACGCCAGGCTTCCCTGTCCATCACCATCTCCCAGAGTTTGCTCAAACTCATGTCTGTTGAGTCGGTGATGCCATCCAACCATCTCGTCCTCTGTCGTTCCCTTCTCCTCTTGCCCTCAATCTTTCCCAGCATTGGGGTTTTTTCCAATGAGTCAGCTCTTCGCATCAGGTGGCCAAAGTATAATAATAAAAGCTATTAGAACCATTAAAAATACATTTTGGAAAATTCTGTGAAGAACAAATAGAGGAAAATGGAAGCTTCTTATTATGGGGCCTTTCACTCATAAAAAACTAGTAAACATGTGCTTTTGGCGGACGTGGTTAGAGTTCCGTGCTCTCACCACCAGGGGCCCAGGTTTGATCCCTGGTTGGGGAACTAAGATCCCACAGCCCACGTGGCCAAGATGAAAGTAAATAAGTCGTAAGTAAAGCCCCTGTAGCCATTGTCCGGTTGTGAAAATACCCGCACATCACAGTGTTGTAAAATCTATTCTTGCCATTCCCAGCACCCGGTCCCCATTCAATTAAAAAAAACATCTGCTACGGTAGATTAACACACATTTCAGAGAGCGTATCATTTTCATCCATAAAACCTTCTACACAGTCTCTACTCGTTCATAACGTTTTTCCTTTTTCTTCCTCTCTTATGTAAAGCTACAGCGAGAAAAGTGAAACCGTTAGTGCCCTGGTTGTGTCCAACTCTCTGCGAACCCCCGGACTATATCCCACCAGGCTTCTCTGTTCATGGGATTTCCCAGGCAAGAATACTGGAGTGGGTTGCCATGCCTTCCTCCTGGGGACCAAACTTGGGTCTCCCGCATCGCAGGCAGATTCGTAACTGTCCCAGCCACCAGGGAAGCCCCTACCACACCGTTATCATCACAGCCTAACAAAACTGCCAGTTCTTTAATACTATCTAGTATTAGATGGTATTAATACTCCAGTCCATTTAACACTCCAGTCCATATTCAAATTCCTCAGATTATCTGAAAAAAACATCTTTCTGCAGAAGATTTGTTTGAATCAAGAGCCTAATAAGGCACACTTGTGTCGGGCTCACAGACCTCCAAAGCCTCTTAGTTGCTAATGGAAATTTTAACTTAAACATATTTATGCGCTTTCAACATGAGGGCAGGCGTGCCGCGGGCTCGGCTTTCTTCAGGGGCTCTGCCATTTTTATCTGGCGTGCGTCCAGAGTTGTGAGTGCTCCCGAGGCATGCTTTTCCTAGACCTGTCCTGGCCTCGAGCGTCCATTAGGGAGGTTAGAGTGGGACTTCTCGCCATTTGCAGTGTAAGTGCTTTCCACCTTAGTTACCAGGGCAACTAATCAAACTCTGGAGACAGCCGCTTATTAGATTTATGCATATTTAAGATTCTTCCTGTTGCATTAAAAGTTATAAATCCATACCGCAGATTGCAACAACGGAAGCAGTGACATTTATGGAGACTGAGTCTGGTGATGAATGCGTGGATTAGGTGTTATCGTAGAAGTGCTTTCACGCAATCTGTCGCGAGTGCCCGCTGTGCAGGAGTAAGACTTCTCTTCGGAGGACGGGCACCGCTGGCACCCAGCACTTCCGGTTACTCCTGTTCCGTGGGCTCCTCGTGTGCTTAAGCTCTACAGTCAGGCATCAGCCTTCCCTCCCCCAGTCCTCCTCCCCTCGTGTTCAACTCCTTCTCATGAGGCCGCCGTGTGCCAGGCACGTTACAGACCCGAGCCCACCCACCGAGGAGGGGGCAGCCCCCACCCCAGGGTGGAAGGCCCAAGGTCAGAGGTCACCGACTTTGAGTCAGTCTCCTGAGAGGGTGACACGCAGGAAGGCTGGGGGTCTCCAAACGGGGAAAACAGGCTGCAAGTGTCAGACACTTTTTCTCTTTTTCTCTCTCTCTAAAGTGGCAGGAGCCAATGAACTACAAGGGTTATGATTTTTCCCTTCCTGATACAAATTTAAAAAGGTTTCTCTTAAAATTCTGTGTCGTCATGACAACACCTGGCTCCACCTGAACGTTTCTCCACCCTTGAGCTAAGCAATGCGGTTTCCTTATGGAAATGTTTGTCTTAAGCTGTGTCAAGATATCTATGCATTTACCCTAGACTCTGCCTGCAAGTCGGTTCCGCCCAAGACTCAGAACCGACTCGACCAACCAGGATGTTTCAGTCATGCATTGGTCTCCTAATCTGTGCTAATGAAACAGTATATTTGCTTAGAAATCTGCCTTAAAGATTTCACGCCGATCATTTGATGGCCCGGGAAGACTCACCTGATGCCAAGGTTATCTCAGTGCATGTTGCGGGTGAGGGGCCTGGTGCCAGTCTCTGAGTTTGAGACACTCCCTTTCTCTAATTAGCGTTCACTTTCATGCATTGGAGAAGGAAATGGCAACCCACTCCAGTGTTCTTGCCTGGAGAATCCCAGGGACGGGGGAGCCTGGTGGGCTGCCTTCTGTGGGGTCGTGCAGAGTCGGACACAACTGAAGCGACTTAGCAGCAGCAGCAGCAGTAACTCTATAACATACAGCTAAGACCAGCAGCGGGGCACTCTTTCTGCCCTCTTCTGATGTCTGTGTCAGAAGCTTTCTCTATCTCTATTATACTGTAATAAAACTTTTATACACAAAAGCTCTGAGCGATCAAGCCGCGTCACTGGCCTCGGATTGAATTCCTTTCCTCCCGCGGCCAAGAATCCCGGCGTCTTTCACCGCTCAGCAGCAGCCTTTCAGCCCACCCCCCTCTTGGGATTGTCCGTAGGGTCGGTTAAGGGCGGTGCCACGGCATTTCCAGCCCCGTGGGTACCTGCTCCGTGGAAGCCCCCGCAGACATAGAGCTTCCCATCCACGGTGCCCGCGCTGGTGGAGTTGGAACGCAGCGCGAGCAGGGGCATGGGCATCGGGGGCCCCTCTCTCCAGAAGTCCCCGTCTGGGTTGTAGATCTCCACCACATCCAGGCACTTCCGGACCTGGCCCTTGTCCCGGCCGACGCAGCCGATCCCACCTGCGGAGGGGACACAGGACAGAGTGACTGGGGTGGGGCGTCCCCGTGGGCATGCCCCCTGCCTGCGTGGCCCGCACCCCAGGCTCATGGCCTGGGCATTCTCGTTCACTGGCGCTTCTCCCGGAGTGCTTTCTTTCTTTTTTAAAATTAATTATTTTAATGGAAGGATAATTGCTTTGCAGAATTTTGCTGTTTTCTGTCAAACTTCAACCTGAATCAGCCATAGGTCTACACACGTCCCCTCCCTGTTGAGCCTCCCTCCCATCCCACCCCTCCAGGTTGATACAGAGCCCCTGTTGGGGTTCCCTGAGAGATATAGCAAATTCCCGTTGGCTCTCTAGTTTACATACAGTGACGGAAGTCTCCACGTTACTCTCTCCACACATCTATCCTGAGATGCTTGCTAAGCAGTGGTGAGGCCCGCTGTGCACACCGCCAAGCCCAACCCCGTTGACCCCCAGTGCCTGTTGGTCTGTGCTCACGTGCGGGGCAGATGCACACTGGCTCTCAGGGACCCTCCCTTGAGAGGAAGACTTTGTCGTCTGAGTGTGAAGGTGGCCCAGTTCCGACATCTACTGTCCTGTGGTCGTTAGGATTCCATGGACCTGGCTATCGAGCAAACATCCTTTCCCCTCCCCATGGTCGCCAGTACATTTCTCCCTCTCCTCCTGTTTTTGTTGTATTTCTGGCAGCACTGACTCCTAGCTTGTGGGATCTTACCTCCCTGATGAGGGGTCGAAAGTCCCCCGTGCAATGCAAGGGCAGAGTCCTAACCACCGGGCCCCCTCTCCCTCTCTTCTCAAGGGGCAGCTATCTTCCCCCTCAGGGCAG
The DNA here is from genome assembly GCF_019923935.1 of Bubalus bubalis. Lineage (NCBI taxonomy): Eukaryota > Metazoa > Chordata > Mammalia > Artiodactyla > Bovidae > Bubalus > Bubalus bubalis. The sequence continues at coordinate 59,456,987 of NC_059177.1, forward strand.
GGCCAGCCTTTGGTGAAGTTTAGCTTTAGGGCTCAAAGGGAGGCCCCAAACCCGAATGCCCACTGTGTCTTCCGTTTTCCGTGACACGGTGCATTCAACAGGTGCTGTCTGTCTGCAGCGCGCTCGGGATGAGCTGGGAAAGGACTGAGGCGTGTTTCCTGCCGTTAGGAAGCGAAGGGGCGGAAAGCCACACGGACAAATAAACAGAGAGCAGACATCATGACAGGCACCTCACAGGAGACACGGTTACGCCCGGAAGTCCAGAGGCTGCAACAAGCCAACAGAAACCCCACGTACGTAACTATGACTCTGAGTCCCACCCTGCACCGGGCAGTGATGGCACAAGGGTTTCCACGGTGATAAGAAGCAGGAGCTTCCCCACAGGAGAGGCTGCAAGCGTCGGGCTGTCTCTCCCCCTCTGAAGCGCGGCTCCCGGGAAGCAGGTGAGGTCCCTGGAGGGGAAGGCACTCCTCTCATCGGTGACCTCGCTGCACGCAGACCCCATCGGACGACCTGCTCTGCACGGCCCATCAGAGTCGGAACGGTGCCAGCCTCGGCTACTCCGGAGGGTCCCGGAAGGGTCTCGGCAGTGGGGGGACTTGGCTCTGGTGTTTACAGCAACACCGAGACCAGCGTTGAGACCTCTTGGCTCTCACAGCCTCTGCCCAGAGCGTCGTGCCACTTAGAGACTAATCCCAGGACGCTTGGTGGCGTCTCTTCTGCCATTTAACCCCATGTCCACCCATGTGTGGCCAGCGGCCCTCCCCTCATTGTGTGGCCAGCGACACCCCTGCCCGTGTGCGGCCAGCGGCGCTCCCCGCTGTGTGTGGCTGGCGGCCCTCCCGCCTGTGTGCAGCCCTCCCGCCCGCCACTGTGCGGTTTTCAGTCTTCCTTCTTTCACTGTCGTTCAGTCACTCAGTCGTGTCCAACTCTCTGTGACCCCATGGACTGCAGCACGCCAGACCTCCCTGTCCTTCACCATCTCCTGAAGTTTGCTCAAACTCATGTCCATCGAGTCGGTGATACCATCCAACCATCTCATCCTCTGTCGCCCCCTTCTCCTCCCGCCTTCAATCTTGCCCACCATTGGGGTCTTTTCCAATGAGTCAGCTCTTTGCATCAGGTGGCCAAAGGATTGGAGCTTCCATATCAGTCCTTCCAATGACTATTCAGGGTTGATTTCCTTTAGGATGGACTTGTTGGATCTCCTTGCAGTCCAAGGGACTCTCAAGACTCTTCTCCAGCACAACAGTGTGAAAACACCAATTCTTCGGCACTCAGCTTTCCTCATGGTCCAGCTTTCACATCCGTACTCGTGTTGCAGTGCATGACACTTGGCCCTGAGTGAATGCGAGAGGACTGATGGGAATGGCTTGTTCTCACCCGGGTTGGGCCCACCTAGAGTAGAAGCGATGGAGGAGAGTGCGGGAGGAAGCCTTTTCTTCCCCATTTTGCTGATGGAGTTTGGCCCGTTTCCTGTCTCAGGACACATCCAGGGCTGAAGGCTGTAAGCACAGGAAGCTCTTAGCGCTTTCTCTCTTCTCCGCCTGGATAAATAATTTAGCCCATTACTATGCCAAGTCTGAGTGGCTGCACTTTCAAGGAGGGGCCACGCGGGCCTCAGTCAGCTGCGCTCTCTGACGCTCACAGACCCACTTTCCCCCTGGCGCTGGGGTGGCCAGAAGCTGCTTCGTCCAACAGATCAGGGAGTCTCTGTCCGAGTGGCAGGACGGCTTTAAGGAAGAGGCTTTGTCCGTAGCCGCTGACCCTGGCAACCACCCGTCAGGTAAGAACGAGACCACTTAGCTCCCTGCTCCCTGAGATGGGGAGGGCGGTTACCAGGCTGGTTTCTGTTGTTGATACGAGCACTTGTGATGATCGGTCAGTGGAGGCGAGCAGAGGGCATGCGAGTCGCTGGCCATCAGGCTGGCGCAGTCAGCAGCCAGCGCCCTGGATGTGATCAGAAGTTCACATAAAGCCCGACAGGGAAGCTCTCCCAGCATAATGTACAAGAAGCAGGGGGCTTGTGCTGGAGGTTTTGCTGGGATAATTAGAGTGCTTGTCACTTCCGTCTCCATGTGGCTAAGTGCCTTTAATGGTGCCGTTCAGCCCTTCACGTAGCTGTGCCTGCTGCTTGGCTGGCAGAGCTCACAGGCTCCACTCGCGTGACACGGGCTCTGCCTTTGCTTATGACGCACCCCGTCTCCCCTGGACGTGTCTCCCCTGGTGCGTCTCCGAACGCACCCCGTCTCCCCTGGACGTGTCTCCCCTGGTGCGTCTCCGAATGCACCCCGTCTCCCCTGGATGTGTCTCCCCTGGTGCATCTCCGAACGCACCCCGTCTCCCCTGGATGTGATTCCACCACCAAGCACACTCTCGGTGGCCCTCTAGTCCCAGCGACTTACTGAGCTTAACCTGAAAGTGGAGGCTGATTAGATAAACCATCCCACGAAAGCATGTCTTTATTAATGTCAGCGCCGGCACTAAGAGAGAAGGCTTTTGATCCTGCAATGGGATCAGAGCATCTTCAGAATTTCAATGAGCCGCCCCGGATCTCTCACTTCTGTGCCACCAGAGCCTGACTTGCCTGTATTCAGAAACAGGCACACAGAAGTTCTCTTCACAAGCCCTACGTCAGCAGACCTCTGGGGCAATATACAAACTGTAGTTCTTTTGGGGTGGGAGGGGGTAGATTACAGAAGAGGGTGCCTCTCTCTCCTCTTTTATTTCTACCAAGATGAAGATCTGCTCTTTGTGTGTTTGGTCATCATGGTCTTTCCCTGTTCGGAGATGAAATGTCTCCCCGCACAGAGTCTTGGCCAGGTGCTGGGGGCGGCAGAGCGTGGTCCTTCCCTGACTTCCGCTAGGACCTGCTGTCCACGGGGCCTTGACTGCAGTGTGGGGGTTGCTCCTGTGTCCCTCCCCCACAGGCTGCCATCAGGAGCTTATTCTGCCCCGCTCTGGGCTGGACCCCAAAGGAAGGGTGATTCTGGAGCACTTCTGACAAGCTCTCATAGTTGCTTCCATGGCTCAACAAGCCTTTTTTTTTTTTCGTTTAAAAAAAATTTATTTATTTGGTTGTTTTAGGTCTCAGTTGCAGCATGTGAGACCATGTTCCCTGATCAAGCATTGAACCCATGTCTCCTGCATTGGGAGCTAGGGGTCTTAGCCCCTGGATCTCCAGGGAAGTCCCTTAGCAAGCTTTAATAAATATATTCACCGCGGCCGGCTCCCATGGGCCTTGGAAAAAATCTGTGGGCTTTTGAAAACAGAAGATGAAAGTGCACGTGTCGGTTGCTCAGTCATGTCTGACTCTTTGTGACCGTAGCCTGCGAGGCTGCTCTGTCCATGGAAGTCTCCGGGCAGGAATCCTGGAGTGGGCTGCCATACCCTCTTCCAGGGCATCTTCCCCACCCAGGAACCGAACCCAGGTCGCCCCCATGGCAGACAGATTGTTTACTGTCTGAGCCACCAGGACAGCTTTGGGCAATATAATTTCTCTAAGTCTCAAATTTCTCATCTGTAAGTTTTGGATAATAATTTCAGTTTCGTAAAGCATTGCAAAGATTAACTTACACGTGAAGGAGGAGAGTGGTGAGGAGGAGCAGAAGTATGTTGCAAACCCAAGTATCCACCGCTAGGACAGGAGTTTGATTTCTTCCCATGCACCCGCGACAGCAAGCTGCCGGCTTGCAGCAGGTCCGGGGGGATGGCCATCCCTCCTCCGTGTCCCAGGACGCTGTGTTAGTAAGCCGGTGTTCACGGGAACCGCTGAGGTCTTCAGTTTGCTTGCTCTCAACTTAATTATCTGCATGTCTGTGATTAACGGCTTGCTGACTGAAGGGGCGAATCTCTTAAACGCTTCCTTCGAGTTTGGATGGAGGAGATCAGAGGCTGAAGGGCTGAGCGATAAGCTGAACCTCCGGGCAGGGAGACGGGCTCCCTGACACGGTGCATCAGGTCAAGCGTTTCGGGGGGTGGGAACTGTCAGGTGGCCCCACAGGAGACAGGCCGGAGAATCCTGTTGGGGGGGGGCGTCCGGGAGTGAGGCCGCCTCGGGTCGGGGTGGAGGGGCTGCTCTGACTCACGTGTGGGTGCGGTCTCTTCCCGACAATATAATGCCCGGGCGGCGTCATTCTCACTCAGGCTGCCTGCTGTCTTTCTTTATTCATATTTATTTATGTATGGCTGTGCTGGGTCTTCATTGCTGTGCATGGGTTTTGCTCTAGTTGTGTCCATGGGCTTCTCATCGCGGTGGCATCTCTCGGTGCAGGGCACAGGCTCTAGGGCGTGCGGGCTTCAGTAGCTGTGGCCCACGGGCTTAGTTGCCCCGTGGTTTATGGCATCTTCCCGGGTCAGGAATCAAACCTCTGTCCCCTGCACCGCATTGGCAGACAGATTCGTTGCCACTGAGCCACCAGGGAAGAGCTCTGCTTTTCTTCTGCTCTCATTTAGGAGTTCCAGATGTGAAGCCTGAACCCCAGAAGACATGACCTCACTTCTCATCCCTTGTTAGTTAACGCAGGGCTCTAATGGGTATTTTCAGAAAAGAAAAAAAGCCCTTCAGCACAGGGTGAAAGGCAGGGCCACCTGTCTGCACAAACTCCCCGGCCATGCCCAGGAGTGTCCGGCTCACCACCCGGGCAGCGTTGCTCTCTGTGTGGCACCCTGCTCACCCTCTGAGCCTGCCCGTCCATCAGCAGCCTGCTTGCTCTTCCAAACAGATGATCGGGGAAAATCGAATAAAAGAGCTGAAAGACCGAGTTCCACTGGTTGGCGCTCGACTCTGCTTGACTTTGGAGGGAAACTCAAGTGCGTGAAGTGTGTGACAGTTACCAAGTGGGAATGCAGACGGTTGACAGAAGTTCTGGCTCCAAGTCCCGGGCACCAAAGAAGCTGCAGCCTTATCTGTGGCTGATTCCGGACAACCGCTGGGCTTCCCTCCGGCCCAGGCCTGGGTGTCCGTGGGCCTCAGCGCGCCTTGCCCCTCTGCTCTTCCAGACGCTGACCCATCTCTGCGTCGTTTCTGCCCTGACCGTCCTCCCCAGCTCGTCCTGCAGGTCCCAGCAGGTCCAGGAGCTGAGCCCACAGTGGGGTGAAGGGAACACCTGCCAAGGTCAGAACCTTGAAACTGGCCTCCCGGCACCTCGCCATCCTCAGGCCGGAGCCCCCAGACGTCTCGGGTCTGTCCATCTCCCGGAGGCGTGCCTGGCTTTCAGCCATCCCTCTGCCCACTCCTCCCCTCCCTGCCTGTCTCCCTGGCCACCCTGTTCACGGCACCCTGTGCTCCAGGCTGGCTCAGCCTGGGCCCCGAACAGTGAGGAAGTTCCCCTCTGGGCCTCTGTGGAGGCTGGTCTCTGCCTGGACGGTCTCTCCTCCCCAGGAGGACAAATTCCCACTTCAAGGCTCAGCTCAACCATCACCCCAAAGAAAGGCGTTGTGTCTCTGCAGGCGGCCATCCCCTCCTGCGGGCGCCTGCTCCTCTCTGAACAGAGATCAAGGTTCCTATAAAGATGCTGCTCCTGTGTGTCTTTCTGGGCTGCAGGGTGGACAGCAGAAGGGTGTCTCGTTCACACCCGTGCACCCCATGCTCCTCACTGGGGCAGACAGTCGGGAACCAAAACTTAACTGAGTGCGTGCGTGGTCCAGCCCCTTCCCCACATCGTGGGTACCGTTTTCTTCTTCTACTCTTCTGTCAAAACACAAAGTGACGACTAGCTTTCTGGAACTGGTCAAGCCCTAAGTCCAAACAGCTGAACACTCACTTCCTGTCAGATTATAAACACGGTCTGCGTAAGGATACAGGACTCCCGGGGCAGATATGGAGCTTGTTGGTGTCTGCTGTGGGCTCACCTTTGCCCCCAGGTCTGCCTGCCTGAAGAGTCACTGACCTCCCCTAACTCGGGCTGGATGTACCCTGCAGGACACAGGCTGAGTTTATACTAATAACTCTGTCTGGCGAGCAAGCAAAGGTGCATTAATCAGATGTACTCCTCAGCTTGCAAACATAGACACACAGATGGAAAGTGTGAAGGCAGAGTATGCATCATTCTGTTCCCTGAGGTTCTTCTAAAGGGGGCTTGATAGTGCGTGGTGAATAATTACTGTAGAGAAGATCTCGTGGCTTCCCTGGTGGCCCAGTGGTTAGGACTCTAGCGCTTTCATAGCCGGGGCCCAGGTTTGATCCCTGATCAGTGAACTAAGATCCCACAAGCTATACAGAACAGCAAAATAAAAAGTCTTAATACATATGGCATATTGACCTTGTGTGTAAATAAAATCATTTATAGAAAGTGATAATTTGTGCTCATTCCTATATCTACCCAAGAAAGGGGAAAGGAAGGGAGTATCTAAAAAATTATCACATACATGAGTCAGGATAAACTAGTTGAAGATAATGCATTGTACTCAAAAATGACAGGATTTTAAAATAGATACCTTCTTCTTTAAAGCATTAAAAATTTTCCATTTCAACTCTTCATGCTGTTTTAAAACATATATTACATTACCCCTGCCTTAGTGAGCTGATGATACCAGAGTCAAGGTTTTCTTAAGGACTGAGAAGTGACTACACACTCTACTCCCACAGCATGCCCCAGACTCTGCTCCCACAGCGTGCCCCAGATGTAGATGGCTCTGTACACCAGGGCCGCGTGAAGACAGACCTGGACTTGCTTTGCTGAATGAATGCTTACTTTTGGTGTGGCTTTGAGCAATTTACCTCTTTTCATGAAAGTAAAGCATAGAAAGTGTACTGCCCAGGGTTTTGGCTGCACCCTTACGCTCCTCAGCAAACACAAACAAGTCAGAGACCCAGACAGCGTCCGCCAGACATCTCTCATCTGTTCTTGGTAGCGGCCTCATCCCTGTCCACCCGGGGCTTTCACACCGTAGCAGCTTCTGACATTCTCTGCTTTCAGCGTCAAAATCGCTGTGCACGTCTGGTTGGTTTTATATGTATATATAATTTCATGTATTTATTTTTGGCTGTGCTGGTCTTAGTTGCGGGGCAGGCTTTTCTCTAGTTGCGATTTCTCACTGCAGTGTCTTCTGCTGTTGCGGAGCATGGGATCCAGGGTGTGTGAGCTTCAGCAGTTGTTCCTCACCGGCTCAGTTGCTCCGAGGCCTGTGGGGTCTTCCCAGACCGGGGATCAGAGCTGTGTCTCCTGCACGGGCAGGCAGACTCTTCACCTCTGGGCCACCAGGGAAGCCCCTCCAGTTATCTTTAAGCAATCTGTATGTATATTTTGCACGTTTACTTCCTGTCTCTCCGAGGTGCTAGAGAACAAGTCTAAGGCCTTTGTGTGTGTGGTTTGTGTTTTTTTGTGCATAAAACTCAGTCTTGGGAAATTGAAGGCAAATAAGAAATACAGCATTACAATTATATATCGATCCCACAGAGTGCAAGTTCGCACTAATCGCCACACTGAAATGTGGAACTGCCGACTCTGGGTCTGTAGGAGATCAGTGATTAAAGTGACTAGAGCCGAGCTGTGACGTGAGTTCAGTTCAGTCGCTCAGTCACGTGGACTCTCTGCGGCCCCGTGGACTGCAGCACGCCAGTGAGAACCCCAGGCAAACTCTGCCCTCTGGGAGCCCTTGATTCTGGGCTCCCCAGTGAGGAGGCCAGGTAATCAAGGCGAAAGCCCTTCACAGGGTTCCCTGGAAAGACCTCTCATGGGTACTGACCGCAAAAACACGGCGAGCCCTTCTCTCTGGTTCAAAGCCATTTCGGCTGTTGTGTCTCTAAACTCAAGTCTGCTCTCAGAATAAAGGGGGCACTGGGACTCCCCACTGAAGTGCTTTGGCCGTTGAAAAGGCACCTCCTTTCCTTGTCCAGCATGAGCCTAAGAAGCGTACCTCTAGGCCCAAAAGATGCCCTGAGGACATGCAGACGCGGGGAGCTCTGAGCAGTGCCTGACCTGTGTTCCTGGGACACGTGCTGTGCAGGGGGGTCCCCTGTCCCTTCACCTCTGGTCTTTCCTAAACACCAGCCGGGGCGGCTCATGCACCAGAGGCTTAGTCAGTGTGGTGAGCATATAAAAACACCCTCCATGAACACGGCGTCTCCTCTTCCCTTCCTCACCAGCATCTGAACTTTGCCACATGCATCCCTGCAGGCATTCATACCAGAGTCGCCCAGCACTTCCCACAGACCAGACCCCAGGCCCCACTTCAGACCTGCCAGCCCAGAATTCGCCACAGGTCGGGGCCAGGAATCTGCCATTAATGAATAGCCTGGGTGATGTGAGACATGTTTATATTTTTTAAAACCTGCTTCAAGGGGACTTCCCTGGTGGCCCAGTGGTTAAGACTCTGTGCCTCCAATGCAGGGGGCACAGGTTCAAACCCTGGTGCAGAAACTAAGATTTCACATGCCGCTCGCTGCAGCAAAAAAAAAGTAAAAATAAATAAAAAAAAAAGTTTTTTAAAGCTTACTTTGCAAAACATTAAAAAAATACTGCCTCAAATTTTATCAAAACACATAAAATGGCAAAATCAGAACAATGATGAAGCTTGGTCCTCTCGTAATGTAATTCACCTCTGGTGAATTACTGCTCACTGACACGCGTTTACTGCAGCAACTGGAACCTTCCACGTAACCACCCCCATCGAGGGGTGCCATCACCCGGTGAGAACGACCCCACGGCCCCGTGGGGAGACTTGGTATTAGCTGGCTGCCTGGACAGGAAAGTGAAAAATCTGTGCTTTGCAAAATTCCCTACAACGCCTGGAACTCTGACGCTGTTTGAGGCTTTTTGCCCTGGTGGAGGAGCAGGAGAGAAAGGTCAGTTCCATCAACTGATGTTGGTGAGCACTGGTCACGAGGAGCAGCCAGGCCGGCGGCCAGAACAGGCACACCCAGACGAGCGGGGCAGCTCTCTGCCCCTGGGTGTCCGGGGAACTTGGCCAGAGTCCTGCTGAGAGCAGCACCTCCAATTCACACAAACCACCTCGAGGGGTGGGTCCTGCCAGACCCTGAAGGGTGCACTGGTCTAGACGCAGAGGCTTAAAAGCAGAGGCGAGAGAGGAAACCCAGCCGCAGAAGGGAGGCTTGTTTGGGGGTGACCCCCAGGGCCTGCGGTGTGGCGGACAGGGGTGTGGTCGAGTGGCTGCCGGGGCCGGCCCAGGACAGGTCTCAGCGTTTCCACAAATAGCTCTCCCGGCTCACTTTCTATATTTGACTTCGCCTGACCCATCAAGTTAAAGGAACTTCGGCATCCAATTTGGCTTTTTAAAAACACTTGAGGAAAACCCCAGGTGCATTTATAGTGAACTGTCATTGCAGAAGAAGCACGCTGCACTCAAAGCTGTGGCTGATACTATGGAATCTGAAGTTTGTCTCACAAAAACTGTTTTCAGAGAGAGAACCCTTGGTATCACATTCTGTCAGTATTTTATAACAGAGCATCAAGAGTTGGGTTTAATGAGGTGGAGCCCAGAAGGTTTTATCTTTCTCAGAACTTTACCACAAAGAGTGTACAGAGGACTTCTCTGGCAGTCCAGGGCTTAAGACGTCACCTTCCAATGCAGGGGGTGCAGGTGTGATCCCTGGTCGGGGGGCTAAGATCATGGCATCTGGTCCCATCACTTCATGGAAGTATAAGGGTAAAAAGTGGAAACAGTGACAGATTTTATTTTCTTGGGCTCCAAAATCACTGTGGATGGTGATTGCAGCCATGAAATTAAAAGATGCTTGCTCCTTGGAAGGAAAGCCATGACCAACCCAGAGAGCATATTATTCTGCTGACAAAGGTCCGTCTAGTCAAAGTTGTGGTTTTCCCAGTATTCATGTATGGATGTGAGAGTTGGACCATAAAGAAAGCTGAGCACTGAAGAATTGATGCTTTTGAGCTGTGGCGTTGGAGAAGACTCTTGAGAGTCCCTTGGACTGCAAGGAGATCCAACCAGTCCATCCTAAAGGAGATCAGTCCTGAATATTCATTGGAAGGACTGATGCTGAAGCTGAAACTCCAATTCTTTGGCCACCTGATGCGAAGAACTGACTCATTGGAAAAGACCCTGATGCTGGGAAAGACTGAAGGCAGGAGGAGAAGGGGACGACAGAGGATGAGATGGCTGGATGGCATCACCAACTCGATGGACATGAGTTTGAGTGAGCTCCGTGAGTTGGTGATGGACAGGGTTCTGTTAAGACACAGCCCCTCTTCCCTGCTCTTCCTGAGAACCGGCTGCCCAAGGGAGCTCTCAGGAAAAAGTCAGCGTGGAAATCAGCTCATTTAAAATACCTGGAGTTTGTAATAAGGGCATCATTGGCTCAGTGGTAAAGAATCTGCCTGCAATGCAGGAGATTCGGGTTTGATCCCTGGGTTGAGAAGATTCCCTGGAGGAGGAAAAGGCAACCCACTCCAATATTCTTGCCTGGAGAATCCCATGGACAGAGGAGCTGGGAGGGCTACCATCCTTGGGGTCGCAAAGAGTCGCACACGACTGAGCGTGCATGCACTTTACTCATAAGGCTCCCTGGAGACTATTTAAATTATTTTAAGTGCTCCAGAAAGTCATCCACCAGAAGAGCTTCCCTACTAAATACACATGCAAAGGCATGAACAGTGGAATCACTTCAGCAACAACCTAGACAGATGCTTTCCTGAATTGTTATTTTATTTTTAAACATTTATTTATTTATTTCGTTATGTCAGGTCTTAGTTGCAGCATATGGGATCCAGTTCCCTGACCAGGGATCGAACCCAGACCCCCTGCATTGGAGGTGCAGAGTCTTAGCCACTGGCCCACCAGGGAAGTGCCTGTATTTGTATGTTAAGAAGGAAATGAGTAGTTTTCCAGGAACAACCACCCAATAGCTTACTAATGCACTCTTTGCTAGTCTGTCGTAACTTCTGGGGTCATTTTCATCTAAATTCAAATTATTCATGGTGTCTGTCATGATGTGGTTTTCCAATATAGGCATTTTCACAATAAACATTTAGTGCAGATTTTAACTTAAATCTTTACAACGCGAATCAAACCTCCAGGGGCAGCATTAGCCAGAGAGAGCGCCCGGCAGTCTGACGTGTGCAGCTTTAGCTCCTACAGGAGGAATACGTCCCGGTCAGTATTCCCCCCATGCAGGGGCAGGCTGTGTGAATGGACACCGGGCCACTGCGCGTGTCCTCGAGGGGAGGGCAGGAGGAGAGTAGAAAGACTGGTCCTTTGACTCCAAAGGCCTGGGGACGGGTGATCCCAGCACCAGGACGCCCCCTCTGGGCTGCGAGGCCAGCGCGGAGACCTGCCGGGGCAGGAGCTGGAATACCTCATGCTTCTGAAGATGGGAAATAATCTGGGGCCATGTTAGGACACTACAGTGTAAGGGCACCCCCTGACACTTTTTTAAAAACACGTTTTTAATTGGTGGCTCAGAGAGTCAAGAATCCGCCTGCAATGCAGGAGACCTGGGTTCCATCCCTGGGTCAGGAAGATCCCCTGGAGAAGGCAATGGCCACCCGCTCCAGCATTCTTGCCTGGTGAGTCCCATGGACAGAGGAACCTGATGGGCTACAGTCCACGGGGTCGCCAAGAGTCAGACACGACTGAGCGAGTAACGCGCTGACACACACAGCTGTTTTGTTGTTGTTTTGTTGTGTTTGTTTTTGGTTGCTTTGTGAGGCACATGGATGTTAGTTCCCCAAGCAGGGACCAAACCCATGCCCCCTGCATGGGAAGTGAGAAGCCTTAACCATTGGACTGCGGAGGGAGCCCTCCCTCCCCAACTTATTTCACATGGTAATAATCACCATCTCTACTGTTTATTGGGCACCTGAACACACAGCACAGTGTTCATCTCTCTTAAGTGCCTCATTTTATGAACGAATAAAACAGACTCGGAGAAGTGAACCCACTTGCTGGAAATCATAAAGTGAAGTTGCTCAGTCGTGGTCGACTCTTTGCAACCCCATGGACTGCAGCCCACCAGGCTCCTCTGTCCATGGGACTCTCCAGGCAAGAATGCTGGAGTGGGTGGCCATTTCCTTCTCCAGGGGATCTTCCCGACCCAGGGATGGAACCCAGGTCTCCTGCATTGCAGGCAGACGCTTTACCACCTGAGCCACCGGGGAAAGCACAGGGTATTCATAACTTACAGGGTAGGGTCTATCTGCAGGAGGAACTTTGTTTCAGCCAAGAAGACACCTGGGGAGTTTTTGTACAGATGGGATTAACTCAGAAGACTTATAAAATCATAATACGGTGAAGGTGAGGCCGTTCGTCACACAGCCCAGACTGCCCCTTGTGACTACCTCTCTCCCTGCGGTAGTTGGATCCGAGGTTTCCCAGTCCCTGTGGCTCCAGGTGTATAACAGTCCCCCACACGTAACAGAGGCCAGACTGCGTGCCCAGAACACGGGTGCAAACCCTGAACAGAGGCAGAAGCGGGGCTGTGATGGGCATCGGAACTT